>NC_081416.1:16862735-17462735 GCF_949786415.1 Peromyscus eremicus
TGAAATGAAGTCTCTCACTAGAACCTCGGACTTGCTGATTAGGCTAGCTGACCACCAAGGGCCAGGGATCCTCCCGTCTCTGCCTTACAAGAGCACATCACATGCTCAGTTTGTTTGTCTGTTTAACATGAGTGTTAGAGATGGAGCGCGGGTCCTCCTGCTTGCCTGGCAAGCACTTTACTGACTGAATCATCTCCCTGAGCTCTGTTTAGTATATAAGACACTATACACGGCAGAATGGACTTTACATTCTTCATGTTTCTCTAAAAGTAACCCAGGATGAAGTTCTGTCCATTAGTTTGAGCACTATGATAGTTTAATAATAATTAAAATACTAAATACCCAACCACACTCAATAAATACATATTTTAAAATAGAAGTCATTTATTCACAAGAAAAATTGTACAGAATGTGAGATAATGTTCTGGTTCTTTTACTTCTTTAAATAATTAGTAGAAATTAGCAATCAGATGCAAGATACAGTATTCCCTACTCACACTGTCTATAATTCAAATAAGGAAAACAAGTGCTAAGCTCCAAAAATGATCCAATCTAGACTCCTGCTTACAGGTCAAAGTACTTGTCTATTCATACTCATGATTTTAGAAAATAGCACAGAAAGTAGAGACTAGAATCCAGACCTACTGCTTCCTAGAACTCTTCTCCTGCCTTCACCATCCCTATATCATCAAGTGGGGAGGGAGGACTTCAAAGGGTATCTGTTAAAGGCATCACTAGACAACACAACAGGCCAACAGTGACATCACCCTGAACTGCTACAGTAGTCAGTTCTTTTCACTACTTCAGCGTTTCTTCACCTGAAGCTACAACCCATTTTACAAACAGCAGCTAAACGAAGAGCTGTCCTCGGTGGTATGTTATGCCACTCCCAATGGCTCCCTGTGCTGGCTGTATGAAAGCAAGCACACTGTCAACCTGATTTGCTCTACTGCCTCCATCAACTCACCACCTCCACCTTTTAGCTGGCTCTGGCACCTTAGCTACTATTTGGTGTTCTATTCCAGTGCTTATCTGAGCCCTAACACGTTGAAATTTGTAATTCCTGTGCTCTTTACTTCTGCCATCTACAGCTACCATTTAAGTCTGTGTCTCCTTGGCACTATCAATTTCAGTCCTGTCCAGCTGATCCTGGCACTTGAAATACTCAGATTGGGAAAAGAGAACAAAGGGGACAGTTAGGAGGATGTAAAGTTTCTGTCGCTTTGAGAATCCCTGCCACGCACTGAGGAACCAAGAATGCTTTACTGGGGCAGGAGAGACGGCAGAGAGTTAAGAGTTCTGGCTGCTCTTCTAGAAGATTGGAGTTCAATCCTAAGAACCTACAGTCCCACGTAATCTAATGCCCTCTTCTGGCTTCCACAGGGACTGCATGCACATGGTGCAAAAACATGTATGCAGGCAAAACATCCATACACACAAAATAAAATAAAATCTCAAAGAAAATTTTAATTAAAAAAAGCATGCTTCACGGAAGCCAGGAGCAGTGATTACGCCTTTCCTCCCAGCAAGCCTGTCTCATATACTGATCTCCAGGTGAGCCAAGGCTACATAGTGAGACCCTGTCTCAAAAAACCACAAACAAAAGACGGCTTCACTGAAATAAATTTTTTTTTTTTTCCCGAGACAGGGTTTCTAAGTGTAGTTTTGGTGCCTGTCCTGGATTTTGCTCTGTAGACCAGGCTGGCCTCAAACTCACAAAGATCCACCTGGCTCTGCCTCCCGAGTGCTGGGATTAAAGGCATGCGCCACATCCGCCCAGCTGAAATAATTTTCATAAGTAAGTTATATTAAATTTTTCTTAAGGCTAATGTTTTAACAATTTATTCAGTAAGTATTTATTGAGTATCTTTCTTATTCTGGACACCAGATACAACAATGTACAAAAAGAAATTCCTTCCCCCTTTTTTGTACTACTTGTGATGGAGCCAGGACTTGATGCATGCTAGACAAGCACTCTACCACTGAGTTATGTTCTTAGCCTTTAAAAAAATTTCCTTTCTTAGCGGGGCATGGTGGCTCACAACAATAATCCCAGAACTTGAGAGCCTAAGGCAGGAAGATTGCTTCTAGTTCATGATCATTTTGAGTTTACACAGTGAATACCATGACAGCCAAAGTTATTACCAAGCTGGCATCAAACAGACAAACAAACAAACGAATGAACGAACGAACCTTTCCTTCATAGTACTTATATTCTAACAACATTCCATCAGCATTAAATCCCTATACATTAAAGATTCCTAATATAAAGAAACCATTGTTAAGACTTACTATTGTGTTATTCTTTAAAGATATGGTATATTTATTAAGTGTTTATTTAAGGCTGATGGGTAAAAAAGTAGTGTCATTTAAAGGAGGATTTCAATTTGAGATATGTGTGTGTATATATATATATATATACACACACATACATATATATGGTAGAAAGGTTTAAGTACATAAAAAAGAATGCAATGTAGAAAAGGAAACAATGGAGAGAAATAGAGTAAGCCTGGAAAAGAGCTGGTCAGAAGAGGCAGTACCCACACATGCAGCCACACCAAAGCCCTCTGCACAATGCACAGTAAGTACCACTGGTCTAGAACTCAACCACAACCCCTTCCTTCACAGACCGGGGATTCTTCTTTCTCATTACAATGTACATATTTATTTGTATTTGTGAGAGCTTCATGGTTAAGTTTTGAAGGCATTTCTCCCAGGAATTATTTGTCTCCTCTGTTTTCCATATGAATCTGTGCTATTTTTTCTACCACTTTATGAATTATTATCTGAGCCTCTTTCAATGTTGTTCATTCTAGTAGTCCTCCTCATTCACACATCCCAACCCTCCATCTTCTAACCACTAAAAATCTAAAGGGGCTTACCCTATCTACTTAAAATAAAATTTCAAAATAAAATTACGATCAATAATGGGCCACAAACACCCAGGGAAGCCACTATACATACCAGTGTGATTTCCAAAACAGTATTAACTTCCAAACACCACACAGAGGATGCATTCTTGATTATTACAAGACAATTGGTATGGGTATGGAAACTGCACTTGAATATAGCCAGATTTGCACATTACCATAAGATTTTACATATTATGGCTCAATTTAAAAACCAATTTTCAAATTGGTTTGTATTATAATAATTAATCTTATTCATACCGGTAAATGCTGCTTAAATCTTTGAGGAAAACAGATTATTACAAAATAAGTGGAATAGGCTCTAACTTTACCTGTTTCCTTTCTTTCTTCATATTTAAGAACATTTTTAAAATGAAGAGAGAGAAAAGGCAAAAGAAACTTAGGCAATGATAGTAAAAAGCACTGCCATTTTGGCTGCCATGCCCATATGCATTCTGTGCCTTTCAGGCCATTTTTATGGATCAATTTTACATGAAGACATAATACATGTTCTATCCATCATTTAATAAATATTGCCCTTGATGGAATTGTCAGGCCTGTGATCCCAGCTACAGGAAGCTAATGCAAGAGGATCACACATTCAAGACCTGCCTAATCTATGGAGTGAGTTTAGGCCAGTCTGGGCAATTTAGCAATACCATATCTAAAGGGAAAAAAGGTTAAAAGGGGCTGGGGGTACAGCTCAGAGGCAGAGTGCTTCTACAGTGTGTGTTTGAGGCCCTAGGTTCTATCCCCAGGACGGGGAAAAACGTTTCCAAGTCCAGATATGGTAACACATGCCAGTAATTCCAATCCGTGGAAAGCTAAAGCAAGAACGCTGAGGCTGAGGCCAGACTGGGCTCTATAGCAATGCCAGGTGTTCAGGCTATAACTACTTAAGAAGCCCATAGTTGCCAGCGATGGTGGTGCACACCTTTAATCCCAGCACTTGGGAGGCAGAGCCACATGGTGATATTTTATTTGTACTGAAGTGTGATTTTATTTGTATGTTAATAAAGTTGCCTGGGGAGTCAGAGCTAATAGCAAGCCATAGCAGAACCTGGGCGGTGGTGGCACACGCCTTTAATCCCAGCACGTGGGAGGCAGAGCTAGGCAGATCTCTGTGTGTTCAAGGATACAGCCATCATGGAGACACACTCCTTTAATCTCAATACCAACCATAGAAGACCTGGAGGTCTGTATAGATGGGCAGTGGCGAGGAGGTCATGTGGTTGGGTTTACAACCAATGAGAAGGCAGAACAGAAAGTCTATAAAAAGACAGAGACAGGAAGGAGGTCTCTTGGCGGAGGGAACGACAGAAGCGGCAGTGAAGGGTAAGGTTTTTAGCGCTTAGCTATTACTCTGACCTCTTGGGCTTTCATCTCTGCATTGGCTCCATGTTTCTTATTTAACAAGATGGTTAGATCTACAGAGCCAGGTGGATCTCTGTGAGTTTGAGGCCAGCCTGGGCTACCAAGTGAGTTCCAGGAAAGGCGCAAAGCTACACAGAGAAACCCTGTCTCGACCCCCCCCCCCAAAAAAAAAGGAAGCTCATAGTTTTCTAACTAAGATTTGGGCTGCCCTTGCTTTTTCTCTTTGCAAATTATATTTAAATTCCTAAACTTCTCCCATCCTCCCAAGTCTTTTGGTGGGATCAAACCCAGGGCCATGCTAAGATAACACTTTGCCACTGAGACATATGCCAAACCCTTGGTTTTTTAAATAAACAAAAAGGAAGTAGGGGGTGTCAATCTAGCAACTACAATTACATTCCCACACTTAAATATTTAACTTTACTAATCATTAAAGAACTTTAGAATGACACCCTCCTTAATGATTTTTCTTTGTCATCTCAAAAGCTACAGCGTCAGTTAGTAGATGACATCTCATCCTGTGCTAACCTCACCCCAGATGAGTCTCCTTGGCAAAACCCTGAAAAGGCAGACTGCGATGGTCCAGCAAGTAAAAGCACTTGGTGAGCAAGTCTTAAAAGGCTAAAGACCTGAGTTCCATCCCCAGAGATCATGGCACATGCACACACACACGTACAAAACACAATAAGTAAAAATAAAATTCAAATTAAAAACACTCTTAAAAACTGTAGAAAGTTAAAGACTGCAATATTTTATTTAAACTGAAAATTTTCTCCAACTACATAAGTTCATCAGCTTTTAAGACACATATATGGGGCTGGAGAGATGGTTCAGTGGTTAAGAACACTCACTACTCTTGCAGAGGACCAAGGTTGGATTCTCAGCACCATGGATAATGGCTCTAACCTGTCCATATCTCCAGTTCCAGGGCAGCCAATCTCCTCTTCTGGCCTCTGTTGGCACCAGGCACACAAGTAGGCAAAATGCTCATACACATCAAAAATACACAATAATCTTTTTAAATATTATGTATATATATATATGTACACACACACACACACACACACACACACACACACACACACACGGCTGGAGATGTGGCTCAGCAGTTAGGAGTACTTGCTGCTCTTGCAGGAGCCTGGAGTCTATTTCCCAGCACCCAAATCAGGCAGCTCACAACCACCAGCTCCAGAAGATCCAAATACCACTTTTGGCCTCCACCAATACTCATGTGCCTCCACCCACACTCATGTGCACATACCCACACACACACATACACATTATTTAAAATCCTTTTAAAAAATAAAAATTAAAAAGCTATGCAAAATAGAAGGGTGCTAAACAAGTTTCTAGTAAATTAAAGATTGAGAGAGAAGACTGAAATGTTGCAACAGTGTCTGGTGTTTCAAGAATACAGCATCACATGCCCATCATGTTCAAAGGCCAAATCCACCCTGAGAGCCTTCACTACTCCCACACACTTGACTGCCTAAAGTAACACCACAGATTCTCTTCAGTGATGGAGGGCCCTGCAGGCAAAGGGCTGGCCTCAGCATTTACTATATGAAAGCTGAATGACAAAATCTCCTAAACTCAGGTCCCTGTTGGTCAACTTCTAGGAGTAATAGAAGCTATAATAATCAGCAATAAAAAGATTGCTGCACTGAGAGTTTATGTATCCTTAAGCCATGGTAAAGAATTCCCTTTCCACTACTATATCAACTAAAACATTCAGGCCAAGAGAAATGCAGTATTCCATATGCCTCGTAAGGCATTCAGACTCTTAACTTACAAAGTCAATGACCACCTTTTTAAAAAAATTACGTTTTTATTTACTTAGTTATTGTGAGAAGAGAGTGAGGGTGTATATGCCATGGTGCACATGTGGAAGGCAGAGGACAACTTAGGGAGAATCAATTCTTCCCTTCAACTATGTGGTCCTGGGTCAGGTTGTCAGGCTTCACAGGAAGGGCTTTTGCCTGCTAAACCATATTGCTGGCCAATCCATCAATTAGCACCTTTTAAGGAGCCCTATTTATTAGTTCACCTCAAAAATGAAACTACAATGAAAGATGTGCAAATCAATTTAGCTTATTACACAAAGCTGTAGAAAAACTAAATAAGGGTTATAAAATTAGCAAAATGCACTATTATTAATAACAGGGTTCCAAAAATGGCAATTCGATTTCAAAATGTTCTGAGAAGACAGTATGAACTAGAGTCTGTAACAACAGTAAATTTATCCACCTATCAAATACTTATTCCTCATGACCAGAGTGGACACAGGCTCTAAGGTTTATCAGACAGAAACTGTTTACTAAAAATTCATGCTTCCTTTAATTATTCCATTTAAAGGGTTGTAAGTATTGCTATTTTTCTAGGAAAGTAAAGGATTCAGAGACAGTATAGTAACTGGGTGGCGATGGCCTCAATGTCTGTCTCTCATGGGTTCATCAAATACCTACTCCATCTTATTATACTCCATTTCATTCTCACCTCAATACTCATACGCACACAGGGGAGCGAGCCTGCACCCGCATGCACACACAAACACGCACACATGCACGCACACACACTCAGTGAGAGCACAGTGCTGGGAACTGAAACCAAAGCCTTGTGGATGATAAGCAAACAATCTAAGCTACACCCTAATTTATACTATTTTAGGGAGATTAACACAAATAACTACAAGAAAAAAAGCATAAAAATAACACTGTGCTGTGTTAGACAACAGGTGTTTTGTTTTTTTAATATTTAAAAAAGTTGAGACAAGCCGGGCGGTGGTGGCGCACGCCTTTAATCCCAGCACTCGGGAGGCAGAGCCAGGCGGATCTCTGTGAGTTCGAGGCCAGCCTGGACTACCAAGTGAGTCCCAGGAAAGGCGCAAAGCTGCACAGAGAAACCCTGTCTCGAAAAACCAAAAAAAAAAAAAAAAAAAAAAAAAAAAAAAAGTTGAGACATAAGGGCTGGAGAGATGGCTCAGTGGCTGACAGCACTGGCTGCTCTTCCTGAAGACCTGGGTTCAATTCCCAGCAACCACATGGCAGCTCACAACTATCTGTAACTCCAGTTTCAGGAGCCCTGACATCTTCACAGAAACATACATACATGCAAGCAAAACACGAATGCACATGAAATTTAAAAAAAAAATCAATAAATTATTTTTAGGACACGGGTTCAATTCCCAGCACCCACATGGCAGCTGACAACTGTCTGTAACTCCAAGATCTGACACCTTCACATAGACATACATGCAGGCAAAAGCACCAATGCAAATAATAGGAAAAAAAAAAAAAAGCAAAGTTTAGACATAGCTTTAGTTCTAGTGCAACAATATCACTGTAAGTTAATCACACATTTGCCTCCTCTCCTAGATTGCCTAGATTGTTCTTCGGGGATATATGATTCATGTAGTTAAAATCCCTAATATGGGGGCTAAAAAGATGGCTCAGCAGTTAAGAGCACTGACTGCTCTTCCAAAGGACACGGGTTCAATTCCCAGCACCCACATGGTAGCTGACAACTGTAACTCCAAGATCTGACATGCTCACACAGACTTACATGCAGGCAAAAAATAAAAATTTTAAAAAATGCACATATAATAAAAGTAAATAAATCTTACAAAAAGAAAGAGCAAGCTTTAAAAAAAATCCCTAATATGCTCTCTGCCTCTTACTTGCAGTTCAAGATGTAAGCTCTCAGCTGCCGCCCTAGCCACCTGCCCCTACTGCCTATGCTGCATTATCATGGACTCTAGCCTTCTGAAACTATAATTCCTAAATAAACTCTTCTCTTATACATTTTTTACTCTGACCATGGTAAATATTCAAAAAATGTGTCCTTAATCATCAGAGAACAGTGCAAACTACACACCAGAGAGAAGAAACCATTGCTTATAGTATAGTAATATTACTGACACTACTCACTGTTATTGAGATTAAGTCAACTACAGTGTAAATAAGGCATGTGTTAGATGAAATCTTTTCATAATTCACTAATGTATTCACCTGTATAACCTCTGGTAAAGGACGATTAATCAATTACCAAAAGGTGAGGGGCACCTAGCAAAGATAAAGAGATTCTGAACTATAGTATTCTATCTAATAAACTATACATAAAAATGGCACTTTAATGCTATAAATTTGAGGTAGGTTAGCCTAGGCTAAGAACTTATTTCAAAAAGAAAGCAGGGGAGGCATTTTGAAAGTCACACATAGAATTGCATAATTTATTAAGAAATAGGAAGCCAAAGATAGTTTAGAGGTCCAGGCCCTTCAGACCCTAGAGAAGTAAGGCCCACTCATAAGACTGCTGAAATCATCAAACTAACGGCCACGACAAGGTGGAGAGGGAAAAGACGAGCCAATGACAAATTGTAAGAAAAGAAGAGGTACACATCAGAAATAACTCCACTATTTAAAGCCTGAATGACAGGCTGGAGAGATGGCTCAGAGGTTAACAACTATGATGGTTATTCTTGGCTGTCAACTTGACTACATTGGAATTAACTAAAACCCAGATGGCTGGGCACACCTGAGGGATTTTTTTCTTTTTTCTTTTTTTTTTTTTTCGAGACAGGGTTTCTCTGTGTAGCTTTGCGCCTTTCCTGGGACTCACTTGGTAGCCCTGGCCGGCCTCGGCCTCGAACTCACAGAGATCCGCCTGGCTCTGCCTCCCGAGTGCTGGGATTAAAGGCGTGCGCCACCACCGCCCAGCAGAATTTTTTTCTTAATTAAATCACTTGAAGTGGGAAGACCCATTTCTCACCTGGATCTCTGAGGTGGGAAGACACACCTTTAATCTGGGCCACACCTTCTGCTGGCAGTCTAGATAAAGGACGTGGAAGGAGGAGGACGGCTTTCTCTGCCTGCTTGCTCTGGCTCTTGATCTCCCTAGCTAGTTCATTCATGCACTGGTATTAGAGGCTACCTCTTCAGGATTCCAGCACACACTGAAGACCAGCCGAGTCATTCAGCTCCATGGACTTCACTTAACTACTGGGTTCTTGGGCCTTCTGTTGGTAGACAACCATTGTTGGACTAGCTGGCCCAGTCATTCTAATACACACATACACACACTCACTCACTCACTCACACTCTCTCTCTCTATATATATATATATATATTTCTGTTCCTCTAGAGAACTCTGACTAATACAAGAACACTTGCTCACTTGCTACTTGCTGTTCTTCCTGAGGAACTGGGTTCAGTCTCCAGCACACACAAGGTGGCTCACAATCATCGGTATCTCCAGTTCCAATGGATCTTCTGGTGTCCATGGGCACATACATGCACACATACTCACACACATACATAAATAATACAAAAAATATTTTTTAAAAAACCCTAAGTGATTAGAAGTGGCAGAGATGCTTTAGCCTACTGGCTATGGGTGGGATAGGACCTCTGTTGGTCTTTTCTGTGTCAAACACACAGATTGCAAGCCCAGTGTCACTTTGAGATCTTTGGCAGCAGTTAACTCTGCAGCTCACACACGATTGAGCCTATATGATGAGTATTCAGAGACGGGTAATGCCTGGGGGGCGCTCACCAACCTAAGACAGAGTGCCTGTGTGGCCTGGGCAGGTGTCTCCATGACGGGTAAGGTGACCTGCTGACGTCCCACGCAACCTAAGTCAGAAGCTCATTTTTTAATAAAAGGGGGACCTGAAGGGTCCTGGCCCATGTTTTGGGTAACTGTTGCCTTGCTTGCTGACCTTGACCTTGATATCCTCCCTATGCTAATTCCCTGCTGGGTTCCACCCTCCTGAATGCTTAAGGGAAGTTCCTTGTCTGTGTATCCTACATAATGGGCGTTAACAGCTTAGATGCAAGATTGTAAAACATCATTAGTGAACTTCTGCCCTCCGGGGTTCTCCCATTGTGCTGTAAGCCTGTATTTAAGACCTCTTCCCTCCTTCAATAAACAGCATTCGGCATTAAATAAAAAATAAACAAACAAACAAATAAATAAAAAGAAGTGGCAGAGATGGACACTGATTCTAGTTGGGAGAGCAGTCTGAAATCATGATTAGGATGTGAAAGTAAACCTCTACTACGTGAATAGAAAGAAATGGCATGAAAGCTGGAGTGAAAACCTTTAAAGGGAGCTAGGAAGATAGTGAGTAGGTAAGCATTTGCTGTGCAAACCTGAAGAGCTGAGTTCACACCACCGAAGAAAAGGTGGAAATGATAGCACATGGTCTGTAATCCCAGTGCTCTACAGCAGGATAGAAGGCCTGGCATAGCCAACAGCCAACAATGACAGAGGTCCTGTCTCAAACAGGTAGACGATATGTCCAATACCTGAGGTTGGCCTCTGACTTCCATACATGTGCCCTGGCGCATACAAATGCAACAAGTACACACACCCACACATCCATGTAATGATTACATATATGTAGGAGTAATTGACTTCTAATAAGTGCAGACACATTTGGTTAATAGTGCTTTCAAAAATAATATATACTGCTGAGCTGTGGTGGTACACACCTTTAATCCCAGCACTCAGGAGGCAGAGGCAGGCGGATCTCTGAATTCAAGGCCAGCCTGGTCTATAGAATTGAGTTCCAGGATAGTCAGGACTACACAGAGAAACCTTGTCTTGAAAAAACATCAACAACAATAATAATATACTAATTCATTTTCATTCTCGCTCCCTCAGTGTTTTTTACATAATCTTTCAATAAAGTTCCATATATATATGTGTGTGTGTGTGTGTGTGTATGTATACACACACACATATACACACAGACATATATCTCACACTAAAGGCATGGTAGTGGTACATACCTTTAATCCCAGCACTCAGAGACAGAGGGAGAGACAGCAGGTAGATCTCTGAGTTTGAGGCCAGCATGGTCTACAGAGTGAGTTCCAGGACAGCCAGGGCTACACAGAGAAACCCTGTCTCGAAAAACAACAAAATAATGAAGCTTTTTGTTTTGTTTTGTTTTTTGAGACAGGGTTTCTCTGTGTAGCTTTGCGACTTTCCTGGATCTCGCTCTGTAGACCAGGCTGGCCTCGAACTCACAGAGATCCACCTGCCTCTGCCTCCTGAGTGCTAGGATTAAAGGGGTGCGCCACCACCGCCCGGCCAGACCCAGCAGCACTGTACACTCTGCCAAATAACCCCCAAACAGTAAAGAATGCTTCCATGTGATGTATGGGGTAGAAAATTGAGAAAATAATACATGAGCAACATTAGACGGGTTATAAAGGAGGACTGATAGGTTAAATAGGATAAGAGCTACGCTTCTGGGGGGCGGGGGAACCAGAATGAATGCTATATTGCTGAGTTATAACTGAAGATAATACTGTGACACAAATGTATCTTGAGAAATAAAGTATGTATATGCATACATTTACAGACAGACAGACACACACACACACACACCCCTAAGAATACCTAGGATTACTAAAACCCTAGTAACAACGAACACATTTCTTCACTAAATCAGAGCCTTAGAATAATGAAGAATAAAACAGAGTAAACACATAACACTCTGAACATCAAATTAAATAGTGTTAACAGATTATAATTGTGGCAAGCAAACTTTAACATGCTCCCCTAATGGCTTCTAGCTCCTGGTATCCGTGCCCTAGTTTAACCCCATTCCCTTGTATGGGTAGGCCCTAGAATCCTGCTTCCTGGGGAATATGGCAAAGGCAATCAGATGTCATTATCCATGATTAGGTTACATAAAGTTAACTGCCATCTTGCTAAAGACTGAAGTGTCTGCTTGGCTTGCATGATTTAATGAAGCAAGCAGTCATACTGAAGAGGATCATGTGGCAAGGAATGAAGGATGGCTTTCAGTCAGCAATCAGATAAGAATTAAGGCTCTCAGTCCAATAGCTCTTGAAGAAAAGAATTCTGACAACTACCTTGAAAGCTTGGAAGTCAGTCTTCCTCAATCAAGACTTCAAATGAGACAACAGCCCTGACCAACACTTTGTCCCTGTGAGAGCTCTTGAAGCAGAGAACCCAGGTCATCTCTACCCAGACTTGTTACTCCAAAAGTCAAAGATAATAAAGGTATCCTATTAATGCTATAGGCAGTAAGCTTGATTGTGGCAAACATTTCACAATGACTGTGTGTATGAAAACATGTTGTATATGTTAAATACATATCACTTTAATTAATCAACTATAACAGAATGAATGAAAAAAAAACAGAATGGAGAAAAACTGTATATATTTGAAAAGAGACAGATGTAAGAAAATTTTAGGAAGAGGCCTGAATCTAAGCCAAGGCATAGCATAATCTCAAATGTAAGGGTCAGCACTTTTGAAATGCAAGAGCTGAGGAAGACTTAAGAATAATTAAGGGGGCTGGAGAGATGGCTCAGAGGTTAAGAGCACTGACTGCTCTTCCAGAGGTCCTGAGTTCAATTCCCAGCAACCACATGGTGGCTCACAACCATCTGTAATGAGATCTGGCACCCTCTTCTGTATACATAATAAACAAACAAACAAATAAATAAAATAAATAAATAAATAAAAGAATAATTAAGGGCCCAGTGAGAAGGCTCAACAAATAAAAAGGTACCTGCTACTAAGCCTGATAACCTGAGTTCAACCCCCAGGACCCATACAGAAGAAAGAGAACTGACTTGCAAAAATTGTCCTTTGATTTCCATGTACATCACACACATGTGCACACACACTAAATAAATATAACTTAAAACAAACAAGCAAATGAACAGCACACCTTTAATCTCAGCACTTGGGAGGCAGAGGCAGGTGGATCTCTGTGAATTTAAGGCTAGGTTGGTCGATAGAGCTAGTTCCAGGACAGCCAGGGCTACACAGAGAAAACTCTGTCTTGAAAAACAAAAAGACAAAATAAAACAAGAATAAAAAGAATTCCAGCTGAGCAGTGGTGGTGCATGCCTTTAATCCCAGCACTCAGGAGGCAGAGGCAGGCGAATCTCTGAGAGTTCAAGGCCAGCCTGGGCTACAAAGTGAGTTTCAGGACAGGCTCCAAAGCTACACAGAGAAACCCTGTCTTGAAAAACAAAAAACAAAATAAAACAAAAAACAAAAACAAAAAACAAAAAAAAAAAGAATTCCATACACAGCAATCACTTTTTCTATGCCTCCACAAACTGCTATTCTAAGTTCAGATCAGCTTCTACCATTTATCCTGTGTTGTGAAATATCTAAATAAGAACTTCTATTTATTTATTTGTTTGTTTTGAGGCTCTGGCTGTCCTAAACACACTATGTAGACCAGACTAGCCTCCAATTTACAAAGATCTGCCTCCCAAGTGCTGGGATTAAAGGCATGCACTACCCTGCCCGGTATTACATGAGAACTTAGAATATGAAAGTTTTTCCTTTAATGTGAAAATGTTTTCTCAGGGACATCTTCATCTTTTTAAGCATCAGGATTGCTTTCCTCGTTTATGTTAGTAAAATTCGCCTCCCCAGCTTCCCATGGCTACACATCTGGATACTTTGATATCATAGTACTGTCTGCTCTTTCTTCTTTACCGTCTTTACCTTTCATTCAAACTTCAGTTACTATTTTTGTTACTCTGTTGTATCTTTGTTCTTCAATTTTCAATTCTAATTATCAGTATTTACAAAATATAACAGTGGGAAGAGACCAACACACCTAAATACTTTGTACATAAACGTAGTATCAGGTGAGCAGCCACTAATCACTAGCAGATTTTGGAGACATGACTGACCATAACACATCTTTTCTGACAGTCACCATGGACTAGAGAACTGGCAAAAGACATCTGTATACTGTGTAGTTATAGTTAACATACCATGCTAACTGATCAAACCATGTGATTGGGAGGGCTGGTATTACTTAATTAAATTGTGGTAAATGAAATTTCTGTACATTGGAGCTGTGTAAAATGAGAACTTACAAAACATATTAAATTTATTTTTTTTTTTGCTTTGGGATTTTTCTGTTTTGTTGAGACAGTGTCTCATTATGTGACCCAGGCTGGCTTGGAACTATGTACGACAGGAGACTGTCCTGCCTCAAATGCTGGAATTACAGCTAAGAGTCATCTCACATGGCTATTATGTGTAAATAAACAGAAACTCTAAGACAGGCAACAGGACATCAGCTTTTACCATGGTATCAACCACCACAGCCAAGAAAACTGGATACAATATGTGAGGAAAATAGTTTAAGACAATGCACAATGACAGATGAGTGAGGTAGCCCATAAAACGGTATTAATCTTCTAGAGGGAGGAGGAGTTTCCATCAGTGACATAAAAATGGGAACTCAGAGCATAATGGGACTACACACTTGAAACCCAGAGCAGAATTTATACAGGACAGAGAGATTAGATTAGAAGTAAGGAGTGTGTGTCTTGAAGGAGAAACCTTCAGATAACTCAATCTGGAACTCACCTCCTCTTTAGTCTCCAGTATGAAGCTCTTTTTGCACATGGCAAAACCACAAGAGGAGGCAAACGGCCAGGCGGTGGTGGCGCATGCCTGTAATCCCAGCACTTGGGAGGCAGAGGCAGGCGGATCTCTGTGAGTTCAAGGCCAACCTGGTCTACAGAGCAAGTCCAGGACAGGTTCCAAAGCTACAGAGAAACCCTGTCTCAAAAACAAAAAACGAAAACAAACAAACAAACAAAGAGGAGGAAACGACCACAGAGAAACGAGCACCACAACCAGAAATCACAAAAACCCGGGGGAGTACCTCTTCTGTTCTGACCAGCCAGACTGCAGAAACCTAAATGAGACACTACAAAAGTGACAGCCCCAGAACCCCAGTCATTTATATCGATATACTACTCTACCAGAATCTTTATTCTCAAAAGCTATCCTAATAAATAAATCTTAAGAATCCAAGAAAACATCATAAAGCTGATCTACAAAACTAGCCAAAATGAGTTCAACAATTCCTTCCTTCCTTCCTTCCTTCCTTCCTTCCTTCCTTCCTTCCTTCCTTCCTTCCTTCTTTTCTCTCTCTCTCTCTCTCTCTCTCTCTCTCTCTCTCTCTCTCTCTCTCTCTCTCTCTCTCTTTCTTAAGACGGTTACTCTGTGTAGCCCCAGCTGTTCTGGAACTCACACTAGAGATCAGGTTGTCCTCCAACTCAGAGATCTGCCTGCCTCTGCCTCACCAATGGGGAAATTAAAGACATGTACCACCACTGCCCAGCTGAGCACAACAATTCCTAAAAAAAAAAAAAAATACATAAGTTCAGTAATAGAACATTCAGTGTCTAGAACTAAATTAATATGGACACTGTAGCACAAAGCTACAATCCCAGCACTCAGGAAGCTAAGAACAGTTTGGAATACAGCAAGACCAAGACCCATTCTGTCTCAAAGCAAAATGAAAGTTTCCAAAAGAAAACAATATCTGTAATTTCACAAGATAGGATTTTTCCTATAGTTTAAACATTGTAGAAAAAAAGTGAAAATATAAAAATATGGAAAAAAACATTACATAGCATGATGCACCAAGAGAAAAAGACTAAGAAAACAAAAACAAAACAAACCAACAGACAAAAAAACAGGCTGGAGAAATATATGAAATGTACCCAAAATGTAAATATGCCACTACATGTTTTAAAACATTCTCATCCAAAAACTTCTTTAAAAAGTAAACAGCTAAACCAGGCAGTGGTGGCACACGCCTTTAATCCCAGCACTCGGGAGGCAGAGGCAGGCGGATCTCTGTGAGTTCCAGGCCAGCCTGGGCTACCAAGTGAGTTCCAGGAAAGGCGCAAAGCTACACAGAGAAACCCTGTCTCGAAAAAACAAAAACAACAAACAAACAAAACAACAACAACAAAAGTAAACAGCTTGAGCTGGGGAGATGGCAAGCCTGAGGACCTGAGTTCAGATTCCCAGCACCCACATAAAGGCCAGGTGTGGTAGAACTCACTTGTAACCCAGAACTGGGGAAAAGGGGGAAGGTGGGTAGATATATATGATCCCAGGGGCTCGCAGGCCAGGCAGCCTAGCCAAAATGGTATGCTCCATGGTCAATGAGAGAGCCTATCAACAAAACAAAACAAAAACCACACAGGTGGAGGCTAGAGAGGTGGCATCCCAGATAAGAGCTCTTCCAGAGAACCTGGATTCAAATCCCAACACCCACATGGTAGCTTACAACCGTCTGTAACTCCAGTTCCAGAGGACACAGCACTTGCTTATGGTATCTGCTATCATCAGGGATGGATGTGGTGTACAAACATATGTGCAGACAAAACATCCATGCATATAAACAAATGAATGAATGAATGAATGATTAAAAATGAGGTGCGCACATACATTCACACACACACACACACAACTTAAAATAATACAAACAGCCTGGCAGTAGCGGCGCACACCTTTAGTCCCAGCACTTGGGAGGCAGAGCCAGGCGGATCTCAGTGAGTTGGAGACCAGCCTGGTCTACAGAGCTAGTTCCAGGACAGCCAGGGCTACACAGAGAAACCCTGTCTCAAAAGAAAAGGGGAGAGAGAGAGAGAGAGAGAGAGAGAGAGAGAGAGAGATACACAGATACACACAGACACACACACACACACACACACACACACACACAGAAGGATGGAGAGGGAGGGGGAGGGAGAAAGAAAACAGTATTACAAAAGTAAATAATTAAAATGCAGAGCAACAGAGGAAGGCGTGTGACACTGACATCTACACATGGACATGCATGCATGCATGCACCAATGCGTGCGCGCGCATACACACACACACACACACACACACACACACACACACACACACACACGAACGCACGTATGTATCCATGTGCAAAACACATACACAAAGCATGCATACACATAAAATAAGCAATTTAAGCAAAAATAATGAACTCAGTGTTCATAACACACATAAAAGTGAAATATGACAAAAAATACACAGTAGAAAATAGAAATACCAAGTGTGAAAAGGAGTTTTTTAAGAGACTATACTATGGTAAATCGAGGCACATATGTTTTGCAAAGTATGTATTTAATAAGAGTCTGTTACCTAGAATTTATAGAGTTTTTTGAGAGACGGATAACTCAGTCAGTAAAGTGCTTATGGAAGCATGAGGCCCTGAGCTTGATCCTCAAAGTCCATGTCAAAAGCCGAACATGGTGGTGTGTGCTTACAATACCAGGGCTGAAGACAGGCAGAGCTCTTGGCTCACTGGCCGGCCAGCCTATGGTGTGCTCCTGGCTAACCAATGAGAGATCTTGTCTCAAAGAATGAGGTGAATAGCTCTTGAAAAGTGCTACCTGAGGCTGACCTCTAGACTCTACACATGTGCACACATGTGCATGTGGTGCATACACAAAGGTCTTTTGTGCTGGAGAAGTAGCAAAATCAAAACTTGTCTTGTATGCGTAAAGCTCTGAGCTCAATTCCCAGTGCAAAAATAAAAACTAAAAGAAGAGGAGAAGAAAGTCAAACAAGAGTTCTTACGACATGCACTCTGGAGGCTGAGGCAGAAGACTGCCTGAGTTCAGAGACTCGATAACTTATATAACAATAACAACAAAAGCCAAGTAACACACTTTTTTTTTTTTTGGGGAGCTGAGGACCGAACCCAGGGCCTTGCGCTTGCCAAGCGCTCTACCACTGAGCTAAATCCCCAACCCCATAGCCCACTTTTAAAATAGGCAAAAAATAAAACAAAACAAAAACAAACACACACACAAAGACAAAACCTTGTGGAATTTCTCTACAGTAGTTCTCAGCCTGTGGGTCACGACCCCATTGGGGATCAAACGACTCTTTCCTAGGGGTCACATACCAAATATCTTGCATATCAGATGTTTACATTATTATTCAAAACAGTAAAGCAAAATTACAGTTAAGAAGTAGCAATGAAAATAATTTTATGGTCAGGGGGTCAGTACAACATGAGGAACTGTATTAAAGGGTCATGGCATTAGGAAGGTTGAGAACCAGTGCTTTATAAGAATATTGAAATGATAACAAGCAGGTGAAAAGATTGTCCAACATTAGGAAAATGAAAATCAGAACATATACTTCACACCCAAGTAGGATGGCAATTGAAAAAAAACACTGGAGTCAACCAGATACTTCAGGAGAGGGCATGCCAAGACACCCAGATGTGCTGGAGCCTCAGTGTAAAAGTACAAAACCATCCTGGGACAGAAAATAATGCTAGAAAGGATGGGGAAAAAAGGACAGGAACTCTTAACATGTTGCTGGTGGAGATAAAAAATAGTTTAGAAGTTGTGGGAAAAGTTTGACAAATCTCAAAAGGGTAAATGTAGAATTACCATATGATCATTGTAGCAACTCTGCTTACTCATTTATATATAAAAAAGAATTGAAAATAAGCACTCAATCAAATACATGTACACATATGTTCATAGCAGTATTATTCAAAATAGTCAAAAAGGTGCAAATGGTCTAAATATTTCCAATAATTGACTGAATAAAAAATTGTACTCTATGTTAACTAAAACATTATTTAGTCATAAAACAAACTATAACTATATATGCTATATATATAGCAATGCTATAACATGGATGAATCCAAAAAATATTGTGTTGTAAAAGAAGCCAGAATCAAAATATGAAATATCCAGAACAGGAAACACATATAGACAGAATATAGATTGGCAATTGCTGGAGAAAGAAATAGAAACTATGTAACAGATAATAAGTTTTACAGGGCATAATGGAAATATTCTGGAATTAGAGATTGTGAATACATAATTTTAACTGCATAATTAACACTTTTAAATGCATATTACAGAACGTAGAAGTGGACACTTATGGCTCACACACTCAGGAAGCTGAGGCAGAAGGATAGAAAGCTAGCCTGGGCTATATAGCAAGACTTTGGATTAAAAAAAAAAAGTATATTTTAACCTCTAAAGGAACCATTAAAAAATTCCTACTATGCCAACATTAGAAACAAAATACTAAAATTAATTAATCCGCTGGGCGGTGGTGGTGCATGCCTTTAATCCCAGCACTCGGGAGGCAGAGCCAGGCGGATCTTTGTGAGTTCGAGGCCAGCCTGGTCTACAGAGCGAGATCCAGGACAGGCACAAAGCTACACAGAGAAACCCTGTCTCAGGGGGAAAAAAAAATTAATTAATCCAAAGGCAAGTTTAAAAATAGATGAGACAAATAGCAAAATGGATGGTTTAAACTTAATCAAGTCAGTATCTCTATCTAGGTGTGTAGTGTGTATGCACATACACACTGTACAATACAAAACACTAGTCACTTGTGGTTATTGTGCATTTGGATGATGGTATATCCTAAATATAGTTGTTTAAATACCCACTGAATTTTTTAAAAATGTAAAACAGATCATCAACTTTACACTGAATGCATGCTGAAATGGTAAAGTATACTGGGTCAAAATATACTATAAAAATGTGAATTGCTTTTTTTCACATCTTTGAAATTGCCTCAAAATTTGAAAGTATTTCAATTTCCCTAATAACAGAACTTACAACTGATAAGCAAAATAGGGGCCACAGCTCAGTGATAGAAGACTTTTCTACCATGTGTGAGGTTCAGAAATCAGTATCATGCACAAATAAAAAAGGGAGGGAAGGAGAACATATAATTCCGTAACCACAGTTTGAGATTTTAACACATATCCTTCAGGTACTTGAAAAACTTAGCACAAGGAAATGAAGACTGCAGTAAATGAACCTGATCTGATGACCTGACCTCAGGCATTATACCCATCAAGTACAGTGCACATACTCTTCTGAAGCACTCTTGTTACCATGACAGACCTTATGCTGGAGCATGGTTTTAGTATAAAGACTGAAGCTGCAGAGTGTACTGCTGACCAGCATAATTATCGATGAGAAGATAACTAAAGAGGGTCCCAGTTCCATGCATGATACAGTAAGCACACATCTCCTGTATCTCCCACTAAATTCAGCTAACACAAATGACCAGAGCACATGGAGCAGCTATTGGAGGCCTCTGAGAAATAAACAGTAGCAAGTGGGTGGGGAAGGAGACCTTAACATAGTACTGAACCAACAATGAATTTACCTTTTTATTATTCCTCCAATATCCACCAGCCGGAACTGCAGCCTGAAACCCAAAAGTGAGCATCAGTGTAGGTACAGGGCTCCAGAAAAAGCCTAATTCTAGTTCAAGTTCTGTAGGGTATCCTGAGAGAATGAAAAATCTCACATTTTTTCTTCAAATTCTCTGCATTATCTCTAAGCAATCCCATGATAAAGGTCACCGAAGAAACAGTGACCCACAGGAACCCAAAACTCTGAAATAAAGAGGCCTTCTCCTTTGACCAGCAGGCAGAGTCAAAGCCTCACTGCTTTCCACCACCCCAACCCCTGCCCCTCATTCCTTTAGTCATTTACTCCCAGATGCATTAACATTTTCAGGCTTAAATAAAGCCCTGCCTTTCTAGATGCAGAACTGAAATGAGTAGCCCTAAGAAACCAGAGAGTACTGACACTTAGACTGTAGGAGACACCAGGAAAGCAATCCTGTAAGGGGTCACTGAACTTCAGTGTTCACCCCAAGCTGCATATAAGTGGACGTAACTCTAACAAGCTAAATACCCTCAGAACTGACACAGACCACCAGCCAGGTACCAGGGTGGCCACAAGTATCATGCAGAGTAGATCTCAATGCTGCTTGCAGAGGCTTTCTTGAGCTGGGATAAGATGGTGAACCCACAAATCACAATCCTCTTGTCATAGCCTCCCCAAGCACCACTATGGGCATCAGAAAATATAACCATTTTTAATGAGATTAGAATAAAATGCAGGGCCCTGTAATATTAAAAATGTCAATGACAGCCAGGTGGTGGTGGTTCACGCCTTTAATCCCAGCACTTGCAAGGCAGAGGTAAGCGACTCTCTTGAGTTTGAGGCCAACCTGGTCTACAAATCAAGTTCTAGGACAGCCAGGGCTATACAGAGAAAACCTGTCTCAAAAAACCAAAAAACAAACAAACAAACAAAAACAAAAAAACAAAAAAGTGCCCACGACAACTCAAATTTGTATATCAAAAAGGCAAAACTTTCAGCTTGTCAGCCAAAGCCAAAATGACAGATGCTGGAATTGTGAAACATTAATATAGCTAGAATGAAAATGCTCCAATAACTAAGAGTAAACACTCTTGAAATAAAAAGTACTAGCAAAGAAACAATAAAGAAGCAAATGGAAATGTTAGAATTAAAAATAAGTAGAACTTTAAAACTCATTGTATAGCCGGGCGGTGGTGGCGCACGCCTTTAATCCCAGCACTCGGGAGGCAGAGCCAGGTGGATCTCTGTGAGTTCGAGGCCAGCCTGGGCTACCAAGTGAGTTCCAGGAAAGGCGCAAAGCTACACAGAGAAACCCTGTCTCGAAAAACCAAAAAATAAAAAAAAAAAAAAAAAAAAAAAAAAAAAATAAAACTCATTGTATGAACTCAACAGCAGCAGAATAAAGAGTACAAACCAATATCCTTTATGAACATATAAGCAACATCCCCAACAAAATACTGACAAAATCCAGCAATATACAGGAAGGACTATAAACCATACCCAAGTGAGATCTATCCTAGATATGGAAAAATCACTGTCTTGGGAGCTAAAGAGAATTGATACCTGGCTTTACTCCTTATTGGACCTGACTGTACATCTTCCCTTTAGTTCATGAACTATGTCTGTATCCTTTAAAAGAGTTTCCCATCCTTATTTAAAAGGGGAATTAGGCAGCTTGACATTTGAAACCAGAAGCAACTGATAAGGACACATGATTCCAAAGAGCTTATAATCTAGTCAAAAACATGAAAATTTAAAGTTTAGCTACAGGGTTTTTTTTAAATGGTTTATTTATTTTTCAGTGTATGTGTTTTGTCTGAATGTATGTCTGTACACCAGATGAGTGCTTGGTGTGCAAGTAGGGCAGGGAGGGCACTGGATCCCCTGGAACTAGAGTTATAAATGGTTGTGACCAGCTATATGGGTGCTGGGAACTAAGCCCAGGTCCTCTGCAAGAGCAGCCAGTGCTCTTAACCTCTGAGCCATCTCTCCAGTCTCCACATCTTTGCGTTTGTTTGTTTTTTGAAACAGGGTCTCTCTATTATGTTGTTCTAGCTATCCTGTAACTTGCTATATCTACCAAGCTGGCCTTGAACTCACAGAGACCAGCTGCATCTGCTTCCAGAATGCTGGTATTAAGGGTGTGCACGTCCACATCTGGTCAGCCCCCACATCTTAACATCTATAAACATTTAGAAAATCACTGGACAACGCCATGTGGGCAGTGCACACCTGACTTTGGAAAGGAAAAGGATTACTGCAGATTCAAGGCCAGAATAGGTTACAAAAGAAAAGGCGAAAAGAAAGATAATACTGCACAAGTTAAGATTAAAATGTTGCTAGCTTGATATGGCCATAAATCCACCTGTTCTTATTATAACCTTGAAAAGCCTTGCTCACTATAGTACACATGGATTATTGGACAACTGACAAGAAATAGTTTTTTTTTTTTGGACAGGGTCTCATGTATCCCAGGTTGGCCTGGAAGTTACTATATAGCCAATGAAGACCTTAAACTCCTCTAATCTTCCTGCCACACCTCCCCAGTTTTGGAAAATCTTATAGCAAACTTAGCCAAGTGCCAGATCTAACTTATGTTAATACAAATGAAAGAAAAGTAAAACACAAGTATTTGGCAATTAAGAAAATTAGAAATTAGAATCAAAAAATTGTTTTCTTATTTCATTCTTATGTCTTTGCAGTGGCTTTTAAGATCTTTTGTTTTCTGTACTAAAGCAGAACAGTGAAAATGTTTTTATAGAATGTTGGAAAAAAGCTATGTATTAATTTGCTTTGGGTCATTCTAGTCTCTCTGGTAAAGTCATAATTAGGAAGGCCTTTTTAGGGCTGTGTTCTAGTCTCACAGGTGAAAAGCTACTCCATATCTGGAAAAATCTAAATTCATATGCGAGGGGGCCATGTTTTTAAAGCATATTATTTACACAATTCACTGGAATGGCTCCTCTGGAAGCTGGGTGGCTCTCTTATGCAATTATGTACTTAGGAACCCTCCTCTGCACAACCGTGAAAATTCAAGTAAGAATAATTTACTGGCTATGCACAGTTATTAGAATTTTAAAGCATTTGTTTGTTCAAAATTCTGGTTTACCAGACAGTTATATTTGACCAATTGTGTCCTTAATCAACAATAATGAACAATGGTTTAGAAGGTACCCAGGCTTGAACTGCAATGTCCTAAAGGAGCATCGGGAGTTGCTTCCCTCCCTCCTGTTAGAGGATCTCCCTCCCTTTCTACCCAACAAGATTTGTGGTGAAATTAACAACTGGGATTCTAAACATCTGTAGTAGAATACTGACTTCAATTACAGATGCAAAGCTTTATCTGTAAGGAACTGTGAGGAACATTTTAGCAGTGAAGAAGCTGGGGAGCATAGAAATTAAGACTGTTGAATTTTGAAAAAATAAAATAAGAACTATTTTAAAAAATTAGATAAAATGTTAAACATTAGCAGGCAACAGGACGCCACAGCACTATCTAGAGACTGAATGTTTCTGATACCAAAATAGTAATTTGGGGGCTGGGGATGTAGGTCAGTTGGAAGAGTGTTTGCCTAGTATGCACGAAGCCTAGGTTCAATTCCCAGCACCACATAAACTGTGCACAGTGACACACGCCAGTACACCTGTAACCCAAAAACACAGGAGAGGGGGAGGAGGATCAGAAGCTCAAGGTCCTTTTCTATTACATGGTAAGTTCCAGGCCAGCCTGGGATACATCAGATTTTTTTTTTTTTAAGTTATTCTGCTGGCCCACCCTTTAGTCCCAGCACTCAGGAGGCAGAGACAGATGGGCAGATTTCTGTGAATTTGAGGCTAGCAAAGACTACATAGAGTTCTAGGTCAAAGCTACACAGTGAGAGCCATCCTCCCCCACCCCTTTTGTGCACGCATGCATGCATACATATGCAACACACACTTTTTAATAGACATGTACAGAAAAATAAGCTTGATGAACATTATGGACAGAGGCAGGCACTATTTTTCCTGTAAGAGAACAAAAAGTCTGTTTATTTACACTTTCTTTGCCATGCTTTGGATTTCTGTATTTTTGTTTTGTTTTGTTTTTTGTTTGTTTGTTTTTCAAGACAGGGTTTCTCTGTGTAGTTTTGGTGCCTGTCCTGGATCTTGCTCTGTAGACCAGGCTGGCCTCGAACTCACAGAGATCTGCCTTGCTCTGCCTCCCGAGTGCTGGGATTAAAGGTGTGCACCACCACCACCCGGCTTGGATTCCTGTATTTTTTTAAGTGCTCATTTTCTTATTCATAGGAAACCTGCAATTACCTCAGATTAGGTTTTACAAACTCAATTGTCTATACCTGTACTAAGGTTTTGTTTAATAACCACAAAAGATTATTTGGCCACATTGGAATTTCACTGTGTTAAATTCAAGTTTAAAAAGTCAAGTAAAGGTCAAGGAAGCTACTTTTGCAGTCGTATCAATGACCACAGACTCACAGTTGAGAAAGAGGGACAGAGAAGACTTTTATGCCCCCCCACTCCCCCCCCCCCACAAAAGGAACAGCCTAGACAGAAAGCCATGGAAAAGAACTCTTGAAAATTGTGATAAGAATGCTGACGGTTAGCTCTCCACAGGGCTTCTGATAGGGGTACGGGTGGGGAAGGACTCAGTTTTCTTTTAGGGGGCTGGCTACTGGGAGTTTGGCCATGGTCCAGTATTTGGGCAACACAAATTGCACTTTTTCCCCTTCTTTTCCTCCTCCTCCTCTTTCCTTTGATGGAGTAGTTCACAACGGTGAGGGGCAGACCTGGGAGGACTGGGAGGTAAGTGTGATCTGGGTGCAATCCTATTGCAAGAAGCTCCAAAGAACTATCCAAATTCTTTTATTACCCTAGGATTTATTGCATTAAATATTATTTTAAATAACTAGGCCATCAGCTGAAGCTTTTAGTAATGCAGAGTTGGCCTATATGCACGCTTCCAAAGGCCACAGTGCTCATTAGGAAGATTAGGCTATATGTATTTCTGAGAGATGGAAGACAGGGAAGGAATGAAAAGAGAAGAGAGCTGGGTGGCGGTGCACACCTTTAATCCCAGCACTCGGGAGGCAGAGGCAGGTGGATCTCTGTGAGTTCGAGGCCAGCCTGGGCTACAGAGTGAGATCCAGGAAAGGTGCAAATCTACACAAAGAAACTCTGTCTCAAAAAACCAAAAAAGAAAGAAAGAAGAGAGAAAAGGAGAGGGGAGGGGAGGGGAGGGAAGGGGAGGGGAGGGGAGGGGAGGGGAGGGGAGGGGAGGGGAGAGAAGAGGAGAGGAGAGGAGAGGAGAGGAGAGGAGAGGAGAGGAGAGGAGAGGAGAGGAGAGGAGACTGGGTTGAAACTGTGGGAAGAAACAGAAGAGGCAGCAGCTATCTTCCATTGTAGTGAATGAAAGGAAGGCTTTGCCACTTTCCCACTGATGGGCTTCTGTATTTGTTCAGAGACGTTACCATGACCCCACAAAGGCTGGCACCATGTTAATAAACCACATACTGAGGCACTACCACATCAGACTCTTTATCTCCCCCGACCAGACAAAGGCAGCAGAAGGAGCCCCAGTAAGACCCTTTCCGAAGAACAGGTCAAATCCTTGAGTGCACTTATGAGCAACTCCTCCACAGATGAGCTGGGAAGCTGACAAGGCACTTGTCTGCAGGTCTCCTCTAAGGAGGACATCTGCTCGTAAAAGGATCACCTAGTACCAAACAGTATTTCAATGACTGCAAACCACGTCTCCTGCCTCTCTCGGGCACTCCTTAACTTTTGTAGAATAGATTAAAAAAAAAATTACCTGCTCATTAGGAAGAAAATAAATGGCTACATAAATAAAGACAACCATATTGCACCTGATTTCCCGGGTACCACAGAGAAAAGAAACTCATTTTCAGCAGTGTTTACTCCACTATTTGCAAATAGCTGACTGATTGGCAGCTACAATATATGAAATAAATAACTATTTCAAAGACCAAGTGTCATGTTCCCTGATAAGTAACAAATATGAACATTATCTACCCTCCCCATCCAGGGTGTGGAATTTAGCAGGAGAATAGATTTATTGGCTCTCTGATTGCTTCATGTGTTGTGAGGACATTTTCTGTGATGCTGTGGTTATTACTGAGGTTAGATAAGAAAATCTCCTCTCTCTCAGGACATTAGTATTAAGAGTTACATATTCACAAGAAGGATACAAAATGAGTTTTTCTGAAGCAAGTGAAATGTGACAAGAAAGTGTGAAATGGAGAGTGAATATACCTAATAATCTTTCTTCAAGGAAGATAAAGAACACAAACCTCCAGCTCAGTTTATCATAAGCCAAGATGCAAACTAATACATCTGGAGTACACACCCTGATATCACCCATTATCAGAAAAACAATTTAAAAACCTGCATCATGGGAGGACCCTAGGATGACTGTGGCTTATAATAAGTTTTGGTTTTGCCCAATCACTGGGCATGCTTTAGTGAAACATTTCACTATTAGGGTAAGAATTTGTACCATATCAAGCTGATGAAAGGATATGCTGGCTGTACTTTCAGAAGGGGAGGCTAAAATCTTTTTAGATTACGGATTAGCCTATAGAAAAATGTCTGCCATAAATCAAACAGTGAAGGGGAAGATGAATAGGAATCTCACTTATACAACTTAAGTAAAACATAGCTCTCTGAAGAGATGAAGATAGTTTTCTTCTGTATCCCAGAATCTAATCAATATTTATATGTATAATTCAGCTATCATTTGGCTTAAAAGGGCTTATTGGGAAATGTCATTTTTACTATTTTCTACAGAGAAAATATTTTCCAGTTTCAAATAACTCTGGACTTCGGAATTATAACCTTTTTTTTTTTTTTTAAGATTTTATTTTATTGTTTTTTATTATGTATACAGCATATGACAGCAGGCCAGAAGAGGGCACCAGATCTCATTACAGATGGTTGTGAGCCACCATGTGGTTGCTGGGAATTGAACTCAGGACCTCTGGAAAAGCAGTCGGTGCTCCTAACCTCTGAGCCATCTCTCCAGCCCCTATAACCTGTTTTTAATGTTCAAAAAATATTTAAGTGGAAAATGCTAAGGGACCACTGAACTCGATGGTGTATTTACATATCTACATCTGTATAAAATAATGAATATATGTTTGTTAAAAAAAAAAAAAAAGAGGACTAGTGGGATGACTCAGTAGCAGAAAGGCCAGGCCTGATGGCCCAAGTTTAATCCTGAGGCCCATAAGGTAGAAGGAGAGAAGTAACTCCCACACGTTGTCTGTTCCACTGTGACACAAACATGTTCCCCCAACAAACACTCACACAAAATAAATAAGTAAATATGAAAAAAAAAACCTGCATCAGATGTTAATATGAAATATTTTTACAGATTTATAAACAGCTTTAAAAGCTTCTCTTCCAATGCACACCCAATAGCTCTCTGACTGGACTTAAGACCTGCCCAAAAGAAAGAAATCATGGGGGCTGGAGAGATGGCTCAGAGGTTAAGAACACTGGCTGTTCTTCCAGAGGTCCTGAGTTCAATTCCCAGCAACCACATGGTGGCTCACAACCATCCGTAATGAGATCTGGTGCCCTCTTCTGGCCTGCAAGCCTACATGTAGGCAGAATATTGTATACATAATAAATAAATAAATTAAGAAAGGAAAAAAAATAAAGAAATCATGCCTACTCCTGGAAGCCTAGTCAACTCCTCGACACCAGTCATGGATCTTGGAGGAGTATCAACAAGTACCACTTTACTAAACCAGCAATAATCCCTAACTACACTCTAAATATTTGTCTTTATAGTCTTCACCCTTTGCCAAGGAAAGCTCTCTTTGCAACAGACAGAGACCATTAACAGAAAACTACAGCTCATCAAATACAGAGTTGAGTCTAGTCCCAACTGACACATCTAAATGGAACTCCTGCAACTTCAGTTCAGGCATCACTAAGGAAGAGCTAGCAAAAAGACTGAAGAGCCAGAGGAACAGGAGTTTACTGTGAGATTGTGAATCCTAGTAATGTCTGAAGCTATAGGTATCCATGAAGTCTCACCAAAATGGCAAGGAAAATACCAAAAGACATACTAACATGAATAGGGAAAGCTCAAAAGGCCTCAACCCTACAGAAAGAACTTACAGGGAACTAAGGAATGCTGAGATCAGGAAAGAGAACAGCAACTGTTTATCCAATACCAAATGGTCAGCCCTGAAAACATACATGAACAGGATGTATTTATGTATTTAGGAATACACACACACACACACACACACACACACACACACACACACTCATGTAACAATTTTTAAAAAGGAGGTCATGAATTTCAAGGTTGTCAGATACAGCCTTTAATTATGAGCACAGCACTCAGGAGGCAAAAGCAGGCAGATCTGTGAGAGCCATACTAAGCTCCAGGCTAGCTAGGACTGGGAGGTGATGGAGGGAGGACAGAGAGGAGAGAGAAGAGGTCAGCCTCATCTAAATAGTGATTCAAGAACAAGCTAGGCGAAGTGAGACTCTGTCTAAACAAGTAAGTAAATAATTCAAAGCTGGGCATGTTGAAGCACTCAAGAGACAAGCAGAAGGATCAGAGCAAATTCAAGGCTAGCTTGGTCTACATAGGAAATCCTAGGTGAGCCAGAGCTGTGTAGTCTTTCTTGACTGATTAATTAAAAAATGAAAGAAAGAAAGAAAGAAAGAAAGAAAGAAAGAAAGAAAGAAAGAAAGAAAGAAAAGACAGACAGACCACACACACACACACACACACACACACACACACACACACTATAAATAATTCTCTTGGGAAGCCTGTACCCACGTTTTGGGCATGTATTATCTTTTTCCAGAGGGAGAGGGAGTGGGAGAGAGAGGAAGAGAGAGAGTACACACTTAAGCATCTGCTCTTAAATATGAAGCATGCATGATCCTTTATCTCTATTTAAAAACTCAGTAACTTTGCTTCAACAACAAAAAGAGTATAGACATGTACATTAGAGTAGGTAGCTCCAGCTCAGGTAATATTCAATTATTGGCAATGAAATGTGGATGAAAATATGAGCATTTAGATGTGAATTTTTAGAAAAATAATCTACAGTTTTATGGATATTTATAGCATGTGTCCATGCTTAGTCTTGCAGAGCTCTATCTTCCTCCATCTCATTTGTAATATAAACTGCTCCTAAAGCACTTTAATACATTGTAACTGGGAGATTTTGTACATAGTACCTACGAAGCAGCGATCAATACTCTAATACAGAGATGCCAATTCCATTACCACAGAAACCCGTGCAAGTGGCCAGCTGCTGAACAAAGAACCCAGCTTTCATCAGGTTTATTCCTAACACGTCTCCACTCTGGTGGATGAAGCATTTTGCTTTGATGCATAAATAGAAGTTGTGAAAGAAATAATGGCATTTAAAATAACACTTAAGCTTTGATTACAATGAAAGACAGAACTAAAATTAATTTTTATACTCATAAGATGCTTATCTTTTACCATCAAATCCATCTATTCATATGCAATCAAAATGCTACACCTAATGTTTTACAAACTGCCATAACCTTAGATGTTTGTGCTACAGTTCACCATTTATGACTAAAATGTTGCAAGAAAGTATGAAAAAGAATGAAAATTAAGCACTAGCTGAGAAATGAAGAAAATGAGAAAGGAAACTGGAGAAAAATATCTTTAAAAAAATCATTTTAGGCACAAAGATTCCTAACTTTGATTTCCTTCTAAATTTGCCAACAAGAAAAAACAATGACTTATTCACAGCCTTTTCATCCGTTTATTACATGCACCTTTCCCTTGTGCCGTTTTTATGATCTGAGACAGCACCGCTGAAATATAATCAAAAAGAATCAAGAGCAGTCTGTATACAATGGTACTAGCAACTTGGGGCAGCAGATTTAACTTGTGTCTAAAACCATTTCCCCATCTTTTCTTTCACTACTTCCTTCCTTCCAACAGACTAAAGCTGTGATATATCCTTTCTCAACTAGCCTTAATCATTTTCACAACTACGGTTACTATGACAACAGGATGCAGCTTATCCGTGCTGTTTTCATTTTTCCTATTTGAGTTGTCATGACAACACAATCATTCTGCTTTTCTCCAATATGTAACAACTTTGTTTTAGGATTGAGGTCTTAAGAACATTGGATTTCCCTATAAAGAAAGCAAATAATAGAATTTATATAAGAATTTTAATTATATAGCACCCTATTTTAAAATCTTGGTCGAAGAGTTACTTTCATCATATCAAAATAAAAAACATCAGGCTGGGCGGAGGTGGCTCACACCTTTAATCCCAGCACTCAGGAGGCAGAGGCAACAGAGTCTCTCAGTTTGAGGCCAGCTGGTCTACAGAGTGAGTTCCAGGACAGCCAGGACTGTTACACAGAGAAACAAACAACAACAGAAAACAAACAAACAAACAACAGAAAAAAAAATCTAGAGACTGGATAGATAGTTGAGAAGTTAAGAGCACTGGCTGCTCTTCCAACACATACATGGTGGTTAACTATCTAGAACTAGTTCCACGGGACCCTCGTCTGGCCTCTCTGGACACTGCCTGCATGTGGTACAATGACATACACGTGGGCTAAGCACCCATACACATAAAAAAGTGGTTTTTAATCTAATTTTAAAAATTAATTAAAATATTTTTAAATTAAAAATAAATAAGCAGCATTAACAACTATCTTATTAAACCTGGCTACAGCTAACAGTGACTAATTTGGTACATAGCTCTCCAATGAAAACATAGCAACACCATTACAATTCTGAGCTGTGAGCAAGTGTCCATTAATACCTGTCCCAAGTAAAACAGTCATGAATAAAGACAGTTAAGGGGCTGAAGAGTTGGTTCTGCCATTACAGGTTCCAAAGGAAAGCCAAGCATGGTGGTGCACACCTTTAATCCCAGCACTTTGAGTTCAAGGCCAGCCTGGTCTACAGAGTGAGTTCCAGGGCAGCCAAGACTATAGAGAGACCTTGTCCAGAAAAAAACAAGGTGGGGAAGCGGGTAGAGTTCCAGGGAACCTGGTGGTTTTCTTCTGACTTCTTCAGACAACAGGAATGAATGCACATGCTGCACATACATACATGCAAATAAACAGTCGACATAAACAGATGCCTCAAAATATTAAAAATAAATAATAGACACAGTTTCAAACCCTTTGCTGAGCTAATCCAACTTCCCTTGTTCTAAGTACCACAGAAACAGCAGTGGCCTTTTCACATGCTAACCACCATTTAACCTCACATTCAAGTGTTTCTATTGGAGGACTGACTACCCTGCAGAAACTTTCCGTTTAAATACCTTCACAGCATAAGTGTTTACAAAAACTCACTCAGAAGAAAAACTCAGGAAAAGGTCAAAGAAAAGGCAATTATTGTTCAACATTGGCAATATAAAATCATAATAGTATTTTGGGGCTGACAAGATGGCTCAGAAAGTAAAGATGTTTGCAAGCTGAGTTTGATTCCCAGTTCTCACATGGTGGCAGGAGAGAACCAACCTTTCCAATTGTCCTCTGACCTCTACATGAACACTCATGCCCCATATGTGCACACACAGAGAGAAGGAAAAAAAAAGGGAGAGGGGTGAGAGAGGAAAAATGATTTTTTTTAAAAAAAAGGTTTATCATGAGTATCTTTAATCACTAAATTCAGGTCTCTTATCAGCTCACAAAGATAAAGCCCCTCAGTCCTGTAAAGAACCATGAACAGTCAGGCGGTAGTGGCACACACCTTTAATCCCAGCACTCAGGAGGCAGAGCCAGGCAGATCTCTGTGAGTTCGAGGCCAGCCTGGTCTACAGAGTGAGTTCCAGGCACCAAAACTACACAAAGAAAAACCCTATCTGGAAAAAAACAAAAACAACAACAATAACAAAAAATGAATATACACATAGTTACTGCTTACAAATAAAACAGAAATAGTACTCCTACTTAAAGAAAAATATGCAAATGCTACTAAATTTCCCATTAGTTTCCTGCAGGCATTGAGAAGATTATTTATAATATTGTACTATTTTTGCTAGAGGAAATTTTCATATATTAACAAGGCACATTTTAATTTTAATCACAGCTTATATAATAAAGTTTGTAGAATGCAATGAACTGAAAATTACAATTTACTTAACCAAACCTGAGAATGAAAAACAAATTTAAGGTTTTTCATAGTAATCATTTCCTTAAACTCATTTGTTATTGTTTATTTGCTTGGTTGGGTTGGGTTGTGGTTTTTTTAAGAGTGTGTGTGTGTGTGTGTGTGTGTGTGTGTGTGTGTGTGTCTCCACACATGCATGCAGGTGCCCTTGGTGGCCAGAAGAGGGCATCAGATCTCCTGGAAATGGTGTTAGTGGTGGTTTTGAGCCAGACCTCACGAATGCTGGGAACCCACTGAAAGAACAGCAAGTACTCTTAAAAGCACAGCCATCTCTCCAGCCCAGTTTGATTTTGAGACAAGGTCTCATTCTGTATCCCAAACTAACTTATCAATAAAAATCATATAAAAAACTCAAGAGTTCCACAACACAAATGGGTGAAAAGTAGATCCTTCTGTTATCCATTCTCTTTTAGAATGTTGAAAACAAACAAACAACCTCTATTGTGGGCCGGGGAGATGGCTTAGTGGGTAAAGTACCTGGTCACCTGAATTTGAACACCTGGCCGCCACATAAAAGCTGGGCATAGCTGCTAAGAGGGACACTCACAGGTAAATCAGTGCTCATTGGTCTGTCAGCAAGATCCAAGTCTAGTGAGAGTCTCTGTTTCAAGACAAGTAAGGCTGGGCTAGGTGTGGTGGGCACTCTTTTAATCCCAGCACTTGGGAGTCAGGGGCAGGGAGATCTCTGAGTTCTAGGCCAGTCTGGTGCATAGCAAATTTCAGGCCATGTGGCTACACAGTGAGAACCTGTCTCAATGACCAAATGAGGCAAAGTATCTATAAATCTATTTGGCACAATTGAGAAATAGTGTTTATACTTGACCTCCAAATTGTACATATATAACATTGCATATATCATGCCCCCTTTTTAAAAAATATTTTTATTTTATAATTAATTTAATTTTACATATCAGCCATGGATTCCCCTGTCCTCCCTCCTCCCACTCCCCCATAAGAAAAAGTCTCCCCTGGGTATTTAGCCCAGCCTGGTAGATTCAGCTGAGGCAGGTCCAGTCCCCTCCTCCCTGCACCAAGGCTGAGCAAAGTGTCTCAGCATAGGCCCTAGGTTCCAAAGAGCCAGCTCATGCACCAAGGACAGGTCCCGGTCTCATGGCCTGGTGGCCTCCTAAACAGTTCAAGCTCATCAACTGTCTCACTTCTCCAGAGGGTCTAGTCCAGTTCCATGGGGGCTCCTCAGCTATTGGTTCATAGTTCATGTGTTTCCACTAGTTTGGCTATTTGTCCCTGTGCTTTTTCCATCATGGTCTCCATATCTCTTGCTCATATAATCCCTCCTCTCTTGTGCCAGTTGGACTCCTGGAGCTCCACCTGGGGTTTGGCTGTGGATCTCCGCATCTGCTTCCACCAATCACTGAATGAAAGTTCTATCATGACAGTGTGTTCGGCCATCCGATCACCAGAGTAGGTCAGCTCAGGCACTCTCTCGACCATTGCCAGTAGTCAATAGTGGAGGTATCTTTGTGGGTTTGTGGGGACCTCTCTAGAACTCTGGGTCTTCATTTATCATGGTGTCTCTTTCCATCATGCCCCTTTTATATGATGCCTTCACATATTAGCTGAGCTATGGCATGAATGTAATTATCATTTGCAAATTAACAAAATACTGGGTGGGATGATGGCTCATGTGCAAGCTCCACAGCTGGGGGAGGAGAAGGGGCAGGCAGACCCTTGGGATCCAATGACCAGCCAGTCTAACTTCAGGTTCACTGAAGTCTCAAAGAGATAAAGTGGCAGGCCAGGAATGGGGGAGCATGTCTTTAATCCCAGTATACTCGGGAGATCTCTGACTTTGAGGCCAGCCTGCTCTATAGAGTAAGGCTACATAGTGAGACTGCCAAATAAACAAAGTGTGAAAAAATAAAGTGGATAGCAAACATAGGAAAATACTCAAACTCAACCTCTGGTCTCCACATGGATTCAAAGTGGTGACTGTGTGCAAGCAAACACACACACACACACACACACACACACACACACACACACACACATAATACTTAGGATGAGTGCTCCAAATAATTTTCAAATGAGTTAGAAGGTTATTAATTTAGATACCAAGTTTCTTAGCTTCATCTTTTTGTAGAATTAGTAAATTAAGGAACATGTCAGTTTCTCCTCTTTTCAACTCTCTGAATCAACTCCAACTAGAACTTGATGGATGAGGAGTGTTTTGTGAAGTCTGACCCGTGAAAGCTGAAACCATACTAAAAAACAAATGAAAAAGGTTTTTTTTGTTTGTTTGTTTTTTTGTTTTTTTGTTTTGTTTTTTTCAAGAGAGGGTTTCTCTGTGTAGTTTTGGTGCCTGTCCTGGATCTCGCTCTATAGATCAGGCTAACCTCCAACTCACAGAGATCCGCCTGGCTCTGCCTCCCAAGTGCTGGGATTAAAGGTGTGCACTACCACCGCCTGGCTCAAAGGAAAGTTTTATTTTGTATTTATCTTTAACAGTTGACTTGGATAATTTATTAACCTAAATCTAAAAATAAACTATAAGAGCACTACATTTCAGCATTATAGTATATTAGGCCTCTCGTTACAAAAATGATCAAACCTTATATATATTCCAAAGTAGTAAGTTTCAAAAAAGTAGTTCTCACATTTGAAAATATTTGAGAATCACTTTTCTAATTCAAACCTATCTTTCAGGGCTTCAAATGCTGCTGCTTTCCAAATGACACCTGCCCTCCTCACGGGCTGTCGTCTGATTCCAGCAGCAGCTCCAGTGACCACACAGACAAGAACGAGTCTGTACAAGTGTTTGCCTTGTTTGTTCTTGTTTCTGAGGCAGGGTCTATGTAGCCCAGGCTGGCCTGGAACTCAAAGATCCCACTGTCTCTACTTCCTGAGTGCTGAAATTAAAGACATATGTACACTATCTCTGGCTGAAAGACAAGGATTTGAATTGAATACTGTCTCAAGAAATCCATTTCTATACATGGATGTAGCAGGAATCTTAAAAGTTCTTATTAATAAAATCAAACCCGGAGCCAGGTACTGGGGTGAACGCTGGAAGATCAGAGAAGCAGAACAAGCCACAGCCACCTCACCTCCCAATTCCTCAGCTGATCCTGGTTCCTCAGACTGGAAGTCTCTGAGTCCTCATCCAGAATGAATCTCAGCTGAACTGCTGCTCAAAAGCCTAAAAGCTTAACCAGCTCTAGTACCTGGTTTTCATGCCTTAAATACCTTTCTGCTTCCTGCCATCCTGGGATTAAAGGCTCTTGTTACCACGCCTGGCTGTTTCCAGTGTGGCTTTGAACTCACAGAGATCCAGGCAGATCTCTGCCTCTGGAATGCTAGGATTAAAGCCGTGTGTGCCACCATTTTCTGGCCTCTATATCTAGTAGCTGTTCTGTTCTCTGACCCCAGATAAGTTTATTAGAGTGCACAATATTTTGGGGAACACGGTATCACCACACATGCTATTTCAGGAAAAACTTTTAAGGTAAAAACTTTAAATACCAACAGTAAAATTCTAAGTAAGATAATCATTTATATTTATCCCTTTTTACACAATTATGAAATTATATATCTAAACTGCCCATAAGACTTGAAAGATATAAAATTGGCTTGCTAACTAATGTGACCTCCTATCAAATCTGTGAGACTAGAAACAGTGGCACAAGCCTTCACTGCCATCACACAGGAGGAAGGTCTTAAGCTCACAACAATTTTTTTTAAAGTTTCAAAGCTGCTTGGATGAAACAAAAAACTTGGAAAGAAGAAAGTGTTAGATACTTAAAAGGGTTGGTGGGGAGGGTGTCTGGCTTGGTGGCCTACAGTACCTATAATCTGGGTAAGGAAGATTCCAAGTTAAGGTCAGCCTGGGCTACATGGTAAGAGCTTGTCTCAAGAAACAAGAAAAAAAAGCAAATAAAAGGCCATCCCGTAGTCTTCTAGGAGTCCTGCACTAGGCTGGGGGACTGGCTCCACAGTCCAGAGCACTGACTGCTCTTGCAGGGACCCAGACTCCATCCTAGCACCTACATGGTGGCTCAGAGTCAGAACTCCAGTTCCCAAGCATCAGATGCCCTGCTGTGACCTCTGCAAGCACCAGGCACACATGTAGTACACATACACACATGCAGCCAAAATACTCATACATGTAAAACGCAACAAAATAATTTTTTTAAAAAAAGAACTCGCCGGGCGGTGGTGGTGCACGCCTTTAATCCCAGCACTCGGGAGGCAGAGCCAGGCGGATCTCTGTGAGTTCAAAGCCAGCCTGGACTACCAAGTGAGTCCCAGGAAAGGTGCAAAGCTATACAGAGAAACCCTGTCTCGAAAAACCAAAAAAAAAAAAAAAAAAAAAAGAACTCTACAAAGGCCAGTCTCACCTGCCTTGGAGAATGAAAATGCAGGCCTAAGAGGCAGGCAAGAAAAGACCCATTTGCTTAGCGAAATAAAAACCAATGTGACTATTATTCATTGTATAAGTGCAAAAGGAAGGTGCTGAAAAACTCTAAATTCAGATTTTTGAAAGATCACTTTGACAATCCTATTGAGATTAGATTCAAAAAGAAAAATGGCCAGGTGGCGGTGGTGCATGCCTTTAATACCAGCACTTGGGAGGTTTGAGGCCAGCCTGACCTACAGAGCAAGTTCCAGGACAGCCAGAGCTACACAGAGAAACCCTTTCTTGAAAAATTAAAAACCAAAAATAAATACTTCTAAAAAGGAAACCATAAAAAATTTCATAAGGATAAATAAGCACAGTAAAATAAAAGTTGCATTTCCCCACAAAAATTAATTATAACAACCCAAAGAAAGTTAACAGTGGTGGAATGAGCAATAGATGAATTGGGATAGCTCTTGGAAAACAACAAACAAGATAATGAACTAGATGTAAATGAGGAGTTAAGGATGAGCCCAGGCTTAAGGTTGTAGTAGTTGGACGACTAAAGGTATTGTTTTGAGGATCAGAAGACCAGAGGAAGAAATTCAGACTTCGCAATATTTAAGAATGCAGTGATAGCTACAAGTCAGAATACATGGGTAGGAGATCATCTACACAATAGGAATCCTCAAAACAGACAATATTCCAAAGCCAAGGAAAAAGATCATCAACCGTAGTAACAATGTATATATAGGAAATCAAAGGGAAAACTAAGAAATCACATGCACACGCGCACGCACGCACGCACGCACGCACGCACGCACGCACGCACGCGCACGCAGGCACACAGAGCTAAGAGAGTACGGCATGACAAAGCTATGTGAATAAAGCAATATGCTGCGGATACAAGGATAGAGGCCAGTGACATGGCTCAGAAGGTGAGGATGGTTTTAGCTACTCCGAAAAAGCTGAGTTTGATTTATAGGACCCACACAGTAGGACGGACCAACTCAGGTAAGTTGTCTTATGACTTCCACACCTCCATGTGCTATGACATATTGTGTGTGTACACATGCACAATAAACAAATGAATGTTTTAATTTATTTTGGTTTTTTAAGACAGAGTTTCTCTGTATAACAGCTCTGGCTGTCTTAGAACTCACTCTGCAGACCAGACTGGCCCCGAACTCACAGAGATCCACCTGCCTCTGCCTCTGCCTCCCAAGTGTTAATTAAAGGCATGAGCCACCACCACCACCCAACTATTTTTTAATTCTTAGAAAAACAAAAAGAGATAGCTGGGCATGATACTGTACACCTTTAATACCAGAGCTTGGAGGGCAGAAGCTGGCAGATCTCTGTGAGTTCGAGACCAGTCGGGTGTATATTTTGAGTTACAGACAAACCAATACATATAAAGACATGACTTATGATGACGAGAACACTGCAGATCGGCAGAGAATTCATATTCTTCTTTAAAAAAAAAATGATACTGAAGGTTACTGAAACCCATATGAGAAAAAAAAAAAGCAATGGAATCCCTTCCTCACATCAAAGATACACAAATTCTATAAAGATGGAAATGTAAAGTGCAGAGCTAAAACATGTAGTAGGAAATAGAAGGTTATTTTCAAATGCTTCTGGTAGGGAAGGCTTGAAGTCACTGCATGCTCAACACAAAGTGCAAAGACTTCCAGCCAGCCTTACACTTGGGAAATAGGGCTCTAATACACTGTGTTTTTCCAAGCAGCATGTGGGATTTGTAAGATGGAATTCTAACTAGGTCTTTTGGGTAGGGTGTGCTAATTCTAACTAGGTCTTTTGGGTAGAGTGTGCTGCTGATATAAAACTCATCACAAACTGCCTCTGCTGAATGAGCTAAGTGGGTGGACAGCATTGCCAGTGCTGATACCTAAGAGAATGCAGAAAAGGAGAAGAAGATAAATGTTTCCCAGTCTCCCAGACTGCAGAGTATAAATAACGGAACATGCTGACAGTGTTTAAGGCTGACCTTGATAGAATAGTTTATTTCAAATGCTCCTAAATGTAAAGTGCACTCACTGGGGTAAACTGACCTTGCTGGGCATCTGCTTGGTCATGCCATTTCTCTAATAAAACTGATAAAAGCAGACATATCCTGGAAATATCAGTATGACAGGAATCAAAAGATTTAAGTGTATCTATCCACATGTTCCTGACAAGTAAAATTCCATCATTGCAGACAGGGATAAATTGTGGCTGCTTGCCTGAGTAGCTAGGGGAAGGAGAATATTAAGAACAGGATGTTCCAGTAAGACATTTTTTATAACCGACAGCCAAGTCATCTCTGTACCATTTTCCACAACACTACCAAACAAGATACTCAACATTTCATTAGCTTCTCAAACTGACATTTTATGCTGACACTCAGATGTCACAGTCAAACCCTTATTAAAATAGTCATAACTAGTTGTACTGAAATGATAATTATCAACAACAAAGGCTTGATAATAAACACATCAAAGAATAATAAAAATAATAATAAGACTAGTGCAGGGGGGGTTCGGTCCTCAGCTCAGGGGTGGGTGGATGGGGAAAGACTAGTGCAGGGGATATTAACCTAGGTTCACGGGCAGGACTCAGGGATTGCTGAAGATCTTGAAACAGTATATAAAAGGAAGTGACCTGACTGGGGAGAGGGTCTTGTAGCATACAAAAGATCTTCAGGGCAGTCCATGACTACAGAAGTTTAGATGATCCTCCAGATACCTCAAGTTTATAACCCATGGAATTTGGTTTCATTTTAGAAGAGGGTCTAGAATAGACCCACCAAAACTAGACTATGCTTCTTTCTAATTAACTGTACTCATTCTTAATTCAAATTCTTACTTTAAAATAAAATGCTTAGAGAATAAGGGTATATATAATTCTGTGGTCTAGCACACACCTAGCATGTGAAAGACCTTGGGCTTAATCCTCAGTATCCTTTCCATTCCATAGCATTTAAGCAACTAAATATTAAAACACCAGCCAGGCATGGTAGCCACACCTTTAATCCCAGAACTCTGGAGGTAGAGGCAAAAGGATCTCTGTGAGCTCAAGGCCAGCCTGGTCTACTTAGCAAGTTACAGGGCAATATAGTGAGACTCTGTCTAAAAAAATTAATTAATTAGTTAATTAATTAATTAATTCCAGGGAGTAAAAGCGGCGACTCACTGGCTAAGAACACTTACAACTGAGTTCAGTTCCCAGTGCCATGCTGGGTGATTTACAATCACCTGGGACACAAGCTCTTAGGGATTTGACCTCTTCTGGCCTCTGTAGGTACTTGTACACACATTGGTACACTCACAAAGAGAAACAAACACACATACTTGTAAATAAAAATGAATCTTAGCCGGGCGGTGGTGGCGCACACCTTTAATCCCAGCACTCGGGAGGCAGGGGCAGACGGATCTCTGTGAGTTCAAGGCCAGCCTGGACTACCAAGTGAGTTCCAGGAAAGGTGCAAAGCTACACAGAGAAACCCTGTCTCGAAAAACCAAACTAAAACAACAACAACAAAAAAGTTCAGTAACAGCCACATGTGGTGGCCCATGCCTTTAACTGCAGCAGACCCAGATATATCTGTGCGTTCCAAAGTTTGTCTGGTCAACCTAGTGAGTTCTCCAGGCCAGCCAGAGCTACATAATGAGCTTCTGTCTAAAAAATAAAAATAAGTAAGATTTCAATCTCATCCTTGCACTTCAAATCTTCTCTTTCCTCAGTTTATCTTCCTGCTCTTCAAGCTTCTTTGTACACTCAAATTCTGACTATACAGTATTTTATTCCTCAGTGAGATAAATTCTTTTTAAGGCTTCCCCACAAGGAATCACTTTTACTAGATCTTGAGTATATTTTCTAATCAACTGGAGACAAGATCTGACTCCTTTTGCTAATTAATTTGGGCTGTTAATTTAAGCTCATCAATCCTGGAGCTTTTAGAAAAAAAATAATAAACAGTTTGGCAAAAATTTAGTGATGGATTCACACCCCTACCTCATAAATCTGAAAATTTTTTTTAAAAAGACACAAAACTTACTAATGAGAACTATAATTCACCAACAACTACACATAAGAAACTACAGTTCTGCTGACTGGCAAGTAATTTGCAAGGGCAGATCAGTTTAGCTACATAAAAGAAATATCCACCTGCACGTACTAGCACTAATCAGGGTGTGAAATTAAACTTCTTATTCGAAAAGAAATAGCTGCTTCAAGCTTGTGATTTAGTCAGGGAAGCAAATATTAATGTCATCCTCTTCTCTCTGATGTCTACAGCATTTCTAATAGAGGAAGAAAAGAAGGGGGCCAATCAGCTAACTTCTATAAAAGTGAAAATATCCCAGTGACATGACAAATTTTCCACTTGCTTAATCTCACAGATGTAACCAAACCAAGCTGCTACAGAGTGCAGAGATCACTTACATACTAGGAAAGCCCAAACCGATAACTGTGGATGCCTAGCCAAATTAGTCAAAACAGGGATCACAGTACAAAGAATTCAACAAATATTATGTGCTATATTAAGTTTTAAAATAACCTACTACCATTTTCATTACAACACGGCCCATTTGGGATTAGCTGGGCTAATGAGACCCTAATTCAGTAATTTATCCTGCTGTTTGTCAAAATCTACTAATACAAACTTCAACTTATTCTAATACACTGCAGTCCCACTATTCTGGCAGAGTTAGGAAGGGGGGAAAATCCAAAGCACTGACTTAACACAGCTATAGAAGCTACAGAGTTTCTTAACGTGTAGTCCTAGCCAGCAGCAGCACCAGTGAGACATGTAGTGAGACGTGCAGACCGACAGAATGGACAAGTCCAGGAGACACCTACAGCTTTCCAGGCAATAGTAATGTACTCCTTAAAATTGAGTCTTCTTTAAGGAGCCTAAGTAATACTTTGTTCTTTGTTTTTGTCACTGTTTATGAGACAGGGTCTTGCTAGGACTGAAGCCCCAACTAGCCTTGAATTTGCAGTCCTCCTGCCTCAGCTTCCACCTGCCTTACTAATATCGTCATTAAAGATAAAGATCTAGGGGGTGATGAGATGGCTCAAAAGGAAGAGGTGCTTGCCACTAAGCCTGACCATCTGAGTCTGATCTCAGGGCTCCGCATACACATAATAAATGTAATTTTAAAAACCTGCTGGGAGAAGTGGTTCATAATTGCAATCCAGGGACTGAGAAGGCAGAGGCAAGAAATGTCCTACATGTTTCAGAGCAGCCAGGGCTGTATATAGTATTTCTCTCTCTTAAATGCATGATAACAAACAATTATCAAGCATTTGCAGGGCATAGTGATTCATGCCTATCTATAGTACTAGCTGAGGCAGGAGAATAGTTTGAGTTCAAGGCCAACCTGGGCTACAAAGTGGGTTCCAGGGTAGCTTGGACTAGAGTATGACTCTATCTTTAAGCAAACAAACAAAAAACAAAAACAAAAAACTAAGTATGTAACATGTCATGATGCAAAAATTAATTTTTAAGGCTGCCAAACTGGCTCTGAAGGTACAAGCACCTGCTAAGCAAGTCTGACCACCAGAGTTTCATCCCTGGAACCCATTCATATTAGGATGGAAAGAGAACTAACTCTACAAGACTGTCCCCAGACATTTACACATGCACTGTGGCACTCACACACCAGCCCATATTAAGTGTGGGCTAGAAGGATAGCTCGGTTGCTGTGGATATTGCTCTGTATAAATGAAATGCTGATTGGCCAGTAGTCAGGCAGGAAGTATAGGCGGGACAAACAGAGAAGAGAATTCTGGGAACAGGAAGGCTGAGTCAGGAGACGCCGCCATGAGTACCAACATGTAAGATACTGGTAAGCCATGAGCCACGTGGCAAGGTACAGATTTATAGAAATGGGTTAATTTAAGATGTAAGGACTAGATAGCTAGAAGCCTGAGCCATTAGGCCAAACAGTTTAAATAATATAAGAGTCTATGTGTTGGGCTGGAGAGATGGCTCAGAGGTTAAGAGCACTGACTGCTCTTCCAAAGGTTCTGAGTTCAATTCCCAGCAACCACATGGTAGCTAACAACCATCTATACTGAGATCTGATGCCCTCTTCTGGCCTGTAGGCAAAACATGCAGGCAGAACACTGTATACATAATAAATAAATAAATCTTAAAAAAAAAAAAAAAAAGAGTCCGTGTGTTTATTTTATAAATAGGCTGTGGGACTGCCGGGACTTGGCGGTAGCTGGAGAGATGCCAGGGTACTCATGAAAAATGATCAACCTTGGACTGAAAACTGTTCAGTACAGCTCCAACATGAAATGGTCTATCATACTACACTTCTAGCCAGAATCTCAGACAACCTTACCCCTTACCCTGCGACTGGCTGCAAAATCTACAGCTAGTCCAATTGAGACCTAACTATCTGAGCTTTCTTACAGGACCCCACAGAGATACCGACATCCGCTATACAGCAGGAAGAAATTCTAAGAAAACAACGCCCTTTCTCCCCAAAGGTTTCATGTTTCTCAGGGTTATGGATGATGGTATAGGGTTGAGGGTGAAAAAAAATATTCTCCTTAAGAAAAGAAAAAGGGGAATGGATAAGTATAGGATATTAAGGTAGATTATTGTATATACTAGTAAACTAATTTAGCAAAATATCAGCTTTATATAATTTACCCTGTTATGGATTCTTGTATATTGATACATTCCTATTTAAGATAACTTGTATATTGATACTAATACAGAACTAATGTACATATAATTCTACTATTTGAAATATTTTGTATATTGACACAAATGTAAAATCATATTTGTCACACTGTATGTATGTTCTACCTTTGTTTAGGATATTTTATATATGTTGTACATGTTTAGGATTGTTGTCATATTGCATATTGCACTATAAATTTCTACCTCTGTTTAAGACATTTTGTGTATTGTCACAATTTTGAGGTCATTGTCCTTTTACTGTACATTTGTTTACAGACTACCTTGTTTTTTTTTGTTTTGTTTTGTTTTTTAAAGATTTATTTATTTATTACGTACACAGAAGAGGGTGCCAGATCTCATTACAGGTGGTTGTGAGCCACCATGTGGGTGCTGGGAATTAACTCAGGACCTCTGGAAGAGCAGTTGGTGCTCTTAACCTCTGAGCCATCTCTCCAGCCCCCAGACTACCTTGTTTTAATGAAGCCTTAGACTTAGGTTATTTAGGCAAATAATACTTACAGATTTAGTCAACCATGCTTGTCATCTCTATAGTTATGTTAGTTAGGTTGTCCAGATTTACAGATACATAGGTCAGAGGGACAGGTAATCTTCAAAGACTTCATAGACCTAGAGAATATGGCATTTAAATAACTTAGAATTCTGCTGATGTGAGACACGATTGCTCCTGGCAGCACTGATCTGATCCCGAGAGAATGTTGGGCTTTCAAGATATTCCATTTAGAAGTTTGTCTTCTTCCTGGCGCATAATGGCCTCCTGGGCAAAGAACTGCCCTTACCTCGACTGCTGACAGTAGAGTGCTACCCTTTCTGGATGAGCAGGACACAAGGAAAAGTGACTACTGAACTCTGTCAAGAGAGGGTAAGCCGGGCGGTGGTGGCGCACGCCTTTAATCCCAGCACTCGGGAGGCAGAGCCAGGTGGATCTCTGTGAGTTCGAGGCCAGCCTGGGCTACCAAGTGAGTTCCAGGAAAAGGCGCAAAGCTACACAGAGAAACCCTGTCTCGAAAAACCAAAAAAAAAAAAAAGAGAGGGTAAGATGGTCTTTCAAAATTCCTGCTTCTGAAAATGGTCTGTCAGATATTCTAAGCCTGTAGCTAAATTGGATGCCCCAACAATGCTGAGAAACTTTAGGTGACTGTCCAGGCTGCCAGCTGTCTCTGTCTACTCTTGCAAGACTTCCAAAAATTTTTTTTTTTTTTTGGTTTTTCGAGACAGGGTTTCTCTGTAACTCTGGAGCCTGTCCTGGACTAGCTCTGTAGACCAGGCTGGCCTCGAACTCACAGAGATCCGCCTGCCTCTGCCTCCCAAGTGCTGGGATTACAGGTGTGTGCCACCACCGCCCGGCTCAAGACTTCCAAAAGTTGCTTGTGTGCATTTCTCATTTTCTCAGGTATTACTATATTCCTTCTCAGGTCTTTAATGGGGTTGAAGACTAATTGTTACAGTTACAATCTTCTCGTATCTTAGCTAGAACATACTAAGTACTAGATTCAGACTCTTCAGGATAGAACAGCTTTTGGAATAATCTCTGTAACATGCCATTTTCCTATGTTCTGGACATCTCTGGATTTTAGTACGTGTCTCTTGTTTGATGTTGTTCTTGTTGGTTGTAGTTCCATTTTGCTTAGGTTATTACACATTATTTCTCCTGGACAATATTTAATAATCATTCCTATTGTATATAGTTTTGTGTTAGGTTAGAACTTTCTTATTTAGACCAAAGGGGGAGATGTAGTGAGTGGCTGTTTGAGCCATGCCCTGAAGCACCGCCCCTAGTGAAGTAGCAGGTAGCTGTTATACTTGCCTATGACCTTGAGGTACATGCCCCTGGGGCATGGCCACTGGGGGACCCTTAAGACCTGGGATGCACGTATGCTCTCTCTCTCTTGGCTACCTAGTGGTTTGGATGCTGAGATCTTGGACAAAGCAGATCAGCGTGGGACATAGCACAGTTTTCCAGTGGTTGTGAGTTAACCCCCAAATAAATTCCTTTGATCATTAAGCTGACTCTGTGGATTGCTAGCGATTTAATCCCAATATATAGATATTAAAAATTTATAATATAAATAAAAAGGGGAAAGGAGACAGCTATGGTGGCACATATATGTAATTCAATGTTTAGAAGGCTAAGGCAGAAAAGATCTTGAGTTTGAAGGTAGCTGTGTTATACACATACTGAATTCTAAGCCAGCCTAGGTTGTCTCCAAAAACAAAAGGATGAAAGGAAATAATAATTCAGATTCTCTCTGAAGCTACAGTGGAGCTAATTCCATTATAAACTGTAAATGCTGTTAAGTCAAAAGTGAATGTAAAAGCCAGGCATGGTAGCACATGTCTGTAGCTTCAGTACTTGGGAGGGAGAGACAGGAAGAACTGTTCATTACCAGCTTTACTACACAAATCTACAACCAGCCTACATGAATGTCTTAGCTTAAAACAATTGGGGGAGGGGGAAGCCGAAATATCAAGTCCATCTTTATGGAAAACATTACTTAAGATGCTTTTATAATTTCCAAAATACTTTCATTCTTAAAATTTCCCTTTATCCTCATAACAGCTCTTTGACACAAAAGTAGGTGATCATATCAGTGCTTTCCAGATAAGGAAATGAGACTCAAAGCAGTTAAGCAACTTATTCATTGTTGATGTCTAGAAAGTAGAACCTGGGAACCAGGTCTTGTTTCACTATAGCACAATGTAAATTTTACATTATAAATTTACATTAGCCCAGTCACAGGTATTTCAAAGAAAGCATGAACAAGACAGGTAGGACTTCTGCATTGTCAGGAATAAGCCAAAGAAGTTATCACTGACTGGTCCACTCAACACCATCATCACTGTGTGGATGGAGCTTTGATATTTTTCTTAAATACCTTTGAAAACAAGGATCAAAAAATATGAACTCTTATAAAAAGGGCTTTATTGTATTTTTATAGCTTATTACATACCTTGTAACAGTCATTTTGTTAAATGTGAATGTCAGTTTGATTTTGGGTCCCTTTTTTCCTGGCTATTTACAAGCTTTGTAAGAATCGTTCCTTAATTAAGTCTAAACATAGTTTTATATAAATGGATTCCTGGAAATAAAACGTTCAGACTTAAGAAATGATTGTTACAGAGACTGTAACAGGCTGTAAAAAAACGAATGCCACTTTAAACAAAGATTTCTCATTTTAATTAAAAAGATAATCATCAGAACATTCCTACACTTAACAGAACCATTTAAAGAAGCTTCTTTGAGGAAAAAAATACGTGTCTTATTCAGGCTTCCATCGTATAATCTATAATGTATCTGGATCCATGTTTCAGTTGACTTGACAGAATTCTTATGTACTGAACCTACAGTTTAAAGATACACTGAAGGAGAACAGGTCTGAGGGCTAGAGATTTAGCTTAGTGCTGGAGCACAGGCCTAATGAGCACAGCTCTGGGTTCTCATCCCAATATTGAAGAAAAAAGACTAGCATGTCTAAATGAGGTAAGCCTCATTTCTATCATTTCTAGTTCTTTTTAAATATAAATATTGTCAAAAGATTGAGTATTTTCTCTATGAGGTACTGTCAAGATACATTTAAGAATACCTCTAATATAGACAGGTATAGTGACACACACCTTTAATCCCAGCACTGGGGAGGCAGAGGCAGGAGAATTTCTGTGAGTTCAAGGCCAGCTTTGGTCTACATAGTGAATTCCAGCACAATCAGAGCTACATAAGACCCTGACTTCAAAAAACAAACGAACAAACAACAAAACCTCTAATCCATTTTAGGGCAGGTGTGGTAGTGTGTACTTTTAAACCCAGGGTTTGGAAGGCAGAGTAGAGATAAGAAAACTGCCAGGCAAGCAGAGACAGGCTGGTCTAGCTGGCAAGATTCACATAAGCCATGACTATAAAACATACTTTTTAGATGACCACATATGAATATAACCAGGATTAGACAGTTTGTTGATGAAGTTTGTGTCAGGTAAAAAGATTGTATTTAGGGGATAGAGAGATGGCTCAGCAGTTAGGAGCACTGGGTTCAATTCCCAGCACCCACATGGTGCCTCACAACTATAACTCCAGTTCCAGGGGATCAGACACCTTCACACATGCAGACAAAGTATCAATGCACACGATATAAAAATAAAATAATTTTTTAAAAGATCATATTTAGAAGACATCACAAAGTCAAAGGTGATACAAATACCTATATAAAAAGTTTCTACTCCAAGACTACTCCACTGCAGTTTCTTCTTTCCCTTCCTTGCCTCACCCCCATACCCATTGTTGTTCTTGTTGAGACAGGATCTCACTTTATAGCTCTAGACAGCCTGGAACTTGCTACATATAGATCCTTCTGTCTCCTGGGCACTGGGATTAAAAGTGTGCACCATCATACCCTGTGTGTTGTGGTTTTCTAAATCATGTCTGGAAATGGCTAAAGGTTAAAAAAAAAAAAATTAATTTTTTTAAAGAAAGAAAAGAAAAAGAAAAAAGCTGTTAGAGACTGAATTTGAAGAAGCAGGATGCTTTTCAATTGATTCATTTGACTTTTAAATTGTCTGTTTTTAACTCAAACTGTGCCAAATTTGTTACAGTTGGACAACATTCTAAGAGAGTAAAAAGCAGCTCATAATTAACTGTCATTATAATTAACTCCAATTTGAAAAAGATACACCAAATGTTCTACTTAAGTCACCTTTTCAAAATTACACAAAAGCTAAGCATGAATACCACCACTTGACAATCTATTTCTACAGCAATATACTACTGAAAACTGCTTCAGAGTGGTTTCTATTCTCCCATGGAAACAAGTCATAATGAGGAGGCTATTTCCTAACTGAGACTTGGTAGCAAAGAAAGGACTGACATAAGGAACACCATCAAAACAGACTCAGTAACTGTAAAACTCTGCAATCATTTAAAAAGGAAATTATGCACCAGCTTCATAAAATGGGAGTAACACCAATGACAGCAAGCATGCACTCAGACTGTACAAAGCATAATTCTTCCATCTTCACTCATTAAACAAGCTTAACCTCAAGCTAATAACAACTAAAATAAACACTAAACATTTAATTACACATCACTTAGTTTTGCTCTCTATCATAGAAACTGCTGCTTGGGATGAGTTACACAAAAGGGAGATGAGGTGGAAGCCAAAAAAGTATATTACTCAAGAGAAAGGCTGCCTCAACTTTCTGAATTAGTTCCCCAAATAAGCAAGTTTTTCAAGGTCATGCCCTGCACGACCAGGACAGGAAATGGGTAGATATCGGCCATCTTGCTCAAGATCACCATTGTAAAATGGGCATGGAAACATATGCCTGATTCCAGCACTCAACAATGAGGCAGGACTGCTGTGAGCTCAAAGCCAACCTGACCACCTATGGAAACTCTTAAAATAAACACATATAGAGCCACAAATACTCAAACTAAGAACCAAAGGCACTACGAAAAAACTTCAGTGGCTTTCTCTCATCCTCAGTGTCATGGCTTTCCATATTGAAACTCCATATACAAGTCTCAAGTTTACCTTACACATCCTCGAAAGATCACGAACATTCCATAACATAAATTCTTTAAAAATATTTGCATGCCAGGTGTGGTGACACACACCTGTAATCCCACCATCTGGGAGGCTGAGATAGGACAGTGAGCTTGAGGCCAGCCCAGCTACTACCAAGACCATGTCTCAAATTAAAATAACGAAATTGCATAAAGTCTAGGAGCACAGTGATGCACACCTTTCTACTTTGAACCCAGCACTCCAGAGGCAGGGGCACGGGAACCTCTTTGAGTTTGAGGCCAGCCTGGTCTACATAGGGAATTCTAGGACAGCCAGGGCTAGAGAGAGATCTTGTCTCAAAAAAAAAAATAAATAAATAAATAAATATGACTATTTCATGGATTATAAAACTTAACAGTGTTAAGATAGCTGTCCTAGGGGTTGGGGATTTAGCTCAGTGGTAGAGTGCTTGCCTAGCAAGCACAAGACCCTGGGTTCGGTCCTCAGCTCCGGAAAATTAAAAAGATAGCTGTCCTAAACCCAATGTGGTGGTACATATCTATAATCTCAATATTTGGAAGGGAGAGGACCAGGAGTTCAATGTCATCCTCAGCTATATATCAAGTTTGGCTACACTGCAAGTCAAGGCCAGCTTGAGCTACAGGTGATGCTATCTCAAAAAAAAAACAAACAAATAGAAAAACAAATCTCAGTTCTAGGCAAGAGCTGGCGCATGTGAGGAAAGCTGGAGCTGTTGGTGGGAAGTAAGTGAGACCTCAGGAAGAGACTAGGGCACGACAGATGTAGTAGTGACAATAGGTACTTTGGGGGACTAAGAATTGCTTCCTCATCTTCTCTAAAAGACAAATGCAGACATTAGCATGAGATTAGGAGTGGGCTACTCTGCCAGCATACCTTCTAGGCTCTATCTATATCTTCTAGTGGAAAATACATCAATGGGCAGGAACAGTAAGCTAATGTTCTTCTGTAACAACATTAGGAGTAATGTTTGAAACTTCAGCACACTGATCATGTAACTGAAACCAAGTTTTTCCTTGTTCAGTTTGTTTTCTTTCGAGGGAGGTGTTTGTTGGTTTTGGTTTGTGTTGTGTTTTGAAATGGGGTCTCATGTAGCATAGGCTGGCACACTGGAATCACTATGTAGCCAAGGTTAGCCTTGAACTCTTGGTCCTCCTGCCAAATGCTGGGATTACAGGCATATACCACTACACCTGGCTCTTTGCTTTTTAAGATAAAGTCTTAGGCTGAAGAGATGGCTCAGTAGTTATGAACACTTGCTAAATAACCTAGAAAACCTGAGTTAGGATCATCTCTACACCCACATAACAACTGAAAGTGGTCTCACGGGAGTCTATAGCCCTAATGCTGTGCAGGGTGCGTAGACAGGATTGCTGGAGCTTGCTGGCTGTCAGCATAGGCAAAAAAGGGAGATTCAGATTCAGAGAGAGATTCTACCTCAAAAGAATAAGACAGTGATAAAGAAGAATAACTGACACCCTCCTCCAATTGCTATGTGTGTACCCACTCATACACATTTCCAGACAATGGGGTGTGTGCGTGTGTGCATGCTTGCGTGTGTGTACTTCATTCTTTAGCCTAGGCTGGGCTAGAATTAATATGTATCATACACTGGTCTTAAATTTGCAACAATTCACCTGTCTGAGCATCTTGAATGCTGGGATTAAAGGTGTAAACCACCATACCCAGCTTAGCCCATCACTTTCAAAAGTACCATAGTCATGTCAAAGAAAAGCTAAGGAATCATTTCCATACTGAAAGAGACTAAAAAGTGAGAACGATTTTACTCAGTCTTTCTTTGTTCAGAGGGTGGGAAATGGGCCTCACTTTGTAGCTCAGAATGATCTCAAACCCACTAGATATACCCCAAGATAACCTCTGACCGCAAACCTGCAGTCCTCCTGCTTTAGCCTCCTGAGGGCTGGATTAAAAGGTGAGCACCAAACCGGGCGGTGGTGGCACACACCTTTAATCCCGGCACTTGGGAAGTAGAGGCAGATGGATCTGTGTGGGTTCAAGGCCAGCCTGGTCTACACAGTGAGTTCCAGGACAGGCTCCAAAGCTACACAGAGAAACCCTGTCTCAACACCTCCCCCGCCAAAAAAAGGTGTGCACAATTAAGCTAGATGTCACAGACAGGATTAAAGTGGCAAAGGCAAGGGAATTCTGAATTTGTGACCAGCCTGGTCTACAGAGTTCCAGGACAGCCAGGGCTATACAAAGAAACCCTGGCTTGAAAAACAAAAGCTGTGTATCATCATACTTGGTTGGATTGGAACTTTTTGTTATAAAGCCCATTACTGGAATGGGCAGAGTATGAATAAGGTCTGAAGACCAAATCTGTATCTGTACTACATCATGTTCATTTCCAACTTCTTAAATGTGCATGATATATATCTGTGTATGGGTCCCTGTGTGTGTGTGTGTGTGTGTGTGTGTGTCATGGCTTATGTGGGGTTCAAAGCACAATTCTGGGTATCAGGCCTCACCCTCCATCTTGCTCAAGATAGGGTCTCTTGTTGTTTACTGCTGGAAACACCAGTGTCTTAGTTAGGGTTTCTATTGCTGTGAAGAAACACCACGACTATGGCAACTCTTTTTTTTTTTTTTTTTTTTGGTTTTTCGAGATAGGGTTTCTCTGTGTAGCTTTGCGCCTCTCCTGGAACTCACTTGGTAGCCCAGGCTGGCCTCGAACTCACAGAGATCCACCTGGCTCTGCCTCCCGAGTGCTGGGATTAAAGGTGTGCGCCACCACCGCCCGGCCTATGGCAACTCTTAAAAGAAAACATTTAAGGGGCTGGAGAGATGGCTCAGAGGTTAAGAGCACTGACTGTTCTTCCAGAGGTTCTGAGTTCAAATCCTAGCAACCACATGGTGGCTCACAACCACCTGTAATGAGATCTGGCACCCTCTTCTGGCCATGCAGACACAGCACTGTATACATAATAAATAAATAAATCTAAAAAAAAAAAAAGAAGAAAGAAAAGAAAACATTTAATTGTATGGCTTACAGTTTCAGAGGTTTAGTCCATTATTACCAAGGCAGGAAACCTGATGGCATGCAGGCAGGCATGGTGCTGAAGTGGTCTGAGACACTGGGCATGGTTTGAGGATATGTGAGACCTCAAAGCCCTCCTCCACAGTGACACTTCCTCCAACAAAGCCACACCTCCTAACAGTGCCACTCCGTTTGGGGGCCATTCTCTTTGAAACCACCATAACCAGGCTGGCAACTCCATCTCTACCTACCATCTCCCTATCCAGGCATCCTGGGACTACACACACTCGTGCTATTGCATCTGGCTTTTATGTGAGTTCTGTAGACCCAAAGTCAGATAGTTAGGTTTGTCTGGATAGTCTTTTATCCACCAAGCTATCTCCCCAGCCCAATTTCTAAATTTGATGTTTAGAGTTATACAATATCTTTGCTTTTAGAAAATGCATATTACAGTGTTTAGTAATAAGGAAACAATTCGCTCTCCATGTTTCAGGAAGAAATGACATGTAACTGAAACTCACTTAAAATGTTAACAGAAGCTAGATACAGTAGTACACATCTGTAATTCCAACTACTTAAAAGGCTAAGGTAGGAAGATGGTGAGTTCCAGCCCACCCTGGAAAACAAAGCACACACATGCACAATTGTACACAATCACACATGTGCACACATGCATACCAATTAAGTTAACTATCTTCTATTGGAAAAGATTGGCGGGGTTGGAGAGATGGCTCAGAGGTTAAGAGCACTGACTGCTCTTCCAAAGGTCCTGAGTTCAATTCCCAGCAACCACATGGTGGCTCACAACCACCTATGGTGAGATCTGGTGCCCTCTTCTGGCCTGCAAGGACACATGTAGGCAGAACATTGTATATATAATAAATAAATAAATTAAAAAAAAAAAAAAAGGAAAAGATTGGCTGATAGAATAAATACCACATACTTAGTAGCTTACTTCTGTAGGCAGACATCTGAAATGGGTCTGAGTAGCCTGAAAGACAGGTATTCCTGGAGCCATATCCCATTCCATTCCAGAGGCCTTCACCTGCCCATATTACAGCTTCTAAATCTCATATTCTCTGGCTCAGGGCTCTCTCCCTCATCTTCTAAGCCACGCAGGTGGAATGTTCATGAAGCACCATTCTAACCTCTTCTGCTTCCCTCATACATATTTTAATTCTTTTTTATTATTACTCTGTGTGTGTGCGCGCGCGTGTGTGCATGTCTGCGTGGGCACTCATGACCTGGTGAACATGTGGAGGTCAGAAGTCCTCCTCTCCTTACATCTTGCTAAGGCAGGGTCTTTCATTTCTGCCAAGCTCAGTACTCCCATCTCACCATGAGTGCTGGAATTACAGATGGGGCCACTACATCCAGATTTTTTTTTTCACATCCAGATTTTTAACATGGGTTTGTACACCAATTCCTCAGCCGATCCTGTTTCCACAAATCCTCAGACTGAAAGCCTCTGAGTCCTCACCCCTGAGGGTCTCAGTTGAACTGCTGCTTAGTTACTGACTCCTCCCGCCTTATATACCGTTCACCTCCTCACACCATTCCCCACCCAGTCATGTCACTTCCTGGGATTAAAGGCGTGTGTGCTTTCTAAGCAAAGACATGGGATCTCAAGTGCTGGGATTCAAGAAAGGCATGTGCCACCACTACCTGACGCTGTTCCCAGTGTGGCCTTGAACTCAGAGATCCAAACAGATCTCTACCTCCCAAGTGACAGGATTAAGGGTGTGTGCCACCACTGTCTGGCCTCTATGTTTAATCTAGTGGCTAGCTCTGTCCTCTGATCCCCAGATAAGTTTATTAGGGTACACAATATATCACCACATGGGTTCCAGGGATGGGAAACTGAACTCAGGTCATCAACCTTACATATCAAGTGCTTTTTACCCACTGGGGCTCCCTTGTATATATTTGAGGACCCTTGTAAATGAATGAAATCTAGAGTCTAGGACAAACGCCCTACCTAAAAGTCAAATGATTAGTAACCTAAATAAAATTTTAAAAAGGAAGAAAAAGAATTGGATATCTCTGCCTGCTTCAGTGTGAAGATGGGCATTACCTAATTGAAAAATGTTTACACTTTCCTTTGTTCTGTGGTTATAGCCTTCATATTTGGGGGAAGGGCCATTAAAATATTTTCTTTTGTGAGTTCAAGGCCAGCGTGGTCTACAGAGCTAGTCCAGGGACAGGCTCCAAAGCTACGGAGAAACCCTGTCTGGAGAAAAAAAAAATTTTTTTTCTTTTTAAAATGATAGAGCTAATGGTGGTCATTCTTTTACTTATTGTTTAGTTATTTATTTTGCTGTGAGGGACAGAACCTAAGGTATCACTCATAAAAGGCAAATGCTCTTCTACTGCAAAGCTATACTCCCCATTACTCACTCTTTTTACATATGAATACGTAGAAACAGAAAAACTGCTGACTTATGAACTCTGTAGGCAGTACAAAAATCTTCTGATATTTATTGATCCCTCAAATGAAAAACCTGAAAACAAAATGTTCTGTTCCTAAAAAATACCAAAAATATGACAAAGGATTTGTATTTTGCAAAAACAGAACAAATCTGTTAAGACAAAAGCGAACAATCCAACAGGAAAAAAAAAAAAAGCCCAAGACTTAAACAGACACTTCACTAAACAGCCAATGAACCTAGAAAGGTGCTTATTTACATCTAAGGAAGAGCGACTGAACAGTCCAACAGGACCGACCATCCACCCACTAGACTAGCTACAGTGAAAACACCGGGTGGTGGCGCACACCTTTAATCCCAGCACTCCTGAGGAAGAGGCAGGCTCTACAGAGTTCCAAGACAACCAGAGCTACACAGAGAAACCCTGTGGAGGTGGGGTGGGGTGTGGACCCCACTATGTCAGTGATTATTCCAAGAATGTACAACAACTGGAACACTGGGAAAGGAAATGGGAAACAGAAACCAGGCCTGGAGTTACACACCTATAATCCAAGCACCTAGACACTGAAAGCAAGATGGAAAGTTCAGGGCCAGCCTTGGCTACATAGTGAGTTCTAGGCTAGCCTGGATCACACACCAAGACAGTCTGGCCAAGCATGGTGGGCAAAAGCCTTTAATCCCAGCACCCAGGATGCAGAGGAAGTTCAATCTGTCAACTCAAGCCAACCAAGGCTTACATAATGAAAGACAGTCTTTTGAAAAAGAAAAAACAAACAAACAAACAAAGTTTGGAAAGAAAAGGGTAGCATGCATGTTCTCAAATAAATTTTTTATTATTTTACTTTTATTGAAAATAGATCCTCAGCCTGTCAGTGGTGGCGCAAACCTTTAATCCCAGCACTCAGGAGGCAGAAACAGGTGAATCTCTGTGAGTTCAAGGAGTTCCAGAACAGCCAGGGCTACACAAAGAAACCCTGTCTCAAAAAACTGGGAAAAGAAAGTGGATTCTTCTCTCATACAATACATCCTGACCAGATTCCCCTCCCCCCACTCCTCCCAGCTCTTCCCCAGATCCACTCCGTTTCCTCTTCAGAAAAGAGCAATCCTCCAAGAGATGACAGCCACACAGGATAAAACAAGGCACAGCCCTCATATCGAGGCTGAACAAGGCAACCCAATAGGAGGAAAAGGGTCCCAAGAGCAGGCCAGAGTCAGAGATACAACCACTCCCACTGTTAGGAGTCCCACAAAAACACCAAGCTAACAGCCATAACATATATGCAGAGAAAAAAAAAATCAATGAAGTGATTCCTAATGATATTCTGCTATACTCATAAAATTATTTTTTAAAGAGAAAAAGAGAGAGCAAGAGAAAAGCTAAGGGATATGGCTTGGTGGTAGAACATTTGCCTAATATATACACATTCCTAAATCTGATCCCCTCCTCTCAACGCACCCTCTCATGCACACATATACACACACACAGAAAGAAAAAGGAAGGAAGGGAGGAGGGAAGGAGGGAGGGAAGAAGGGCAGCAGAAGCCACATGCCCGAAATCTCAGCACTTTTGAGACTCAGGAGGATCAAGAGTTCAAGGACAGCTGGGCAGTGGCAGCTCTTGCCTTTAATCCCAGCACTAGGGAGGCAGAAGCAGGTAGATCTCTGAGTTCAAGGCCAGCCTGGTCTACAGAGCAAGTTCCAGGACAGCCATGGCTACACAGGGAATCCCTGGTCTTGAAATCCCCCTCAAAAAAAAAAAAAAAAAAAAGAGTTCAAGGACATTCTCAACCATAAATTCAGTTTAAGGTTAGCCTGGGTTATACAACACCTTAAAAAATAAAAATAAACAGCAAGATAGCTCAGTGGGTAAAGGTCCTTGCTGCCAAATCTAAGGAAAAGGGGAAAGGGGGAGAGGAAAAAGGAGGACTTAAAAAATCTTAAATCTAAATATCAGAGCTGAAGATGTAGCTCAGTGGTGGAGCACTTATCTAATGCATATAAGTGCCTAGGTTTGAGTTCTAGCACTGGAGAAAGAGACAGACAGACAGACAGACAGACAGAATGACTGACTGAGAGAGAGAAAAGTAAAACTTAAAAACTAAATAAAGATACCAAGAGGCTGGAGAGATGGCTTAATTAAAAAACAAACAATAAAACAAAACAAACAAACAAACAAACAAACAAACAACCGAAACTTGCTGCTCTTCCAGAGGACTCAGATTCAGTCCCCAGCACCCATGTCAGGTGGCTCACAACTGCCTTCATCTCCAGTTCCAGGGAATACAACACCTTCTTTGGTCTCCACAAGAACTGCAAACAAGTGGTGCACATAAATACACTCAGGCACACACACAAAATAATACATCTTTTAAAATGCTGGGGCTCTAATTCAATGGTGAGCATTTGCCTAGCATGCATGAGGCCCTAGGTTAAATCCCCAAGAATTACAAAAAGAAAAAACAATTTAAAATGATCAGAAGGAAGAAACATATTCTTAATATAGTAGATTACTGTGCAAATTATTCCTTCCTCCACTCTATTTACGTCTATCATGTGCCTGGCTTTGGTCAATATTTAGCAGTTATTATATACAAGCCATGATTGAAAGGCACTTGATCAACTAAGCTCATTGCCATTGTTATGACTGAGAAGAGCTTTCTCTAGGAAGTCCTTGCCTCTTCCTTCTGAATCCCAAAATATGCAGTCACCCAATTAAGCCCATCTAGACCAAATAAGAACCCCTCCCAAAAGCTCACAAGTTTATGGTAACATCTATTGCATGTTAAACATATTTTTTATTAAATAGCAGTAACTGGAGCTGGGGATGTAGTAGTTGCTAGAGTGTTTGCCTAGGGTGACAAAAGCCTGGGTTTGATCTCAGTACTTTTTTTTTTTTTTTTTTTTTTTTTTTTTTGGTTTTTCGAGATAGGGTTTCTCTGTGTAGCTTTGTGCCTCTCCTGGAACTCACTTGGTAGCCCAGGCTGGCCTCGAACTCACAGAGATCCGCCTGGCTCTGCCTCCCGAGTGCTGGGATTAAAGGCGTGCGCCACCACCGCCCGGCTGATCTCAGTACTTTTTAAAGTGTGCATAGTGGCACATGCCTATGACTCACTCTATGGTGATATTTTATTTGTATGTTAATAAATAAAGTTTGCCTGGAGATCAGAGGAGTCAGGCAGTGGTAGCACATACCCTTAACCCGATCACTTGGCAAGCGGAGTCTCTGTGTGTTCAAGGACACACTAGGGAACAAGCCAAGTGTTAAGACATACGCCTTTAATCCCAGTACCAACCACAGACTTGGAGGTCTTTACAGACAGGCAGTGACAAGGAAGGGAGGTACATGGGCTAAGAGCCAGAACATGAGAGGGCAGAACAGCAAGGCAATAAAGGCACGGGTAGACAGGAAGTAACTCACTTTTGGTAGCTGCAGAGCTGGAGAGGTAAGGTTGGTTGGTGGTTATTCCTATTTCCCTGATTGCTAAGGCTTTCACCCCTATATCTGGCTCCGTGTTTTTTATTAAATAAGACCGTTTAGAAATTCGTCTACATGACTCTATCACTCAGAAGGTAGAGGCAGTAGGATCAGAACTGCAAGGTCATCCTCGGCAGCAAGTCTAAAGCTATCCTGAGATACACATGAGACCTTGTTTCAAAGGAAAAAGAATCATAGCAAGCGCTAAGATGACAGACACCGTGTCAACTGTAATGTTTCAGATTCTCATTGGTAATTCAAATGATCAGAAAACACACCTGTAAGTCCAGATAGTAACTATTCCACTCAGGCTACCACCTAACCAACAAGAAAACATGCAAAGTGGACTAAAAGAGATGGCTCAGTGGTTAAGAGCATGTACAGTGTTCTTCTGGAAAAGGTGCTTAGAGACACTCAGATAGTCCATAGTAGGTTTTCCTATAATACCACCTCTAACAAAACTAGACTGTCTTGAACTCTTGTCAATAGGATTGTCTACCTTTATACCAAGAAGGTTGGCAAAGCACCAAAATCTGCATGCAGTGTGTGCCCAAGCAGACTTCCAGGGGTTCCTGCTGTAAGACCTAAAGTTCTTATGAGATTGTCTAAAACAAGCACGTCAGCAGGGCCTATGTGTGCTGTGTCCATGATAGGATCAAGGGGCTTTCCTTACTGAGGAGCAGAAAAGTGCTGTGAAAGTGTTGAGGGCACAAGCAAAGAGTCAGAAAGGGAAATAAATATGGAGCTTTTTAAAGTAATAAATGTCAAGACTCAGTCTACGGGGTCGGGGGTGGGTACTGCTCTCATAGAGGACAAGAATTTGGTTCCCAGACACAGGACAGCTCACAACTGCCTGTAACTCCAGTCAGGCATGGCTGTACCACCTCAGAATCCCAGTTCTGGGGTAGAACAGAGGTAAGAGAATTGTTCGGACTTGGACTGACAGCCTAAATGAAAAATGGCAAGCTCTAGGTTCAAAGAGACCTGTTTAACAGGAAGAAGGTAAAGAATGATAATAGTCCTCCTCTGGCCTCTGCACACACACAAGTACACTGTGAGGGTCTCTGAGGTCTCTGAGTCAGGTTGCCTAGATTTGATCCTGGATTTCTTGTCATCACAGTACTTTGAACAAGTTATTTAATCTCTTTGGAATCAGTTTCCTTGTGTGAAAAATGACAGAAATAATAGTATTGAATCTGCCTCACTGGGTTATTGGGAGAATGAAGTGAAATAATATACTAAGATGATAGTGCCTCAGAGATCAACCATATTCTTAGTTCAACATGAATTCAATTACCTATGTTACTTTTGTTATCTGAGCCATGTGTAAAGATGTTCTCTACTGGGCTTTGTGAAGTGAAAGGGAATATGCATCAGGCTCCTCTACCCAGAGATCCCAAAAGTACAGGGTGGCCAGCAGGGAAAACTGGTTGGCACCTTTCTCACAGACTTCGGAGCCTCCACTGCCTGATTTAGGATGCCAAAACTGACCTGTTAGAATAAGGAAGTCTTGTTTGGGTCCTGGGGACTCAGCTCTAGTTTTTATATTTCTTTTCACTGACTTAGCTATTAGTAAAACTTAGTTGTTAAAACTTCAGTAAACATTTTCTATTTCACCTTCAACAGATTCTCATATGTAGAAAGGACTTCTGTGCTAAATACAGTATCCCTAGAAAACAGATAAGATTGTAAAGTACTTTGGTATCACAGACTTTAGGGGACCTGTTGTTGTTTTTACAGAGTTAGGTATCAAACCCAGAGCTTTCTACATGCTAAGCAAGCTATCTGCCTTGAGCCATATCCCAAAAGCACAAAGATATTTCCTTCTTCATACTCAGACTTTTGCTGGAGTACCACTGACAAAAAGGTTTTATTCACATATGACCAAGATTTTGCATAATGTCCTGTCTCCCTTTAGCAGAAAAAGACTCTTAGCTGCTCCCTTCCCTTCAGTTAAACACAGAACTGACAAGTGGTCTCTTCTGAAAGTTGAATGATTTGGCAATGAAAAAATTCCTAATAACTATTCAAAATAACTTTTTTTGGGGGGGGGTTGTTCGAGACAGGGTTGCTCTGCATAGTTTTGGTGCCTGTCCTGGATCTTGCTCTATACACCAGACTGGCCTTGAACTCACAGATCTGCCTGGCTCTCTCTGCCCGGCTCAAAATAACATTTTTATTTTATATTTAATAATTCACTTTTTTCTCTTCACTGTCTTCAGGCACCAGTGAGTAAACTCAGGACCTGACATGTTAGACAAGTGCTCTATGCAACCCATCTTTGGAGTTTTTATTTTGAGACAAGATCTCTCTAAGTTCTCTACACTGGCCTGAACTCACTCTGTAATCCAAACTGTCCTCCTATCTTAGATTCTCCTGCCTCAGCTTCCTGAAAAACCTACATTCACCCCAGCCTGAACCACCAAGTGCGACTTAATAATTCACTTTCACTAATTTATTATAAACATCTATTACGAATACAAACTTAGGAAATTAGCACAAAGACTTATCATTAAACCCCAAATGTGGTGATCATATGTAATCTCAGCTCTGGAAAAGTGGAGGAAAAAAAAGGCCAATTCATGTGACTTGTTGGGTCACACTGCAGCTTCCAAGATGAGTTGTTTTATTTTGTTTTTTTGTTTTTCCAGACAGGGTTTCTCTGTGTAACAGTCCTGGCTGTCCTAGAACTCACTTTGTAGACCAGGCTGGCCACAAACTCACCGAGATCAGCCTGCCCCTGCTTCCCAAGTACTGGGATTAATTCCTTTCCCCGCACCCCACCCCACCCCCTTTTTTTTTTTTTTTTAATTTTACTCATTTCATTTTTTTCCTTTTTTTCTCTTGAATTTTATTTTATTTGGGAGGGGTGCAGGAGTGAAGGGCAGATGTGAAGGGATGGGGAATGAACAGGAACAAGATACATGATATGAAAAACACACAGAACAATAAAAATTAAAAAAAAGAAAAAAGACCAATTCAAGGTCATCCTGGTCTACAAAGACAGCTCAAGGACAGCCTGGATTACATGAGATTCTGTCAAACAAACAAACAAACAAACAAACAATGTTATAATTTCATATCCTGAAGGTAGGCAAGGTCCCAAATGCCTAAAGCTCCATCTAAGACACTGAAGCAGGATCACTTGAGTCCAAGAACTTGAGAACATTCTGGACAATACACGGAGATCCTGTCTCAGTAAACAAATAAGCCATAATAGGAAACAGATGCAGAGAAACTGCCAAACAGAGCTGGTTTCAAATGTAAACCACTCAGTCAGCAATTAATTTCACCAATTTAAAGAAAATTCATTGTAGAAATTCTTGAGATTTGCCGGGTGGTGATCCCAGCACTCAGAGGCAGAGGCAGGTGAATCTCTGAGTTCAAGGCCAGCCAGGTCTACAGAGCAAGTTCCAGGACAGCTAGGGCTACACAGAGAAACACTGTCTCAAAAAACACCAGAAGAAAAAAAAATGGAGATTTATTTGGCATGCATGGTAGCACACAATATAATACCAACACTCAGGAAGTGGAGGCAAGGAAGATCACTTGGGCTTAAGGCCAACCTGAGCTATATTGTGAGTTCCAGGCCACCTGAGCAAGACAGTAAGCACCTGTCTCAAACAAAACAAAAACCCAAATACAATTTATCTTTCGATATTTTAAAAATCTGTTTCTCAAGTAAGTAAGAAAGGCTGAGGCTGGGAAGACAGCTGAGTGGGTAACAGTGACTGCTGTGTAAGCCTGAGGACTGGGCACAGTGGTTCCGTTCAAGCTTGGAATCTCAGGACGGGGGAGGTGGCACCAGAAGGGTTCCCTTCCCCCACACACACCCAAAGCCACTCATCCTCACCTACTAGGCTAGGTGAGCCCCATGCTCCAGAGAAAGACAAAATGGATAGCTCCTGAGACTGACCACGTGGGGCTGATCTCAGGCACACACACAAAATAAGGCTACTAAATCCTATCCAGGATCATTCCTACTACACTATCGTTGCAGCAACTGATGCAGGAGAGCCTCCTAGCTTCTTGAGAAGTTCATTTCAAAGACTCCTCCCAAGCACTCTGTATTATTATCCATAAACTCAGCTGATCCCCTCAGCACACGGAGCCTGGACAACCACCTAGAATAGCATTTAAGGCAGCAGACGGCAGAAGATAGCCCCCAGGAATTCTTTCCTTCCTGTTCATTGATGCTAGTCTTCACATCAACAGGTAGAAGTCCACTCCGCATCCCCACCAGCCCTGATTTTAGATTAGCCTTGACTGGACTCAACCATAATGACATTATTAAGCTTTCCTTTTTTCTGTTTTCTTATCTTGAACTTCAAATCTAGCACAAGAGGACTGGGCAGTTTCTATCTCCTATTTCCTGCAATACTCCTCCTTGGAGCACAAGCCACCATACTTAAGGCTTGTACAGGGAAAAGCAGGCTTTGAGCCCTATCTGAACTGTAAGCCTAGCCTCAACCTCATGATGTCTCTGCCTCCGACATGTAAGGAATACAGGTATGTGTCATACTCAGCAATGTCTGCCTTTTTATGCTATTTTGGTTATTGTCTCTTTATTTAAAACAAAATGTCTTAAAATTATTTTTCCCCACTTGATCTTGGGACTGGCTGGAAAAGAATCCATTTATCCGATTTTTTAAACTAAGTACCAATTTATTCCTTAGTATATCTTTTTATTCCCCCACACAGTCCTCAATGTCCATGTGGCCTAGCTCCTGTCCATCATTTTCACTCTGCAGCTCAAGCCCTCTTCCAGTCCTTATCATTTCTGGAGTTTTATACTTTTACTGGCCAAAGAAAGGTTCCTAAGGACCTGCTAAAGCTAGATGAGACATCAGCACACAGACTGTCTCATACAAACTACTGCTTTCTTCTCACCTATCTGCTTTCAGAAGTTAATCAGTTTACACTACTTCTTCCAAGTATCCTAGGGCAAGCTTTAAGTCTAAACCTTGTATGAATGGTCTACTTGAAATTAGTAGTAGCATTAATAACAGTAAATGTGATAATAAGTAAATTCATGACAGTATTCCATTCCATGTTGACATTATCAACAAATTTTATATAAAATTCTTTAAACTGAAGCTGGATGTGGGTGTATGCCTTTAATTCCTGCATTCAGGAGGCAGAGGCAGGCAGTTCTCTGTGAATTCAAGGCCAGTCTGGTCTACATAGAGTTCCAGGACAGCCAAGGATACACAGAGAGACCCTGTATTAAAAAAAAAAAAAAAAAAAAAAAAAAAGCCGGGCAATGGTGGCGCACGCCTTTAATCCCAGCACTTGGGAGGCAGAGCCAGGCGGATCTCCGGGAATTCAAGGCCAGCCTGGGCTACCAAGTGAGTTCCAGGAAAGGCGCAAAGCTACACAGAGAAACCCTGTCTTGAAAAAAACAAAATAACAACAACAACAAAAAAATCTGTACCAAAGTTGTATTAGCAACTGAGGAGAAACACCAAAAAATTTCAGTTTGACTAAAAGAATAGCCCTTCCACTTTGTACTATGCATTAATTACTTGATGCACACTCAAATAAAATACCTTCTCCATCTTGAGTCTGAACAGGCAGACATGTTATAGTAAGGTAAATGGCACCAAGGGAAAGTCAAGACTTACTCAGATTCATACTAAGGCTGTGGGTGAGCTGAAAGAGGACAGTAAGTCTCTGTTCTCTGCTTCTCTTACTGAGGTGTTGCTCTTAGCAACTCTCTTCCAGTTGGCCTTTTCTCAAAAAGCAGCCACAATAGCAAGGTCAAAAAGGAAAGTAGCTAAAATTAAAGAAAAAATTGGCTTCTCCCAGTGGCTGACTCAACATTTAATAATGTGTGGTGCCCTCAAAGCTGCACACTATTACTTGACTATCTCCAAGTGCTCTTTCTTGACTCAATCAGGAGGCCACTCTCAACACCTAACTCACGGGCACAAAGCAGAGGTAAAGTAGTTCAGAACATTCCTAGGCTGAGACTTACAGGAGAGTAAAAAAGGATGATCTCATAATGTCTCTTTATGATCTCCAAGTCCCATTATTCCATACATTATTCCATATATCTAAGTGTCAGCTTTGTGCTGATCACTTTTCTGACTTCCATACTGAAACTGGCTGAAGAAATAAAAGCAACTTTCACTTACTTCCATTCTTACCCCCAAAATTCCAAGGTCTCTTTGCTGATATGCTTGCTTGTTTGTAAACAGAGTCTCATGTAGCCCAGGCTGCCTTAACTGCTGGTCTTCAACTCCACATCCTTCTGCCTCCACATCTCAAAGGCTAGGATTACAGACATGCACCATCACACTCAGCTTTTTAGCTTGCTTGTTTACGGTCTTTTGAAACAGGGTCTAATTCTGTACCTAAGCTGGCCTTAAACTCATGGCAATACTCCTGCCTCAGTTTCTCCTCCTCCTCCTTTCTTCTTTTTTTTTTTTTTTCAGACCTGAGGACCAAACCCAGGGCCTTGCTTGATAGGCAAGCGCTCTACCACTGGCTAAATCCCCAACTCCTTCTTCTTCTTTCTTCTTCCTCTTCCTCCTTTTCTTCTTCTTCTCCTTCTCCTTCTTTTCTTCTCCTCCTTCTCTTCCTCCTCCTCCTCTTCCTTCTTTTTTTTTTTTTTTGGGGGGGGGGTATTTTTGAGACAGGGTCTCACTATGGCTGACCTAGAACTCACTCTGTAGACCAGGCTGGCCTTGAACTGAGATCCACCTTGTCTCTCTGCCTCCCACGTGATGGGATTAAAAACGTGTGCCACCTCGCCCACATTGCTTCAGCTTCGTAAGTCCTGGATTATAAAGTGTAAGCCACCATGCCCAGGCCGAAGGAGCTCCTAACATTTTATAATGACAACACAGGACAAAAGTTCAAGAAATACCTTTAGGCTAAATAGAATTTTGTTAATGACAAACTTTAGGTATTTTTGAAGGTACTAATACCTTCAATTTTAAGTGTATGAATGTTTTGTCTGTATGAATGTCTGTGCACCACTTGTGAGCCTTCTGCTCACCGAAGGGTGGTGGATCCCTTGGGACTGGAGTTACAAACCACTGTGAGCCACCATGTGGGTGCTGGGAATCAAGCCTTCATCCTCCGGGAGAGTAGCAATGCTCTGGACTGTTGAGCCGTCTCTCCAGCCCCCAAAATAAAAACTTAAATTTGACCAGCTTCTATAAATATGAATGGGGCAATTTAAAACCTAATTTTAACTGAGTCAGTATCTATGTTTATCTAATTTGTTATGGCATTTTAGGCAAAGATGAAACACAACTATTTAAAAAAAAATGCTATTTGGAATGATGAGTTACAATTACTTCTGAAAAACCAAGACATAATTGCAAATAATACCAAAGTCCCTAAAACCATTTGTTAAGCTAAAAAATCTATGCATCCCATCGTCTTTCAATGTAACCAGAGGCTGGTTTACACCTAGGATATACAAGAAGCATCAGATTAAAAGCATCAAATATCAACCTAACCGAGGTTGCTAAACACAAGCACAGCAAAGAAAAAGCCCCAAAGTTAAAGACACAGGGCCCAAGGGGTTTAAACATACCCTCAAAATGCAATCCCCACACTGTGCTTCAGCCTAAAACTCAAGGGTAACCACTAAGCCTGACTTTTTTCCTACCTCCTTCCTTATCCTCTCTAGAATTTCTAACAGCTCTTATCATTTCTCCAAGGCCTTTCCACTCCCAGAAAGTAAAACAGCACCTGGCCTCCACATTTTACTACCTCCCCACTTAAGGCCTAAGTTTTGTTTTGCCTTCTCCTATTGGTTATTAAATGTGTCCCCATTTAATACATCACCTTGCCCTTACTACAAATAATTTTGCCTCCCCTGCAAGGTAGAGCGAGTATCTCCTTTCTGGTATTTGTAATTCTGGCTCACCGTCAACAGTGCCTTTCTCCCCCACCCCATGACTGTCACCATAACCCTTATCTTCCTAAATAAGGCCTCTTCTCCTCCAGAGTTTGGCAACATGAGTTTGGCCAACTGGGATTCCACCCTTAGCCAAAGGCTATCTTCCCAGCTCATTCTACAAAACGACTTGCCTCCCCCAGCCTGGGCTTTTCCCTCCCTCACCGTTAAACCCATCAGTACCCAGCCCTGCCCAGTTTTCCCCTGCCCCCAGTGTCTCTGCCTTGCCATCATCCTGGACTCCTCACGATTCCCCACTCCAGCCAGAATGCACCTCCTCTCCCAGGCCTTACCCGTAACCCTGACACCGGGAAGGCCCCTGCCAGTGTCCACAGGCGTCTCTCCACCCTGGTTCCTCCGCTCTTCAGTAACTGTCCCCACGCCCCTTTCCCTCCTGGGCCCCGCGCGCCGCCAGGAGCCCCCACCTCCAAGGAGCTCCCACTGTCACTTGGCCTCTCTTCCACAAGATGGCGGAAATGCTGCCCCCCACCCCAGGGTCCCCTCTGCACCCCCCTGCCCTCTCCCCCGAGCTCCAGTCCAGTCCCTCCCTCCGCCTCGCCACGGGCCTTGGCCCCGGGTCCCGCTGCCCCCTCCCGCGGTGAGCGGGCGACCCAGGCCTGAGCTCGGCGACGCACCAACGCCGCCGCCTCCACCATCCCCCAGCCCGCACCACCTCCTCACCATAAACTTGAGGGCTTTCTCCTGCAGCACCGCCTCTGCCGGGTCCATAATCGCCCGGGCTACTGGGTCTGCTCTCCGCCGGGGCCGCCCCTTTCGTGCCAGGCCGCAGCCAACGCAGCGCCCGGATCCCGCCTCCTCTTCCTTCCCCCGCCCTCTCTTACCTCCTGGCACGGGCGGGGGACGGGGCGGGGGGAGGGCGGAGGGTGCTGAGGCGGACTCGCGGCTCAGCGCGTGCGCGCTCCGCCTCCTCACGGGACTTGTAGTTCTGGAGGCTCGTGCGGCAAGAGGCGAGAACACGCGGCGAACAGCAACTCCCGCGGGTCGCTGCGTAGACTTGCGGCTATGTGCAAGCCGAATCTAGAGCACTCGAGAGCCAGGAGGGGCAGTCGGCTGACGGGAATTGTAGTTTCCAGCCTTTAAGAAGGCGAAGCCGGAGTGTCGCCCTGGTTACCGAACGACGCCAGTGGCTGCTTGCCTGGCATTTGATAGCAAGATGGCGACGAGTGCTTCATCTGTATTCCAAACACGAGGAAAACTGAAAGAACTCAGGGTGTTTGGGCCGCCCTAATTGTGATTTTGGAGAACTGGACTCTCCTAAATTTCAGACGTGGGGCGTCTGAAGAAAGACTTAGACCTAGGGACTCTGAGCCCAGTGTGCATGTGGAAGCAGCCTAAACACCAATGCAAGATTTCAAAGTCCTCCTAAGCTATTGCCTCTCATTTCTGAAGAGCCTTTTCTCCCCCAGAGCAAGTCAGGGGCAGATAGAACTCGGTCCAGGAAATTCTTGAGTTTAGCGCTCAGAAAGGATGGGCTGCCATTACTAACACTGAGATCTAAGTCCTGTGTTGAGTCAATGAAATACAATGCCCATCAAACAAGTGAAGTCTATAAGTTTCTTTGGCCTTGAAAAGCACAAAATGGGCTGCGGAGTGGCTCAGTGGGTAAGAGTGTTTACCATGAAAGACCAAAGTCCTAACTTGAAGTCCCCAGCACCCACATGAAAAGCTGGGTATGGGGAGAGGCTCAGTGGTTAAGAGCACTTGCTGCTCTTGCGGAGAACCTGGGTTCAGTTCCCAGCACCCATACGACTCACAACCACCAGGAACTTCAGTTCCCTCCCTACCCTTTAAGGAAGAAAAGGACAAAATGGGCTTATTTTGGAAGTTGAGGAGTGTACCTCTGAAAGGAAAAAAAAAAAAAAAAAAAAAAGAATCATTAGGTTGGCCTAAAAGCCAGATTCTGGTAAAACTGTACAAAATATCTGAATTTTTTAAATAGGCAAATTAGGAAAATACCTTTTTGCTTCTGGAAACAAAAGGAAAGCCAGTGAGCTAACCATCCCAGCCCTCCTGAGGAGGCAAGAGGATCGATGCACTTTGAGGTCTACATAGTAAGTTCTAGGACAGCCAAAGCTAGACCTGCGTCAAACAAAAAGAGAAAGATAGAAACTTTTTTCCTGCAAAGGACCTTCTAGGACCTCTCACATACTAAGCAAGTAATCTGTCACTCAGCTACATCTCCAACCCCTCTATTATAAACCATTTTATGTTTTCTTTCAATAAATAGTAAGTATACAACTGTGCAGATGTCAACTCGAAGAAGGAGGAGGAGGAGAAAGAAGAAGAAGAAGAGGAGGAGGAGGAGGAGGAGGAGGAGGAGGAGGAGGAATCATCAGAATCAGGTCAGGCATGGTGGCACATAACTCTAATCCCAACACTTGGGAGGCAGAGACAAGAGGATCTCTGTGAGTTCAAGGCTAGCCTGTTCTACATACTGAGTTCAAAGACAGCCAGAGCTACAAAACAGACTGTCTCAAATAAACAAATAGATAAATAAAATGGTCCTGTTTGGCTAGGCATAGCAGTGCATGCCTTTGAACCCAGCACTTGAGAGACAGATGTGAGCAGATCTCTGAGTTCCAAAACAGCCAGGGCTACATAAAGAGACCCTGTCCCTCCACACACACACACCAAAAAAAAAAAAAAATGTTGAATTATCACAAAGAATGAGGACACATAAGTATGAAAATGATGTAAAGAAGCTTGCTATTTTGTGTGCTAAGTTTTAAATAATTTTTAAAAAGAAAAACAAAACAAAAAAAAACAAACAGTGAAGACTCATCAGTACTGGAGTAAACCCAGTCTCTTCCCTTGCAGCTCATGGCTCTTCCATTCCTAGTATGTTGATACTGGTCCTAGTGGTCTGTGTGCCCATAGAACTCAACATGATACCTAATGTATAAGAGGCATGAAGCTAATAAAAAGTGACTCTGAAGTTTTAAAAAATTAAAAGGTTATATCAAAGTGCAAAATGAGGCCAGGCATGGTGGCTCGTGCCTTCATTCCCAGCACTCAGGAGGCAAAGGCAGGTGGATCTCTGTGAGTTCAAGGCCAACCTGGTCTACAAAGTGAGTTCCAGGACAGCCAGGGCTACACAGAGAAATCCTGTCTCGAAAAAAAGGGAGGGTGGGGTGGAAGCAAAAGGAAGAAGGAGGAGAAGAAGAAGAAGCAAAGTGGAGAATTAGAACTTGTTTATTAGGAAAAATTCCTAGGGGGCTAGAGAGATGGTACAATGGGTCAGAGGTTAAAAACACTCTTCTTCCAGAGGATATGAGTTCAGGTCCCAGCACCAGAGTCAAGGGGCTTACAATTGCCTGTAACTCCAGCTCTGGGGAATCTGATACCCTCTTCTGGCTTCTGTGGAAGACAGTACTCATGTGCATATGTCCACACACAGATGCATAAGTTTTCAATTTAATAAATTAAAATTTTCTGGACGTTTTTAAGGGCCTCAGGGAATAGTATGATACAGTTACCAAAGAAAGCCTAGGCAGTTTGAAGGGACTAGAATGAGCAATGGAGGGGCTTGGGGTCTTACTTTGTTTTTCGACAACTGTGCCTCGCCTGGAATAGATCTTCACTTCTGAGCATGTGTTCTATAAACATCATAGGTGGGAACTAGGCCAAGAGAGAAGATCACTTAGGAATAACACAGCTATCATCTGTGGTTATTGTTTGGTTGGTTGACTCTGTTTTGTTTTTTGTTTTAACTTTTATTTATTTTGTATATGTGTGGGTGAACATAGCCATGCTTGTAGAGGTCTGGGGACAGCTTGCAAAAGTTGCAGCTGAATCTCTGTGAGTTCAAGACCAGCCTGATCTACATAGAGAGTTCAGGACAGCCAGAGCTACACAGTGAGACCTTGTCTCAAAAAACAAACAACAACAAAAAGTTAGTTCTCTTCTACTGCAATGTGAGTCTCGGGGATCAAAGTTAGACAATTAGGCTTGGTGGCAAATGCCTTTATCCACTGAGCCTCCTCACTAGGCCAGCTTAGTTTTGACAGAAGTCAAATGTACATAACTCTGTAGCTTAAACTAAGACCATTTAGCCTGCAGTGGTGGTGCAAAGTTCAAGATCAGCCTGATCTGAAGAGTTGAGTTCCAGGCCAGCCAAAGCGACCAAATGAGTATCTTTTAAAAAGTAGTAACATTGCTGGGCAGTGGTGGCACATGCCTTTAATCCCAGCACTCAGGAGCCAGAGGCAGGCAGATTTGGGAGTTCAAGGCCAGCCTGGTCTACAGAATGAATTCCAGGACAGCCAGGACTACACAGATAAACCCTATCTTGAAAAACAAAAACAAAAGTAGTAACAGCAGCAGCAGCTGCTGCCACCATCACTTCAATAGATTTTATGCCAGGCACTAGAAATTTTACATTAATAATTTCTAATCAACCAGGCATTGTGACACACATCTACAGCTTTCTCTGTCCAGTCAGATAGAGATAAGGGTTGGTAGAACAAAGAGCTTTTATTTAGAGGCTCACTTGCTAAAGTGCTCGCATGCATACCGATCCAAAGGAAACTTTCAGGGGCTGGCCATTGAAAGGCTTATCTTTGTTAAAATTGGCTACTTACAACTAGGTTTGGAGGTGCATGCTTTTAACCCCAGCACCCCAGAGGCAGAGATAGGAGGATGAGGAGCCTGAGAACAGCCTGAACTACATGGAATTGTCTCAAAAACAAACAAAACCAAAAATCACCTCTCATGGTTAAACTGAGAAATTCAAATTAAGAACCTTTTGATACTGCCGGGCAGTGGTGGCGCACGCCTTTAATCCCAGCATTCAGGAAGCAGAGCCAGGAGGATCTCTTGTGAGTTTGAGGCCAGCCTGGTCTACAGAGCGAGATCCAGGACAGGCACCAAAACTACACAGAGAAACTCTGTCTCAAAACAAAAAAAGAAAGAAAGAAAGAAAGAAAGGAAGGAAGGAAGGAAGAAAAGAACCTTTTGATGAACCAGCCTACCTCCATCTTAGGCTTAAAAGTCATCTTATAATAAAGATGAACTAGATTCATTCCTGTTATAATTAAACCTGTTTCTCAAGGATTGGGCTATGTCTCACCTGTAACCTTAACTACAAATGGTTCTGTACTGCCTGTTCCAGGAAATGACTACCATGTTTTTGTTTCAAAAAGTTGTTAGGACCATCTTGCAACCCTACCTTAGGTTATTATAACCACCTGTTGTTATGACTACCTTGTTATGGCCACCTTGTTATGATCTACTTCTGTAACCCCACCTATATTTCCCTGCCAAATCCTACCTTTTGGAAGGTCCCTACCCCTGAACTATAAAAACCTTATCTTCCCCAAGTCCAATGATGACCTCTTGAATCCCACCTTAAGAGGGGGCAGCCCATGTACAGGAGTAAAAAAGCTTGCTTTAATTAATTTGGCCATGCTGATTTGGGTCGGTGGTCTTTCCCCTCACATCTTTGGGATTAACACTTTCTTTCTTTCTTGTTTAAGACAAATTCTTGCTATTTAACCCCATCTGACAGAACTCGAAATCTTCCTGTCTTGCCTCATAAATGCTGTAATCACAGATGTTAAAATACAAAGCCCGGACTAGAGACTTGCCTTGATGTTGCCCCTCGCATCCAACTTGTTTAGGCAAATTCTTTGGACTGGAGTTAAGAGACCTGAGAAGAGTAATTCTTAGTATATGTCAGTCCCTAAATTCTCTCCCTCAAACTGGAGAAAAGAACAAGAGATCTATTTCTAGTTCATACTTTCATTGGCTAATGGGTTGTAATTAGCCAAACCTTTCTGATCCTCTTTCTTTCCCCCCCACCCCTCCACCCCCGCCCCTACCCCCACCTCGACAGACAGGGTTTCTCTGTGTAGGCCTGGCAGTCCTGGAACTCACTCTGTAGACCAGGCTGGCCTCGAACTCAAAGATCAGCCTGCCTCTGCCCCCTGCATGCTAGGATTAAAGGCATGCACCATCACCACCACCTGGCTTCCATCCTCTTTCAAAATGTTTGCTTATTATTATTATTGTTGTTATTATTATTATTATTATTATTATTATTAGACAGAGTCTCATGTAGCCCAACATGACCTCTACAATCGAGTTTGAAGTGAAACCACCTAAACACCTCACGGGTAGAAAGAAAGGTTTATTGGGGATCAAACTGCCAAGGCTGGAGGCAGGCTTGGGGGTTGGGCAGGGCAGATAACAAGAGGATTTTAGATGACACTCAGCAGGGTAGGGAGTCTTTGAGCTGATATAAGCTGTTCTGATTGACCCAGAACTAGATGTCCTCACCTAAGGTACAGGGAGATTCCTGATATTCAGAAACAGCAGTTTTAGTCTTGAGACAGGATTTCACTCCATAGCCCAGAACTAACATGGAACGTGCTATAAAATCCAGGCAGGCCTCGGACTCACAGCACTCCTCTGTGTCCAGCTTCCCAAGCCTGAGATTACAGGCACAGGCCTCCATCCTCGGCAGTAACTCAGCTTCAGATAATTGATTGGGGTAGTCAGCGCAAGTGGTACAGGGCACAGGAAGCCGTATGTAATGTAGGTGTAGTCATGCAGTGATGAGAAACACTGCAGAATGAAGTCAGTCTCTGGATCATGAGGGGATGGGGGAGAGGCGAGGCCAGAGGTGTGCCTAATGGGGAAGGAGGGCATCACGCCCCAGAGAAGGGCACTATGGACAACAGCATAAAAGCAGCCACACAGTCTGGCCTTCTTCAGGCACAAGTGATGAGGACCTGGTATATAGTAGCACACTGTCAACTCTGGGTGATGTCATGTCCTTTAAGACAACCAGAGATTCTAGATTAAAGTTCTGCAAAATGGTAATCAGGAACCAAAGCAGCTTCCCGCAAGCCAAGCTCTCTCCCACACACATCCGCTTTCCTGTGTAGAAAGGCATGGTATCACTTCCTTAAAATTGTCACTCTCCTCCAGAGAAAGTGACCAAAGTTAAATAATACTGGCTTGGGGGATTTTGTCATTCTCTGGCACAGATGTCAATGGTGTTGTTATGATTGTGCCTTTTGCAATGAAGTAGTTTGTGAATTTAATGTCATAGGTCACTTCATGGGGCAGAGTAGTGATGTGGGCAGTGTATCTCTGAACTGTGTGTGTGTGTGTGTGTCACAGGATCTCCAACTTGGTATGTACCCAACAATGACCTTGAACTTCTACCTACCAAGTATTGAGTTTACAGATATTTGCCACTATACCCTTTTCATGTGGTGCTGGGAACCAAACCCAGGGCTTCATACATGCTAAGCAAGTACTCTGCCCACTGAGCCACATCCTCAACCCTTTTGTTGTTTTGTTTGGTTTATATGTGTTCATTTTTGGTGCTTGTATGTATGCATATACGTGTGAGGAGACAAGATTAATGCGCAGTGAGAATCCTCAGGCATTGTCTGTCTCGATCTGTGACACAGGAACTCTCACTGGCTTGGACCCCGTTGAGTAGGCTAGGCTGGCTAGACAGCAAGCCCTAGGGATCTTTGAGTCTCCACTTCCCCATCACTGGGAATATTGGCATGCACACCATGCCTGGCTTTTTCATGTTGGTGCTGGGGCTCAAGTCCAGGTCCTTCCTTTTTACCAACTGAGCTGTCTCTCCAAACCCCTCCTACCCCTTTATATATATGTTTGTGTGTGTGTGTATATACACACACATATATATATATATACATATATATGTACACACACACACACACACACACATATATATGGTGTATGCAGCCATGGATGGGACACACAAGTGTGTGAGTGTACAGAGAGCAACATCAGGTAGAGTCCTCCTCCATTAGCTCTCCACTGAGGCAGGGTCTCTCTCTCTCTCTCTCTCTCTCTCTCTCTCTCTCTCTCTCTCTCTTTTTTTTTTTAATAGTGAAATTCTTCACTGAGGTTTGCTCAGTAATTGAGTAAACCCAAAACTTATTATAAGCCATAGTCATCCTAGGGTCCCCCATGCTATATATATATATATAGCCTCCCTGATTCTGTGGGTTGCAGTCTGATTGTTCTTTACTTTATATCTAGAATCCACTTATGAGTGAGTACATACCATGTTTGTCCTTCTGGGTTTGGGTTACCTCACTCAGGATGATTTTTTCTAGTTCTATCCATTTGCCTGCAAATTTCATGCTGTCATTGTTTTTCTCTGCTGAGTAGTACTCCATTGTGTATATGTACCACATTTTCTTAATCCATTCTTCAGTTGACGGGCATCTAGGTTGTTTCCAGGTTCTGGCTATTACAAATAGTGCTGCTATGAACATAGTTGAGCATGTATCTTTGTGGTATGAATCAGCATTCCTTGGGTATATGCCCAAGAGTGGTATGGCTGGGTCTTGAGGTAGTTCGATTCCTAATTTTCTGAGAAACTGCCATACTGATTTCCACAGTGGTTGTACAAGCTTGCATTCCCACCAACAGTGGAGGAGTGTTCCCTTTGCTCCGCATCCTCTCCAACATTGACTGTCATTAGTGTTTTCGATCATAGCCATTCTGACAGTTGTAAGGTGGTATCTCAGAGTCGTTTTGATTTGCATTTCTCTGATGATTAAGGATGTTGAGCATTTCTTTAAATGTCTTTCAGCCATTTGTGATTCTTCTTTTGAGAATTCTCTGTTTAGCTCTTTAGCCCATTTTTTAATTGGATTGTTCAGTATTTTGATGTCTAGTTTCTTGAGTTCTTTATATACTGTGGAGATCAGTCCTCTGTCAGATGTGGGGTTGGTGAAGATCTTTTCCCATTCTGTAGGCTGTCTTTTTGTCTTATTGACCGTGTCTTTTGCCCTACAAGAGCTTCTCAGTTTCAAGAGGTCCCATTTATTAATTGTTGTGCTCAGAGTCTATGCTGTTGGTGTTATATTTAGGAAGTGTTCTCTGGTGCCAATGCGTTCAAGAGTACTTCCTATTTTCTCTTCTATTAAGTTTAGTGTAACTGGATTTATGTTGAGGTCTTTGATCCACTTGGATTTGAGTTTTGTGCATGGTGACAGATATGGATCTATTTGTAATCTTTTACATATTGACATCCAGTTATGCCGGCACCATTTGTTGAAGATACTTTCTTTTTTCCATTGTATAGTTTTGGCTTCTTTGTCAAAAATCAGGTGTTCATATGTGCATGGATTAATGTCAGGTTCTTCAATTCGATTCCATTGGTCCGTATGTCAGTTTTTATACCAGTACCAAGCTGTTTTTATTACTATAGCTCTATAGTAGAGCTTGAGGTCAGGGATGGTGATGCCTCTAGAGGCTGCTTTATCATACAGGATTCTTTTAGCTATCCTGGGTCTTTTGTTTTTCCATATGAAGTTGAGTATTTTTCTTTCCAAGTCTGTGAATAATTGTGTTGGGATTTTGGTGGGGATTGCATTGAATCTGTAGATTGCTTTTGGTAAGATTGCCATTTTTACTATGTTAATCCTACCTATCCTTGAGCATGGGAGATCTTTCCATTTTCTGATATCTTCTTCAATTTCTTTCTTTAGAGATTTAAAGTTCTTATCAAAAAGGTCCTTCACTTGTTTAGTTAGTGTTATCCCAAGGTATTTTATATTATTTGTGGCTATTGTAAAGGGTGATGTTTCTCTGACTTCTTTCTCAGCCTTTTTATCATTTGTGTATAGGAGAGCTACTGATTTTTTTTGAGTTGATCTTGTATCCTGCCACTTTTCTGAAGGAGTTTATCAGCTGTAGAAGTTCCCTGGTAGAATTTTTGGGGTCACTTATGTATACTATCATATCACCTGCAAATAGTGAAAGTTTGACTTCTTCCTTTCCAATTTGTATCCCTTTGATCTCCTTTTGTTGTCTTATTGCTCTAGCTAGAACTTCAAGTACTATATTGAATAAATATGGGGAGAGTGGACAGCCTTGTCTTGTTCCTGATTTTAGTGGAATCGCTTTGAGTTTCTCTCCGTTTAATTTGATGGTGGCTGTTGGCTTGCTGTAAATTGCCTTTATTATATTTAGGAATGTTCCTTGTATTCCTAATTTCTCTAAGACCTTTATTATGAAGTGGTGTTGGATTTTGTCAAAGGCTTTTTCAGCATCTAATGAGATGATCATGGGTTTTTTTCTTTCAGTTTGTTTATATGGTATATTACATTGACAGATTTTTGTATGTTGAACCATCCTTGCATCCCTGGGATGAAACCTACTTGGTCATGATGGATAATTTTTTGATGTATTCTTGGATTCAGTTTGCCAATATTTTGTTGAGTATTTTGAGGCAGGGTCTCTTGCTGAACTTGGAGCTCAATGATTCTTGTCTAGCTACCCAGCCAGCTTAACCTGGGAATTCTGTTTCCACCTACCAAACATTAGAGTTTCATTACAAGTAACACTACCATGCAGACCAGCCTCCATTTTCTTTTATTTTTTTTTAATGTAAGTTCAAGGGGTGTGAACTCAGATCCTCACACTTGCAAGTGCTCTACACACTGAGCCATCTCCCCCATCTTTCTGTGGTTGAGGCAGGGTATTTCTGTGTAGCCCAAGCTGGCCTGGAACTCCAGGCAACCCTCCTGTCTCAGCCTCCCAAGTGCTGGGATTACAGACATGAGCCATTATGCCCAGCACCTGAATGTTAACCATGATGGCCTCCACATCCTTCATACGGGGGCTCTGGTTCCTGCCAACCACTCAGTCACTCTTTTTGCATACCTGCTGTGACATCTGGAACGTTCCATTTCCTCCCCCCCCCCATTCTATTCTACAACCCTTGGCATTAACCCACTCTCTACTCTTTTGCCAGTGTCTAGGTTTTACCTTGTCTAGACAGCCCCCAACCGGCGACACTTCTTTAAATACCTTAATCTGTTCTCCTGTCCCCATCCCAGCAGCTTCTTCGTGGTGTTTAACACATAGCAGAGCCGGAAATATTTCACACTCTGTGTTCTTTTCTTCTCCTCCCCTCTCCTATAGCAACCGAGTTTCTGACCCTGATTATACGTAAAAGTAATTTGAGGAACTTTATCAAAAATACCAATGCCTATGCAGGAACGATGGCTCCCACATGTAATCCAAGCGCTCAGGAGACTGAGGCAGGAGGAATGCTGCAAGTTTGAGAGTAGTGTGGACTGTTGTTGTGAAGCGTTGAAGTCAGTGGTATTGTTATGGTTGTGCCCTTTGCAGTGAGGTAGTTTCTGAATTTAGTGTCCGTAGGGTGGTAGAGATATGGTCAGCGTATCTCTGGACTTGCTGTTGTTCAGGGGCTTTTGTTTGCTTGACTGGTTTTGTTTTCTGGTTTTGATTTTGTTCGAGACAGGGTTTTGTTACACACTGGGTTTCGGGACTACATACTACAGCCTGGGCTGTAGTACGAGACACTGTCTTAGAAAAAGGAACAAAACAGGCAGCCAAGATGGCTGATCAGGTTAAGGTTCTTATTATCAAAGCTGACAACCTGAGTTTGATCCCTGGGACCTACATGGTGCAAGGGGAGAGGAGATTCATGTAAGGTTTCCTCTGATCTTTCTTTTTTTTCTCTAAGCATGTAAATAAGTAAATAAATAAATGTAATGATAATAAAAAATAACAAAATCAGATTTTTTTAAAATAATGCCCAATTTTACCCTCCAGATATTCTGAATGAATACTTCTGTGGACAATGGCAACTTTTAAAAGCCCCAAATGATTCTAACCTGTAGCCACATTTGAGATCACTACCTTGGCATTTAGATGCCCAAGGCCTTCTTGCTGACCTCTGGCTCTCCAATATACTTCTCCATGCCTAATTTGCCTCCCAAACTCTAAAATTGTCTTGTAGCTTGAATCCTAATTGGTCTTAATAATAAAAACCCAGAGCCAGATATCGAGGTAAAGCTGAAAGATCAGAGAGACAAAGGAGCAAGCCACAGCCACCTCTTACTTCACCAACTCCTCAGCCTGAAAGGGCCGAGCTCCTGTCTCCACCCAGCCATATCATTTCCTGTTTCTTCCCAGTGCTGGGATGAAAGGCATGAGACCCCAAGTGCTGGGAGTAAAGGTGTGTGCCACCACTGCCTGGCCTCTATGATTAACTAGTGCCTAGCCCCACACTCCACACTTGACCTCCAGGCAAGCTTTATTTGTTAGAGCACAAACAAAATATCACCACACTCTCTTTTCTTTCTTCTCCCTAAAATATGCCCCTCTATTTTCCAGGGACAGTCGATCTAAGATCAAAGCAGACTGGAAACAGAAATTAACTGATAAAACCCCATCAGCTAGCTGGGCGTAGTGGAGCAAAACTGTGATTTTAGCTATTCCAAGGAGGCTAAATCAGGATGATTACAAGTTCAAAGCCAGTCCAGCCAATTCAGTAAGAGGGGATGTAACTCAGCATGCATAAGGTCCTAGGTTCAATCTTCAATACTAAAACAACAACAAAACAAACAAAAACACCCAAGGATTCCACTACAGGCTTGATCCTTGGGTCAGGAGGTCAGAAGAAGTTGGGAAAGGGTTTTTTGTATTTGATTTGGCAGGAATGATAGTGATTTAGTTAAGAGCTAAAGAGAGAACATTTTCCCTTCCCTTCCTAATTCTCATAGAAATAAAAAAGTGAATGTCAATGGTTCACACCTTTAATCCCAGCACTCAGGAGGCAGAGGCAAGAAAAATCTCTATGAGTTCCAGGCCAGACAGAGCGACATATGCAGTGAGACTCTGTCTCGACAGAAAAAAGGCAGTGATGGCACACGCCTTTAATCCCAGCACTCAGGAGGCAGAGACAAGTGGATCTCTGAGTTTGAGGTCGGTTCTGTCTACAGAGTAGGTTCCAGGACAGCCAGGGCTACACAGAGAAACCCTGTCCCAAAAACCAAAACAAACAAACAAAAAAAGTGCTGATTCCACCTGTATGCACTCAAAAGGAGACGTTACTAACACTGAACTGTAGCCGGGTGGTGGTGGCGCACACCTTTAATCCCAGCACTTGGGAGGCAGAGGCAGGCGGATCTTTGTGAGTTCAAGGCCAGCCTGGTCTGCAGAGAAAGATCCAGGAAAGGCGCAAAGCTACATAGAGAAACCCTGTCTCGAAAAATAAAAAAATAAAAAAATAAAAACAAAAAAAACACTGAACTGTGATCCAGGGGTTCCTTCAATGGGTACTCCCATTATCACAGACCACAAAGCCACCCTTGTCTGACTAGAAGAGCCAGGTCCCTGCAGAGCCACTCTGTGTGGCTCAGATGGGTGGCATGAAGATAGGGTCACCAGAAAGAATAATAATACAGACAAAGGTAGCTGTGTAGTTGATGGTATAGTCTGGGAACAAAAACAATGCCAGTATGACTTTAGGGGAAGAATGGGCGGCCCTAGACCAGACTGCTGAGGACAGCAGTGGGGCTCTTATAAAAAGCCATTGTTCAGCTGGCACAAGCTGGTCAGGTGGGCCAGCTAACATCCTTTCTTTCTGAGGTCTGTGCCTGTACTTCATGGACTATAAATATCTCGACTTCCACCCCAGCTACAGGCCAAGTTCTGGTATTTAGACTTTATCCCGGGGGCTGTGGGAAAGTACTGAAAAATGTTAAGCAAGGCTGCAGCATGGTCAGATTTGTATTTTCAGAAAATCACTCAGAGCCCAGGGTGGAGAATAGATTAGAATGGAGCACAGCTGGAGGCTGGGAAAAGGATTATGAGTTTGCAAAAATCTTCCTGGGAGAGGTGGTGGCGGCCTGGACGAGGGAGGTGGTGGGAGCCAATAGATGGATTCCAGAGACGCTACAGAGAAAGAGTCTCAGTGATTGATTAGATATGTCATGGAGGATGTCAAAGGGTGTGTCAGAGATGACTTCTAGGTATCCGACTCAGGAAACAGGATGAATGAGAGGTGCCACGTTTTGAGACAGGGAGCACAATAGAAGGAGCCTGTGGTGGGAAGATAATCGGTTCTTTTCTGGACATATTGCTTCAAGGTGCCAGTGAGGCTTCCATGAGGATTCAGACGGTGGGGAGATTCTTGGCTATTTGAAGTGAAGCAAGAGAAAGGTTCCATGCCGCAGACAGGGGTCTCTACATATAGGTGGCAACTGAAAGGGAGAAATCACCCAGAGAGAGCACAAATGGTCAAAAGAACAGCAGGATGGAGTCCAGGAGAACCATACATTCCCTGGACAAGCAGAGGAGGAGGACGCTGCAAAGGAGCCCAAGAAGAGAGAGGAGAACACCCATCGCGGGTCTGGGCAGGTGGCAAGTGCCCGAGCAGTGCACTCAAGAGGGAAGGGAAGGAAATGGAGAATGTTGAGAGCCTCTTCTAACAAAATCTGTGGCTCAGAGGAAAGAAACCCTCGTGGGGTGACTAGAGGTGGAAGTTGGGCGGAGAATCCTCAGGAAAGTTTTCTTTGGTGTGAAAAAAGAAGACTTTAGTGCAGAGGAACTTAAAAAGCATGACAACTAAATAAAATGAATGGCCCCTGATTAGATCCTAGAATAACACACACACACGTTTGCCCATATGTATGTACACACACACACACACACACACACACACACACACACACACACACTGAGCAACTGCTTAAAACAATAATAAACATTTATCTCCTCTGTGTCAGAAATTCAAAGCCAGCTTAGCTGAGGGTTGCAGTCCAGGCTAAATTGGAGCTAAATCATCCGAAGGCTTGACTGTGCCTGCTTTCACAGTGGCTCAACTGATAGTCGGGTAGCACTGTTTCATAGCCCAGCGTTTAGTAAGTTGAGACACAGTAGTGAGTTCAAAGTCAGCTAGCTCGCTCTCTCTCTCTCTCTCTCTCTCTCTCTCTCTCTCTCTCTCTCTCTCTCTCTCTTTCTCATCCAGAGACAGGGTTTCTCTGTGTAGCCTTGGCTGTCCTAGAACTCACTCTGTAGACCAGGCTGTCCTTGAACTCACAGAGATCCACCTGCTTCTACTTCCCAACTGCTGGGCTTAAAGGTGTGCGCCACCGCCGCCCAGCTTCAAGGTCAGTTTTCAATCCACAGTGCAAACATGTCTCAAAAAACAAACTAGCTAGGTGTGGTGGCCCCAGCCTGGTACCTGTCATCTCAGCACTTGGAAGCCTGAAGCAGGAGGATTGCTTTTGAGGCCAGCCTGGACTGCAGAGTGAGATCCTGTCTCAGAAAGCTGTAAAGTGGCATGGCCATGGCAATCAAATGGACAGCATCTGTGACTACCTGCTGAAGACCGCACAGAAAGGAAGCAGGAGGGGACTAGCTGGGAAGGGGAGGGGGTCGGCAGGAGTGGGGGAGTCGGATAAGAAAGGGTAAGGGAGGTGAATAGGATTGTAACCCATTGTTTACATGTATGACATTTTCAAAAAAATTGTTTTTTTCAAAAGCAAACAAACAGAAAAAGATAACCCAGTCACGTACCTTTCAATTGATGTTGTGGTAAGAAGCATCACTAAGTTCCTTGATTGGCCTGGAGGTCACAGAATGGGGGGGGGGGCTGGCTGCCAGGCCAGCAAGCCTCAGGGAGCCTCCTCACATGTCTGCCTCCTCAGTGCTGGGACTGGAAGTGCCATGCCACCATATCTGGCTTTGTCCGTGGATGCCGGGGATCCAAACTCAGGCCCCATGCTTATACAGCAAGCTCTTTAACAATGACCCCATCTCCCCGGGCCCCCTGCTCTCTTATGGGACCAAACATCACAATTAGCCTAACCCCAGAGCTGAACTACAGTGATCATGCCTCTTATATTAACAGTAGTATCCAAAGGAGAAAGCTTCTTCAAAACAAACAAAAAGTGCTCACTTCTGTTATAAAAATATTATGTGTGTGTATACACACACACACACACACACACACACACACACACACACATATATAATTATAGACACGTTCATACTCACTTTATTTGCTGTGTTTCTCCAGGCTTGAGAGATTAACCGGCATTCAGCTGTTTGTGCTGACAAAGCTATCTTTCTCCAGATTTCTGTGCCTCAATTTGTTAGACCGTTTGACAAACAGTATCCATCACACGCTAGTCTGCAGACTGAGCTCTGTTTGTGCGGGTTGTTTTCCGTTTATCTGGACTATGTGAGACCTCAGTGCTACCACTCCTTCATGGCCATGATTCTCTTTATCTGGCTGCTATCATTTCTCAGACATTTACATCATTGGAAGCTTTTTTTTTTTTTTATCCCCTCTGCCTCCCCAAAGTGCTATTTGAGAAGGAGGTGGTCAAGACTAGGACTATTCTATTAGAGAGAATTGGCACTCACTTTGTTCTGTCACTCTACAGATGGATAAGAAACAAACTGTCCAAAAAAGAAAAGAAAAGAAAAGAAACAAAGTGTCTGAGCTAGGTGGTGGTGGTGGTGGTGGTGGTGGTGGTGGTGATGGTGGTGGCGGCGGCGGCGGCGGCGGCGGTGGCGGCGGCGGCGGCGGCGGCGGCGGCGGCGGCGGCGGCACACGCCTTTAATTCCAACACTGAGGAGGCAGAGACAGAGGCAGACAGATCTTAGTTTGAAGCCAGCCTGGTCTACAGAGAGAGTTCCAGGACAGCCAGGGCCACATAGAGAAACCCTGTCTTAACCACAACAAAAACAAAACAACAACAAAAGAAAACAAACAAATTTCCCTTTCAAGAAGCTTCGTTTTTTTTTTCTAGAGCAATGGTTCTCAACCTGTGGGTCGAAACCCCTTTATCAAACCTCTAGCTCCAAAAATATTTATATTATGATTCATAACAGTATCGAAATTCATAACAGTCATGAAGTAGCAAGGAAAGCAATTTCATGTTTGGGGGTCGACACACCATGAGGAACTGCATTAGAGGGCTTCAGCATCAGGGAGGTTGAGAACCACTGCTCTTGAGGAAGAACAGACTGAAAATGTACACTAATGGGGCTTTCAGCAACAGTGGGGCCTGTATCCCTCAGAGTGCTGGCACATGCACACTTCTCCATTTGCACATTGAGCCTAGCCTGGGAATGTAGCTCAGTGGCTAGGCTGCTTGCCTAGCATGCATGAGGCCCTGGATTTGATCCATAGCAGTATATCAACGGGGAGTGGTCATGACGCGCATGCTTGGAATTCCAGCACTCTGGAGGTGGTGGCAGGAAATTCAGGAGTCCAAGAGCATCCTAAGCTTTATAATGAATTTGAGCCCAGCCTAGGCTACATGAGACCTTGTCTCAAACAAACAAATAATAAATGAATCATATTTTAAAGATCTGGGCAGGATTTAGGGATGCCATCAAGGAATACTGCTAGCAACTTGCCCAAAGGGTCAAGGGATGGGGGAGAATGATTAGTTACCAAGACTCTAAGAAGGCAGGAACAAGACACCTTGACAATAACCATGACCTTCCAAAGGAAGGATAGGCAACCCAGTTGGGAAACATCTGGAGGAATCGTATCTCAGCATCTTTTCCCTCCTGTTTATTTTTTATTTTATTTTATTTTCTATTTTTTATTTTATTTTATTTTATTTTATTTTATTTTATTTTATTTTATTTTATTTTATTTTATTTTATTTTATTTTATTTTATTTTATTGAGGCAAGGTTTCTCTGTATAGCTTTTGGAGCCTATCCTGGAACTCATTCTGTAGACCAGGCTGGCCTTGAACTCATAGAAATCTACCTGCCTCTGCCTCCCGAGTGCTGGGATTGAAGGTGTGTGCCACCATCACCCGGCCTGTTTGTTTATTGGTTTTTTGAGACAGGATTTCTCTGTGTAGCCCTGGTTGTCCTGGAACTCACTCTATAGACCAAGCTGGCCTCAAACTCAGAGATCCACCTGTCTTTGCTTCCCAAATGCTAGGATTAAAGGCAGGCACCAACACCACCCTGCTCCTCCTGTATTTTAAACTTATTTTTCCTGTTGGTCAAACACAAATGAAAAGCATAGAGCCAGAAAGAACTTTTAGTGCCATCCATCTGGCTTCAAGGTCCAAAGAGTGGATGAGAAACCATGGAGAATGTGTTCTAAAGGGCAAAAGAGGAATTTCTTTAAGTCACTGGTTTGAGGGTAGAAACAGTCTAGTAGCTGGACAGGGAAGATTATGTAGGGACGGCCCCAGCAACAGGAGCCAAAAGAAATCCAAAACTTTCAGCTACAAGGAAGAGAGAGGGGGTGAGGGAGAGAAATAGAAACACAGAGAAAGAGAGACCCAAGGCCAGCAAGGTGGCTCATAGATAAAGACACTTACCCCCAACCCTGATGTCCTCAAATTCCATCCCAGAGACCCACACAGTAGGAGAGAACTGACTTCCCAAAGTTGTCCTTTGACCTCCACAGGATCACCCTAGCATGTGTACCCACACACACACATTAAATAGATAAATGCAATAGACTCATGTATGCCCTTTATGTAAAATGCATTAATCAATTAAAAAAAGATAAACCCTCCTCAAATAATTCTGAAACAAAACCAAAAACCATTTCTGAGCTAAAATCTGCTAGGCCATGTGTAGTTCGTGGGTGGAACCTTACCTAACACGTGCAAAGCTCTGGATTCCATCCCAGTACCCTGCCTTTAATCACTGGGGAGGCAGAGGCAGGTAGATCTCTGGGAATTTGAGGACAGCCTGGTCTACGTAGAACTGTCTCAAAACAAAAACACACTTTTGTAGTCTGCCATGGTGGCAACATGTCTGTAATTGAACAAGTTTGAGTTCAACTTGGACAACATGGCCAGATTCTGGAGGGGGGGTGTGGGGGTGGGGGGCTGCACCAGGGCAAGGTATCAAAGCACAAATTCGCCTTCTTTCTCCCTCCCTACCTTACTAAGGTGTGGGGAGTTATACTGATGAACTTTTATTTATTTATTTACTTATTTTATTTTTTTGGTTTTTCGAGACAGGGTTTCTTTGTGTAGCTTTAGAACCTATTCTGGAACTTGCTCTGTAGACCAGGCTGGCCTCGAACTCACAGAGATCCGCCTGCCTCTGCCTCCCAAGTGCTGGGATTAAAGGTGTGCACCACCACCGCCCGGTGATGAACTTTTATTAAGATGAAAGGGAAGGTAGGATAAAGTATTCCGTGTAAAGGAGGCAGATAGTGAGGGGAGCTACCGGCAGAAAGGAAGAGAATCTGGAGAGGGAGCTGAAGAAAGGATACCAAAACCCACAGTCAGAGGAGAAAGAATTCCTCCCCTGAGCCTGGGTATGACCCGCCTCAGAGCTTGCCCTGGCTATTCCTCCCGCCTAAACTGCTGGCTTCTCTCTCACAGCTAGCTCCTGAGGAGTAAAGCACCCCCTTCATCCCTTCAGGGTTTGTGACTCAAGGTTTATAATCATCATCTGCTTATGTTTCATTTGGCCTGAAAGTCACTGTGTGCCCCACGATGGTCTTGTTTTTGCAGTGATCCTCCTGCCTCAACCTGTCAAGTGCTGGGGTTACAGGTGTGAACTACCACATCTGGCTCTTTTTATTTTTGTGCACTTTTTAAGTTTATTTTATATTTTAACTTACTGCTTTGGGGGTGTGGTGGGGAGGTGCATCTGTACTTGTGCAGAGAGACCAAGGCTGCTATGCCTGGCTTTTGTGTTGTGTGGGTGCTGGGCGTCTGGAGTTGGTCCCCAGGCTTGTTCAGCCCGCACTTTACCATCTGGTTACTTCCCTGGCCACCTCTGCTGGTTTTGATGAAGCTTCAATATAAAGTCAAAGTGATCATGACACCAATAACAAGGCTGAACTTGAGCTGGATCCGGGGTACAGGTGGATAATCGCCCCTACCCTGAGGCAAAAAGATCCTTAAATTAAGGCTCTAGCTGAGCATCGTACATAGAGAGTCTCTGTCAAGTCTGGCATGGTGGTTCATGCCTATCATCTCAAATTTGGGGGGATAAAGCGGGAGGATTGCCATAAGTTTGAGGCAACCTGGGCGACACAGTGAGTTTTAAGATAACCTGAGCTACAGTGTGAGATACTGTAAAAACAACAACAACAAGAAAGCAAACAAACAAACAAAAACCTCCAGTAAAATATAAAGGAAAGAGAAGGTTAGGGATATAGCTTAGTGTTCTTGTCTACCATGTGTGAGGCCCTGGACTCAATTCCAGGACCAGAAACAAAACAACATAACTTTAGTCTCTTCTGTAGACAGACACTGATTGGACTCTTGGCAGTTTGGCCATTTTATGATTAAAAGTACAGGTTCAAAATCCACATCCAATTCTAGCCAATTAATGTCTCGAGGTCTCATTTTCTTCTTTCTCTCCCTGTCTGTCTCTGAAACAAGACCTCCAGATGTAGCCCAGGTTGTCCTTGAACTCATAGCAATACTCATGCCTCGTCCTCTGTGTGCTAGAGTTACAGGCATGTACCACCATGTCCAACCGTAGGATTTGTGACTCCAAATTAATGAGTGTGTTGACATAATCATGCTTTGTGATGAATATAGTATCATTCTGAATTAACTCCAGTAGAAGACTGAGAAATCAAGGAAAACCAGGAAATTTTCTCAGAGGTAGCAGGAGGGCAAGAATCAAACTGTCATGTCTTTTAAATGTTTTTAGGAGTAAGACCAACAATTATTCCCCTTCCCTCTGCACCCAAGAAGCTTGAGAATGCCACTGTCCAACATGCTAGACCTCACAGACTGGACATTGTGTTATTTGTCTGTTTGGTAGCAAGACTGTGTTTTTGAGTCAGGGTCTCATATAGCCCAGGCTGGCTTCAGACTTAGTAGCTGAGGATGATTGTGAACTTCTGATTCTCCTGCCTCCACCTTCTGGTTGCGGGATTATATTGTGTACATTCACACATAGTTTATCTGGTGCTGGGAATTTAACTGAGGGTTCCATGCACGCTAGGCAAACACTCTACCAACTGTGCTACACCCCCAGCCTGAGGCTGACTCTTGAGAGCAGGCCATGGCCACAACCATTCTCCCTTCCTGTTGAAGGGCTTCCGTTAGTGATCAGGCAGTTTATTTGTCAATATTATTTGTTGTTAACTTAATTGGAGGAAAATTGAAAAATGTAATGCTTACCCATGAAACCCTTAAGGCTGGTTAATCTTTCTAGATTGCAGCCAATGTAATTTTACTAGCTGATCCCGTCTTGATTATAGTATGCTGAGCCCTGGAAAAGCTGCTGAAGCCTTCAAGTCATGATGTGCACAGGGAACAGCCAGGCTCCATCATCTGCCTTTGATGCCGGGGAGAGAGAAATGGCAGAGGGCACTGGATTGAACAATTCAGTTTTGAAATGCCAGTAGGGGGAGAAAATCAATGTCCAGATGAACACAAATGATGCTGGCAACCCCCTGAGAGTAGATGCTCAGCTAAGCCCTTTAGGATTCATGCCTTCTATGCTGGGGGGCTCTGAAGGGCCATAGCTTAGACTCAAGCTTCTGGAGAGGAAATGGCGACAAACCCAGAAGACCACAAAACACATTTCTTTCCCATCAGCACTGGCTTACTTAGGATTATTTAGAAAGGCCTTATTCTTCAGTTTTATAGTTCAAACACAGTGACATCCCAAATCAGACATCCGTGATTTCTCTGATAATTCAAGATCTGTAAAGGATGGCTGAAATGGTCTTTGCTTTTTCCCTCTGGACTCTGATTTTCTGCACCAAAGAGTGAGGAACAGACATGTTCATCAATCCTGCTGCCCCTTTCTTAGCCCTGAAATATGAAGGGGCTTCCTTTTCTGCTTTGGCATCTCCAGGGAAGAGAGAGACTTTGCTCTTCTTTGGGTACCTCCAAATACACAATCCCGCAATAAGCTCCTTTTGAAGAGTGAAGTTGGGGACCAGACAGTGGGATTTTAATAGCATCAACTCATGCTTTTTAACCCTCTATCACAGGCCCAGCAAGTGAGCCTGAGGCCTAGTCCAGATAAATGGGGAACCAAGAGGTAGCGTGCAAACATTTTTTTTCAAACCCTTTATGAATATAAATATTTAGCGCATGGTGTTTTGCAGAATTAAACCTCCAAGCCCAGATCAGCCTGGTAATATCATTATGTAGATGCCAGGGATGAGATACCTGTGACTGTTGTGTGCCTTGTCATTCAAGGATGCCTGTGATGACTTGATGCACTTTAATTTGCCAGGGCAATCACTAATTGCATATGAAACAGTTGGTGTTTGGCTTTAAGGGAAGCTGATTGGGTCAGTCACTGAGCATTTGGCTCAATGATCTACAGCTGGCTCTTGGCTCCAGCACCCCTGCTTCCTTTTCGAAAGCATTCTCACTCAATGTTTTGGGGACCCCCTGAGGAAGAGACTGTGAAACATTGGGGGTTTTAATCTGTGTTTTCCTTTGGGCATTATAGCTTTAATTTTAATATTTTGGATAATAAAGAATGATTTTAAATTAAATTTTCGAGTCTGCCATCTGTGATTGTTTGGACTTTCCTCTCCTCTCTGGCTGTTCTCTGACTTAATGTTCCTTGAACAGGAGGAAAAGTGGGTTTCAAGCAGGAGAGGAGCAAGGGGCAACCAAACAGGATAAGCCCACAGAATTCAGAGAAATAGGGAGAAGCTTTGACCCATGACCTTTGGCCCTGGAAGTTGGGGTGTGTGGGGGTGATAGCCAGAGTCAAAAATCACAAAAGGAAACTCAGATATAATTGTAGCTTCCTATCATCACCTCTTGATCTGTCTTTGAAAAAGTCATTGCCAAGGTCATACCTTGGTTTGCCCATCTGTTAGAGAAGGATCCTGTTGCTGTGGTAAACACCATGACCAAAAGCAACTTGGGGAGCAAAGAGTTTATTTCATTTTACACTTCTAAGTTACAGTTCATCACGGAGGGAAGTCAGGGCAGAAACTCAAGGCAGGAATCTGGATGCAAGAACCAAGAACCAACCCGGTGTGGCTGTGCACACCTTTGATCCCTGTACTCATGAGGTAGAAGCAGGCATACCTTTGTGAGTTCAAAGCCAGCCTGGTCTACATAGAATGTTCTAAGACAACAAGGGCTACATAGAGAGACTGTTTAAAAAAAATGGACCAACACTTCTTACTAGCTTGCTACTTCCAGCTTGTTTGGCTAGCTTTTTTTTGTTGTTTTTTTTGTTTTTTTTTTTTTGTTTTTTTTTTTTGTTTTTGTTTTTTTTTTTGGTTTTTTTTGGTTTTTCGAGACAGGGTTTCTCTGTGTAGCTTTGCGCCTTTCCTGGAACTCGCTTTGGAGACCAGGCTGGCCTCGAACTCATAGAGATCCGCCTGCCTCTGCCTCCCGAGTGCTGGGATTAAAGTGGCGTGCACCACCACCACCCGGCGGTTGGCTAGCTTTTTTATACAGCCCAGGACCACATGCCTAGGAATGGTACTGCCACAGTGAGCTGGGATCTCCCAGATCAATAACCAATCAAGGCAATCGCTTATAGACAGGGCCAAAGGCTGTCTGATTGAGTGATTCTTCAGTTGAGGTTCTCTTTTCCCTGATGACACTAGGTTGTATCAATCTGATAACAGAAAATAGCACCAGAAGTGATTTATTTGTTTGTTTGTTTGGTTAGTTTGTGGTACTAGGATTGTTAGAAATAAGGTCCAGGGTCACAAGGAAAGAGACCACTATTCAAACGAAGTGTCTGAGCTCTTGGTCAGGAGAGTAGGCTAGGAAGAGCGATCACATTGAGGCTGGAAGTACACTTGGTTTTCATTCTAACCCAGGTGTGGCTGACTCTTTTCCTCCTGGCTAGGGCCTGACCTCACAGTCTTATTCAATTGGCTGGTCTTAAAAGAACTGGTCACACGAAATGAAAAAGAAAAGGGGAAGAACAGGGTCACTGCTCCAGACCATCAAATTTCTAGAATGCGACAGTAATCTTTTGTATGGTTTTAGCTGGTGTTTGTGTGTGTGATGGGGAATGGTGGTGATGAGATGTTATTAAAATATTTACATAAAAGTCTTACAAGATGGGGAGGATTGAGATTTAAACTCCTCATCCCAAACACAAATTTTTGTCGTATTTGATAGAAAGACTCATAATTTATTTTATTTTATTTTTTAAATTTATTTATTTATTTATTTATTTTGCCGAATGTCGTTTATTGAAGGAGGGAGGAGGTCTCAAATATAGGCTTACAGCACAATGGGAGAACCCCAGAGGGCAGAAGTTCACTACCTATGTTTTTCAATCTTGCATCTAAGCTATTAATGCCCGTTATGCAGGATACATAGACAAGGAACTTCCCTTAAGCATTCAGGGGGGTGGAACCCGGCAGGGAATTAGCATAGGGAGGATATCAAGGTCAAGGTCAGCAAGCAAGGCATCAGTTACCTAAAACAGGGGCCAGGGCCCTACAGGTCCCCCTTTTACTAGAAAATGGGCTTCTGACTTTGGTTGTGTGGGACATCAGCAGGTCAGCTTACTCGTCATGGAGACGCCTGCCCAGACCACACAGTCGCTCTGAGAAAGACTCATATTTAGTATTTCTTATAGAGTCTCACAGATCCTACATACACAGTAGACAAGAGTAGTCATTTTATTTATTTATTTGTTTGTTTGTTTGTTTGTTTTTGTTTGCAGAGGTGGTGGTACTGGGAATCGAACCTAAGGCCTCACACATGCTTTCTACCATTCGGTTATATCCCCAGTCTTCTTATTTTTTATTATTTATTTGGGGTGTGTGTGTGTGTGTGTGTGTGTGTGTGTGTGAGACAAGGTCTCACTATGTAGATCTGGCTGTCATGGAAGTAACTATGTAGACCAGGCTGGCCTTGAACTCACAGAGATCCATCTACCTCTGCCTCCCAAGTGCTGGGATTAAAAGAGTGCACACCACACCTGGCTCTTCTTACTTTTTTTTTTTTTTTTTTTTTTTGAGACAAAAAATATCGCTAAATTGCTCAGACTTGAACTTCCTCTGTTGTAAGTACTCTACAGACTGAACTACACCCCCGGTAATTTAAAAATAAAGGATAACCCACCGAGAGGTGTCCTTACAGTTTCCATACTATTCATCCTCAGAGGACAGCCCCTTGAACCCAGGCATTGTCCTTATGCCCTGAAAGCTAACACAGTCGGAGCACTTATGTGTTTCCAGATCTTCTGTTGAATCTGAGAGATCTCTGCCTCCACATCCGTTCTTTATGCTGTCAGTGAAACCAAGAGGAAGGATTTTTTTTCACCTTTGAAGGGAGGTGAGGACACATCATCGTCTCCACTGCAGACCACGGCATTAATGAGTCAGACAGACAGCGCCACTGAGCACTGAGACAAATGCTGAGCGAATGCCAGGATCAAATGAAAAAGCACCTGCCAGCAGAGGAGCTGGGATGACAAGTGGGTTAGCGAGGGAAGGCGGGCGCGTGGGGCTGGCACAGCCAAGCAGGGAACTCCTCCAGCTCGCCTTCTGTTAGCTGGTGTGTGTGTGTGTGTGTGTGTGTGTGTGTGTGTGTGTGTGTCTGGGAGGGTGGAGTTTTGCACTGGGGAGAGAGGGAGAGGATTTAAGGTGCATTCCAGGGAGAGGTTTTTTTTTTGTTTTTTTGTTTTTTTTTGAAAAGGAAGAGCTAAGGATTAGGAAAGCCACCTTAACTGAGTTGTTGGAAGCCTTCAGTGTGGCTAGGTAGGGAACTTTTTTTGTTAAATCACTATGTAGCCCAGGCTAGACTCCAACTCATGATCGTCTTGCCTTACTCTCCCCAGAGCTAGAATTACAGGTGTGTCGGCACATGCAGCCTGGTCGGGGCTTGATTAGCATCAGAGTGAATTATTTTACGTGTGGTGATTCTCCCCCTCATACTCTCCCACCCCAAATTCTGCATCACAGAAAAAGGTCAAATTCATTGCTCCACAGGTCAGAGGGCAAAGGTTTATAAAATGACCTTGAAGATCAGGGAGGCAAAATCCACGACCCAGAGCAAGTCAGGAGCTCAGGTAAGCAGGTATTTATCATATTTCTAAGACCCCACATGACCATCTTTTGTCCCACGTGACCCCTAGACCAAGAGATAAGCTGGAATCAATCTCTCTCTCACTCTCACTCTCCTTTTTTCTCTCAAATATACAACACACACACACACACACACACACACACACACACACACAGAGAGAGAGAGAGAGAGAGAGAGAGAGAGAGAGAAGAGATTCTGTCTCCTCCTTCTCTTCCTCTCTAAAAATCCCTTGTTCCCTCATAGATACAACCTTGGTATTCCCCCCAATAGTGGAAAACAACCCCAACAAGTGCCTATGAAAAAAGCCTTTAAGACTCATGAATATTTAGCTCGTCCTCATGTAAAATATATGACTTTGTGTAAGGATCAGGCGAACGAGGTGCATGATTTTTTTCTGATTTATGGGCCTGGAGACGGATTATTCATAGCAGAGCAGCTGTGTGGAAAGATTCATCCGCTGCAAAATGTGATTGTACATCAGGCAGTGTGTGGGAACGGAGCTATGACTAATGGCTGCTTTACATATAAATGAGAAGGTTTGTGCTAGGAACTGTAAAAAAATACAATCACTCAGCTGACGGGCAGGCTCCTTATCGTGGATGCAGGAGAGGGACCACCAGAAAGGTAGGCGAATGGATGCCTCCCCTCCTCCAGAGCCAGGTCAGGGACTAGAGGGTGGAGAGAGGAGATGGGGAACTTTGAAGGAGCAGAAGTCCCTTTTCCGGATCCCTCTCAGTCTCTGCATTTAACCTGACCTTCAAAGCACATCTGGGCAGAGATTGTCCCAACAGAAGTGCTATGTTGCCCACCATCTCGAAGTGGGGCGCATACTGTAGCTTTCCTGAGCTCAGCTTTGGGCTGCTGAGGGTTCAGGTCCATTTCAGAAACATGCATTGGGGTAAACCTTGGAAGGAAAAGGATCTCAGGGAACCTGAGGCTTCCTTCTGCCACTCCTCAGTCTCTCTTGCTTTCTGTTGTTCATCTCTCTCCTCTCTTGTAGCTGAGACAGGCTGTCTAGACACTGCAGATGTGGACAGATGTTGGGTCTGTAATTTATAACAACGGCCTCCAGAAGGCAATTCCAATTTGTTTCGGTAAGGCTTTGAGTTACAGGCAGAAAAAATATCCTGTAAATACCGTTGACTTACATGGTAACTACACCAAGGGTTTACTTAGTGAACAATCACTAACTATAGCGTAATTACACATCCCTGCAGATTACTGGAGAATTGTGTCACTGAGCAGGCAGTGACCACCCAACTGAATTTCTGGCTGTGGGAAGGGCTGGGAAATAAGGGCGTTAGCCCACATTTAGTAGGAATTTATGTCTATTTCTTCAATTAGCCTCTCTATTCCGAGGAGTCTTTCCATTTTATCTCCATCTCACAAGCTCCAGGCAAGTGTGTGCTGGTTGCAGTTTTCAGCTGATACAGGTTTAGGCCGTGCAGTATCTGGGGGTACTCACAAAGCCCTCAGACAAGCGTGAGGCTAGTGATTAACTTCTCCATTATCGTAATGGGATACACATTCAGCAGCAGGGCTGAAGGGCACCGAGCCATCTTCACTTTGTCCTGGTGACCGATGATTCAACAGCTGTCCAGGCCAAAAATGAAGCTGACTGGACCACCCACGTTGGGAAGACTATTCTGGTCGTTCTAGTGGGAAACGGTGAGGTTCGGTGTTAGAATACTTTCTCAAGAACTTCACGTTGCTTCTTACTCCCATCTGAGGTGGTGTGAGTGTCTCTCGGGAGACTGGTGCTAAGGCTGATAGTATGCAAAGAAGTTAAGTGGTCTGACCCTGACCACAGCGCTGGCATCAGAAGTCACATTTGCACTGGGGGTCTGTCGTCCCTGAGAATTCTGACCAGCTGGTTCCTTTGGGATTAGGGGATCAGAGTTGGCTGGCAGCTGGGAGCTGGGGCTTCTCTGTTTGTGTAGGGTTGCAGCTGAAATAGCCATCAAGGTATCACTTGCATCAGGCTGGGTGTGGGGGGAGGGAGGTGGGAATAAAGGGGGCAGAGATATGTGGATACCGAATGAACACGTGTTGTACACCAATTTTTAATCCATTGCCGACCTCTTCTAGTTGATTTCTTTCACATAATCTCCCTTCCCCCTCTCACCTGTCCAGAGACGATCAAATAAAACTTAAGCCTAATAGGCCTCTAGTCACAGACCCCTGGGTTTCCACAGACCCTAAAACAAATGCCTCCTCTTTAAGAACAGATATTGCATGGGGGCAATGGTGATACACACCTGCTTTTAATCCCGGCACTCCGGAGGCAGAGGCAGACGGATCTTTGTGAGTTGGAGGCCAGCCTGGGCTACAGAGTGAGTTCCAGGCCTACACAGAGAAACTCTGTCTCCAAAAAGAAAAAAAGAAAAAACAAAACAAAGCAAAATCAAAAAAACAAAGCAAAACAAAAAACAACCCAGGTATTGCCTAGAGAATCCTGATTCTTTGCAACTGTTGTTTGAATCCTCTCGTTCTCCCTGGCTCCTGCTTATGGTATGCTTGGTAGCTATCCAACTAGAGTGACATCTTGCCCTCACCTGAAGAAGTGGTCTACTTTAACATGAAGCAGAGCTTCAGTACCAATCACTGGCTGGGAGGGAAGGCGACTGGAACCAAAGGAAGAGAAATAAGATTATAACCAAAAGCACACTGCCCTGGTAAGCACTGGCCACTGGGCACAAGCTCAGTTCTGCCTAGGAAAAAAAGATGTTAGCTGCAAAGGATGGGTTTAGGAAGCAATTTGTGTCTTAAAAGTTTACAGTGTTCAGCCTGGGCTGCATGGTCAATTTAAAGCCAGTTTGGGAGACGGTGAAACTATGTCTCAAATGGAATAACAAACAGCAAAGCTGCCGACCTGCGGCTGTGGCTCTGTCGGTAGACTGTCTCCCTATTGTGCTGCAGGTTTGAAGATGCCAGGAGTTCCATGCGCAGCACTGCATAAGCCAGGTGTGTGGGCACATGCCGGTAACCTTAGCATTGAGGAGGGTCAGAAGTTCGAGGCTGTCCTCAGCTACATAGCAAGTTTAAAGCCAGCCTATACTATAGGAGATTCTGTTTTTTGTTTTTTTTTTTTTAAATAGTATTTGATCCAGACATGGAGGCATATGTGCTATAATCTCAGCACTTAGTAGGCAGAGCCAGGAGGATCACAATTTCAAGGACAGTCCAGGCTACATAGTGTAACCCTGACCTCCTCCCCACCAAAGCAAAGAACTTTAAGGTTTGGGGTGCAGTGCTGAGATTCCTGAGACGTGTTTTTACAGTGACTTTGAGAACTACAAGTGCATGCTACTTTCCAGGGACCTGTGAGATCCTACTGAGATGTGGGTGATGATAACCAGGAGCCCTTAACCCCAGAGATGTTTCTCAGGGCACCAAGCCCCATGCAGCTCCCTGGCAGCCACAGATGTGGGTACTTATACTTAGAGCTCCAGGAGGGTTGTGGGTAGGAAGAGGGATTCCTTCTGGTCAGGAAGGATGAATGAACTATAATAAATAACGTTAATAGTGAGGAAGACTAGAGAGGTTATTGTGTGCCAGGTGTAGCTTAGCTCCTTGATGATCCATCCATACATTAGCTCTTTAAAGAAAAATGGACCCACTGCCAGAGGGCAGAGCTGTCCTCAAAGTAAGAGGAAGATCGCCACTCACAGTCCTACTCTATGTCTTCTGGGAGCGTTAGCTGGAAGGTCAAGTACCGTTTCCAGGTGTGGAAGATAGAAATGAGTGGGAAAGGTCGCTGCAGGGATTTGAATACATAGACGTCTTCAGGGAGTCAGTTTCAAGGTGTAGACTGGGGTGCCGCAACTCCAGTGGAGATATCACTGGACTGTGAGCGAGCTAAAGAAAGGATGGACTTCCTCACATGTATAAACATGTGCAGGATCATATGTGTACATACATGCCTACCTGCGTACCACCTGGTACTTAAAGACTTCTGAACTACTAAGAAAAGACCAACTATCTCAAGCACAAGGAACTATTTCAAGAGATGTTCCCACAATACAGTCTTCTGTAAGCCTCTGCTTTGTCTTTGTTTTGTTTTGTTTGAAACAGGATCTCTCTATATAGCCCTGGCTGTCCTGGAATTCACTATGTAGGCCAGGCCAGTTTCAAACTCACAGAGATCCACCTGTCTCTGCCTCCCAAGTGCTGGGATTAAAGGAGTGCACTGCCAAGCCTGGCTTTTGCAGGCTTCTTGGTCAGCTAACCCAAGCCTGGGATGTTGGAGGAAGATGGATGGAACAGGATGAGGAAGAGCACACCTTCAAGGGTTTTCCAGTGGGCTCAAGGTCTGCTCTTAGTTCTCCAGACTTAATCATGTCCAAGGCAAGGGACATGTCTGTGGGAAGGTCTGGGACAGGGGACATCAGATTCAGAGCCTGACAGTAGGTGTTTTTCTAGTACTGATCTCAAGGATTCCAAACTAGTTTATTTGGAGTATAGAAGAACAGGAGCTTTGGAGCCGGGAAGCCTAGGGTGGAATTCTGTCCTTTTCTGCTTATTAGCTCCCCATCTATTCATTTACTCAATAAATATTTAGTGAAAGGCAGCATGTACTAGGTGTGTGTCCTCTTTGGGGCAAGCTGCTTAACTCAGCTACTTTTAATTCCCTTATCTCAAAGGTAAGAAAATGTAACTACATATCACAGTTGTACACACAGTTGACACTTGATAAATGCTTGAATGTTCCAATTATAACTTTCTAATAATGTCTTTCCTTGTTGATATTTCCCTCCAAATGTAACTCATCTACATTTTGGGGAATTGTGTAACACCCCAGAGGATCACCTCTTCCTAGAGGTGGCATTAACAGTGGGTGAGGACGTGACTCTTCTCTGGCACAAGACAGCGTGGTATAGGTTCAACCCCGGGCCTTCTCTCTCTAGGCCGTGAGTCCTCTATGGGCTGAGACTGTGTCCTCATGTGTTCAGCATGGTGGCCATAGTATGTGTGGCAGTGCCACAGAAAACCAGATATGGGACTCGAGAGAGAGCTCAGCAGTTAAGGGTATGTACTGCTCTCTCAGAGGATTCAAACGTGGGTCCAGCACCCACATCTCATACCCACCTGTAACTCCACTTTTAGGGACTCTGATGTCCTCCTCTGGCCTCAGTGGGCACCTACACTGTGCACACACACACCCACACACATCCACACACAGATACCTTTAATTAAAAAGAAAAAAAGCAGAGCTGGGCAGTGGTGGCGCACGCCTTTAATCCCAGCACTCAGGAGGCAGAGGCAGGTGGATCTCTGTGAGTTCGAGGCCATCCTGGTCTACAGAGTGAGTTCCAGGACAGCCAAAGCTCCACAGAGAAACCCTGTCTGGGGGGGAGGGGGGGAAGCAGATGTTCGCTAAATGGATGAAGGGAGGAACAGGGATTCTAGACTGGCGGTCCTGCAGGTCTCTCATTGCTTCATTCAACAAATATACCATCACCTTCAGTACCCCTAGGGCTCTATGCCAGGTGCTGGGGAACATAATGAGTAAAACAGACGGGGCCCCTGCCTTCGTGGAGCTCAGAGCCAGTGGGAGAAGAGAGGCTGTGATCAAATTGTTGAAAAAGGAAGCAAATGATGCTAAGAAAATGTATTTATAAGCATATATGCATATTTTATATGTGTGTATTTATAAGCATATATGTAAAAAGGAGGGTACAGTGGTTGGAGTGAGAATGTCCCCTATAGGCTCAAGTGTTTGAACACTTGGTCCCCAGTTTGTGGCACTGTCTGGGGAGGTCTAGGAGGCGTGGCCTTGTTGGGGAAAGGCCCTACCCCCTGGAGGTAGACTCTGCATCATTGCCAGTTCTCTCTCTTTCTGCCTTGTGCCTGTGGTGAAGGATGGGAGTTCTCAGCAGTGCGCTCCCGAAGCCATGCTTCCTGCTTGCTGCCATGTCTCCCATCATGGTGGACTCTCACCCTCCGGAACTACAGGCTCAGATAAACTCTCTCTTCTATAAGTTGCCTTGGTCACGGTGTTTTATTACAGCAACAGAAAAGTAGCTAATACAAGAGAGGGTGCTGACCAAGTCTGAGTAATCACAAGGTTTTTCCAAAGTGCAACATGTCTGCAGACATCTGTACTAGGAGCTGGAGTTAAGGCCAGGTTGGTAGTGCTGCAATTTTTTTTTTTTTTTTTTTTTTTTTAGACAGGGCTTCTCTGTGTAGCTTTGTGCCTTTCCTGGAACTCACTTTGTAGACCAGGCTGGCCTCGAACTCACAGAAATCCACCTGCCTCTACCTCCCGAGTGCTGGGATTAAGGGTGTGCATCACCACCGCCCGGCCAGTGCTGCAATTGTTAAGGGAAGTCTTTCCTAGTGGCTGCTTCTGTTGTGGCACATTTAGATCTCCAGGAAAGGCGAACGTGACTAGAACATGGTTTGTAACCATGAACATTGAGCAAAGAAGCTGGAGGGGTAAGTTCTGGGCTTTCTCTCAAGAGCAAGAGGACACCACTGCAATGCTTTAAGTTCAGAGACAGTGGTGGTGCTGAGTTCTCTAGGCAACAGATGGCAGTGACCTTGGAGTGGGGTGGGAAGGGTGATGGGAGAGACTAGAATGGGCAAGCTCTGTGTTCTCGAGTGAGTTGAGAAGGCTCACTGATAGTTGGGACCTACAATTGCAGATGGAGATGAGGCAGGAGCATAGCTGACTCTCAGGTTTGGGTTTTTGTGTTGGTTTTCTCTTTTTGTTTTTCAAGACAGGGTTTCCTTGTGTAGCCTTGTTTGTCCAGGAACTGGCTCTGTAGCCTAGGCTGGCCTTGAACTCAGAGCTCTCCCTGCATCTGCCTCCCAGTGCTGGGACTAAAGGCGTGGGCCATCGATGCCCTAGTTGACTTCTGGGTTTGTAAACTTGTTCTGAGCGTTTATCTGCTCCTTGAAGACTTTTGGGAAAGGTTTTCCTTCCTGGTCACTGGTGCATTTAGTTCCGATGCCTTCCGAGGTGAGTGGATTTCCATTTCCAGAGGATGAAGAAATGATCAAAATCCCTGCTGAACCTGGGAGGCATTGAGAAGGTCATTTCCCCTAAAGCAACCCCTTGTTATTCAGGCACTCACATTCATCTCCCCAACTCACCCAAACCCAAACATGCATCCTCTGCCTCTGACCTCTCAGACCTACAGACTTCCCAGCACTCCACACAGGCCATTCTGCCCCTATTCAGCCTCATCTCCTCAAAGCTCCTGCACCCCTCCTTTCTCCTCTCTCCTCCCGACCTCCCCCTCATTCTGGCCCCAGCTCCCTTCTGCCTCCACTTCACCCTATTAAGAAACAACCACCCCACAGAAGCCTCTGCCCCTGGCGGCTGCTCCCTGAGCCCCGCCCGCCCTCCCTCCTGCTCCTGCTCCTCTCCCTGACAGATGCCTCAGAGCCCCGGGCCGCAGTTAAGGTGACGAGATGCAGCAATTCTTTATGAACATTTCATTCCTGCTCGCTACACGACGTAAATTAGATGGTGTGTTACATTCGGGCAATAAGAGAGATATGTCACCACGACGCTGGCCCATTGGATGGAGAGGGTAATCCTGCCGTGAATTTCATTACTGCTTTTATATAGACAGAATTAGCTCGGTGACAGCGAGCCTGATTGTCTTTCACTAGGGGTTTGGCGAAGAGCTGAAAGGATTTCACCCTGATGTGCACACTACTGAGTGACCCCGCTTACCAGCGGCTCTGCTGATTGCTTTGCACCTTGCAGACTCCGCAACTGGCTCAGCCTCTTGCCCGCCTCACTCCCTCCGGGTCTCCAGCCCGCCCCGCCCTGCCTGGCTTTCTCTCGAAGCCAAAGCCAGGAGACCTAACAGAGGAGTCACAAGGTCATGAAGGGTTGTGTGGGTGGGGAGGAGAAGGGTGGCAGAGCTAAAACCAAAATAAAACAAAACTCCTTCTGTGACTATGCTCTCCTGGCCGGGTGCTAGGGTCCTCTCTCTCACCACTCCCATGAATGGGTAAGAAAGCCCATGGCCCTCTAGGCGGGAGCTGGTGCATCCTCTTAGGTGTCCCCAGCAGAAACTGCAGAGCTTTCTTTGGGTTCCTGCCTCTTGGCCTCCTGTTTCTGTAGCAGATTCTCTTACTTGCACTTTCTCCTTGTACCCGATTAAGTCACTCTAACCCCACATGTAACACTCAGATGATGTTGAGTAGATGGCCCCAAACTAGCAGACTGCAAAACCGGACCAAGGATTTCCTTCCTAGGTCTTTGTCGTGGGATGGCTGCTCCTGGGAGAGCCAGTGGAGCCGCTCCCTAGTACTCCGCTTTCTGTCCACTCCCTTCCTCACCCCTGTTGACCCCTCAGCCATAGCCTTTGCCAAGGCCTTTCTTGAAGCAGCTGTTTGCTCCTGGGGTTGGCCAGGGACATGGACCATCACTGGGACCCCGATCACCACTTTGGTTCTTTCCAGAAGCCCCCAGAAAGATTCTCTGAGATTCTATTCTTTGGGGGCTAAGGGACCAGGCCTGGAGCAGACAGCATAATCTCCTCAAAGCCTCCTTTTCTTTTGGTCAACCCGACAATTCTGTCAGGAAAGCTCTCTCTCGTGACCCAGAGCAGTGAGGGCTGTGGCTGGGTTGGAAGGCATTAAGGTCACAGTGTCCACTTTCCAGTGGGGGAGGGGATTTCCGGAGCTCAGCAGAGGTCCGAGGTGGGTGTGTGGGTGCTAGAAGCCTGAAGGAGGGTCTCTACATGCTGACAAGTTTCCTAGGGACAGCCAATTGAATTTTCCTCTCAGTTGCTGTCCTTACTTGTCCTCCTGCCTAAGGTCATATCTTTTTTTCCCAGTACAACCTGCACCTATGGGCCCTGACACTTCCCACCAGGTCAGGACAATTCTGAAGGGCCTGTGATAGGTTAAGGCCTTTTTGGAGACCAAGACAGCCTAACTTTTCCCTCTTTGCAGTCCTGCTTCTTTCTAGCTTTATCATCATCATCATCATCATCATCATCACCATCATCATTATCATTTTATATGGATGGGTGTTTTGCCTGTACCACATTATCTGTTTACCACATGCATGCCTGGTGAGGCCAGAAGAGAGTGTTGGATCCCCTGGAACTGGAGTTACAGGAGGCCACCATATGAATGCTGGGGATTAAGCCCAGGTCCTCTGGATGAGCAGCCAGTGCTCTTAAATGGTGAGCCATCTCTCCAGCCCTTCTTCCCAGTTTTATCTCAGCACAGTACGGTAGAATTTTTGCACAGAATGCTTCATTTCGATCAGCTTTCAGATCCAACCTGAAAGCAGTTCCTGTCCTATGCACTAATGAGGCCACCACAGGATGAAAGTGTGTAAAATATAGTTCCCTGGGAGATACAGCTGCTGCCTTCGGCCAACAAGGTTAACATTGCGATTGTCATCATCGTCACAGCTGGCCCCACTCAGCTGGTACAGCAGGGGTCAGCATATAGATAAATGCCCAGCTTTCTTGCTTTACCCTAAGGACAAGGTCCTCTATATTTTGTACTTTATCTCTTTATCAGAATGACCTTCTCAATTGACCAACTTGTTCAGGAAGACAGCCATGGTCTCAAGGATTTAGGGGTTCGAACAGTTCTGCAGTTCTGTTACCCACTTCTCTTTCTTAATTTAGTTTGTTTTGGTTTCTGAGACAAGGTTTCATGTAGCCCAGGCTGGCTTTGAAATCGCTATGTAGACAAGGATGATTCTGATTTCCTATCTTCCTGCCTCACCCTCCTGAGTGCTGGGATTACAAGGGTGAACCACCACAGTTTCATGCATTGCTGGAGACTGAAGCCAGGTCTTCCTGCATGCTAGGCAAGGACTCTACTTACTGAGCCACACCCCCAGCCCCACTAAGAAAGACCAGTAAGTCACACCCATGGCATCTTTCCTTCTACACTCTATGGGTGTGTTCCTAGTTGGCTTCCTAAGCATGCACTTTCCTCACAGGGACCAAAGCTTCCATCACTGCAGTGGGGGTAGAGTAAGGAAAGCCTGAGGGCGGAGTCTCCTCTCTTTTAACTGTAATTCCTCCTCCACCTTGTCTGCAGAGCCAGGAAAGGATGGGCCAGTCAGATAGCTCAGCAAGCAGGTAAAAGCGATTACTCAGTGTCCTCTGTTTGATGTCCAGAACCCCATAAAGGTAGAACAGAGAGAACTGATTCCACAAGGTGCTCCTCTGACCTCCACAGAGCATTATGGCACATGCCCCTTTCCTCACAATAGTGACATAATTTTAAAAGTTTTACACTAAAAAATTCTAAGATCTCTTTTTCCCAGGGGATAGGGAAGAGGGTGGCAGTGGTCACATTACTGTTACTCTTCTGTGTGTCTCCTCTTGGGCTCACAGCCTTTCAGCCCTTTGGAATGAATGGCTGGTGGAGGCCTTGCCAGCGGAGCCAGATCTCTGCCCTCCCCAGGACTTGCTCCCAGGCTTTTCTGGAAGCCAGGATTTTCTGAAAGGCAAAGACCTAGGTCTTTTGCTCTGGAGCTTTTGGTGCAAGGCTACAGATGCTGAGCAGAGCCAGGGAGCTGGGGGATGGAGTTTCTCACCCTACCCCCACCCTCTTCTGACATCACAGCCCTCACTTCCTGACACTAATTGGTTGCCTTGGAAACAAGTTCCTTAAAAAGCAGGATGACTGGATGTGGTGGGAGGGAGAGCCACAGGAGACAGCCTTGTCACAAAGAATCTACAGAGCCCCTCAGAATCAAGCAGAGCTTCCCAGAGTTGCTCTCCTCCTTGGAACACATCTCCAGTATGGAGGAAGAGAGTTGCCAGCTTAGGGAAATGCTGTGGGCATTGATGGTCCACATTTTTTTTTCTTTTTTGAGACAGGGTTTCTCTATGTAGCCCTGGCTGTTCTAGAACTCAATCTGTAGATCAGGCTGACCTTGAACTCACAGAGATCCACCTGCCTCTGCCTCCCAAGTGCTGGGATTAAAAGCATGCGCCACCACTGCCCAGCTGGCCCACATTTCTTAACGGGACTATACAAGGGTAGTCTAGTTCACCATGCCTGCCATTTCCTGCTTTATTTGAGGGTACATTGCTTTTGAGTGGGGAGATCATATTGCAAAGTCAGAGTCCAAGGCAAAAAAAGAAAAAGGAGGAGGAAAAAAGGAAGGAAGGAAGAAAGGAAGGAAGGAAGAAAGAAAGGAAGGAAGAAGGGAAGAAAAGAAACAAACAAAAATACAGTCACTAACTCTGGAACAAGTGGATATCAGAAGTGATAGGGGCTTTCTCTTTCAGCACCAGATCAGAAGTGATCTCTTCTAAGGAACTGTCATTAACTAGGCCATCTCCCACCCACCCTCATCTGCGCGTGCGCAAACACACACACTTCATCATTTACTACAGAGCTTACACATATTTTTTCAATAAACACTTACCCATCTTTGCTATGTCATAGACTCTGCACCAATCCCAGGGGATAAGATCATGAGCAGACAGGACTCTTAAAGGAGCAAACCACCTCTCACAAGTTATCTTCTGACTTCCACATGTGTACCTTGGAATGCATGACACCCCCATAAATGAATGCATGTAATAAAAGAAAAATTTTTGAGACAGAGTCTCTCTACATAGCCCTAGCTGTCACTAAGACTCACTATCCTCAAACACAGAGATTTACCTGTTTCTGCCTCCCGAGTACTTGGATTAAAGATGTGTGCCACTATTGCCCAGCTCATAATAAAAAAAAAAAATTTTTTTTTTCGAGACAGGGTTTCTCTGTGTAGTTTTGGTGCCTGTCCTGGATCGCGCTCTGTAGACCAGGTTGGCCTCGATCTCACAGAGATCCGCCTGGCTCTGCCTCCCAAGTGCTGGGATTAAAGGTATGTGCCACCACCACCAGCACAAAAATATTTTTTAAATGAGTTATTGGGCTAGAGAGATGGTTCAGTGGTTTAAAAACATACTGCTCTTCCATATGGTACAAACCCCACTAGCCTTTCAAGGACCCCAGGGTCTTTCTTCTTCTCTCAAGGCCAAGGCACAGAGGAGTGGATTGGGCTTGAGGGTGAGAGACGAACCGTATCCACTGCTGTGTGTCCTCTGGAGTTCATGCACAGACACCAGACACAGCCATTCTTCTGTGCACTTATGTCCTGATGTCACACTTATACACATTTTTTGACCAGTAGCAGTCATTTTGACTTCTTCTAAATTGGCCAGTACAGAGGTATGAGGTTGTGTGTGATTCCACTTATGATCTCGAGAGTGAGCATGTGTTCTGGAGAAGGAGGATTTAGGTGTGTGTTTGTGTGTGTGTGTGCGCGCGCGCGTGCGCGCGCGCGCACGTGTTTTCCAAATGCTTGGCTTTTTTCAAAATGGCTTGGAGCACTACTGTCATTTATGGGGTTTCAAATGTCAGAACAGGGCCCGAGGGGAGGCAGGGGAGATTAAACTGCAAGGTGAAGGTTATAGATGACGTTTCTGATAGGCAGACAGGCAGACTCAAATGATGCTGCACTTTAGCAATCGTTCACACACACACACACACACACACACACACACACACCACTGTAGTTCATCTCCTCATATTTTAATGGCGTATTCTGAAAGCTAAAAATCATAAAAGTCTATGTCTATAAAGGCACATCTCTGCTTTCAGAACCCACCAGCCCCTCTCTGTGGTTTGTGCCTATACTCAATGCACTTGCCTTCCTAATATGTGTGCTTGTTTTCTGTCTCTCTGCATATAATATTCTTTTTTTCTTTATTTTTTGATGAGGTCTCAAGTAGCCCAAGCTGACCTTGAACTTAATACATAGCTGAAGATGATCCTGAACTTCTGATTCTCCTTCTCTACCTTCCGAGTACTGGGACCTTAGGCATTACCACCACACTCAGTTATATACTTCTAGGAATAGAACTGAGGGCTTTGTGCACTAGACCAAATACTCAGCCTGCTCAGCTATCTCCCAGCCCCCTTTGTATTACTTAACTTGACCACATTTCCACACAGCATCCTAGCTTAAAAAATAGTAGAATTATGTAATTAACAATTTATATCAAGTCCAACTGTCTCCCTAAGCTTATTAATTTGTATAATGTAGTAGGTAAAGTTGAGAGTCCTATTTTTTAAAGATAAAGAAACTGAGGTCAATGAGATCTGATGTGTTGTCAAGACCACCCAAGTAGAAATGGACAGGGAGGGCCTTGAAATTCTTTTAATACTGGTTTTTTTTTTTTGTTTGTTTGTTTGTTTGCTTTTGTTTTTTGAGACAGGGTTTCTCTGTGTAGCCCTGCCTGTCCTGGCACTCACTCTGTAGACCAGGCTGTCCTCGAACTCACAGAGAAGTGCTGGGATTAAAGGCATGTGCCACCATATCCAGCTCCTCCTCACTATTTTTGAGATGAATGTATGTAGCCCAGGCTAGGCTTGAGCTCACTATGTAGCCCAAGCTAGCCTTGCTCTTGATCCTTCTGCCTCAGCTTCCCAAGAACTACAATCAATTACAGGCTTGTGCCACCAGGTGCAGCTTCCAGAGACCTTTCCTGCAGGCTGCAGCTCTAACATGGCTAGACACTAGAAGCAGCTGGGAAGCTGGAAAAGCCACAATGCTCTGGGTCTCCTCACAGACACTCTGATTGAAAGGTTCTGAGAAATACTTGCTGTGTGTTTATTTTGTTTGCTCTGTTTGTCCGAGTTCTCTCTCGGCCCAGGCTGGCTGTGAACTCGCAGCCACGCTGCCTGGCTTCCCTAGAACTACAAGTGAACATGATTCGTCGGGTCGTTGTCCTTTTGTTTTTGAGAGAGTCTTATTCCGTTACCTCAGTAGTTTCAAACTTACAGAGATTCTCCTGTCTCAGCCTCCCCATTGCAGGCCTGAGATAACACGCCCAGCGTGTGGTCTGTTTTTAAAGGGCGGGTGACTCTGGCGGGTTGAATTCCAGGACTCAGAAGTCAGTCTCACTTTGCCTTTTTGTGAAGGCACCTTCTCATCTCCATCCTCCTCAACGGCTCTCTCTCCCTGTGCTTCTCTGTGGACTTTTTCTGCATGCGGGTGTCGGATCCCCTGGAAATGGAGTTCCAGACAGTTGTGAGCTGCCATGTGGGTGCTGGGAATTGAACCTGGGTCCTCTGGAAGAACAGTCAGTGCTCTTAACCGCTGAGCCATCTCTCCAGCCCCTCCTGCTCAGGATGATCAATCCTCTGTTTCTTCTACCCCATCTACCTCCTTCCCCCTCCAAAGGCCTCATTGCTTGTCTACCTCAGGCTGGTGAATGAAGAAGTTGCTGTCTAGATGCCCCTCAGGTGGCCATCCTAAATGGGTGAGACTTTTGCCCCAACCAAAAACGAAGGTAGAGTATCAGTTCCACTTAGCCCTGTGGCCTGGAAGAAAGGGAAGTGAGAAGAGTGGTAAATGACTTAGGAGAGAAGACTGGAGGAAAGGAAACCAAAGGAAGAAAGGAGAGGGGAGCTGGCTCCTTAGGAGACCACCCTAGCCAGGCTGTGGTGGCGCACACCTTTAATCCCAGCACTCGGGAGGCAGAGGCAGGAGGATCTCTGTGAGTTCGAGGCCAGCCTGGTCTACAGAGTGAGTTCCAGGACAGCCAAGACTGTTTCACAGAGAAACCCTGTCTCAAAAAACAAAAACAACAACAACAACAAAAAACAAACAAACAAATAAAAAAGAGAGAGAGAGAGAGACCACCTTGACAGCTAGGGCCCACACGGAGTCCTCTCTTGCTTGGCCCTCTACAAAACAGGCAATGCCAAAGGTTAGCTGTAGTCTGCAGGGGCCTTGAAGCTTGTTTCTGCTCACTAGATTTAAGATGATAATGATGGACACTGGGCATCCATCGTCCCAGAAGGCAGAAGGCAGAGGCAGGTTGATCTCTGTGAATTTGAAATCAGTGTGGTCTACACAGTGAGTTCCAAGATAACCAGGCTGCGTGATGAGACCTGGTCTCAAGACAAAACAAAACCACAAACAGAAATAAAGAATAGTACCAACAACAAAAAACTTACTGCCTTTTATTTATTTATCCCAAGCCTATTCTACTTCTAGTCTCCATCTTCTTTGAATCATTCACTCAGGGCAAAAAATATGATAGTTGGGTTGGAGAGATGGCTCAGCAGTTAAGAGCACTTGTTCTTGCAGAGGACCTGGGTTCAATCCCAGCATCCACATGATGGCTCACAACCATCTCTAGCTCCAGTTCCAGAGGATCATCCACCTTCCCCAGGGCTTTGTGGACACCAGGCATACAAGTAGTACCCAGGCCAAACAACCATATGCATAAAGAATAGAATAGACCAGGCTAGGCCAGGCTAGGCTAGGCTAGGATGGAATAATGCCCTCCCTGCTCTCCAGCCCTACCTCCTCCAGGAGCCCTGCCTCCTGATCTTCAGCTGGAAAGGACAGCTCCTTCTTGTTGTCTTCCTGTGCCTTGCAGCTTTGAGTAGCTCTCACATTGATGTTTATCTTCATAGCCAAGTGGCTGGATTTAGAATCCAGACTGAGTCACTCTTAATGTGTGTATGAGGGTGTGTCAGAGAGGATTAACTAAGAGGAAAGTGAACAGTGGTGGCACTATCCCTGTGAGCCAAGAGGATGAAGAAGGAAGAGCTGTGTGCTGGCATCCCCTTCTTCCTGACTTCTGGCCCACTGTGAAGTGCAGAGCTCTGCTCGGAGGAACACTACCCACCCCTACCTCATGATAGGCTGAACCCTCTAAGGCCATGAGCAAAGTAAGTCTTTCTTCCTGAGAATTACTTATGTTGGGTGTTTTGGTCACAGTGACAAAAGCTAACTAACACCCTATGTTCTGACTTGCCTGTTTTCACATCTGCCTCCCTCTCTGGACTGTGACCTCTTAGAAAGCATGGACCTTGTCTTATTCCTTATGCAAGAAGACTAGACTCAGTCCTCTTGTGAGTTCACAGACCATCCCCTCCCTTAGCTAAAGCCCTTGAGTAAGGATGCTCTGGTTTCTGGACCTCAAAGGATTAGCATCACCCTTATAGCCAAGGCAGAGAGGCTAAGTGTGATGGTTTGAAAGAAAATGGTCCCCAAAGGAAGTGGCACTATTGGGAGGTGTGGCTTTGCTTCAGTGGGTATAGCCTTGTTGGAGGAAGTGTGTCACTGTGGAAGGCAAGCTTTGAGGTCTCATGTATGCTCAAGATACAACCCAGCATTTTAGTCCACTTCCTGTTGCCTGAAAAATGTAGGAATCTCAGCTACTTCTCCAGGGCCATGTCTGCCTGCATACTGTCATATCCCACCATGATAATAACGACTGAACCTCTGAACTGTGAGTGAGCTACCCCAGTGAAATGTTTTTTTCTTTATAAGAGTTGCTGTGGTCATGGTGTCTCTTCACAGCAATAAAGACCCTAACTAAGACACTAAGTGTGAGGGAAGGGACCCAAATCAGTCTCTGGCCAGACACTGAATTTGCCTGAGTGATGCTGGGTGCCCAGGCCCAGCTCTGACTTCTGCAGCACTGAGACCCATTCCTGTCCTGAAGGAGGTGAATACCACTCTTCTCTTCCATATGAGTTCACATTGGAATACTTCCAAAGGAACTTTCAGAGAGACTCCAGGAAAAACTAAAGTCAAGCAAGCAGAACATTTAGAACTACAGAAATAGGATGCAGATGTCTAATCCTAATTGGTCACTCCGCTTAAGACAGCACATTCAAAAATCACTTTTTGAGCCAGATGTGGTAGTACATACCTTTGATCCCAGCACTTGGGAGGCAGAAGCATTTGGATCTCTCTGAGTTTATGACCAGCCTAGTCTACATAGCAAGTTCTAGGCCAGTCAGGGCTACATAGTGAGACCCTGTCCCCTCCCCCCAAAAAAAAGTCAGTTGGGGTGATGGTGGCACAACCTTTAATCACAGCACTTAGAGGCAGAGGTAGGTGGATCTCTGTGAGTTCAAGTTCAGCCTGGTCTGCAGAGTGAGTTCCAGGACAGCCAGGGCTACACAGAGAAACCCTATCTCAAGAAAAAAAAAAAAAAGCAGGGGGGCGGGGGGGCGGAAACCAGTGTCACCCACATCATATAATTCAGAGAGTAGATAGTAGGTGCTATTATTATGTCCCCAACTCTTTTTGTTTGTTTTTGTTTTTCAACACAGGGCCTCTCTGTGTATCCCTGGCTGTCCTGGAACTCACTCTGTAGACCAGGCTGACCTTGAACTCACAGAGATCCTGCCTCTGCCTCCCCAGTTCTGGGACTAAAGGTGTATTCCCGCCACCACATCTCCTCCCCACCCCCAACCCGCACCAGATACACACACACACACACACACACACACACACACACACACACACACCTTAAACACAGTCTCTCATAGCCCAGGCTGGCCTTGAACTCTATGTAGCTGATGATGACCTTGAGGTTTGATCTTGCCCCAACCCCTGAGTTCTGGGATTGGAGGCCTGTGCCATCACACTATGTTTCATGTAATTCTCATTTTATAGATGAGGACACTGGGGCTTAGAGAAATCAGGAGCACTGTCCATGGTGCCACAACTAATAAAAAAAAAAAAAATCCAGGAAGGAGGGCAGAATGGTAAGCAAATCCAGAGGGTACAGAAAAACGACCAAAGTACCATCTCCCTACCAACCTGGGTTTGGGGTGGTCCCTACAAAGGAGAGAGAATTCCTCTTCAGAGCAGAAAGGGTGACTGACACCTTGATCAAGGATCTGCAGCCTTTTCTCTCCAGGTCCTGAAGGGCACCTTTAGCCTGGACAGCTCTGCCAGGGACTGAGCTGGACTCAGAAGAGGTTCTGGGAGACAGGACCTGGCCCTCCTCTTTTCAGAGCCTCTAGAACCCGCTCCTAAATGAGACTGTCTCATATCTCCCTAGCTGAATCCTGTGGCTTGGGCATTCTTGATGGGAGCCGTCCTGGTACCTAAGGGAAGGAACAAGGAGATAAGATGGAATTCATAGCCTCCCCTCCCCACCTCCTCACCCCCCAAGTCTAGCAGCCAGCCATTCTCACCCCTGCTCCCCACCCCTGGCAGATTCTCACCTTCAGGCAAAGGCAGATGATGGCAGGGCTGGGGAGCAGAATTTAAAACAACCCCAAGGGCACTGCAAATCCCCACCATTAGTATTTAGGGAATGTGAGTCCCGGGGGCGGGGGGGGGGGGGAAGAGAGAGAGAGAGAGAGAGAGAGAGAGAGAGAGAGAGAGAGAGAGACTAGGAGATGAAGACTGAGATGCTCAGAGATGCAGACAGAGATGGAGACGTTACCAGGAGGGCTGCAGAGAGAGACAGGGGAGAAGGCAAGAGGAAGGAAAAGAAAAGAGACAGGAGGGTGGGGAGAGGCAGAGAAAGGGGGGTGGGGAGGAGAGAGGCAGAGAGAGCCAGTTGCTTTATTCATGGCTGGTGATATTATAGACTGAGTGAAAATCACATTATCGTAATGGGAAAGTTAGAGTTGCTGAGATGATGCCCCGAAGCCTCGGCGCTGATTGGGGTGTGATTGCTATCTGTATTTATATGTAGAAAGCAAAGTTCACTGCCAGTTCAAGATGGTGGCGGCTGCTTTATGCAACATAATTCTTCAGTAGGGAGACGCCCGGAGCAAGCAGAACAAGCAAGCTGGGAGTAGGAATGTGAGCCCATCGGGAGCAAAGAGAGCAAACGCCTGAGCAGGCGCTGGAGAGAGCGCGATGGAGCCTGGGGTGGAGCCCAGCAGAGTTCAGCTGCCAAGGATGGCAATGGGAGCCAGAGTGGAGCCAGGGCAGGTGGCTGGCCAGGGTGGACCATAATAATGGGGGAGGGGGCGGGCGCTAAGGGGTGAAAAAAAGCTGCCTCCTCCATCACCTGTTTCCTGGGCCATTCAGAGTTTGGCTGTGGTCTCAAATGCGGTGCTAGGGCCGGACCTTCAGAGGTCTCAGACCTTAGCTGGGCCTGATGGTTCAGGCCTGTAATACCAGCACTCCATGAGTGAAGCAGGAGGATTGCTAAGAGTTCAAGGCCAGCCTGGGTTACATAGTGAGTTCAAGACCAGATTGGCTACAGAATGAGGCCCGGCTGAAAGGAAGGAAGGGAGGGAGGGAAGAAGGGAGGGAGGGCAAAATATCCATACACATACAGTAAAAAAGGAATAATTATCTTTTAAAAATGTGTTTATTTTAGGTGTCTGAGTGTTTTGCCTACATGTGTGTCTGTGTACCACTTATGTTCCTGGTGACCAAGGAGTCAGAAGAGGACATCAGATCCCCTGTAACTGGAGTTATGGACAGTTCTGACCCACTGTATGGGTGCTGGAAACCAAACCCAGGTCCTCTGCAAGTTTTCTTGATCACTGAGCTATCTCTCCAGCTCCAGTAAGGTGTTTTTTAGTTTTTAAAAAATTTTTCCAGACAGAGTTTCTTTCTTTCTTTCTTTCTTTCTTTCTTTCTTTCTTTTTTTTTTTTAAAGATTTACTTATATATTATGTATACAGCACGTATGACTGCAGGCCAGAAGAGGGCACCAGATCTCATTACAGATGGTTGTGAGCCACCATGTGGTTGCTGGGAATTGAACTCAGGTCCTCTGGAAGAGCAGTCAGTGCTCTTAACCTCTGAGCTATCTCTCCAGCCCAGAGTTTCTTTATTGTTGTTGCTTATTTGTTTGTTGTTGTTTTTTTTAATTTATTTTAACTTTATTTTATATGCATTGATGTGAAGATGTCAGATCCTGGAGATCTGAACTTACAGACAGTTGTGAGCTGCCATGTGGGTGCTGGGAATTGAACCTGGGTCCTCCGGAAGAGCAGCCAGTGCTCTAACCATTGAGCCATCTCTCCAGCCCCTTGTTGTTGTTTTTATAGACAGGGTTTCTCTGTGTAGCCCCAGCTGTCCTGGAACTCACAATGTAGACCAAGGTGACCTTGAACTCACAGAGATCCATCTGCCTCTGCCTCTTGAATGCTGGGATTAAAGGCGAGTAAGTCTTAGACATGGGTGGAACTACATATTTGATCCTCCCTCTGCCTGGACTACGGAATTCACTAATGCCAAGCTGCACAATGAAGATCAGAAAGCTAAAGTTTATTTATTTATTTAAAGTCTGAGCCTCCCTATTGCTGGAATATATTACAGGAATATACCTCAGCACTCATACTGAGGCTATCTCCTCCTCAAAAGCTTTTCAGTTTTTCTTGGGAAAAAGAGGCAGGACTGACTTTGACTGTTACTCAACCCCCAGAGAGCCGGATAAAATGCAATTTCAGATATATACAAGTAAATCCTTAGTATAAGTAATCCTGTGTATTATTTGGGATAGACTTATATTTATTTATTTTATGTGTGTATGTGTGTGCTTGAGTATAAGTCTGTGTATCCCTGCATACCGGAGCCTGTGGAGGTCAAAAGAGGCATTGCATTCCCTGGACCTGGAGTTACAGATGGTTGTTAGCTGCCAGGTGAGGGCTGAGCTGGGAACTGAACCCGGGTCCTCTGCAAGAGCAAGTGTTCTAAACCACTGAGCCACCTCTCCAGCCTCACTTAAACCTTTTTGAAAGTCTATTTGGGGGCTGGAGAGATGGCTCAGAGGTTAAGAGCACCGACTGCTCTTCCAGAGGTCCTGAGTTCAATTCCCAGCAACCACATGGTGGCTCACAACCATCTGTAATGAGATCTGGCGCCTTCTTCTGTATATATAATAAATAAATAAATCTTTAAAAAAAAAAAGAAAGAAAGTCTATTTGTTTATGTGGAACTCCGCTTTTCCTAGGAATCCTGTATTTTCATTTGTTAACTCTGGAACCCATGCCCAGTGATGTGAGATTCTGTATTGGTTTGCTGAGGAATGCCATGCCCTGGGCAGGACTCACCCCTTCACAGACATGTGGCTTTAAACCAGTTCTTTTTTTTTTTTTAAAGATTTATTTATTATGTACACAGTGTTCTGTCTACATATACACCTGCAGGCCAGAAGAGGGCAACAGATCTCATTGTGGATGGTTGTGAGCCACCATGTGGTTGCTGGGAATCGAACTCAGGACCTGTGGAAGAACAGCCAGTGCTCTTAACCTCTGAGCCATCTCTCCAGCCCTTAAACCAGTTCTTAAGCTCCTAGATCCTCAACCTTTTTATTTCATCAGGAGATGACAATAATACCCACTTCACTTGATGACTCAAATGTTCTTTGAGGTGTATCATTTAAAATGCTGCTCTGAACATAGTTGAGCAAGTGTCCTTGTGGTATGCTTGAGCATCCCTTGGGTGTATGCTCAAGAGTGGTATCATTGGGTCTTGAGGTAGATTGATTCCCAACTTTCTGAGAAACCGCCATACTGATTTCCAAAGTGACTGTACAAGTTTGCACTCCCACCAACAGTGGAACTGAACCAAGATCAAAGGAACTCACAGACTTTACACCGACAGCTGTGGAACCTGCATGGGACCAGACTAGGCTCTCTGCATACAGGAGACAGTTGTGTAGCTGGGTCTGTTTGAGATGCCCCTGGCAGTGTGATCATCATCCCTGGTGCATGAGCCAGCTTTCTGGATCCCATTACCTATGGTTGGACACCTTGTTCACCCTTGATGAAGTAGGGAGGGGCTTGGTCCTGCCTCAACTGAATGTACCAGGCTTAGCTGTCCCCCCACGGGAGAACTTACCCTGTTGGAGGAGGGGATGAGAGGTAGGGGAGGAAGGTGAGGGAGTGGGAGGAGGGATGAGAGGGGAATCTGTGGTTGGTATGTAAAATGAATTTAAAAAAACTTAAAAAATAATAAATAAAATGCTGCTCTGGGCTAACAGGTGTAGCTGAGGGGTAGAACACTTAGCAAGTATGTGCGAGGCCCTGATTCCATCTAAGCCACCTTTTCTTCCTTTCCCATCTCTCTCCTAGGCTGTGAGGAAATCAAGTGAAAGGCTTGCGGCAGGCTTCCTGGCAGCTGCGGCCTGAACGGGGCATCCCAGGGCAGACCTGGTCGTATGATGGGCCCCTCTCTGGTAGAGGCTCCACCTACATGGTTGGCTGAGAGTTTTAGAAAAGCCCTGCTCAAGAGTGAAACCTGGGTGTGTGGTGCTTCACACCTGTAATTCCAACACTGAGGATCCCCGGGTCTTGCTGACCAGCCAGCCTTGCCCACTTGGTGAGACTTTTAGGCTAGTGAAAGACTGTGTCTAAAAAGAATATTGTTTGAGAAATGACATCCGAGGCTGTTCTTTGGCCTCCACATGCATTCACACACACATATGTATACACGCCTGCACATGGGACCATATACACATAAAAATAAGTTGAAAGTCGTTCTGAGCTACATGACAAATTTGAAGACAGCCTGAGTTCCACGAACGTAAAACGAAATTCTCAAACATAAAACGAAGGGCCAGTGAGATGATGCAACAGAGGAAGAACTTGTCACCAAGTCCAATAACTGGTGTTAGATCCCTGGGACACACATGGTAGAGGTAGTGGCAGGTTGTTCTCTGTCCTCCACACATGTGCACACACACACACACACACACACACACACACACACACACTTAATTAAAAATAAAATAAATAGCTATATTTTTTTTTGGTTTTGGTTTGTTTGATGTGTGTGTGTGTGTGTGTGTGTGTGTGTGTGTAACTTTTATTTTATGTTCATTAGTATTTTGCCTACATGTATGTGTGAGGGTTTCAGAAGCGCTGAAACTGGAGTTTAAATAGCTATATTCTTGTTCTTTCTGTTGGCCCATCTATCCCTAGCCACAGGATCATTGGACAGAGATAACGCCCATGCAGAAATACACTCATGGCTGGAGAGATGGCTAGGTGGTTAAGAACACTGGCTGCTCTTCCAGAGGACCTTGGTTCAATTCCTAGCACCCACATAACAGCTCACTGTCTGTAACTCCAGTTTCAGGGGATTTGACACACTCACACAGACATACATTCAGGCAAAACACCAGTGCACATAAAATAAAAATAAATTAAAAAAATACATTCACTCACGAGGATACAAGAAATCCTTTGTGTTCATACCACTGTTGGACTCCCAGGAAGCGAGGGTCTGTAAGAAAGGCATAAAGACTTTCCTAAGAAGCTGCAAATCCCCTTCCTGATTTCCTGCTATCTCCTCCCAGCCTCCAACCCCCTGCTTCTCCCTCCATGATCACACCATCCTTCCTCTAACCCCCTCCCTGATGTAGAACATTGTAGGTTTGAAGGGCATGATGGAAATGGTATGATGGATGGTCAGGATTCTCCGCATAGCTGAGCCCAGGGCAGAGCCAATGCACATCTGGCCTCAGGACACGCTTCTCCTACTTGGAGGTTGAGAAGTGATTTTCATTTTCCCTCTTTAAGAATCACCTTTCACTCTAGTGATCTGGTGTGAGCCTTAGAATCTCTACTCGGTCACCAGCAAAAACTTCAGGAATTCCACCAATGATTCTAAAGGCCACTGTCCTGCAAAGGTCAGCCTCTTCCTGAGAGGCAAGGGCCATGTCTGACAAGGAAGATCCACATCTTCCTTAGCTTTGATACCCAGATGTTGACTTTCAGTCCTGGTGGTTTAAGTCCAGGAGTGTGGGTTGTTATGTGCATCATCGAGAAGTATGGAGACCCTTTCCCAAGGAACATCTGGGCATCCCCCAACCTCCCTGGGTTGCTCTCCTGGAAACCACGTGTCCTAGTTAGAGATACTACTGTTATGATGAAGTAAGTTGGGGAGGAAAGGGTTTGTTTGGCTTACTCTTCCACATCGTAGTTCATCATTGAAGTCAGGACAGGAACTCAAACGGCAGGAACCTAGAAGTAGAAACTGATGCAGAGGCCATGGAGGGGGTGCTGCTTACTGATTTACTTCTCAAAATTTGCTCAGCCTGCTTTGTTATAGAATCCAGGACCCAGCCTCGGGATGGTACCACCCACCATAAACTGGGTCCTCCCCCATCAATTCCTAATTAAGAAAATACTCTATAGGCTTGCCTACAGCTCAATCTTTGTTATTTTTAATTAAATTTTTTCGTTTATTTTACATTCTGACCACAATTTTCCCTTCCTCCTCTCCTCCCGTTCCCTCCCTGAGCCTCCCCTCTGCTCCCCCCCCCCCCCATACACTCCTCCTCTGTTTCGGTTCAGAAAGAGGCAGGGCTCCCATGAGTGTCAACAAAGCATGGCATATCAACTTGAGGTAGGACTAAGCTCCTCCCTTCGTTTTAAGGCTGGGAGAGGCAACCCAGTATGGGGAATAGGTTTCCAAAAGCCAGCTCAAGCATTAGGGACAGGCCCTGATCCCATCACTAGGAGTCCCACAATTAGACCAAGTTATATAACTGTCACACATATGTAAAGGGCCTAGGTTGGTCCCATGAAAGCTCTCTAGCCCTACAGCCCAATCTTATGGAGGCATTTTCTCAATTGAGAAGTTCTCTCCTCTCAGATGGCTCTAGCCTGAGTCAAGTTGACATAAAACTAGCCAGCACACCAGGCTATTAAGAAGATTCGGGGGGGGGGGGGGGAGAACAAGGGAATCTGTGGCTGATATGTAGAACTGAATTGTATTGGAAAATAAAAATTAAAAAAAAAAAAAAAAAAAAAGATGTCCCACCGACCCCAGAAGGGTCCGAGGTGAGGATTAGCATATGGGGCTTTTCCATGCTCATTCTAATCTACTCTGTTTTTGGCTATCAGGCTAGAACCTAGGAGACCTCTTGTGGGGTTGAATCATTTCAGCAAAACAGAAGCATGTTGTTGTGGAAAATATTAGTTTAAGATGTGTTACATTCATTTACACTGTGGAATATTTGTTAAATGATGCAAAGATATGTTGCATTCTTTTAAGTTGCATTTGTTTAACTCTGTAAAGCTATGTTACTGTGCCTGTCTAAAACACCTGATTGGTCTAGTAAAGAGCTGAACGGCCAATAGCGAGGCAGGAGAGAGAAATAGGTGGGGTTGGCATGCAGAGAGAATAAATAGATGAAATCTAGAGAAGAGAAAAGAGGAGAAGGAGAGGAGGGACCAGCCAATCAGCCACATAGCCAGCCACCGAGTAAGAAGGAAAGAGAGGTATATAGAATAGAGAAAGGTAAAAGCCCAGAGGCAAAAGGTAGATGGGATAATTTAAGAAAAGCTGGCTAGAAACAAGCCAAGCTAAGGCCGGGCATTCATGAGTAAGAATAAGTCTCCATGTATTTATTTGGAAGCGAGTAGAGGGCCCCCAAAAAGCAAAGAGTGAAAAAACAAAAAACAAAACAAACAAACAAAAAAACGGCAGCATGTCAGTCCATTGCTATAAATAATAATTTATGGCCTTCTAAATGTTTATGTTTATTCCCATAGATTTATGATGCTCTCAAACTTGGTCACATAATCTATTTGTAGTGGGAAGCAGTGAATGCAAAGACTCCTAACTGACCAAAATTCTGATAATTTGTGACTGTGATTACTCAACCCTAAAATAAATACCTCTATATCACTCCCTGACCCCAACAAGGCTCAGAGCACATGTCGGGAAGCCGGCAGGAAGACTGTGAGAGCCGGAGGATGGAAGGAGAGCTAGCTGTGAATGCTGTGCTCTGGGCCTGACACAGAAGTTGGACTCATGAAGTCACAGCAGCTGTGGTTGTCTGCACAAGACCTGTATAAAATCAAGCCAGTCAAAATTCCAACATGAGTGGAAGAGGGGCTCACAATGCCCCACCTCTAGCTGAGCAGCTGTTAGCCATAGATGGCTTCTGCAGAAGGTGGGGGAATTTCTCTCTAAGGATGTGGTCACTGGTATGTTCTTCATTTCCCAGTGGATGCTCTCACATACATTGGCATATGGGCAACACTAACTGGACTCAGTTACAAAAACAAAACAAAACAAAACAAAAAACAACCAAACAAAAAGACTTCAAAAACAAAACAAAACAAAAACTCAAAACCCAGAACAAAACAAAACAGCCCAGGAAGTCTAGCAGGGCAGAGGTGGAATTGCAGGGGGAGAATGGGGATGGATATAATGAAAATACATTGTGAGGGCTAGCAAGATGGCTCAGAAGTTAAGAAGTTAAGAGCAGGGGCCTGGAGAGATGACTCAGAGGTTAAAAACACTGGCTGCTCTTCCAGAGGTCCTGAGTTCAATTCCCAGCAACCACACGGAGGCTCTTCTGGTGTGCAGGCATATATCCAGGCAGAATACTATACATAATAAAAAGTAAATAAATCTGAAGAAGAAGAAGAAGGAGGAGGAGGAGGAGGAGGAGGAGGAGGAGGAGGAGGAGGAGGAGAAGAAGAAGAAGAAGAAGAAGAAGAAGAAGAAGAAGAAGAAGAAGAAGCGGAAGAAGAAGAAGAGGAAGAGCAGTTGTTGCTCTTCCAGAGGATTCAGATTTGGTTTACAGTATCCATGTGATGATTCATAACCATCCTTAGGTCCAGTTCCAGGGGTTTCAATGACCTCTTCTGACCTTCATGGATCATGTAGGCAAAACAATCACACACGTGAAATTTAAAAAATTAAATTAAAAATGAAAAATACACTGTAGACACATATAAAAAATCTCTACATATTAATACAAATATAGTATTTTTAATTATTTGTGGTGATTTGAATGAAACTGGTCCCCATAGACTCATAGGGAGTGACAATATTAGGAGGTGTGGCCTTGTTGGAGGAAATGTGTCACTGGGGGTGGGCTTTGGGGTTTCAAATGCTCAAGCCAGGCCCAGTGTCTCTCTCTTTTCCTGCTGCCTGCTGATGCAGATGTAGAACTCTCAGGTCCTTCTCCAACACCATGTCTGTCTGCCTGAAGCCATGCTTCCCACTGTGATGATAACGGACTAAACCTCTCAACTGTACGCCAGCCCCACTTAAATGCTTTCCTTTACAAGAGTTGCTGTGGTCATGGTGTCTCTTCACTGCAACAGAAATTCTAACTAAGACATTATTGAAATCTAATAGTGAATTTTGGGTGATTTGATAGAGTGGTCTATGTTCCCCGCCCCCTCTTTTTTTCCTCATTATAGATAACACTGCTTATCACCAACAGCTTGTCAAGGCAAAGCTGCCTATACCTTAAGGAATGAAAACTCAGTCGCACAGAGCTGGGCCTGGGTGTGGAAGGGACACAGGATAAGGCCTCTAGTCTTTTGTATAGGTGCAGAGGAGGAGGATGAATGTGGGCCATTTTCAGGACAGGAGGCTTGGCTGGTCAGTCACTCCTTCAGTGTCCTCTGAGTTCCCGTTTATGACCCATTTGGGCTTGTTTCTGATCGGCGTAGTGGGACATACGTCCGTGATCCCTAGAATCAGCAAGAGACAGTGAGGTTTGGAGAACGTTCTACTTGGAAAGGAGAAGATGTCACATCTGCTCCAACCTACCACCCCACCCCCATCAGAGAGAAAATAGCCTCGTGCCCTTGGGACAAAGGAAAGGACTGATCTGTCAAAACTGGAGGCAGGATAAAATGACCCCTGCGTGTCAAAGAAGCGTCTCTGGGGAAATGTCACTCTGCTTCCCTGGAGGCCCCACCCCCAGGTGGCTAAATTGGAAATCTACACCCCTCCTGTTGCCCTCCTCTCCCCGTCCAATACACACACACACACACACACACACACACACACACACACACACACACATCCCTTAATTGTGTCCGGGGCTTTTCACAGCATTAATTAATCATATTTAGGGCTGTTTCCAGCTGTTGCTGAGGGAAAGAAGGTCCCAAACGCCTGTGACTTAGAGTAAATCCAGTCAGATGGAGAAATTCTTTGATTCTGCAGAGGCTGAGCATGGGAAAGCCACTTCTAATCCCACAGCCTCCTAGACCCCCACCTGCCACCTCCCCCATCACCGCCCTCAGAAACTGATCTGGGCTGGAAAAGGGAGGGGGGTTGCTGCAGAGGAGCCCAGGGCTGTGGGGGGCTGAGCTGGCTGCCTGGGCCCTGCTTGACATGGCTAAAGGGTTGGCAGGAGGCTGAGGCTAAGGCCTGGTGCTGACTTGCAAATTCTGTCCAGTACTTGGGCCTTTAGAGGGCTTCAGGGAGCCCAATGGCTCCTGTATAGCCACTGGATCCAAGAGTTATTCCAGGAGGCTGAGCCTGGGCTAGTCAGGGCAGCACAGCATGTGGGCATGACTGACCTAATTACAGCTCAGCGCAGCCGTGGTCTGAGCAGAGCAAGGGCCTCTGCCGTCTGCTTTCTGCTGGGCTCTGACTTCTCCCAAAGCCCCTGCAGAAGCTCTCAGTTCTCAGGTTTTCCTGTGTCTCCAGTTCCGGGTCTGTGCTTCTCTGCCTCTTCCTAGCACTCCAGAGTCTGAGTTTCACTGCCTCTTCCTAGCGCTCCAGAGTCTGTGCTTCTCTGCCTCTTCCTAGCACTCCAGAGTCTGAGTTTCTCTGCCTCTTCCTAGCACTCCAGAGTCTGGAGCTTTCAGGCTTTCACTGATCTCTGAGATCCTAGGGCACCACCACTTATCTTCACAAAGCCTTAAAGAAGTAGGTCATGCAGGGTTTGGTGGCACACACCTTTAATCCCAGCACTCAGGAGGCAGAGGCAGGAGGATCTCTATGAGTTCGAGGCCAGCCTGGTCTACAAAGAGAGTTCCAGGACAGCCAGGATTGTTGCACAGAAAAACCCTGTCTTGAAAAACCAAAAAAAAAAAAAAAAAAAAAAAAGGATGAAAGAAAAAAAAGAAAAAAAGAAATGGTAATAAGAGGAGGGGGCCAGCCCAACCGGCAACAAAGCCCCTGATCCTTTGGTTAATGTTGGTAGTTCATTAGGTCCTCCGATTGAGTAAGTACACCCGAGGCAGCTGATGATGACTGTGGTGGCAGTAAGGGACTGTCTCAGTCTTGTAGACCCAAATATTAGGGGGTCCCCAAGGTAAAAGGTGAGAGGATTATAGGAAGGTCAAGGAGAAATCAAGCAGTTATTACCCTAGCCTCTCCCCGGGATGACCTCATCCCAGCACACCCCCTTGTTGAGGCCTTCTGGGTCCTGGCCTAACTGGGCCTAAATAATTGAGAAGCCCATTATAGCCTTGCTGTTTGCTCACTGTCAAGTGTAAACGCTGCACTGGTTGGGTGGGGAGATGGGGCTAATTTGAATTGATAATAGGAAACGCAGGGAAAAGTCATCTATAGTGAGTGAGGAGCGAGCGATCCCCGAGCAGATGCTAAATCTTGTATAATGAAAGAATCTGCCGATGTCAATTATGTACGAGCGTCTTTGCAGTGGTTAGAGGCGGTGGGCGGGTGAGGGAACGGAGGGCTGGGTGCATCCCATAAACCCAAACACCCATCAAAGGCTCATACATATGGAGTGGCGGAGATTACGGCATAAATTTGAATGTTATGAATGTGCATGAGGGACAGGCAGGAAGCCCACCTCATAAGGGTAGGAAAGGGACCTTTTTTTTTTTCTTTTTTTTTTTCAGTGCATGTACAAGAGAGCTTTTGTCCTCTTGGTTCCTCCTCAGCTGTGTCTCCTCTGTCTTGGCTGTGCCCTCTCTGTACCCAATCATGTCCAGGATGAGAAAGAAACGATGTGGGAGCTGTGGACAAGGAAGGGTCAGCTATGCCTCTGGGACCCAGATGTCAATTCTTGGGAGTCTGGCTGCTGAGCTATCCTTGACCCACTAAGAGAGCAAAATATCTCTGATTGGAAGAGACGAAAGGAAGACCAGCGTAGACGGTGACATCCACTCGAGAATGGCAAAGGTCATCTCCTTCTCTCCCTCTTTTCTTGCACTCCTAGGAACCAGGACCTCAGACATACTAGTTAAGAATTCTACCACTGAGTTACCCCCCAGCCCCTAGTGTGGGCAGAGGAATCCTGGAAGACAGCCTGGAGGGAGAAGTCACCATTTGCTACAGAGGGGACAAACGGTTCAGAAGGACAATGCGGGGGCACATCTTCTGTTCTTCGGTACAAGTTCACACCGCGCACATAGGGAACATGTGAGTGTGAACACACAAACACCCTGGAACAGGACTCAGACCCCTCCATTGGTTCCCAACCTGCAGCTGCTCCCAGAGCAGACTCTGTGATTTGTAGTGCAGGCCACCCAGGGACTTTAATCTTCACCGTGACAAATGCAATAAAAGGAACAATTTGGAGATCAGAGCTAAGGAAGACACATTTACAAACCCTTCCCCAAAGGTTGGATGGGGCTGTCACCATGTGATTTGTGCAGGAGATGAAGCGGGGAGGGGGTGAGAGGGAGACAGAGAGCTGGAGAAGGCGGCTGGGCTGGGGAAGAGGAAGCATCCTGTCACTCCTCACCCTCTGCTGGATCACAGGGGGCCGGGCTAAGTGAGCTGGGGGAGGGCCAGACCCATGGGCAGCTACTGCCTCCTCCCCATCATGACCAAGGAGCACAACTCAATTACCCCGGAAACATGAAGCTTCAGAGATTCATCTCAGCAGTTCTAGGAGGGGGTAAGAAGAGTGGGGACAGAGGCTGAAGGAGAAAGACAGACAGGCAGAGAAAGGCACAGTGGAAAAGGCATTGTAATAGAAAGCAACACCACAAGCTTATACCTTTATACCACAAAGCAATACCCCCCCCACCATAAGCCCCGGTCTGCCGAAGGAAAAGGGGGGGGGGGAGTCCCAGCCTATCAGATAGGTCTGACAGGATCGAACATAGAGCAAACTCCACAGTGAGGCTCCATCTCTAACAAACGTTTGGGGTAGGCAGATCAGCGGGGAGCTCCATGGGAGGAGGTCAGATTTGGGTCTAAGAACTAGGCTGGTGGGTAACTTAAGGTGATGGCGGTATCAGGGACCTAGGGCCTTCTCCGCGCCTCTCTATCTGTAAAATGGTGCTAGGCCAGATGGTTGGGGAGGCGGCTGCCTACCTTCGTCTTAGATTCTCTGAGACTCGGGTTTCTTGTAACAAGGACAGGTGACACAGTAGGAGAGAGATCGGTCTGCTCCCCCTCACCACCTGCCTCTGTGGTTAGGCTGGTCACCAGGGTCACGTGACTCTGTTCGGCTGAGGCTGCAGTTCTGCTAAGCAGAGTCCTCAGTTCTGTCCACTCTGCCGGGTTAGAGTTCAAAGTAACTCCTCGGCTTTTCTATGTTCTCCAGAACTTGATCATTCTTACTTCCCTTTTGGCCTCAAACCAAGGCTACTTGTCCTTCCCCGTCCCCCACCCTTGAACAGGAGATGGTCTCTGCCCCAGGATCTAACTGCAGCTTTGAGATCCCTTTTAGTTTCCTGGCTTTGCCGACAACTGAGATGTCTCTCTGACCTGCATCCTCTTCTCTCCTAACTGTCCTTCTTCTCTACCTGTCTTTGATCTTCCCAAGACCCGCTTTCAACCAGACTGAGGGACTAGGGTGCCATGCCTGGGGGAGAGTGCTGCTTCTAGGCTAAGGCATTTGAGTTCTCCTCCAGGTCATTGCTGCCCAGTGCTAGGTGACCCCCTCAAACACAGGACTGTCTTCCTGGACCTCTCCAGGGCCAGACCCAGTCCCTGTACCCGAGGAAGTAAGTCTGGCAAGTGTCTAAATGGGGGTGGGGAGGAAGAGACCCCAGGAAGTAAACCTCCCTAGGGAGGATTGGGGTGTACTACCTGAACATAGACATGGTGATGGCCCAAGGGGCACAGGGAAGCTACCCCAGATGCACTGACCTCATCCAGGCACAAGGTCCCCAAGACGATGAGAGTTGATAAGTTTGAAGAGTGGAAGGAGCTGGGAGAATGGCCACAAACAAAAGTATGGTTTTTGTTTGTTTGTTTGTTTTATTGAAAGAAATCACTGCTCAGGAATGAATAGAGGGGGCTGGAGACTAGGTTGAGAGCAGCCCAGCTTCCCCAAGGGGTCTCTTCATCAGGGAAATGCACTGCAAGTGTGAAAACTCCAAACCCCATGAATCCCTCCATATGGGCTCCATAGTGGAGAGAGGATTTGAAGGGATGGCGCAGCTAAGAGCTGAACGGGGCAGTTCCCATGGTCCTCTGCTGCCTCCCTCTGGAGAGGGCAGGAGGGGTGGCCTGATTCAGGTCCTCCAGTTCTCTTCACTGCACCTGCCCCACCCAGCTGCTGGGTGTCTCCCCGTGTTCTCGGACGCCGAATTAAGGATCTCCAGAGAAACAGACATGATTGAGATGAGAGGGTAGGAGAAAGGAAAGGAAAGGATAGGGGCGTTGATTTATGATGATGAAGGATTGGCTCATAGATCGTGGAAGCTGAGAAGGACCGAGATCTGTCATCTGTGAGCTGTCACCGGCAGAGGCGATGGCATAGTTCCAGTCCCAAGAACCAGCGGTTGAATGACTGGTGAGGGTCCTGGCAGGAGTCTGAAGGTCCAAGAACCAGGCATGCCATATCCCAGGGCAGGGGGAGAGGCAACGAGCTTGGTCTTCCTCTGCTCTTAGTTCTGTTCAGACCTTCAGTGGATAGGATGTTGCCCACTCACTTGAGTGAGGGAAGATCTTCCTTCTAGAATCCTAATGACCAAAAGTTAACATTCCCTTGGGAACACCCTCACAGTCACATCCAGAAATAACATTTTATCACTATATCTTTGTCCAAGTTGATGCTGAAAATTAACCATTTCAGACACCATCTTCACACCTAACCAATTCTTTCTGATTGCCCCACCCCACCCCCATTCTAGAGAAGGGAATAGATAAAAAGTTAGCCACTGGGCATGATGGCACATGCCTTGATCTCAGCATTCAGGAGACAGAGGCAGGCAGATCTCTGTGAGTTCAAGGTCAGCCAGGTCTACATAGTGAGTTCCAAGACAACCATATCCCCCTCCAAAAAAAAAAAAAAAAAAAAAAAGGAAAAGAAAGACAGAAAGAAAAGAAAAAAGAGGAAAAGAAACCAAAGTCTTTTTAGCCCAGCAGTAGTGGCGCACATCTTTAATCCCAGTGCTGGGGAGGGGGGAGGGGCAGAGGCAGACAGATCTCTGTGAGTTCTAGGCCAGCCTGGTCTACAAAGTGAGTTCCAGGACTGCCAAAACTGTAACACAGAGAAACCCTCTGGAAAAAAAAAAAAGCAAAAACAAAACAACACAACAAAGTGAGCTAGCAAATGAGCAAAGGGATTTTGGACTCAGGAGCCATCTCTATTCCCTAGCTTTCCTCCTCAGAGAGGGAAAGGACATTGTCCCAACTAAACAGCACTCCTATTCCCCAAGGATGGGCTAGAGACCAAGGGGAGAGAAGGAGACCTAAGTATCAACCTGTGGCCTCCACCTTGCCCTAAAGCCTTTGCCCAGGGCTAACCCCTGTCAGGCCAACCCCAGTCCCAATCCCAGGTGGGAGGGATACTAATGGTAACTCATCATGCTCTAGGGCCTCCTCCCTTTATCCTGCTACAGGATTTATCCTAGCTGAGTGACCCCTGACCCCAACTCTGGTCACTTCTTCTGAGTTTAGTGCATCTCTAAGGGCCATAAATCCAAGATTGTAGTGGGAAGGAACAGGCTGGAAATGGCAAGGAGTCATATGGGTGTTAGGGGACATACTGCTCCATGCCCAAGTCCTCAGATTTTGTCCAGCAGTCCTGGTGGACGGGAAACTAACAAAACAGTCAAGGAGAAAGTCAGCCTGGGTCTTTCTCCTTGTGTTCATACTTATTTGACTGGTTACTCTCATCCAATTATGAAGCACATTATTTTAAAAGATTTATTTTATTTTTTTGAGACAGGGTTTCTCTGTGTAGCCCTGGCTGTCCTGGAACTCATACTGTAGACCAGACTGGCCTCAAACTCAGAAATCCACTTGCCTCTGCCTCCTGAGTACTGGAATTAAAGATGTACACCACCTCTCTCCGGTTTATTTATTTTTGAGACAGAATCTCACTCTGTAGCCCTGGTTGGCCTGAAACTTGCTATGTAACCAGGCTGTCCTTGAACTCACGGAATGCTTGGATTAATTTTTCTAAAAATTATTTGCATTCATACACACACACACACACACACACACACACACACACACACACGTTCCCACAGAGGCCAGAGACATCAGATCTTCCTGGAACTGGAGTTAGAGGCAGTAGTAGGTTCCCAATGTAGAACCTGGGACCTGAACTCAGGTCCTCTACAAGAATAGTGTGTGGGAACTGGAGAGGGGTTAAGAGCACTGGCTGCTCTTCCAGAGGACCTGAGTTCAATTCCCAGCACCCACAGGGCGGCTCACAACTGTCTGTACCTCCAAGATCTGACATATATGCAGGTAAAACACCAATGTACATAAGAATAAATAAATTATTTTAAAAAAGAATAATGTGTGTTCTCACTGCTGAGCCATCTCTCCATCCCCTGAAGTACTCTTACATACCACACACACACACAGAAAGACAGAGAGAGAAAGAGAGAGAGAGAGAGAGAGAGAGAGAGAGAGAGAGAGAGTTGAAATACACCCAGCCTTAACACTCATATGATAAATCCTGGGGTAGGGACCAGTGTGTGTAGTGGGGGGGGGGGGCGTGTAGTGGGGGGGGCGTGGGTTGGGGAAGTGGAGTATGCAGCAGGAGGTTGGTATTGAGTGGGCAGGGAAAACTCCAAGTCAAGACACCTTGCAAGGGGCAGTGGTCTGAAAACATGTGAGGAGCATGAGGGTGAGCAACCACAGAGAGGGAGAAAACCAAGTAGAAAGTCAGTCTGCCAGAGGCCGAACAAGACTGCCTCCAAGTGTAGAGAAGCCTGGACAAGGAGCTGCTCTCAGAATCCCCTAGTCAGGCCTTAATCTGTCAGCATTCTCTGATCTGAGTGAGAGGTGGGCCAGCTGGGCATCCAAAGTCACCCTCAAAGGACGCCAAGAGAAATACTCATCTTTCTCTCTGTTGGCCAGTGAATGGGGCAGGTGGAACCAGCAGGTCTCCGTTTCCACTTCTTCCTCAAATGTCTAAAATCACTTGAATTCAGTCACTTTCTGATGAAACCCACTCTGCCACGCTGAAGTTTCTGACCTGCTCCCAACAACATGTGTGAAGAGATCAGACGAACAGAAAGCCTCCACGGTTCACTCCAAATCCTGAACTCAGGGTGAAAGGATCAGAACAGCAACTGGGGCTTCCCACCCACGGCTTGGCTGTCTGGGCCTGGTCTTGTAATCGCTTGTCCTTTAGTAGCATTTAAGGTCACTGTGGGTGGGAGGGTAGGCATTTTGACCGTGGGAGGAATGCCTCTGTCTCTATCCTTGCCTTGCCAGCTTTCAGTGCCCTTTGGAAGTTTATAGTCATATAAATCGCAGAGTCCCATACCAGGCTTGGAGCCCGTGACTATAAATAGACATGAGGTAAACAAGGTGGCAGACGCAGGGGCTTGGGACAAGACAGAACATCTGCCCCTCTTTGCTTGGTCAGGGCCAAGGCACATCTGAGGAAAGGGAGATCCTCTCTCTTTACCTCCCTTCCCCTAGCCTCTGGCTTCTGGCTGCCCATGCTCTGGGCTTCAAGTCCTTTCCCTCTGGGAAGTATCATCCAAGGTGATTTTCTGCTCCGAGTCTCGCTACTGGCTTGTTCTGCTTCCTCTTGCCAAGTTAAGAGAGGGGAGGGGTGTCTCCATTACTCTCACTGCCCCGCACTGGCTCCTTCCAACTGCTTCAGACACCGGTCCCCAGTCCCTCTAACAAGTGTTGCCTCTGCTAACCACAGCTCTGCCACCACGGGTGTCCTGATCCCTCCTCCACCCTAAGAGCCAAAAGGATGCTAATGCTCTCAAGAAGACAACTTCCTAAGAAACTGGAGAAAGGAAGCAAACCAGCACTTTCTATCTGATATTCCTGGACCATAATAGTGCACAGATTTCTTGTCATTGGGAGTGACCGGCAGCTGCTTTGCTAATTCGAGTTTCTTCCCATCATTCCTGGGCTTTGCAAGCTGGATCCCAGGGCACAGGCGATTTAAGTGGCTCTGCTTGCTGGATCTATGCTACCTTTCTGCAGTCCCACGGCTGGGCTGATTCACTGCTGTGCACTTGTCCTGGTGGCAGCAGTGTCCCTTGAGGGACTTCAGGCCCCACTGAATTTCAGTACCACAATTAGCTCTCTTTACCTATCTCGGAAGTCTCAATATTCAGCCTTGAAACAGCTTCACCCTCAAGTCCTACTCTCTCAACGTACTACAGAAATTCGAAATTAGTGTTTTCTTTTTCCACGTGAAGAAACTGAAAGCATAGAGGCCAGGTGCCAATCACAGCAAAACAGCCAATCACAGCCTTGGTGCTGGGGCTGGGCGTGCTCCTCTCTAAAGCTTGGATCTTCATCCAGACCTTCAAACCTTCCAGTTCCTGGAAACTTTCCTTCACCCCCAGAAACAGGCTAGCTGCCTTCATAGGTCCCTTCTCCTTTGAACAGGGTTCCAGCCAGGCTCTCACGCAGGGGAAAGGGACAGAGAGGCTCTGAGCGTCTGTGAATGGCTGACTTTATGTGGCTCTGCTTCCAGTTCCTTCCGACACTCAGTCCCTGAATCACCCGATGGCTTACTGGGCAGACGATCCTGAATGACCCCCTAGAAGTCCATCTTCGTAAGGCCTGGAGGAGTGGGAGACATCTGTCCACTGTGGGAAGCCACTTCTCCTGCTACACGTTCTCTTCCAAAATATCAAGTTCTTCATTTGTTGATGTGGGGACAGGATTTCGTGTGGTCCAGGCTGGCCTCAAAATCACTATGCACCTTGAACTTCTGACCCTCCTGCCTTCACCTGAGATGGACAAACGTGTACTGTGGTTCTAGTATCCAACCCAGGGCCTCATGTATGCTAGTCAAGCCCTCCATGAGCTAAGTTACAACCCCAACCCTCCGTCTCCTAATTTGGAGGGCAGGGAAAAAACAAAATTGCTTTATAAATGATGTCCCCTGTGTCCCACAGTCTTTATACACATGCGCACAGTCATTATACGCATGCGCACAGTCTTTATACGCATGCGCCTATGTTCTCTGCACTAGGCTGCTCCTGCTGCTATAACAAAATATAAATAACTGAACATTATTCCCCACACTTTTGGAGGAGAGCAAAGTCCAGGAGCAAGTAGCCAGAAGATTTGGGATCTGGTGAAGGCTCCTTTTCTGCTTCATAGCTGGTACATCTTGCTGCACCCTCTTATGGTAGGGTGGAGAGAGGGACAAATAGGCTCCCCCAAGCCCTTTTATAAGGGCATTAATTTCATTAAGTTCTCATGACATAGTCATGCCTGACAGACATGTAAGGATTTTGGAGGAGCACAAACATTCAACCCATAGGAGCCTCCTAAATTAGAAGCAAAGCCAGACTCTTAGGGTCCATATGTCAAATGAGTCACAGGAAGAGAAAATAAATAGTGTGGTTGGGGGGCGGGACTGGAGAGTGAGAGCACACTTCTCTGTGGTTCTCTGAGGGCAGAGGCTAGGGCGGGCAAGGCACAAGTAATGACGGCAAGGAGAAAGGCCTCGCTCCTGGACAGCTGGGGAGAAACTCCTTTCTGCTGAGCTGTCAGATGGATGCAGTCTTCAGAGGAGCGGGAAGATGCTGACAAGGGTCAGGTGGGGAGCGTTCAGAGAAGGAGTCTAGTTACCCCAGACTACTCCCATCCTGCAGCTGGACTGGAGTTCCCAGGATGCCATCTGGGAGTGCCTGGGATGTGTGAGAGCAGCTGGAAGGGTGGCTATGATCCATCCTGCACCTGTCCTGCCCCAAAACTGATGATGTAACAGCATAACGATGTGGCAGAGAACAGGGGGCTTTGGGGTGTTGCTCTGGGAGGGGGGCAGATTGGTCCAGCTTTCAGTGATTTAGCTCCGATAAGGCAGCTGCTCTCTGTTCCGTGCTCTGAAGGAGCCTTTCAGTGAGCAGTCTGCATCAGGGCCCACCACTCAATTCTAGTCCTTCAGTCAAGGGCTCAAACCAAGCTAGCTCCTTCTAAGGAACAGCAATGATCTATCAGTTTCATAGACCCACGCTGGAGATCAGGTGACACATAGAAAAAAAAAAAAAAACCCACCCATGACTGGAAAGCTTCTTGTGAGAAGGGGTCATTCAGCTAGCTGCTGGAGACTCTCCAGTCTAAACACCGCCCCCTTTTCCTCCTTCCTGCTATACTTTATATCTCAAGAGCCCCCAGAAGGCCCATGTAGTAAAGATTTAGCTCCAGGAGCCAGTGACTTGGGGGTCTTACTCCAAAGGAGATTGCTTTTCCTTTTTCCCTCCCTCCCTCCCTCCCTCCCTCCCTCCATCCATCCATCCATCCCCTCCCCTCACTCTTCCTCCTCATCTTCCCCATCCTTTTGTCTCATCCTTCTTTCTTCCTTCAGTGCTTGGACTTGAACCCAGAGCCTTCCACGTGCTGGACAAGCACTTTCTCTCCAGGTCCTTATTTCTTCTTCTTGCTTCCCAACTGTGAAATGAGCGGGCTCGCCACAGATGCCTGCCGTGGTTTTCTGTCTTGCTATGGGCTCAAAACAACAGACCTAATTGATCAAGAACTGGACTGTCCAAAATTGTAAGCCTTTCCATGTCGATCATCTCACATCTCTGGGTTCTTCTGACGTCTCTACTGCCCTTGTGCCTTCCATTTCGGCCTCTGTCAAAGCATTCCACACTCAGACCCTCTTCCCACCTTATACTCGGGTCCTTGACAATCCATCACTTGAGCCCTCTAGAGACTCATCTTGGGTGTGAACTAGCCCACAGAACTGCTCATAACTAAGCATTCTTAAGACAGTGCTACCCGGGCCTGAGGGTAAGACTGGAGAGGGGTACCATCATCTTCCTGACCTCAGCTGCCTCCCTTTTCCCCCCCAAGTTCCAGTCCTGATCAGGTTCCAGAGAAGAGATCTCAACACCACTTTCCCCGTGGTTCTCTACCCTGAGCTCCCACAATGCCATTCTCTAAGCAGACTGAAGGCAGCACCTCTGCCTAACCCACTTACTCTTGCACCCCAACACAATACTCAGAGGTAAGGTTTCCATAAATATTTCCTGGGAGAGTCAGCCCTCAAACTTCCCCAGTCTTTTTCCTTCCTTTCTTCTCAGTATTCCGGCTTGCCAAGCCCTGACAAAGACACTGGTATTCCCAAGACAGCTTTCCAGGCGCTGTAGAGAGGATTAACCTCTTTCTGTCCCAGATGATGAGGGGCAGTGCATGGTTGCCAGGTCTGGGACCCAGAGCAGAGCACAAGGCCTGCCTGCCTCCTCTGAACCTGGGGGTGGTGCAGGTAGATTAGATATCTGGCCTCGCTCATCCTTCCCGCCAAGGCCTCCTCGCCTGTATTTATATACACTAAAGCCTCTGCCCGAGTAAAACATCCATGTAAAATCCAATTTCCTCAGAATCTCCTTTGGAGACTGGGCCTGAGATGGAGTAGGTAACCCCGGCGGTTACCGCCTCAACCACTCCTGCTGCTGCAAAGGTGAGGCCCATTTTTCAATTATCTATCTGCTGTGACAGCAGCGGTCCAGCCATCGAGCCAAGGCAGGGGGGAGGGGAGGGGGAGCTGGGAAGGCGGGAGAAGGAGGGCAAAAGCGTGGTGGGGGAAGAGAGGGATAAACCTAGGCAGACTCCGGGGAGAGATCTGTGAGAGGGGCACCCAGTAGGTGCTCAAGAATTATTTGGAAAATGAATGGTCAGAAGGGGGAACAGGCAGGGTGGGTGTAAGACGAGGAGAGGGGAGACCTGGAGAGACACAGAGTGGGTGGCGAGAGGAAGAGAGAGGGTGGGAAGGAGGGGGAGAGGGGGAGGGGAGGCAAGCGTGGATGGAGCCAACAAGAGGCTCCTGTGTCAATCCGTGGAAACGGGAGGCAGAGTGATGCGGTCACAGCTCCTGCCATCAATATCCTCTAATATAAATGTCAGTGATGCTATTTTCCGCGCAGTCATTTCGCACACTGCTGATTACATTAACGTATAATGGAGGGGCGCCGGCTCCACTGCTTTCTCCCCTAACCCTCCCCCCGGTGATGTGTCAATAGCCGCCTCCATGAACAAGTCAATTTTCTGCAGGCTTGGCAGCGGAATAAATCTGCCCGGCTATGGGGAGAGCTGGAGATATTTATATACCCAGCGCCTGCCTTCCGTGTGCGCGCGTGCGTGTGCGCGGCAGGCGCGGGCCCGGACCCCAGCGACCCGGGAGGGGGGGTCGGGGGAGGATCTGGAGCGCGCCGCCGAGTTGAATGATTTCCAGCCTCGACTCAATAAGAGGAGAATTTAGAGCGGTCCCCGAGCTGGGCTCCCAGAAACAGCCTTACACGTTTATTTTCCTTAGCTGAACAGGAAAGGCGAGAATTATATGTGGATTTATAGGACAGGCGCCGCTCAACCCAAATGCTCCCGCTCCGGGGGGCCGGGAGGGGGGCGAGGGAGGGATAGGGAGGAAAGGAGGTGGCGGGCCCCGCGCGGGCCGCTGGGACCCCCGCTCGCTCGGGCTTGCTAGGACGCACCCCCCTCGCAGGTCGCTTTAATTACATTTGTTCCTGTCCTTCGTGAGGGCGAGACTTCGGCACAGCCCGCTGAGGACTGGGGGGGTAGGAGGTGTGTGTGTGTGGGGTGATCGTAGGCCAGGACTGCCTGGAGATGGAAGGGAGGGGAGGAGGGAGGGGGCCGCGGGGAATGGGGACAGGGGGAGATCGGGAAGGGGGGCACTGTCAGCTTCGGCTCAGAAGCGGATCAATAGTACGAGATCTAATGGGCTAACTGCCAAGCTGGCGCACCGAGGCGCTGCCCGGCGGGGGCGGGAGGGGTGGGCGAAGGACGGCGGGGAGGGAGGGGGAGGAGGAAGGCAGGAAGAGTGGAGATGGAGAGGAAAGGAGGGGGAGAGGAAAAGGGGGGGGTAGAGGGAGAGTCAAAGGGAAGGACGGTACAGGCGGCCCTGGGGGGCGTGCATCGCTTCAGCATCCTTCGACCCCAGGATGCGAGGAAGAAGGAACCTGTCCCTGAGCTGCGCGACCCCAAAGCCGCTGTTTTCTCCGACCTCAACTGTGCTGTGGAACCACCAGGGGGCGGCGCGACCCTGTTGGTCGCCAAGAGGATCTCTGCGAGTCCTCGCCCAGGCTGTGACTTGTCGCCTCCAACGCCTGGTCTCCGCGTGGCGGGTGTCCTCTGTTACGGTGTGGCCGGGGTGGGAACAGGGTGGCGCCTCTGCCCGGGAATAGAAGAAACCTTTGACTTTTGCTAGTATTGAGCTGGTTTCCCTGGGACCCTGAAGCAGTTTAGTGCCCAAAGACTGTGTCACGGAGCCCGGGGCTAGCCAATGGTTACTGTCAGCTCGGCCTGGGTATGGCATTTGGGCCTTTACATCCTGACAGCGGTGTATGGAATCTTGGAAATGTCCCGACGTGAGAGGTCCTTCACCTTGCTGTGTAAGGTGCTAACCAGTCTGGCCAAGGTTGCTAAGGATCAATGGCATGAAGTCCAGTTTTAACTCCTTCAGTTCCTGGAAATTGTCTGACCCCCTAATCTCCTAGTCACTGATGTATTATCTTCCTCCTTTTCCCCAGCTTGGAGCCTTCCCTTCCTGGACTGAGAAAAGAAAATACAGCCCAACATCCCTGCCAGCAAACTGTACCATCCAGAAAAAGAAGAACCTAATGTAGTAGCACATCGGTGATTCCCAGCCCGTTTCTATCAGAATTGCTTGATGAGGCTCCTTTAATACAAATAAATTTACTCATAACCTCATTGTCAGGGCTGTGTACGTGCCAGCAGGGGTTTCTGGAAACACGTACTTTATCAGAGCTCCCCTTTAATTCTGATACATTCCCAAGTGAGTATTACCCAAAGAGAACCATTGCTTGGTTGTTCCCCCCCCCCTTGTTGGATGTGGTAGCTCAGCCCTAGGTATTTGCCCTTGTGAATATGCCCATATGTCACAATGTGTAAATGTGGGGTGTCTGTGTCATTGGGTAAGCATTGCCTTATGCATTTCTTTGTGTATCCTCTGTGTCTGGATGTCACTGGGTACCCATCATCCTGTGTGTCATCAGTGTCAATGTTTAGAGAGAGCACCTATTGTGTGTGGTGACAGTGTACATGCCTGCCCTGATGAGAGTGAGTGTGGCCCTGTGGTGTGTTTGTGTTACACTGAGCACATCTCTGTGGGTTCCGTTGTGGGGGCACAGCCATTGTCTCCATGTCATTGAGAGTATGTGCTGGCAAGAGCTAGTGCCGCAGATGGAACGAAGCTGCTCTGCCCCAGAAGCAAAGGCGGCAATGACCTTCTTTTTCCAATTATATCCTGGTCAGAGGTGAGCGACCCCTCTCCACTGAGGCCGCTGCTGCTTGTCATGCAAACCGTGCAGAAGGGTGGAGATTAGAGGAATGCAACCGAGTCACGTGTGAAAACAATCAGCTATCAATGGAGCCAGATCAATGCCCTGGAGTACAGATGAGCCCTGGGCTAGCGGTCACTTTGGAGTTTTTCCAAACTCCAAAGAGGGAAGCACATAGTCCACAGCCACACACACACACACACACACACACACACACACACACACACACACACCAGAGACCCTCATGGTAACTGATACCGCAGGGAGGTGGGGTGGGTAAATGAATGGCGGCTACCCTTTTTAAATAGGTGGGCGGCTATCACTTTGGTTGGTGCTGCCACCATCTCTTTTCTGAAGAGGCAAGCTTTATTCAGCAATAGCGGGAAGGGAAAAGCTTGCGTTGAGTGCTTTCTATTTTAGGTCCATGGAGTTAGGATTCTAAGTGGGTCACAGGAGGCGGTGTGGGGATTTAGAGGAAACTCTCATGTCAGGAACAAGAGCAGCAGAGGGCTTGTATTGAAGGGGCAGCAAAATAATGTCTGCTCCGCCGGGGCTGGGGACAGGTGGAGGCAAAGGGGTTTCTGGCTTTCAGGACAACTTGAACTCAGGAGGGGCTAGGGTGAAGGAGCTGAGCTTCCGAAGGGCAGACCTGGCCCTAACCATATGCTGCAGGCTGACAGGCTCAACTGAGACCTGAGCTTGATGAGGAATGGCCCTTGAGAGCTCCTCATAGACGCTGACTAGTCTTTGGAGGGAAATGGAGGTAGGTATCTGGAGGCTCTAAGACTAACTATGGAAGCCAGCCCTGGCTCTCATGTGGTCTAGGGAGACATAGGAAAAGAAGAGACGGTTCTGGAAAGGTTTAAGGACCAGACCAGACCTGGTTCTGGTGGTAAGAAGCCTATGGCTAGCAGTCAGTGTAGCTAAGTCTAGAACCCACACCAGCCAAGGTTAAGATAAGGAGAAGTATCCTCTGTGCCGGGGTATGGCAGCCAGCCCTCTGAGGCCTTGGGTTGTTTCAGATTCCTTTGGCATCATGTATGCACACCCCACTTTGCCATACCCTGTAGGAATGGTAGTCAAGAATGCCCTTGGGGAATGTGGGGGCATAGCCTAGTGCACAGTAAAGAATTTGAAGCTGGGCTTGGTGGCACACGCCTTTAATCCCAGCACCTCTGAGGCAGGTGGATCTCTGAGTTTAAGGCCAGCCTGAGTTCCAGGACAGCCAGGGCTATGTGGAGAGATCCTGTCTCAAAACAAAAGAAAAGAAAACAAAACAAACACAAAAGAATTAGAAAGAGTTTAAAAGCTTTAATATTCACCCCCACCCCCACTCCCCACCCCCACCCCGCTGCCCGCCCGGTCTTCCTTCTTGCCCTCTCCCTCTCTGCTTGGGAAAATGGAGTGTTACATAAGGGTGCACCACCTGGATTCAAATCTCAGCTGTGCCATTTACCAGCTTGAGCCTCTTCCCCCCCCTTCGTAGAATAGGGGTCCCCGCCTTTTACAATTAGTGTGAGCATTTTAGGTAAAGTCCTTAGGAACAGTGCGTGTTTGGCGCTTCTCTCTCTCTCTCTCTTTTCCTACCACAATGCCTTTGCAAAGTTCCATCCTTGTGTCAGCAGAAATAAGGTGAATGACGACTTGTTCACTGCTGGGACAAGGTAATAGGGTGACTAGCAGCCCCCTAGAGGCTGGTGTGTAGATGGAGGAGAGCAGAGAAGGGCCTTGCTGAAGGATGAAGTTTGGTGTCAGTGGCTACAGAGCCTCCTTCTAGGTCAGCTAACGTGGTTGAGGCTGGAGCAGTGAGGCAGAATTCGGCATACAGGACAATTTGGTGCCTCTCTCTCTCTCTCTCTCTCTCTCTCTCTCTCTCTCTCCCTCCCTCCCTCCCTCCCTCCCTCTCTCTCTCTCTCTCTCTCTCTCTCTCTCTTCCCTGGACATCCAGGTGGGCTGCATGAGGAAACATGCCTTTACCCAGAGGGTACAAACTTGGCCAAGTTTCCCTGGCTCACCACTTGACCTCAGCTACAGCCCGCGCCCCCCCCCCCCCCCCCCCGCTGGCCTTAGCAGTGCTAGAACGAACCCTGCTTCTTCCTGCTTTCCTTCTGGCTGGCCACTCTGAAATGAGATGACAGATCACGGGGGTCCTATTCTACAGCCTGGGAAATGAGGAGCTGGAGTATCCCTGAATTAGACCTCCTTGTTTAGCCAGCCACGCTCCACAACACGCTGGAGAGATCCATGCAGACTGCTCAGCAGAATGGCCAAGTCGCAGGCTCCAGGGCCAGAGCACTTAGCTTGCACTGGAATCCTGGTTCTGTCAGTAGCTGACATAAGCCTGGGCAAGTCATTTGACTTCCTCTGAGAAGCAGGAGCAACACCATTGCCTGCGTCCTCAGTTACTCTGAACAGGAAACAAAGCCGTAGTCTTCCAAGGGTTTAGTGCTGAGTGATCAGAAAACCCTCCTAAGTGATCAGAAAACCCTCCTAAGTGATCAGAAAATCCTCCAAGAATTTGCCCAAAGAGGAACTTCCTTCTTTGGTGCGACCGGGGTCCTTTAGGGATCTTAGCCATGAAGTGTGGGTTGCTAGAGACCTCATGGACTCAAATTTGGTTTTTTCTCAAACTCTAAAGTACCATCCTGCCACGCTGATGCCTGAGTCTGTTGTTTCGATTTTTTTATATGTATAGAATGAGTGAGAGGGCTTACATGGGGGCATCCCAGTCACTATGCAGGAGAGAAAGGGTTAAGGCAGGTAGGGGTGCTGGTATGGGGTTGAGTCACCCCCTCCTTTTCCCATTGATTATCTTCCTCTCCAGTTCTCCTCTCCAGGTGTTTTTTGTGGCCTATCCCCCCTCCCTTGGGGTGGAAGTGGGGGCTGCTGGGTCCACTTCGGGCTTAGTTATTGTTTTAATTTTGGTGCTGGCTCCCTGGTGCCCGGGAGTAGATAATGAAAGAGGAAAAGAGAGGTCAGGGTGGTGCCCAGGCAGCAGATTTCTGCCCGTCAGACTGGGCCAGGGCGGATGGGGAAGTAGTGGTGGGGGTTAGGTTAATATCAATAAAGCAACTGGAGTCTCAGAAGTGAGGAGCTGCAGAGCCAAGCACAACGGCTCTGAGCTCTGGGAGCCTAAAGGGGCACTTTGCCTGCTCACAGTGAATCCTCAGAACAGGCCTGGGCTGGTGGGTGGAGGGACAATAAGGACAAAAGCTGCATGGGCACAGCTCAGCAGAAGCAAAGAGTGACCACCGTAGAGCAAGGGAGGAGTTGGGCTGAGGCTGGCCACTGCCTTTCCGTTCTCGTTGCCCGGCCGCCGGCCGTTTCCAAGCCCACACAAAGTGGATTGGAGGGGTGTGGTGCTGATGCTCTGCCGGCCTCCGACAAAAATGGAGAAGGCAGTCGGGAAGTAGAGGGATTAAGGGCCCAAGTTTTTGCCAGCAGACAGACCCAGGGTCCTGGCTGAGTTCTAAGTACTGGCTGTGACTTGAGGCCAGTTATTAATCCTCTCCAAGCGTCGTTTTCCCTCTTTTGTAAGATGCCACTGATAGTGATGTCATTGACCTTGTCTCAACACAGGGCCTGGTGCTCTGTGAGCATAGAGTACATGGCGATCCCTACTAAGCTGGTTTCCTCAGCTGTGAAATGGGGCTATCAGTTGTAACTTCCCCATAGAGGTCTTAGGGGGACCAAATTGGATAAAGCCTGTAAAGTGCTTAGAACAATGCCTGGTACATAAATACGCCCTCAATACATGTTAGCTGTTGTTATTATATTATTTTTATCTTTATTGTTCCCGGCTGTCTTGGAACTGGTGATTTAGTTGTGTAGACTGAGGCCAGGCCACTCCTTCCTTGGCCATCTAAAGTATGTGGTTCTCTCCATAAGGGCTTCCTGAAGCCCAAGCCCACCCAGGCACTTGAGTTCCTCTTTTATAACTGGACAGACAGACTGACACAAGTTCCCAGGAGTCGAGGGGGGCTCCTGACTCGGCAAAAGAATAGACCCCTGTGACCCTGTCAGCAGCCCGGCTCTCTTGTGGGGGCCTCGGGTCTCATCTGACCTCCTTCTGGAGTTAGGGGTGGTTGGACAGCAGCAGAAAGATGCTCACGTGTTTCTCTATGGAAGACTTGGGGTGGGGGACAGTTGAAGAATGTGTCTCAGAAACCCTCACCCAACCCTGCCCATGCCCCCTAGGGCTCCTCCCTTTTTCGGCACAGTGGTAGGGTAGGGAGATGGAACAGACCAAAAAAGAGGGTAGTTAATGGTTCCCACTTGACCTTTCCTCCCCCACCCCCATCCTTACCCCCACCCCCATCCCCAGCAGGCAGGCAGGCAGGCTGAGGGGATGAATGGAGTGGAGGGCACGATTTTCACATTAATGGCAGCATATGTTGTGTTTATTGACTCCGCAGGGTTGGTGCTTGTGGTGGCTGGGGTGGGGGGCGCCTGGGAGGCCATAGGCAGGAGGGGCAGGGGAAAGAAGAGGCAGAGGGGAAGGCTGCCTCAGGCAGGGAGGGGGAGAGGAGAGCCTGGGGCCTGGGGGGAGGAGGCAGGAGCAATATTGTAGCAGGAGCACACCAGGTGCTCGCTGTCAGCCCGAACAAAAAGAAGAGTCAGCAAGTCTGGGGGGTGGAGGCGGGGAGCCACCGCCTGCTCCAGCCTGCAGCCTCTCCCCATTAACCCCTGTTCTGCCACACAGCTGTGTGTGGACGGGCATCTGGGGCTCTCCCCAGGCTTGGGAGCTCCCTCTCTACAAACCCTGGTCTCTTCAGAGACACCAGATAGGTCCTTTCAGTCTTGCGGGAAATGCTGTTACCTTTGTGGTCAGCAAAGACCCGATTTTCCCTTGCCTGGAGGAAAAGTCTGCCCCTCTGTCTGGCCTATGCTTTCCGTGTTGGAGGGCTTAGGCAATCCTTGAGCAGTCAGTAAACCTGAGTGGCAGGGGTCAGAGAAGCTTGAGCATCTGAAGTGGGGGGCTGTGTGAAGAAGTGCATAGAAGGGGTGATGGGACCTCTGCTGGAGGTTGCCTGCGAAGACCCCTCAATTTCCCTTTCTCTGCTTGGCCCACAGGTTCCTCATTCCTGGCCTCCTGGCCAAGGCTCACTCAGTTTTCAGTTGGGCAAGCTCTGGGGATCATCTGAGAATGCCCAGTTGGTATAGACAGTAAGGTAGCAGAATGGGTCCTGGACCCCTCCAGGTGGGAGATCCTGGCTGGGGAGAGCAGTGGCAGGTGGGTATCTTCCTGGCCTGTCTTGTTCTTTAAGGCCTCCAGAAAGGGAAGCAAGGTGCTCAGGGCTCTATGGACTGGCCGTCAGCAGCAGTTTTATTAATTTGGGTGCTTCCCTAAGGTGTGTTAAGGTGGGGGGGGGGGGAGGGAGGGGGAAGGAGGGAGGGAGAGAGAGAGAGAGAGAGAGAGAGAGAGAGAGAGAGAGAGAGAGAGAGACTGTGGACTAGTGAGAAGAGAGAATGAAGGGAAGGACTGAGGTCAAACTCCAAAGAGTCAAGAATTAGGGATTATGGTTCCACCTTTGGCTGCTGGTCTCCTTCAGTCAAATCTGATATTCTGGAACCTTCCACGTGGACGTTAACTTTCCTGTTGGCTATTCTAGAGTTCATGCCTGGGTTCCACATGCTTGGGCAATGGATAGGTCTCTGTCCACACAGCCAGAGTGAATGCAGCAGACGCAGAGGCCTAAGAGCAAGAGCGGGAACCTTTCTCAATCTGCCTCTGTGGTCTTTGCAGGCCCTCTTCCGTGTAGCTATACTGGCAGCCATAGCCAGCCACTCTCAGTCCCGCCCCACTCTGGGCTCTGGGCCGGCCCGAGCCCCCCTTCTGCATCCCTCTCGCCCCGCTCCAGCTGCGCACAGAGCGGTCCCCGGCTCGGCTCCAGTTCCTCAATGGCCCTACTCCCCCATTACCCTGATGTCGGCCCTTCTCCCCCTCGGCTTTATCGGCTCTCAGCCGGCTCCGCCAGGGTAATGAGGGCCCTCCTAATTACCATTGCAGAAACTCCACTTACATTAACAGCTCCATCCGAGGAGCTGCAACATCTGCTGTGCTCAGGCAGGCGCCCCTCCCCCGCCCGCGCTCCCCGCCCCTCGCCGCTCCCCTGGTTCCCGGCCCTCTTCTCCACCTTCTCTGGCGCCCTTCTCCAGTCCTCCTCTTTTCATTTCTCTCCTCCTGCCCTTCTATTACCCCTATCAGTCAGTGTGCCAGACTGAGAGAAACAGGTACAGAGACGGGGCCCCAGAGATAACGAGCGATGGAGACGTGCGCAGAGACTGAACCACAACTCCAAGACCTTGACCCATACATGCAGAATCCTAGAACATTCCCGGGAACAAATAGAAAATGGAAGCAGCAGAGATTGTGAAAGAGTTGGAGTTTGGGATGGGGCCAGTTGCCTGTATGTATGGGGGAGGACTCTGATGTGCACCATGTGCAAAGGTATGTGCATGGTAAGCATGTATGTTCATGCACAAGTGTCATGTAGTTTGTATGCTGATATATCCAAGCATCATGTATGGAGTATTGTGTGTCTGTCAGTGTATTTTCCTTGCATGTGCCAGTATCTGTGGTCATTCATCTGCATATTAATAATGCATTTACATCATCTTTATGATTATATTTGTCTACATGAACCTCTGTGCTTGCATTTTACAAATGTGTGACTCTGTGCGTATGAATGTACTTGTCTATCATATAGGCAATTTTGCATGTTTATCATTTGAGTGCGACTTAGGCATGCACACAATCCAGGTTCAAAGTCCACTGTGCGCATGTGTGGATTTGGGGTGCCTCTGGGAGCCTTTGCGTCTCTGTGTGCATGCCTATGCATGTGTGTATCATCTGTGTAATTATTTGATGAGACTGGGAGCATGTGTGTGTTCCTGCTCCATGGGGGATGACAGGCAGTTGGGAAGACGCTGAGCCCATTTTATCTGAGGTTAACAGGGGTCACGATTCACTCCTGGAAGTCCCCCACCCTTCTCCCCACCCCATACAATTAAGCCTCAGTGTGGTGGAAAGACAGCCAGCAGACATTAAGGAAGGTCAACAGTATTATCAGCTCCTAATCCAATTAGTTACTGTTTATTTGGGAATCCGGCTCCAGGTCAGCTTCTAGAGAGGAGGCCTGGAGAGAGGAGGGCAATGTGATAAGAGTGGGCTTCAAGAAACTGTGGAAAGTGCTGGGGTTTGGGGGGCATGGGTCCCCAAAGCACCATCACATACAGCATTTCCCATTGAGCAGGACAGCTCTGGGGACAGACACAGGTTTTACCAGAGGGACTGACATCTAAGTTTCACCTCCAGAGGTTAGGGGTGTAGAAGAGTCTCCCTCACCTCGAGAAGCTTTCTGTCTCTTTCCAGCCTCCAAAATAAAGGGAGGCAGAGATATTCAGAGGGACTGGACCAGGACTCCAAGAGACAGGCTGCCTCGGTTGTGGCCGCGTCCCCCCGCCCCCCAGGATGGGGGAGTCAGAGGAGGAGATGTTGGTAAATGCGCTATTAGCTTTTGAAGTCACTTCATTAATCCTGCCCTCTATTCTATTCCCCCTTTCTCTTCCCACATGCCTTTCCTAGTGAAAGTGGGACCTCTACTCACTCCCACCTGAGGACGTGCGGGGCGCTAGCTTAGCCCTATGGGGTTCTCCTGAGCATAAGAATGAGGGAGAGCAGGTTTCATAAACAGCCTTGGATAGAGAGCAGCTCAGTGATTCTGAGGGCCTGGGCAGGAGGGAATCAGCTAAGTGGCCTTTACTCTGCTCCAAACCTTTTCTGCTTCTCAGACATTGAGGTAGGGGAAGGGATTAGAAACAGGAACAAGAAAGTTGTCTACTGAGTTCTCAGGTAAGATCCCTGGATGCCCACCACCATCTTAGAAGTCAGGGCAGGCAGGGAAAGATCATTTCTACATGAAGCTAAGTGAATAGAAAAGAAACACTGTGACACCAATGGACTAGACTTTTTGCTGTCCCTGAGCCCAGTCCCCTCCTCCATTTGGAGACCCTCATGAGCTGCCCTCACTCCCTGTCCCTTCCAAGCACATATTCATGAGCACTTATGCATGTGCACACACACTCCTGAAACTGCCTCCTGCAAAGCTCCAGATCAGAGGTGGGCAGGATAGGAAGACGGTGGTTTAGGAGCATTCCTTATTCCACCCCCAGAAAGACAATGGGTATACCTTAGGTTTTTACCCCAGCTGTTCTCACCCTTAACCTGAGCATGAGAACCACATGGAAAAGCTCTTAAAAGTTGCATGTGCCAGCCAGAGTGGTGGTGGCGCACTCCTTCAATCCCAGCATTTGGAAGGCAAAGACAGGTGGATCTCTGTGAGTTCAAGGCTAGCCTGGTCTGCAGAGAGAGTTCCAGGACAGCTAGGGCTACATAGAGAAACCTTGTCTCGAAACAACAACAAAGTTGTACCTGCCTAGGTCTCACCCAGATCAAGCCAAGATTTAACACCTGGAAATCACACATTTTATAAAGCTCCACAAGGGGTGGGGGGCTGCGATTAAAAAATCCTATCAAACTGTACAGTGTGCAGAGTAAGAGACTTTGGAGTGCTCGGTCCTCGATGGATGTCTTCACTAAATCCTTCCCTTCAAGGTTCTGGGATCTGCACAGAAGAGGAGGTTGAAAGATGGAAGAGCCAGAAGTGGTTGGTGATTACAAAGAAGCAGGGTCTTCCAGACACAACAGGTCTGATGCACTCACAGAGACTGTGGCAGCATGTGCCGGGCTTCCACAGGTTCAAACTAGACAGGATCCCAGCACTGAGGGGAGGAAGTGGACATGGGCTCCTGCCCCTCACCAAGAAGCTATCTGCAACTAATACCTGCTGGTAAAGAAAAAAAAAAATCAGTTTTCTCCAATGAAGTCTCACTGGATATATTAACCATGTCCCAGGGCAGGCCCCATGCCCAGGAATGATTGGCCAACACAAAATGAACTCAGTGGTTTTTGTAGATTTTTTGTGTCATTTTGCTTTTTTTTTTTTCTTATTGGTCTTTAACTTGTATATTTTCATTGTTGTGTTTTTTCTGGTTTTGTGGGGTTCTTTTTTGCATGTGTTTTTGTTGTTATTTGTTATAGAGATGTATAGATGAAAAGAACATAAAGTTGGGTGGGAAGAGAGGATCTCTGGAAGGGTGAAAAACGATAAAATATATTGTATGAAAAATTTTTTTTAGCCAGGTGTAGTAGTGCACACCTTTAATCCCAGCACTCGGGAGGCAGAGGCACGTGGATCTCTGTGAGTTTGAGGGCAGCCTGGTCTACATAGTGAATTCCAGGACAGCCAGGGCTACACAGAAAAACCCTGTCTCAAAACAACAACAACAATTTAAGCTTAAAAAAATGTCCATTTCTATTCCATGCATAACTTAGAAGGCATGCGTTTTTCTCTATCTCTTCTACTGGCAGCTGCTGGCATTTTGTTGTTGTTGTTTTGTTTTGTTTTGTTTTTTGAGACAGAGTTTCTCTGTAAAACAGCCCTGGCTGTCCTGGAACTCACTCTGTAGACCAGGCTGGCCTCGAACTCACAGAAATCCGCTTGCCTCTGCCTCCCGAGTGCTGAGATTAAAGGCATGTGCTACCATCACCCAGCAGCTGCTGGCATTTTAACCTAATCTGCCCTGTTTCTCTTAAACTCTGATAAAGCTATCCTTGAGTCTATTTCCAAGTTATTTTATTATTGAGACTAAGAACTCAGAAAGGGACCCTCAGTTTCCCAGTAACAAAACTAGAAAAGTGAGATTTAAGGGAGGGGGTGGGGAAGACACTGAGCAAAGTGGAAGGGGAAATACGGGGTGTGGGGACAAATGGTGAGACAAAGAAGATCGAATACGATTGGGCAAAAATGAACAAAACGGAATATGTGTGTATAGAAGTCCTATGTGGAAATTTTCTTTTATAAGTTAATTAAAAATATATAGATTAAGTAAATGAAAGTACACCCTTGTGATAAAAAGAAAATCCTATGGAGTTGAAATTTATGACTTACCATCACACAGGAGGCTGAGGAAGGAAGATTGTAAGTTTGAGGCCAGCCTGGGCTACATAGTTAGATTCTGTGTCAAGAACAAACAAACAAACAAACAAACACACCATACCAGACAATTATAATTTACCTTCAGCATGGCACTCACAGCCTCCCATTCTTTCACTTAACTATGTTTTCTACATCTTACAGAGGAGGAAACTGAGTCCTGAGAGGATTAAGGGGGGCATTTTTTTCTTCTTCATTACTTCCCTCCTTCCTTCCCCCGCTTTCTTCCTTCTTTGTTTCCTTCTCTAAGAACAGTTCAGATTTCAGGCTCCTGTGGCCAGTGGGAACCCTTCTGTGGGTCTGTGCTGAGGCAACACCTTCCTCCTTCCTGTCGTCTGCCCCAAGCACAACTTCTTCATGGACATCCACTCCTCAGACTCAGCAAGCCTTTAGTAAGCTCTTCTTCAGGCTCCCCAGAGCAACTTGGGAGGGCTAAACAAGGCTCTTGCCCCTTAGTGTGTGGCAGGAGAGGGGCAACAAGACACACGTGGCTATATTTGGCTAGAGAGGCAGTTCTGTGTCATATACTGGTTCTGTTAGTTACCATTCATGTCACCTTATTCAAGTCATTAGTCACTCCGAGCCTTGTAAAGTCGAGGTAGTAATGCTTTCTTTCAGGGGCTGGTGTATAGCTCTGTGGTAGAGTATGTGCTCGGCATGCGGAAGGCTATGGGTTCAATCCCCAGAACCCCCCCCCAAAAAAAAATCTTTACAATTTAATATGTTCACAGGGAGAGAACAAAAGAGAAAAAACACTCTCTAGGGTTGTTGGGATTTGAGACCATGAATACTAAGTTTCTAGTGTCATATCTGATCCAAAGGTGATATGGACTATCATCATGAAATATAAAGAAGTCAGTATGCCCCCTGGAATGACTAACCCTGAATAAATTGACAACCGGAATACACTGATTGCTGGGTCAGTGGAGTCACTTTGGACCAGTGTTGGTCAGTGTGGCGTATCCTACCCTTCAGCAAACGCACCCCTGGGAAATGAAGCTTGTGTTCAGCAGAAGTCCAAGAATGTTTAAAATAGGAACCACCCCAGTCTGGAGCAGTCTAGTTTCTCTATCAACAGTGAAATGGGTGAATACTCCAAAGCAGAGGAAAAACACAAGCATGCAGGTAAGTCTGCCGGATGCAATGTTGCATGAATTAATTTGTGAAGTATGGCAGGAGAAAAAGCTCTACGAAGGCAAGTCTGAGATGAGAGCAGCAAGGCCTTATTGCACAGCAGCTGAGGAGCTTGTGTTTAACTGGGCACCACAGCCTCGAGCTGGCCAGAGTTTCTCATGATACTATAGTTATAATGGAGTTTCTCGTGATACCTATAGTAACTAGCAGATTAGCATTAACACTCACACAGCAACAGAAACTGGTACCTGCTGCAGGCCCCGTGATGCTGGGCCTCGCGCCCGTTGGGAGACAGGGTCTCACTCCAGGAAGAGTCAGTGTGCAGCGACAGGAGTGGGCAGAAATGGGTGTTAGAAGAGAGTTCTGCTGAGGCCACAGTCCCAGGTGGAAAGGCTCCTTCCTAAGCCCCCAGGGTGGACATCGGCTGCCTCGGCATTCCTTCATCTCTGGGCAGGAGCACTGTGCTGTGGTCCTGAAATTCTTTCTACCTGCCTTGAGCCTCCAGCAGGGGCAAACCATGTACAGACAGAGGATGCAATGTGTGGAATCGTAGAGATTACTCCACAGCAAATGACTACAGAGAGTGCACAGGAAAGTTCTCAAGAAGCAGAAAAGCTAAGAGACTGGAGAGCAGGTCTTATTTGCCTGCCTGGCTCCTCCCTTGCTCCTGTGTGGTCCCGGGGAAGTTGCCTTCTCTGCCACTGCAGCACGGGGGTGGGGGTGGGGTGGAAGGGGGGGGGGGGTTCCTGTGGTACCTGTTTCTCAGAGCTGACGTGAGGAGGAAACAGAGCCAACCATCCTAAGATTCAGGGTGTGTTAGCATGCCAAGCATGGGGCCCCCGGCATATGATGCCGGTACTTTGGGAGACCGAGGCAGGAGAGTTGCAAGTTTGAGGCTAGCTTTAGCTGCATAGTGAGATGAGACCTTGTCTCAAAAATCAAAAGAAAGCTAATGGAGAGACAACTCAACGGTTAAAAACATGTGCTGCTCTCCCAGGGGAACTGAGTTTGGTTCTCTAGCACCCGTGTTGGTGGGGCCCACGAGTGCCTGTAACTCCAGTTCCACGGGGTCTGACGTCCTCTTCTGGCCTCCTGACCCTGCGTTCATGTACACATACCCTGCCACAGACACACACGCAATTAAAAAGAAAAAATAAATCCTAATTGAGAATGTGGAGATGGAGCTCAGTTGGCAGAGTGCTTGTCTAGCATGTACAATGGGTTCAGTCCCCAGAGCAGCGTAAATTGGATGAGACGGGCACATCTGTAATCCCAATACTCAGGAAGTAGAGGTAGGACAAATCATAACTCCGAGGTCACTCTTGGCCACATAATGATTTTGAGACCAGCCTGGACTACAAAGAAAAAAAAAGTAAGTAAAAAATGAAGAGGAGTTGTTCAAATTAAATCAATTAATTAAACAAAGTTAAAAAAAAAAACACTAAGGTGGAGAGCAGTAGATGAAGACCCCCCCCCGACACACACACACACACACACACACACACACACACACACACACACACACCGCCACATGCACACAAAAGAAATAGAAAACAAACCCTGGCGATGGGATTGGAGTACTCTCTCTCCTACCCCTTTAGACGTACCTCCTACAACAAGCATGGAAGAGGGGAGAAAAGGGAGCTCGTGGTAGAAATGGGTTTGGAAGAGCAGCCAAAATGAGCGCTCTCCAGCCCCAGAGCCCGGAGAAGGGGCCATCCCAGAGGCCTGGCTGGGTGTGGGGCTGGGTTTGAACCCTGAAAGATGGGAGAAAGGAATGTCAGGTAGGGATAAGATCCACAGAGAGGTCTGACATCTCCAGTGAAAAGTCCTCTTCCTAGAACAGAGAACAGTGCATGACAGATTGAGTATTTCATGTCGGAGTGGTTTTAGGTCATCTCGTGGATTCCTGGAATTATTTGTGTTGAATGTGATTAAGACATAAAAGTAAGCCAGGCCTCTGGTTGCAAAACTCAAATTAATCATGGGAAGATAGCTTGTTTCTTCTTTCAGACGGCAGAAAGGTTTCCTTTGTAGGTCCACATTCTGTTCGGGATTCTGGATGCCTGAAGCCGGGTTGCCATCCGGCTTGCCTGTCTCCATTACATCCCTGGTCCTGAGTTATCACCGTGTTTCTCCTGCTTTTCCTTTATGGAATTGCAGGGTACAGATGCGAAGTTGATGAGAAGCAGACATGCTGTGGCATCCTTCTCAAGGAGTCTTTCAATAAGCCCATCTTCAAGGGCTGGGGATGTGACTCACATTTGTCTAGTATGTGTAAGGCCTTGGGTCCAATCCCCAGGATAAAAATGAACAAGCAAAAAAATGAATAAAATCTAAATTTAAAAAATCTGATAAGTGCTTATTAGGTGACAATTTTAATTTTTTTAAAAAAGATTTTATTATTCATGTATGTGAGTGCTTTATCTGCATGCACAACTTTATGCCAGAAGAGGGCATCGGATCTCACTAGAGATGGTTGTGAGCCACCATGTGGTTGCTGAGAGTTGAACTCAGGACCTCTGGAAGAACGAGCAGTGCTCTTAACCGCTGAGCCATCTCTCCAAACCCCAGTTTTATATTTTGCAACCAGTGACTGCTACGACCTTCCAGGATAAATATCATTACCCCAATTATGAGGTTCCCCACCCCCAGAAGTAAGTTGCCCCACAAAGGTGAGATCTGAACCCCATATTGAGATGACATCTTTCTGCTCAGCTCCCAGGTCCCTTTATGAGTGAGATACTAGAAATGATGCAAGTAGATACTATACAGCCCATTACAGCATCTCGAATCTGGAGGATGCTCTATAGTCTAGGATCCTTATTTACTCCACTGCAGGAAATTCTCTAGTCCCATGGCTGGATTCCTTTCATGGCACATGGGACACTCCTCCAGAGGGACATTTACCAGCTATGTCCTAAGGGCCTGTCTTCCATTGAGCCCATTAGACAGTGAATGGTAATAGTGCTTGTACAGTTTATTGATTAATCCAGCTCAAGGTTTGGCACATGGTGACTCCTCCCTGACTTTGCCAAGCGAATGAACACATGACCAAAGGCACACATCACTATCCTCATGCACTCAAAGACACATAACCCATCTTAGGATATCTCCTCCACCCATGTATTGCCCCTCTGAACTCTCTATTATTGACACACACCAGTATACAATGGAGCCACTCACCTCTGCTAATGAATACTCATGACACATACAGAGCTCATGGACCATTGTGAACAGCTGTTAATGTTGAGCATGGCTGAGTGTGTGAATGTGTAACACGGTAAGTGTGTGGACCTATGACTGTGTGAGTGCTTGCTTAGGTTGATGTGTGTTAGTGTACATGAGCAAGCACAGCTGGGTATCTGAATAAGCATGTAATGTGTGCCCACATGCATGTTCACATAAACCCGAGGCTCCCCAAACCCACCTTATTCCCTCAAACTATTAAAAAGTGGAAAAGCTGGGGCTAGAGAGATGCTCAGCAGTTAAGAGAAATGGGGGCTTTTGCAGAGAGGATCTGGATTCTATATCCAGCACATACGACAGCTCACAACCATCTGTAACTCCAGTTCCAGGGGATCCAATGCCCTCTTCTGGCCTCCATGGAGACCAGACACACATGATTCCCATACATACATACAAGCACTCAGACACATAAATACACACAAAATGGAATTTAAAAATATAGAAAAACATCACAGGGCTCTGTTCCAATTTCTCTTCTTGGTACTTGCCACCCAGTTGTGCTCTTTTTAAAGAAGTTGTCTCATCTCCCTATTTTTCTGCAGCCCGGGGATGTTTGGAAACAAAGTGGGGATAAGGTAAGAAGTGGAGGGTTTTTCACTCCGGTTACCACTGTTCCCATCATCCACTTCTCTTTACTACGCTTCCTCGCCACACCCATATCCAGGAAGAAGCAAACACACCCACCAGTGTCTTCCCCCCTAGGGAAGGGTGACCTCGGACCCACAGGCCTCCCTGGCTTGCTGATCACCCAAACACAGCCTCCTCAGTGTTCCTCCTGGTCCCCTTCCCGCTTCTGGTCTGGTCAAGTGCCACCGTGCAGCCCTGCCTTCAGCCACTATCCCCAGCTTCCTTTCCTCTGAGCAAGGCCATGCTTCCCTGGGGCCCTGTCCTGGGACATCATTTCTCTGGGGGATCTCCGAGATCATCTACAACCTTGAGACTTAGCCATCTTCCCAAGGTGGAGCCCTCTCCTGGGCAAACTCGGTCACTGCCACAGTTTCTCCTTCGGTGAGGGGCTTTGGTTTTGGTTTTGCCTATTCCTCCGAGAGCCAGCCTCTCTCCTGGGACTGCTAATGGGTCCTCTCAGGGTCTCTCCCCCATGCCCTGAACATGGACGTCCCTTTTGTGCCCCCTTCTCAACTTAGCCTCTGTCAGACTCTATGCCCTGGCAGTTTGGCTGCCACACACCACTCACACCCTTTCTTCAGACAGGCTTCCCATCAGAGAAGTCACTCACAACCTTCACAGGTCCAGGGAGCTTGTTTTTAGAATATCACTTGCTCACATCATGACTACGTCCCTACACCCTTCTGTTCCAGGAGAAAGGCTCAAATCTTCTAAAGTCTGCTGGCCTTTACTGACCCCTAGTTTCCACTCTTACCACATTCCCTTAGCCCGGCTTCCGGCTCTGGGTGCTTTCTTCCCAGGCTTCCCAGTCCTGGGGCTCTGCCAGCCTCCTTTGCAGCTCCAGGGTCTTAGCTCCTTGCTCTAACGTGTGTTTCCTTCTCCTCACCTGCCTAATCCCTGCTCATCCTTCCAGAATCTATCCTGATGTCGCTTCTTAGAACAACCCTGCCTGAGCTCCTAGCCAGTCCTCCTGCCGCTGAATGGGTTCACATAGCCAGAAACACCTCCTTGTGGACTTAACTACGCTTGTACTTCGATGTCGATGAGATTGTTGCAGTTAGTGTCTGGCTCGCTAGAGAACTGTGAGATGAGGAGTCTATTTTTATGCATCACTGAATCAACAGGGCAGTGTCTGCTGTCTCCTGGCAGTTGATAAATATTTGAGGGATGAATGAACAGCAGTGTTAGACTGGACATGGCGAGAATTTTCACCATAAACCAGGTGCTACCCACTCAACACCTGAGTTTTTCAGCACATTGCTCAAATGCCCCAGAGCTCTATGATGCTGGAGAGATGGCTGAGCAGCTAAGAGCACTGGCTGCTCTTCCGGAGGACTCAGTTTGAGTCCCACTAGTCACACGGTAGCTCACTCACAACCATCCGTAACTCCAGTTCCAGGGGATCCGATGCCTCCTCAGACACTGCATGCATGGTACACATACTTACATAAAATTTAAGAAATAAACGAGTTTTTAATGAAGGAGGATGAGAGAGAAGGGAGTAAAATAATCAAGGTACACCATATGCATTCACGGAAATGTCACAATGAAACATCAGCATCATTATTGAGACAAGACCTTGCTATGTAACCCAGCCAGACCTTGAACTCAGTCCCCCTGCCTCAGCCTCCCAAATGCCAAGATTACAGGCATGAGATACTGTGCCCGGCTTTAAAATGTTTTGTTGTTGTTGTTTTGTGTTGTGTGTTTTTGGGTCAGGTCTCCTGTATCCCAGTCTAGCCTCAAACTTGATATGCAGGTGAGGATGCCCTTGAACCTTTGAGTCTACTGTCTCCACCTGCTGACTTCTGTGACTACAGGTGTGTGTCATCAAAATTCCCAGTTTATTCATGTCAGGGATTGAACCCAAGGCTTTGCGCACGCATTTTGCTAACTGAGATACAGCCCTAGCCCCTTCTCCACTTTTATTCATTACTCACCGTTATTATGTGAGTGTGTGATGGGGTGTGTGTGTATGTGTGTGGGTAAGTGAAGGTGTGTGTGTGCTGTATGTGTGAGTGAATGTGTGTGTGTGAGTGAAGGTGTGTGTGTATGTGTGTGTGATGTATGTGTGTGAGTGAAGAGGTGTGTGTGTGAAGGTGTGTGCGATGTATGTGTGTGAGTGAAGATGTGTGTGTGAGTGAAGGTGTGTGTGTATGTGTGTGAGTGAAGAGGTGTGTGTGTGAAGGTGTGTGTGATGTATGTGTGTGAGTGAAGATGTGTGTATGAAGGGGCATGTGTGTGTGTGTGTGTGTGTGTGTGAGAGAGAGAGAGAGAGAGTGAAGGTGTGTGTGTGTGTGATGTATGTGTGTGAGTGAAGAGGTGTGTGTGTGAAGGTGTGTGTGATGTATGTGTGTGAGTGAAGATGTGTGTGTGAGTGAAGGTGTGTGTGTGTGTGTGTGTGTGTGTGTGTGTGTGTGCCAATGTGCATGTGTGGAGGTCAAAGGACAACTGTTAAGAGTCATTTCTCCTTCCACTCTGGTTCCAGGGATCAAACGCAGGTCCGCAGGCTTGTGTGGCAAATGCGATTACTTGCTGAACCACCTCATTTTCCAACCTCAACTTTTCTAAAGAATTTTCTGAGGCTCTGTATGACCTCACAAACGAAGGCTCAGATCCTCTCAGATTTTTTTTTTTTAGGCTTTCCAAATAGATTTTCTTCCTTTCTTCCTCTCCTTTCCCTACTTAGGGCTGTTTTTAAATTGTCCTTATTTAATGAGTGTGTGCGTGTGCTGTGGTTGATTGAGCTCAGAGGACACTAGGACATTTTCAGAAGTCAGTTCTCCTACGTGTGGGTGTCCTAGAGACTGAACTCAGGTTATCCACTTTGGCACCAGGCACCTTTCCCATGCTGAGCCATCTCACTGACCCTCTTTGTTTTGAAACAGGCTTCAAGTAGCCCAGGTTGGCCTTGAACTCCCTAAGTAGTTGAGGGTGACCATGAACTCCTGATCCTCCTGCCTCTCTGTCTCTGTGCTGAGACTGTAGGCTGGTGCCACCACATCTGACTGTTTTCTCTCACTATTCTGTGCTTCTAAAAAACAAAGTCAGCGGCACATAAATGCATCCTGATTAGTATGACCTGTATGCCATTCTCTCTACCTGGACAAGTTCTCATTTCCTGTTTATCTTCCCTTATATTCCCTACCCATCCTCTGGGGCCAAGATTTAGCCCCAGCTCTTACGCAAAGCTTTTCCTCTCATCGGACACTTGCTAAGCTCTTGTGACCTGTGCTGTGTTCAGAATATCAGAGACTGCTTGTTCTGTAATAGAGAGTTGAAACAGTTACACGCCCAGCCCAAGGGCTGTTGGCCTCGAAGGATCATAGTGACTGCTGGTTCAGCCAGAGTCTGAGCAACTGCAAAAATCATGTTTCCCAAATGCTAGCATCAGGCAACAGCTTCATGATTCATGTCACAAACATGTTCTATCTAGAATGGTATTTCCTTGATAGTTTTCTGTAAATTAATGTGCTGTTTTCATTCCAATATATTAATCATTAAAAACACTTTATAAGGCCAGGCATGGTGGCACATGCCTTTTATTCCAGAGGCAGAGACATGTGAACCTCTGAGGTTGGGGCTAACCTGGTCTACAGAGCGAGTTCCAGGACAGCCAGGGCTACACGGAGAAGCCCTGTCACAAAACAACAACAAAGCCAGCTGAAGAGTTGGCTGAGTTGAGGGTTAAGAGCCCTTGTTGATTTTGTAGGAGACCTGAATTCAGTTCCCAGCACACACACACACACACACACACACACACACACACACACACACACATACACACGGCAGCTCACAACTGTCTGTAACTGCAGTTCCAGGGGCTCCAACACCATACCGTCTTCTGACCTTCAAGGGCAACAGGCAGGGCCATGCGTACAGACAAAACCTCATACACATCAAATAAAAAAGAAAGAAATCTTGAAGATATTTGCGGTCTGATGCCATTGTGAATAAAATTAAGAGCAGTGAAATTTTGGGGGGGACGGAGTCTTATTGTGTGTCTCAGACTGGCCTTAAAACTGCAACTTCCTGTTTCAGCCTCAACAGCTCTGTTTTTATAGTTAAGTGCTGGGACTGACTATACATATGTATCAACATGTTTCGTTGAAACAGTGTAAAATATAATGCACAGGGGTTGAACTACATATGCACTAGGGAGGTGAATTAGGTTTACAAGTTTGGGGTTAGCCTGAGTTATATGATCGAGTCTCAAAGGAATACTTTTATATGCAATTTAAAAATATATATAGACTGGGTGTGGTGCACGCCTTTAATCCCAGCCCTTAGGAGGCAGAGGCAGGTGAATCTTTGAGAGTTCAAGGCCAGCCTGGTCTACAGAGTTCCAGGACAGCCAGAGCTACACAGGAAAACTACATCAAAATGAAAGCCAGGGGATGATAAATATGGGATTTAGGATGTCAGCTAGTCTCACAGTTTGTGTTCCATTGCTTCAACAAACACCATGGCCAAAAGCAACCTCCATGTGCAGGAAAGGGTTAATTTCATTTTGTACTTCCAGGTCCATCACTGAGGGAAGTCGGGTGTGTGTGTGTGGGGGGGGGGGGGGGGACACGACCTCAAAGCAGGAAAGGAAGCAGAAGCCGTGGAGCAATGCTACTTACTGGCTTGCTCAGTGAGCTCTCATACATCCCAAGACCACCTGCCCAGGGGTGGTACCACTTACAATGGTCTGACCCCCATCAATGATTAATCAAGAAATTGCCCCCATGAACTTGCCTCCAGGCCAGTCTGATGGAGGCAATACCTCAGTTAAGGTTTTCTCTTTCCACATGACCCTAGTTTGTGTCAAAATGACAAAGAACTAACTAGTACAGCTACCTTAAAAGCAAGGACAGATGGAGGTTAGTTATCAGTTACTCGGTTACTGTTGAGGTCTGATTTTTTTTTTTTTTTTTTAGACCAAGATCTTTCTGTGTAGCCCTAGCTGTCCTGGAACTCGGTGTGTCCACTAGAATGGCCTAGAATTCACAAAGATCCGCCTGCCTCTGTCTCTAGAGTGCTAGGATTAAAGGCATATGCCACCATACTTGGCGAGGTTTGAGATATCTGTGTATTATAGGGGACTGTGAGTTCATGGCATGAATGCGGAGGTTGAGGACAACTTGCTAGAGTTGGTTCTTTCCTTCTACTGTGTGGATTCCCGGCATCAAGTTTAGACTGCCAGGCTTGGTGGCAAACCATCTCCTGGGCCCTGAGATTTTTAATGCATTTACTATTTTTACTATTTTTAATGCATTTACTATTATTATTTTCTATTATTATTTAGTTTTAGAGACAGGATCTCACTGTGTAGCCTGTGTTGAACTTGAACTCAAGATACTTCTGGGATCATGGGCAATTGCAGAGATTACATGACTGTACCACCATGCCTGGTCACATTTACTATCGCTCTGAAACAGCTAAGGAGCTAGAGATTCGCCTGCCTCTGCCTCCAAGGGCATCCTGGTCTACAAAGCAAATTCCAAGACAGCCAGGGACACACAGAGAAACCCTGTCTCCAAAAACCAAAAATAAATAAGCAACTAAGAAAGAAAACTGACTATATAATAAAAAATATTCCATGGAAAAAAACAGTGATGAGGCTAAGTAAGAGTGGCGTATGTTCCTAACCCCAACACTCAGGAACCTAAGGCAGGAGGAGGATCATGGGCTCCAGGCCTACCCGTCAGAACCCTGTTTCAAAAACCAAAACAAACAGAAGGATCTGTAACCCAACACTTGAGAGGTAGAGGCTGGAAGATTAGGCATTCAAGGTTACCTTTGACTATAGTGTAAGTCTGAGGCTAGCCCAAGCTTCATGAGATCCTGTCTCAAAAGCAGTCAATGATAAGAATGTTACGATTCAAGAATATGATTATTCATCTCCTTGAGATCAAGTAGAAGGAAAGAAAGAGAGAATGGACAAGGAAAATGCTTTCTTACCATGAGATTTAGAACAATTTTGTTTTTGTTTTTTGTTTTTTTGTTTTTCGAGACAGGGTTTCTCTGTGTAATTTTGGTGCCAGTCCTGGATCTCGCTCTGTAGCCCAGGCTGGCCTCAAACTCACAGAGATCCACCTGGCTCTGCTTCCTGAGTGCTGGGATTAAAGGAGTGTGACAACCACCACCCAGCGAGATTTAGAATAACAACATCACATCCCAAATCACCGGTCATTCTGCTAAAGGACTACATCCCCCAAGTAGATAGAAAGCTATAAACTAGAGGGTGCCTGCCTCGTCAGCAATCTTGCCTCCGATCGAAGGGAACTTTTGGCCAAATCCTTGCACGGAGATACTCGGCCTGAGTCTTCTGCTCTTGGACTTGCTCGCCTTTCGGTGACCAGCACAGGTCACTAGACATACATGACCCTGGAATTTGTGAATCAGTTGCTTCATGTTTGAGCTGACACTCGAGCAGGAACCAAGGTAGAATTTTCAACTGAAGACAAGTGAGAAGACCAGGGTATAAGTCAGTTACAACGTTTGCCTAGCGTGTGCAAAGCCCTGAGTTCAGTCTCCAGCATAAACCAGACGTGGTGGTGAGCCTCGGGGTCGCAGTCTGTCAGAGTTCAAATTACAAGCAAGTGCCACCACACCTGGACTTTTGATGTAGGTTCTGGGGATCTGATTTGGGTCCTGCTGATTGCAAGGTAAGCACATTGATTACCAACTGAGCTGTCGCAGAACCGTTTCCTTGACAACAGCGCTGAAGCAATTCTCTGATAAACTTCTGATGGGATTCAGATTTTTTTTCTCAGAAACCAGTTCCCTGTCTATTGTACAGAGGGCAAGTGTTTGAAGGAACTTATTCAGTCCTTATTTTTGTCCATGTCAACAATGATCCCCGAAAATACCTCTCCGAAGAGATGGTCTTAACTGGGCCTCGAATAGGGTTCTTTACTTGCAGCAGAATTGAAGTAAACTTCATCATGTGCTCACAAATAAAAAGTCCAAAAGCCTTTTTTTATGTGTATTTCTTTTTTTTCTTCTCAGCTTTAACTGTAACTGAATAGTTGAAGGTGGGCTAGAATTTTGTAGCTAGGTTTTTACTAAACCCACAACTGAGTTTAGCTGAGACTTTTTGGTCTAAATCCTTAGCCCGATCCTGTGTGGCACCATGCCAGCTTGGATCAGTTTCTTTCTACTCCTCATAGAGTGCGTGGTCCTCAGAGTCCTGGAAGGGGTGGAAAGAGGACTTGCAGGCCTGGATTCATCCCCATAAATCCTCACTGAACCCAGAACTAGCAATGAGGCCACTCCTGCAGCTGCAGACGGAACCTGTCACTAGGCAGAAGGTAGACATCTTTGGAGCAGAACCTGACTCTGGGTCTCCGTCCCCTTAGGGATAGAAGGTGGGGGGCAGCAGTGAACATTGGTCCCCATCCCTAAGCCTGGCTTCCATCCAGCTCAGAAATGAGCCCCACCTCCCATTCTCCCATTGGACACGGACTGTCTCTAGACACAGCTGACACCCAGCTGCCAGTCTCCCCTCCCCCATGGGCTGGTACTGGGGCCAGCCAGAGATCACCAAAGCAGACTAGGTCATAGACGATGGGCCTGGAGTCTTCATAAGTTCTAGTTTACTTTTGTTTTTATTATTTAAATTGTGAGACAGGGTCTCTGTGTAGCCCTGGCTGTCCTGGAACTCACTCTGTACACCAAACTGGTTTCAGACTCAGAGATCCACCTGCTTCTGCCTCCTGAGTGCTGGGATTAAAAGCATGTGCCACCACTGTCTGGCTATAATTTCTTAATTCTAAATATAAAAGTTAGTGATAGAAATTTTGAGAGCTAGAGAAGTAAAAAGAAAATAAAACTAACCTGGGCATGGTGGCTTGCCCTGGTAATCTTAGTGGTTGGAATCTGAGGCAGGAAAAAGATCATGACTTTGAGCCAGCCTGGGCAACACAGAGAGACCCTGTCTCAGGAATTAATAAATAGGCTGTAGCTGTCAACAGGGCTCCGTGAGCAAAGGCGCTTCCCACCAGGGCTGATGACTTGGTTTGGATTCCTGGAGGATTTGTCCATGGTGAGAGGACGTTTCCCAAAAGTTCTTCTACGACCTCCTTTCATGGGCAGCATGAAGGTCATGCACACACTAAATAAGTAAATAAGGGAAGGAGGGATGGCAGGGTGGATAAGAGTGTGTCCTCTTGAAGAGGACCTGAGTTCAATTCCCAGCACCCACACCTGATGGCTGACAGCTGCTTGTAACTATAGCTCCAATGGGGAAACCAGCCCCTCTGGCCTCCATGGGCATCTACACTTGAGCGCGCACGCACGTGTGTGTGTGTGTGTGTGTGTGTGTGTGTGTGTGTGTGTGTGTGATTTCTAAAATAAATTTTTAATGTGGTGGCACATGACTTTAATCCTAGTACTCAGGAGGAGGCAGAGGCAGGTGGATCTCTGTGAGTTTGAGGCCAGCCTGGTCTACAAAGTGAATTTCAGGACAGCCAGGGCTACACAGAGAAACCCTATCTCAAAAAGATAAAATAAAATAAAATAAAGGAAGCCACATACAGCCAAACAATCACTGTCCACAATTGCTAGTTTTCTTCTTATTTTTAATATGTAGATTTATTTTTGCTCCATGCAATAGATTTTTTAAAAATATTTCTTTATTTTTATTTTATGTGTATAGGTGTTATGGGTATGTCTGTGTACTACATATGTGCCTGGTGCCCAGGGAAGAATCAGATTCCCCCAGAACTGGAGTTACAGATGATTGTGAGCTACCATGTTGGTGCTGGGAATTGAACTCAGGTCCTCTGGAGGAAGACCAGTGCTCTTAAATGCTGAGTCATCTCTCCTGCCCCAGATTTTTAAAATAGAATCTCTATGTATTCTAGACTGGCCTTTAACTCAATCCTGCCACAGGTCCCGGGGTTATAGGCCTATGCCACCACACCCTGCTTTAAATGGGATCATTCTGTATCAACTACTTTGTATCAACTACTATACTTTTTGTATCTGTATCAACTATTATATTTTTTAACATGCCCTGAAAATATTTGTTTTTTTAAAGATTTATTTTTATGTGCATTGGTGTTTTGCCTGAATGTATGTCTGTGTGAGGGTTCCATATCCCCTGGAACGGAGTTACAGTTTGAGCTACCATTTGGGTGCTGGGAATTGAACCTAGGTCCTCTGGAAGAGCAGCCAGTGCTCTTAACCACTGAGCCATTCCCCCAGTTCCGATATTCCTATGTGATTAAAAACTCCTTGAAAATATAATTAATAGTGGGTATGAGTTTCCCCGAAGATCTACAAAGCTACCTTCTCCTCAACAATACCCCTGTTTCTGAGATTTTTTCCTGCAGGTCTTCAAGGCTGTTATATCTAACCAACTTGGGATCTCTTTAAGGACAAGAGGAGAACACAGGCCAGGCCACTGAAACTCTCAAAGTCACCTTGGGATAGACTCCTTTATCTGGTAGATCCTGCTGGATCTGTTTCCCACATCCAGACATGACAGAAATTCCAAGGAACCTTGCCTTTGAGTCCATCCTCTCACCCTAGTGTTACATGAGGTCATCTTCAAGTTTCCTCTCACTTCCCATTTCTTTTTGGAAATGGGATGGAGCATCTCCAGGCCTAAGTCATCCCCATCATTCCCCAGATTTCCTTTGGCTCTTGGTACCATTTCTGGGAAGAGTTGGTGTATGGTAAGCAGTAGAGGGTGGAAAATGAGGACCAGAAAATGAAAGGTGTCTTGGAACCAATGTCTTATTTATTTTGTTTGTTTTATTTTAATTATTATGATTTGTTTATTTTTAAATTTTGTGTGTTTCACCTGCATGTATGCCTGGTGCCCTCTGAGTCCAGAAAGAGAGTCAGATCCCCTGGAACTGGAGTTATGGATGGTTGTGAGCCATCATGTGGGGAATTGAACCTGGGTCCTCTGGAAGAGCAGTCAATGCTCTTAACCACTGAGCCAATTCTCTAGCCCTAGAACCATGTTTGATGTGTAGAGTTTTAAAAGCCCACCCTTTCCCATCTGGGGAGCAGACGGGGGGTTCAGAAGGGGCCCTACAGCGATACCTGGGAGAGAAAGGATTGTCCTGCCAGGGAAGAAGAGACACACCCTTGGTACCCTGACATGACCCAGGAGCTGCTGACCCTCCTCTGACTCCCCCTCCCCTATCAAGAACTTCTGTCATAAGCCTTCTTCTTAGCTCCCAGGTCCTTGTCCTGATTGTTCACCTCTAAGCATTTCCCAAGGTCATTCATTTCCACTGCTGCAGACTCCTGGTACACTCAGACAGACACAGGAGCATGCAAACTCCTTTTATCTATTTATTTATTTATTTATTTATTGGTTTTTCAAGACAGGGTTTCTCTTTGTAGCTTTGGAGCCTGTCCTGGAACTCACTTTGTAGACCAGGCTGGCCTGGAACTCACAGAGATCCTCCTGTCTCTGCCTCCCGAGTGCTGGGATTAAAGGCGTGCGCCACCACCGCCCAGCACCTTATTTTCTTATAAGAAGTAAGAAGTCTTCAGCTAGGTGGTGGTGGCGCAGGCATTTGATCCCAGGACTTGGGAGGCAGAGGCAGGCAGATCTCTGAGTTCAAGGCCAGCCTGGTCTATAGAGCAAGGAGTTCTAGGACAGCCAAGGCTACACAGAGAAATCCTGTCTAAAGAAAAAAAAAATTAAATTAAATTTAGGGGGAAAAAAGAAAAAGACAAGAAATCTCTCCCTCTGGCCCCACCCACCACCCAGTTTGACCTGACTTCTGGAAAAGCACCACGGGGCTTGAGCACTGTCCCCAGGGCTGCTCCCCAAAAGGACACAGTCACAGGCTTGTGGCAGCGTCTCTGCAGCTCTTTCAGCAGAGCCTGAGCACATATGCTTTCTTGTCTGACCTGCTCACATTGCTAGCCAGCACGCAGAGCTGTTCTGACGTTCCTCATTTCACAAGCAAAAAAAGCTGAGAGCTGAAATCAGAGGGTTGGTGATGTCAGGCCTGGGTCTTTCATCTGTGGCCCAACTGCAGCTCTCCCTTCCTCTAGCTTCAGCTCTCCTGAACCCCCAAAAGTCAGGGTACCCCCTTCCTTGGTTTTCCAGGCCTGTACGTTTCACACAGAGGCATCCTTAGTTCTTCCAAACTCAAACGCCGCAGCCACTTGCTTCCCCTACACCCCTCCCCCACCTCTCCTGAGCATTTTCGCCTGCCAATGGCTTCAGCTCAGTGGCTTGCTGTTGGAAGGAAGGGCCAGGAGGGCCTCATTTCCAAACCTCCTCTAATTGATTTCTCTCTGATGAGGGTCTTAATTCTTCCTGGCTGCCCTTATAGCATCTCTAGTGTCTTCAGGCACCCCACCCTCCAGCATGTAACCTGGGCTTGAAACATCATTCTGTATTTTAGTCTTGGCAGCCATTATACCCTGTGTATCCATCACAAGAGGCCTGCCTCCTTCTCAGAGCACACGTGCGTGCAAACACACACACACACACACACACACACACACACACCACAAACACTTTGTTGTGGCAGGTTTCACCACATTTTACCACCTCTGCTGTGTTTAAATTAGACAATCATATTCAAGTTAGACAATGAGGGGCAGCAGTGTGGATCTACATAATTCTGCCTGAGGTGAGGCCTTTCTTGCCAAATCTATCAATGGCTCATTGGGAGTTGAGGGGAGCTTGGAGGTCTGCTGCTAGTTCTTCACTCAGCCTTGGGACAGCTGGAGAAGACAGGCTTGCCTGGCCATCCTGACCCCATGGCTGGGTAAATAGACAACAGGACCTAATCCTTCACTGATCCCCTGCCCAGGACCAGAGTTGCAGAGACTAGGCCTGCTTGGAGCACACACTTCTGGCCCCAGAGCCTCCGGAGCAGAGCTGGATCAGAACTCAAGCTCATCGGCCATCATTCTGGTTCCTTTCATCTTGCCTGCACTGGGGGATGGAAGGGAGAGATTGGCTGGGTGCAATGCGGTGCTTCTGGGGACTGGGGGCAGGGGAGTCCATTCAAATTGACAAAAATAGAACATCAGCCTCATATCATTTTTCTCAAAACAAGATTTATTGAAGTTCTGTCGGTGAAAATCGCTGCTGTGTGGAACGCTTAACTTATAGATTAGATTACTCAATCGTGCCTTACTACATTTTTCATTAGAAAAATATTGGCTGGGAGAGTTTGACCTCATAATCTCTGCATTTTAAACAATAACCAGAGGAAAACCAAATAGAAGGCACAAGTTAACGGGTTTTCCCCCCCAGCCTTCCCCCCTGGGAGAGATCAGAGCGAGGGCTGGGAAGGGAATAGGAGTGGAATCTGCTGCGTGAGCAATTCCCCATCTCCCGCCCATTCCCCAGAGGCTGCGGAGGTACAGGCAGGAGGTGGGGAGCTGTATGGAGTCCTTGGGGCGTAGGCCTTAGCAGCTCCCTGCTGGAGGCCCAAGGTGAAGCTGTAGGTTAGTCAGCTGGCCTCTGCCCTGGAGGGTAAAGAGAGGATGCTGGCAAACAGGATGCTTTTCTCTGTGTCCAGGACTGTCCTCTAGTCTAGCTGGAGAGTTGAAAGCACTGAGGATCCAGAAAAGGCTACAGAACCATCGTCACATTGAACACCTTGAATATATTCAGTCTTTTGTTTTGGGGGGACATGATCTTACTCTGTAGGCCTAGAGTTGACTTTGTAAACCAGATAGGCCCCAATCTCATAACAATCCTCCTGCCTCAGTCTCCTGAGTGTTCAGATTACAAATGTGATCCTCTATGTCTAAGTTTACTCAGTCTTATTTGACAATTCAGCGTGTTTTAAAAGACTCAGAATAATCTAGAATCCCAGGACAACTGTGGGATCCTGCTGGATCTTGCAGGATCCTGCGAGGCTGCAGAAGTCCCCTACCTGCACCCTTGCTGGAGTAGAGTGCTCTTTCTCAAAGAGAGTTCACAGAAGAAGGAGCAATCCCAAGACTAGGTCAGGATGAGATCCTCTAGCTGGCCATCAGGGCCAGAGGCTTCTTAGGGACTGCAGGCTTGCATGGCCAAAGCTGAGGGCAGGTATGGCGGTGCTGGCCACAGGGGAAGTCGGAGCGCAAAGTCCAGGGAGTGCAAATGGATCCTGGGCCCCTTTTCCAATTGCTGATCAGATTCCTTAGCAAGCAGCACCCCCATCTAGTCCTTGTCTTGGTTTCTACTTTCCGTGGCTTTGGTGATGTCTAAGTTCTGACACAGTCATTAGTTACAAAGAGCAATTATTTTCTTTTTGTCATTAAAAGTCATTTTTTAAATGGCTCCAGGCGACATCACAGAACAAAGAAACAAAATATCCATGAAAAGACTTAATCACAAATTACTAATTATTTCGCCCCCTTCTCCCTCCCAAAATCGTGAAATCTGAGCCCCATGAAAAGGGAGAAGGTCTGCCCATCCTTGAGCTTGCCATGGCTCTTAGGCACCTAATCCATCATGGAGGGGCATTTCCTGGCCCCCTCTGAGCCCTGGGGGAGGGGGTGGCAGAGAGTCCCTTATTTCTGACTTTTGAAGTCTCCTTCTGTCCATAGAGAGAGAGCTTCAGTAAATACGGGGAGGGCGCAGCTTGAAAACGAGTGGGAAATCCCACCTAAAGCCCCCACACTTTGGATGGTAATGCCCCCTCCTCCCGGGCCAGCAGTTTCCCAGCTGGCCTTTGAAGCCTGTGGGCCACAGAGCAGGAGCCGCCCCCTGCAGTGGGGCTCCTGGGGGCTCCAGCTGGAAAACAAACCGGAGGAGGAAGTAATCCTGAAGGGGAAGCCCCTGGGTCCCCAGACGTGAGGAAATAAAATGTGTTTGACATCAAGATGTATGGGAGAGGGGGAAGTCTAGGGTGTGGGCCCCACTACCAGGCCAGGCCTTCTCCTAGGGCTGGTTGTGGTCGCCTTATCTGACCCTGGTTGAAAGAGAAGGCGCTGCTGGAGCAGGCAGCCACCCGGGGGAGAACAAAGGGCCTTCCAGAGCCCTGACCAAAGGTAACCTCCTCAGAGATGCCACACTCACCCCATCTCTCTGCCAACATGTCCTGTTCTCCGTAAGCAGCTGGCCCTGAGTTTAGGAGACCAGCCACACATCAGTGGAGGAGAAGGTGTTGGGAAAGGCAGGCTTGTAGGTCCAGACTGTTAAATCCCTGAGAAAGAATGAGGGACCCACCTCTCCGAGTCCCTACTAAACATTCAAGTAATCTTCTAAATAGGCTCTCCTCATTGCTCAACTCTGAACTGGACTCCAGCATACACCCAGGCCCATTCATTCATTCATTCATTCATTCAACAAATGCTCCTCACACTTGCTATACACACAGAAAAGGAATGCATCAGTGAGCAGGATAGGTGTGAGTCCTGTATCCATGGACCAAGTTTATGTTTCTCAGGAATCTTTTTGTTGTGAAGACCTGTTTCAAAGAGAATAGCAAGCCTACTTATGCTGGCCCAGCCACTCCGTGGGTATTTGGACAATGGTCCTTGTTTTTGTTTTTTTTTTTTAACTCATTCCCCAGTGATCACTTCCTGAAGTATAGGTCTTTTGTGTCACTTGGGTCTCCCAGGGTCCCTGCCAGTGCTGGGCATCTGATAGAGGTGAAGAGAGTTATAGGAGGAAGGACAGACGGCACCGGCATCTAACAGCCAGAGTCTACCTACTAGCCGTTGTTACTGTGCCGTATAATCGGTGACAACTTTGACTATAAACTCCAAAATATTGCAGTCATGGTTTGTATCCCAGCAAGAGAGCTTGGATTTCAAATAATTGTTCACTTTGCTAACTGAACTATTCCCCCAGCCCCTTTTTATAGGAAAACTAGGTTATTCAGTCCACAAAAGGGCAGCAGGCTGAAGCTGGACGTGGTGGTGCACTCCTTTAATCCCAGCACTTGGGAGGCAGAGGCCAGCAGATCTCTGTGAGTTCAAGACCAGCCTGGTCTACAAAGCAAGTTCAAAGACAGGGCTACATAGAAAGACCCTGTCTCAAAAGTGTGGCAGGGCAGCAGGCTGGGAAAGTGACTGGAATACTACCATCAGCCTAAAGAGGTCTTTCTACTCAGTGCCAGAGGCAGTTGGACTGTCTTAGTTCAAGGCCAGCCTGGTGTACAGAGCGAGTTCCAAGATAGTCAGGGCTACCTGTCTTGAAAAACAAAAACAAGACAAAAAAAAAAAAAAGGTCTTTCAAGAGGAGAAGGCTTTGCTTAGAGACCTTCTCTCCACTCTTCTGCTCCTAGCTGCACCAGCAGCTCAGACTTGGAGAAGAGAGAGGCCTCGGGTAACAGCCCTTCTTTGGGTGTTGTGAAGACTGCAGTGGTATTCTCCTTTGCTTCCTTGAATGCTAAAAATCCTTATGTGTCAGCTGCATCATGGCCACCGGGTTTATGGCTGCGTTTCCTAGATTCTCTTGCAGCTATATTTGTCCAAGTAACTAGATTCTGACTAATGAGATACAAAAAGAAGTAATGAACATTTTTCTGGGCTCTTTTTAAAAAATTAATTATAAACGGGCAGTGGTGACACACACCTTTAATCCCAGCACTCAGGAGTTAGAGGCAGGCGGATCTCTGTGAGTTCAAGGCCAGCCTGGGCTACAGAGCGAGATCCAGGACAGGCAGGGCTAGACAGAGAAACCCTGTCTTGAAACACCAATAAATAAATAAATAATAAAAAATTAACTATTACATTTATTTATGTACTTATTTGTATATGTATATAGGCCTATGGGCACACACACTCCATGGGGTATGTGTAGGTGTGTCCATGGGGTATGTGTAGGTGTGTGTGTGTGTGTGTGTGTGTGTGTGTGTGTGTGTAGGTCAGAAGATAATTTGGAACAGTCAATTCTCTCCTTCCACTACGTGGGGCCCAGAGATGGACCTCACGTTGTTCAGCTTGTCAGTAAGCACCTTAACCCACAGAACAATTGAAGGAGCCCGTGGTTCTGCTCCTAAGAGAAGGAGCTCATCATCCACCTGTTCTCACTGGGTCTAAAATGGATAGGGAGCTGGGGCAGCCATCTTAGACCTCAAGATAAAAGTCGTGCCTGATACTGTGGTGTGGCTGCTATATCTGCCCCTGCACGATTCTGCTTCTTTGTAGAAGAGGAAAACAAACTTCTCATGTGCTTAACTCACCATTACTTTGGAATTTGCTTCATTTCCTCTTTGCTGTATCATCTGTGGACAAAAGAAAAGCAGGTGAGCAAAGGCAACCCTACACGGAACATTATGTGGACCACATACAGCATTTACGTTTTTCCCAGTAGACACATGAAAAATAAAAGAGAAAACAAACAGGTGAGCTTGGTTTTCGTGATCTCTTTGCTCAATTCAATATTCACACAGTATTTCAGCATGTGAGCAACATATAAAATTATTAAGTAGATCGTTTACACCCTTCTCTCATGCTAGGACTTCAAACTAACATCTCAGTTGGAGCACTCATTTCCAGCGCTCAGGAGCCACATTTGGCTAGTAGTGGCAGGATTGGCCAGCACAGATCGAAGGGAATTGCTAGAGGCTAAAAACCAATTAGGGATTGAGGACCAGCCCTGAGTCAGAATAGCAGCTACGGTAACCACTGTTCCTACGGCTGCAAGGAGAGCCTTTTGGCAGAATCATCTCATTTCTAGCCAGATGCTTGGCACATGGAGCAGGCTCTGGCTTCTAAGCCTGAGTTTCCTGTATTGGACCCTGGGGCAGGACTATCTCAGGAAGCAAGTAGACCCCCAGGAAGATGGAGGAGAAGAAGGGAACGCTGGAACACGGGCTATTTCTACTTCCCCTTTGTCTTTAAATCCGAACAAGTAGACCAGGAAAGATCATGTGTGATCGTAGAAGGCCCAGGGGGACCCAAGGCCACGGTGTGCTCCCTGGGAGCTCAGCTGGTGTATCAGACCTACCTCATACAGTGATGGGGTTAGAGGAAGAAGAATACCACACAAAGAACTTCTACTTACCAACATAATCCAGTTTCCTACACACCTGCATGACAATTCAGCACCTCGCCTACAATCACTTACAGCTGCCTTCCTTCATCTGTAACCATAATTATGTCAGGATCACCTACTGATGCTACCTCAACTCCAGAAATGATTGTTCCCTGTTACTCTGAGATTTTATATCACCACGCCCCTCAACATGACAATAGCCAACACCACTTACTCCCTTTATCACCATGGCAACACTCATTTACAACGACCACTCATCATCCCATTCCTGCTATTACTATAATCAGTCCAATAGCTTCAATTGCAACCTCACTATAACAATCATTTTCATTATCACATAATAAGAAATAGTATACCTTCCAACATCTCTACCATCTCGATATTATAAGGAGACACCTTGCACTCTACCCAGTTCCTCTTTTTCTGTCTAGAAATCTCTGAATATTCCCATAATTTCCTGGTGAAACAATGTATTGGGGATGGAGAATGGTTTCATGGGTAAAGCACCTTCTGCGCAAGCATGAGGACCTCTGTTTGAAGCCCCACTCCACGCTAACTCCAGGCCTGGCTTGTGGGGGTAGTGTGGAGACAGGCTGATCCTAGAGGGCTTGACGGCAGCCCGTCTAGCCAAAATGTTCTAGCTCCAGGTTCAGTGAGAGATCAGTAGAGGGGCTGGGGAGATAGCTTAGCTGTTAAGAGCACACACTGCTACTAAAGAGGACCTGAATTCAATCCCTAGCCCTCATGTTAGATAGTTTACGATGCCTGTAATCCCAGCTCCAGAGGAATCTGATGCCTCTGCTCTCTGTAGGCATTTTTTTTTTTTTTTTTTGGTTTTTCGAGACAGGGTTTCTCTGTGTAGCTTTGCGCCTTTCCTGGAACTCACTTGGTAGCCCAGGTTGGCCTCGAACTCACAGAGATCCGCCTGGCTCTGCCTCCCAAGTGCTGGGATTAAAGGCGTGCGCCACCACCACCCGGCTCTGTAGGCATTTTCACTCACTTGTACATACTCAAATACATATACACACGATTAAAAATAAAGATAGGAGCTGAAAAGATAGTCCAATAGTTAAGAGCACTGACTGCTTTTCCAGAGGACCCAGGTTCGAGTTTCAGCACCCATGTGGCAGTTCACAACTGTCTGTAACTCTAGTTCCAGGGGATCTGACACCCTCTTCTGGCCTCTGAGGGTACCAGGCATGCAGTAAGTGCACAGACATCCATGCAGGCAAAACACTCATATACATAAAAACAAACAAACAAACAAACAAACAAATAAAGTGAAATATTTTTAAAATTTCCTGCCTGCTTGGACATGATAGCTTATAGATCCCTGGCTGATATCTTACTTCCCAGACCTCTGCCTTGACTGCTCTGCCATCAGTTACAAAGGTTGGCCTCACTGAGCCAGGGAGCTTGGTAGTGCCTTGCCCTCCCCAGGACTAATATACTGCCAACATCTTTTCTTGGACTTTTGCTGAGCAAACCAAGCAAAGTTTGTGTCGTTTGTCTCTGGAGGCTGAGGTGGAACTCTCAAGCCCAAAGCAGGCTAGGAAATGGTATTTTCTGGCAAGACTTCCCAGTGTAGACAACTGAGTGCTCAGCTCAGGAAGAGGAAGGAGAAAACTGCAGAGAAGGGAGTGTTCTGTCCAGAGCCAGAAGTATCAGCCCGTGGGTTCAATTCCACCATGCAGGTGGTGAGTGGAGAGGCACTTCAAGTTGCACAGGCTGGGCTAGGTAGCAGTTCAAAGCCACACCCTTCACGACTCATACAGTGGTCTTGTTCTGGTGCATATACTTCCCGGGGCTTCTGGAAAGAATAAGGACCCTTTGCTCTGTTCCAGAAGGCTTACCATAGAGACAGACCCTGGATAGACTAAGCCTCCTCCATAGGCAGTGAGATCTTGGAGTCTGAATTGGGAGGAGGGTCTTCCTCCACTGGGTCATCATTTCTCCCCTGCACTCTGCTCTCCTGGGGTGCACAGGCTTTTGGTTTTGGTTTTTGTTTCTCCAAGTAGTCCACCCCTTCAGCCATATGTGGTTCTCTTCTCTGCTTGGAAAGGGAAAGGATCCAAATATGTCCCAGGATGTGTATATGAATTAGGTTCTGATCCGTACCCTGTAGGAATGGGCTTGATTTCATTCAGATAAGATTGACAGGGTCTGGAAGGATGGCTCAGTGGTTAATAGCACTGGCTGCTGTTGCAGAGGACCTGGGTTTGATTCCCTGAAGCCACATGGCAGTTTTCAATTGTATGAAACACTAGTCCCAGAGAGTCCATCTCTTTCTTCTGGCCTCCGTGGATACTGCATGCACGTGCATACATACATGCAGGCAAAACATCCTTATACATAATAAATGAAAAACATTTTTTTAAAAAAATTGACAGAGGGCTGGGGGCAAAGAGGAAGAAGGGAGCTAGATCCTAGTTTTATAGATTTTGAGACCAGATCCTTTCCCAGTTCCTGGCATTATGTCCTGTCCAAGACAAAGCCTATGTATAGAGAGGATGTGTGCGTTGGCTCTATGTGTGCATAGACTGAACTTTATCTAAAGTGAACTTCAGATAGAGCCCAGGGCTCAGTAATAGAGACCTCACCCAGTGCTGGCCAGATGAGCTATGAAGAAACTCAGAAGGCCAGGTGGAGGGGACAGAGGCAGCTTCTCCTGACTAGTAGACCTTAGGGCCGTAGACACACTAGTTCACAAGACTTACCCTCTGCCAGAACAAGGAGATATTAGCCCTCATTCCTCCTTAACTTTATTAATTTGTTTGTTTATTTATTTATTTATTTTTGGGGATTTTTTTTTTTGAGGCAATCTCATGAGCCCGCCCAGGTTGGCCTTGAACTCACTATGTAGTCAAGAATAAGCCTCTTGCCTCTACCATGGAAACGCTGGGACTATATAGACCTAGGACACCATGCTCAGTTTACACTGTGCTTAGGATCAACCCAGGGCCCCATGCATGCTGGGCCAGCCCTCTGCTAGCTGACCTGCACGCTGCAGACCCCTCCGCTCACTCATTCACTTCTTCTAAGTCTGGGGCACCGAACTGGACCAGAGAGGCATGAGATGACTAAGACTTGCTGTTTATCCTTAAGGAGCAGGTAGTATGACCAAGTTGTCACTGAGAGAAAGGAAAAGATTCTTGGGCTCGTCCCAAGAGGGGGCAATGGGCAACATCCTAGCAGATGATGGATGAGGCCAACTCTGCCCTGACAGGGACATTACCTGCAACAGGCTCCAGTCGTATGTAGAAACAAGAAGCTTTGGAAGTTGGGGGAGGGTGATGAAGAGGAATGCAGACCTGGGCCCCCCATCAACATCCCAGTCTAGGGCCCTGTCTTAACCCTCTTGGGAACAGAAAGACCAAGAATAGAATCAGCAGTTTGGGTTTTTTTTTTAATTGTATTTATTTGTTTTTTTGTTTTGTTTTGTTTTATCTGGGTGGATTTCTTTTTTTCTTAAGAGTTATTTTATTTTAAATTGTGTGTGTGTGTGTGTGTGTGTGTGTGTGTGTGTGTGTGTGTACATGGTACATGAAGCCAGAGGCATCAGATTCCTCTGAAGTTGGAATTACAGGTGGTTGTGAGGCACCAGACATGGGTGCTGGGAACAAAATTGGATCCTCTGCAAGAATGGACTGTAGTCTTAAACACTGATCCAGCTCTACTACCCTTGGTGTGTTTCTATATAGGCTGAGTTCTGTGGATGAGAGAGAGAGAGAGAGAGAGAGAGAGAGAGAGAGAGAGAGAGAGAGAGAGAGAAGGGAGCGCAGAGGCCAGAGGCAGGAGATTGTCTGCTCCAGAGGTCAGATTCCAGAACAAATAGAAAGCTGACTCCCTTTCTAACATAGAAGGGATGGGAGTAAGTCTGGGGAGCTAAAAGTGAGGGCAAAAGATTAGAGTCCCTGTGGGCTAGGGAGGAGGCTGCCGGGGCCTGGCGGGTCCCTACACCCGTGTCTAAGCTTTTGCTGTCAAAGTGGAGGCCAGGGGCAGCCACTGAAGGAACACGAAGCTCTCAGGCTTTGACCAGTCTAGCAGAGCAGGAGGTCTACCTCCCTCAGCAGAGCAGGAAACAGACCCAGGTCACACAAGGACAGCCAGCTTGCGTCTCTCCTGTCAGACTTTCCTATGGTTCTGAGCCAGAGGACCTCTCCCCAAGAGGATTCTGAGCACGTGTCCCCAGCTAAGCAAATCCCTGTCTCAGTCACTCAGTACCAGCATGAGTGGGTCTCAGGGATGACTCCAGATTTCAGGGGTAAAAACGGGATTGGCTGAGTTGATGGCCACCTGAGGCCCTGATGGACTACAGACTTCTCCAGTCCTTCCCCCACCCTCACTAAGGGCATGGTAAGGCTCCGTCCTTAGCCATGTGCCTATGGCTCTGCCCTGGACCTGTTCAGCCTCCAGCACATTACTCTCAGTTTTTTCACCCCTCCATTTCTTCCTAGCTCATTTTCTCTCTGCTTTCCTACCAACCTCCACACACCAACTCCAGCCTGCCCTTATCTCTGTATGTATCTATCTTCTTTATCTCTCTAGCTTTTTTTGTTTGTTTGTTTTTATTTTTCAAGACAGGGTTTCTCTATGTAACCCTGGCTGTCCTAGAGCTCTCTCTGTAGACCAGGCTGGCCTTGAACTCAGAGACCCATCTCCCTCTGCCTCTTGAGTGCTGGGATTAAAAGCATGTACCACCACCACCCTGTAGGTTTTTTATTTTGTTTGTTTGTTTGAGACAGTTTCTCTGTGTAGCCCTGGCTGTCCTGGAACTCACTATGTAGACAAGGATGGCCTTTTTCCTGGAGATCTGTCAGCCTCTGCTTCCCAAGTGCTGGAATTAAAGGTGTGCACCAACTCCACCCAGCCCTCTCTGATCTTTTAAAATAACTTTTAAATGTTTTTGTTTTATATTTATTTGGGGTGTGTGTGTATGTGTGTGTGTGTGTGTGTGTGTGTGTGTGTGTGTGTACACACTTGGTGGCAAGTGCCCTTATCCATTGAGCCATTTTGGTAGCCCCCTATACCTTTGAGCTTTTATTTGTTTTTATGTGTAGGTGTTTGCCTAAATGCATGTCTGTGCACCACATGTGTGCAGTGCCTGCAGAGGCCAGAAGATGTAATAGATCCCGCTATGACTGAGTTACAGTTTGCCACGTATGTACTAGAAACTGAACCCTGAGTTCTTGGGAAAAGCAGCCAGTGCTCTTAAGTGCTGTGCCATCTCTCTCCTTTTCTGAAACAAGGCATCTCTCTAAGTAACTCTTCCTTGTCCAGAATTCACTACATAGATCAGGCTAGCCTCAAACCTGCAGTAAATCCTCTTGCTTCTATGGCTCTAGCATTAGGATTTCAGACACGAGCCACCACACCCAGCTTTCAGGTTAGCCCAGGCTGGCCTCAAAATTGTATATACTTGAAGATGACTTTGAACTCCTGGTTTCTATCTCTCTGAGTTCTAGGGCAGCACCACTAGGCAGGGGATCTAACCCAGTTTGGGACAGAAGAGTATCAAAGTCTGGCCCCAGGACAGATCCTGGACAGCCTGATCGGGAGTTTCTTCTGAGTCTGGCTCTGAGAAACAATGGCCAGGGCCCAAGCAGACCTGGGAAACGAGGTGAGAGAACTTGTGGAAGGTCGGGAAGAACAAGCCTTGGCTGTCCCTTCATCCTGCAAGTTTAACCCCACCACACCCTCCACCCTGGCTCACCTCAGTGTAGAGGTGGAACTGGCCTCAGCCTGCTTCCACAAGCTTCCTATCTTTGGACAACCCAGGGGTAGAAGCCTGGGGAGAAGGAGGGACAAGTGTCTTCCGGATGACGGTGGTACAGCTGGTACGCACATCCAACAGATGCGCATAGACTCCCGGCTCAGGTCCACACTGTTACATATCTGTGTGCTCACACTCTAGCACAGCTTCCCTGTCTGCCATCGTCATCCAGTAAATGTATGTGAAGCCACTACCCTGATTTCCTAGACCCTTGTTTAGCAGCTGGTGTTACTATCCCATGCAAGACAAACCCAGACAAGGGGTCTTAACTACTGTGATGTTTTATTGACTCAAAATTGCCAGAGACATTGAAATTGTAAGTTCCATTGTAGAGAAACAGAGTGGGGGCCAGGCAGGTCTTCTTGGCGTCATGCAGGCTGGGACTGCATGAGGAGTTCCTTGAAGGCATAGAGACCCAGAAAGCCATGCTGAGGGACATGGAAGGCCATGCTGAGGGCTAGGGCTTGAGGGCAGGATGCTCTTTTTCCTTCTTCCTTCCCTTCGTTTGCTTTTCCTTCTTTCTTTCCTTTCTCTTTCTTCATAAACAGGACTCCATGTAACCCAGACTGGCCTCCAACTTGCGCTGTAGTGAAGGGTGATATTTAACTTCCCTGCAGATGTGAGCCACTGTATTCGGTTTCTGCGATACTGGGGGTCAAAACCAGGGCTTGGTGCATGTTAAGCAAGCACTGTACCAGTTTAGCTACATCCACAGTCCCCGGAGAATCTTCCCAAGTTACTCATGGGCTGGCATTAGCTTACTCAGCCTACTGCAGGGGCTAGTTTCCTATCGGCCATCTTTTATACCCAATCCACTGGTGGCCAAAGCCCAACTCATTGTCACCACACAAGGTCACATGCACAATCCCCTGCCATACATTTGCACAATTGTCCTCCTACAGTCAGTATCGCACACAGACTCCCATAGACTCTAACACCACATCATAGGCACGGCTTTCAAAGGCTCAGTCACACAAATATTCTCATACATGTCCTGTTAAGTGTGTGCACACAAGCCTCATAACAGCCACACATGACCCATTCTCTCTCAGCTCTCACCAGATCTCATGCAAGATGCGACTCCCTCAGCCACCGCCCCACTACAGCTGCACGCAGCACACTCTGCTACATGTGCCATGCACACGTGCACACACAGGGTAGTTGCTCATACACAACAACCATGCTCCTGTTAGGCTACCAGAGACAAGCATGTGGAGCCCCTGATTACGGCTAAATGTCAGCGAGTCCCTCTCCTCCCAGTTAGAGATGAATTGTTGCTCGGGAGATATTTCATCCTTAATGCCTCCTGCTTGAACTGGAGCATGCGTCTCCAGGAGGTTACGCTTCTCCCAATCTGTCTACTGCTCCCCCCACCCCAGGGACCTGCCCTCCTGCTTCTCAGTTTTCATGGGGAGGAACAGAGGCTCCCTCTCCCCTTACAGCTTCTCCTTATCCCTTCTCTCCCTGCAAGCTCAGCTCCTGGTGCAAGAACAAAGCCCAGGAAACTGCCCTGGCCCCCTTTGCCGACTTCAAGTCAAGAGGTGTCCCTAGGGCCCAGGAGTCATAGCTTACCCAACCCCCACTCCGACTGCTGCTACCTGTGTTTGGGACCAGAGTAGCCCTTGGCAAGGAGAAAAGTTGGGGCTACAAAGCGTGGGTCTGGCCTTGAAGGACAGTCCCTCTTAGGGGGTCTCTCTGTCATATTTTTTTAAAGTCTTTTTGTTGTTGTTGTTTGTTTTTTGTTTTGGTTTTTTTCTGAGACAGGGTTTCTCTGTGTAGTTTTGGTGCCTGTCCTGGATCTCGCTCTGTAAACCAGGCTGGCCTCGAACTCATGGAGATCCACCTGGCTCGGCCTTCTGAGTGCTGGGATTAAAGGCGTGTGCCACCACTGCCCCCCATAGTTTTTTTAAAGTTCAACATGTTTAGGGCCCTGGGTTCGAACCCCAGCATTATAAAAGCAGCACACACAAAAAGATCCCAGGAGTGCTGGCATGAGAGTGACCTAGCATAAATGTTCAGGAGGAAAGCTGTGTAAGAGGCTCCCGAAGCCTCATAAGGTGTATTCCTTCGCCATGTTTAAGAATTATTGTAAGAACGCAGACCAGGAGAGTTCAGAAAATTTGGCTTTGAGGGCTCATCCCAGCCTCGTTTATAAGAATGAAAAATTGGAAACAACCTAAACCTCTCCCACAGTAGGGATTGGCAGTGGTACAGTCATCCACAGAATACTGTGTAGCCATTAAAACAATGGTGTGGAAGAATGTTTAGCATCATTGAACGACATTCTCCACATAAGCCGAATGAACAAGCAGGTTGCAAAGCAGTGTGTATACTAAATGCAATGCGGTGTGCTGGACTGGATCCTGGATGAAGAAAGGGTTTGTGTGGAAAAACCCACTACAGCCAAATAAAAGTCTAGAGTTCAGTTATTAACAGTGAGCCAATGCTGATCTCCTCGCTCTGACAAAGGCACCAAGATAATGTTAAGTTTCAACAGCGGCTGAGACTGTAAAAGGCAGACACGCACACTCCCTGCATTAGCTTTGCGAGATGTAAGTCTAAAATGATCCTAACACTGCATTTTATTTTTAAAAGCGTTATGTGTACTTAATGAGACTCCCTATTTTGGCTCTTACAATGTATATACAGTTCTCCCTCCAGATGAAGAGCTGAAAAGCATTGTCTATGAGGAAGGAGACCTCATTAGATGCAAAATCTGCCTGTGTTCCACCTTGGACTTCCCAGCCTTCGAACTGTGAGAAATAAAGTTCTGTTGTTTATAAGCTAAGGAAAAAAAATATAAAGTGCGTGCGTGTGTGTGTGTGTGTGTGTGTGTGTGTGTGTGTGTGTGTGAAGATGTGGGAAAGAAAGATGGGCGTACTGGCACACACCTTTAATCCCAGCACTCGGGAGGGAGAGGCAGGTGAATCTCTGTGAGTTTGAGGCCAGCCTGGTCTAAAAATCTAGTTCCCAAACAGCCAGGGCTGTTACAGAGAAACCCTGTTTTGAAAAACTAGATAAATAAATTAATTAATAAAAAAAGATCTGAAAGAGTATTCATCAACACATCACCACTGGTGATTTCCAGGGGTGGATTATACATTATTTTAGTTTGTTTTACTTCAATTATTTCAATATTTTTTTTTTTGAGATAGAGTTTCTCTGGCAGCTTTGGCTGTCCTGGAAGACTCTCTGTAGACCAGACTAGCTTATGATTCTCACTCTGTAGATCAGGCTGGCCTCAAATTTACAGAGATCCTCCTGCCTCTGCCTCTCTAGTGCTGGAATTAAAGACATGCCCCACTACGCCCATTTTACTTATTTTTATTGTAAGTGTATTAAGTGTTTTGCCTGTGTGTATGTATGTGCACCACATGCTTGTCTGTTGGCCAGGGACACCAGGTGTTCGGTCCCCTGGAAGTCAGGGATTGTGATCTGCCATGTGGCTGTTGGGTATTGAACTCAGATTCACCACAAGAGCAGCAAGTGCTTTTAATCACGGAGCCGCCATTTTGGACCTCAGCTTTTTGTTTGTTTGTTTTAGTTAAGAAAAGATACTGGGGCTGGAGAAATGGCTCAGTGGTTAAGAGCACTGACTGTTCTTCCAAAGGATCTGGGTTCAATTCCCAGCACCCAAATGGCAGCTGACAACTGTCTGCAGCTCCAGGTCCAGAGGATCTGATGCCCTCATACAGCCATACATTCAGGCAAAACACCAATGTACATGAAATAAAAATAAATAAATGATTAAAAATAAAAAGATATCCTTTGTCATTAAAAAAAAAAAAGAAAGAAACAGATACCACTTGTTCAAACCCTAGCTGGGCAGCAGTGCCACATGCCTTTGATCCCAGCACTTGGGAGGCAGAGGGAGGAGAATCTGTGTGAGTTCAAGACCAGCCTGGTCTACAGAGCCAGTTCCAGGACAGCCAAGGCTACACAGAAAATCCCTGCCTCAAAAACAAAACAAAAAAAAAAAGAAAGAAAAAAAAAAAGTTCAAAACCTGTGTCACAGGGGATGCTGAGAGCAGTGTGGTTCCTAGCTGCCCCACTTAGCCTCTTCAGTCCCCTTTCTGGGGCCGCTGAGGTCCTGAAGGTATTGAGAACAGCCTTTCACCCTGTCTAGCCATAAAACCGCATGACTTACCCTCAGCTCTGGGAATCCCAGAGTCTATAATCATCTTCTTTGAGCCCAGTCCACTGTCCTCTCACCTTGTGTATTTCCTCGGTACTGTCTACCTTTGCTGTAGGTACCCTTGCCTTCCTCCTGCCCATCTCCCCTCCTGCCCCGACTTCCTCCCCTCCTGCCCCAGCCCTGTGCCTCCTGTCAGCCCATCTACCCACATCCAGCCATAAGCCACTCACTCTCCTGGCTGTTCCTCCTGGCCACACTAGAGCAGGTAAATAAAACAGCCAATTCATCGGCCTCAATTCAACCTTAATCCATATTTGGCAGGAAAGTAAAAGCTTTCCCTTTATGCTTCACGTGCCCTCTGCTTCTCCTCAAACCTGCCAGGCTCCCTCAGAATTCCTCTGTAATCTTCACCTAGCCTTCCCCTTCTCTCCTGCTTCTGAGGAAACTTTCAGAGGAACTTTCTCCATCAGCATCATCTGTGTCTCATCCCTCTTGTCTCCCCTCCATCCTTTCTCCTTGACCAAATTGGGTTTTATTATTTTTAAATTTTGTATATATGGGAGGGATGGGGGATGTGCACATGAGAGCTGGTGCCCTTGGAGTCCAGAAGAGGGTGTCAGATCCCCTGGAGCTGGACTTACGGGTAAGCCACCTGATGAGGGTTCTGGGAAACAAATTCTGGTCCTTTGCAAGAACGGTTTGCACTCTTAAAACTCCTGAGCCATCTCTCTAGATCCCGGGATAAAGTTTTTGAATGAGTAAGCAACCCTGTCCACGTCTAGCTCTCTGCCACTTGTCACTCAACACTCACTGTACTATGACCTATCACTGTCACTGTAATCTGCAAATAACCCCAGCCCACCGGCCATTCCCTTCTTGCTCACCGATAGCTCTACAAGTCCCTTCTTCTACAGTCTCTAGGCCATTGACTCCCTGGTATTCCTCTTCAGTTCTCTGTTGCTCCTTTGCCGTCTCCACTGACTTCTGTCCTTCCTCCTGCTTGCTGCATACGGGAATCTCCTAGGAACTGGGCTCAGTTCTCATCTAATGCTGCCCTCTCTGGCATTGCCAACCACTTCCCTAGTTATAACTAGCCATCTGCTTGGAGGGATCAGCTCCAAGTCCTAGTCTAGAATGTCCAACTGCCTGCCAAGCATCTGCGATATCCGAGAAACATCTCTAACTATCATAACCACAACTCTCACCTCCATTCCCTGTCTCTAGCAAGCCCCATCTCAGATCCCACCATGCTTTCAATCAAGCTCAGCCCTTCGGAGCCAGTAGACTCTCCCTACCTCCTTCCTTCTTCCCCAACCAGCCCCCAAACCACATCTTCCGGGTCTATTATTGGCCCTGTCTCTTGCCTACCTGCTCTGTGTTCTATCCTTTCTGCCCTTCTGATCTGTCCTTTCCTAAACTATGGCACGTCCTCATCTTGACTCTCTCTTGGCACATTCACAGATCCTACCATAGCAACAGCCCATGAGCCCCAAGGCCAGAGAAACCACACACTTTAGTATTTAAACCAGGATGCTTCTTTTTTTGTTTTGTTTTGTTGTTTGTTTGTTTTGAAACAAGGTTTCTCTGCATAGCCCTGGCTGTTCTGGAACTGGCTCTGTAGACCAGGCTGGCCTCAAACTCACAGAGATCAACCTGCCTCTGCTTCCCAAGTGCTGGGATTAAAGGTGTTTGCCACCACCCCTTGGCCAGGATGCTTTTTGATTATAATCCCCGCCACCAAGACAGGGTCTCATATAGCTCAGGCTAGCCTCAAACCCACTACATAGTCAAGAATGAGCCCCTGCTTCCACTTCTCAAGTGCTAGGATTACAGGCATGCACTAACTACTACATCTGGGTATATACAGACAGATATCCTCACAATGTAACCCAGACTGACCTGGAAGTCACTATGTTGCTGGGCTCTCCTAGAATTTGCAATCCTTCTGCCTCAGCCTCCTGGGTGCTGGAATTACAGGTGTACATCACCATGTCTGGTTAAACCAGCATGTGTTTTGCAAGAGGAGCCTCTGCAATTAATAATAATAATAATAATTCCTGATTAAAATACACATTTGCAGTGGGACAAAGGTCTAAACTGGAGCTGCCCAGGGTGTTGGGAAGACCACTCTTAGAAGGTTCATCAGGTCATAGGTACACCAAGTCACCCCTCTCACTTGTTCAAAGACCTCCTGTGACTCCCACTGAACTACATTCCGGTTCTTTTTTTTTTTCTTTCTTTTTCTGAGTGTACCTTTGGCTGTCCTAGAACTGGCTCTGTAGACCAGGATGGCCTCGAACTCACATAGATCTGTCGGCTTCTGCCTCTCGAGTACTGGGATTAAAGGTGTGTGCTATCATGGTGCAGCACATTTCAGTTCTTCGCTGACCTTCAGGTCCTACCTTTCCAGCCTACCTTGCACTGTTCTCAGGCACTCCGCTAGCCCAGCAAGCCACCGTGACTTACACTGTCGCCTCCATCCTGTATTCGTGCTTCTGCCTCCCAAACCCCATCCTCATCTCAAGACCCAGGCCACAGCCTGCCCTCCACAAAGGCGTCCTCATGCATTCACTGCACCTTGCGTTCCCTTAGTAAGTCTGCCTTCACCTTCAGCGCACTCAAAGCCACACTGAGAGTGCACAGGGCTCTGCTCAGCCGGGCAGCTGCTTACCACGTAGCCTGGCATTAAAAGATGAGCTGGGCCAGTCCAATTCCCTCTCCTGGGAATTTGAACTGTGAAATACTGAGAGACTGGAGCAGTTAGCAGAGGTGATGTAGAGAGAGATTCAAAGAGGCCGGCTGGTCAAATGCAAGTCACAGTTAGGAGAAATTATGAGGAAACCCAGGAAGCCTTTGCTACTGCACAGGGGGGTCAGAAGTAGTTATGAGCTGAGGCACTGGAGGCCGACCTGAGGGGGAGTCCTGACTTTACCATTTCCCGGCTTGAATACAGAGCAGGTGACCTAAGATCTGTGAGCCTTCATGTTCTTGTATGTAAAATGGGGATAGCAAAATTAGCTAACCTCACAGGAAGTGGATTAACTGAGTAGAACATGGACACTCAGGTCAGAGTCAGGGCATGAAAAGGATTATTCCTTCTTCTCCCATAACAATAGTAATAATAATTGACACTTAAGTAATTATAATATTTAATTAATATTGCCAATTATCAATTAATTAATGATAACAATAATTGATAATTATACTAACAAGGAGAGATACACATAGAAAAAAAGAGGTCCCATAGAGTGCCTGGCCTTACCAGAGGAGAGTTATTTCCCAGAGCCCCCTCTGTCCCTACATGCCTTCCAGACCCAATTCCAATGACAAACCATAGGCTCAGCCACCAACGGCTCTCTTCTTGTTGTTGCTTGGATGAACCCCTATGTCCTACAATGGGAGGGACCTGCCCAGACTACTGTTATCCTCTAGTGTCTGGGCTTATATCCCTCATAGTCAAGGATAACGGCCTGGCTGCACCGTTCTCCTGCCTGGCTAATGCTTACTGCTTGGTGACTGAACATCATCCGTGCCCTTCCTCGGGGACCTTTGGAAAGGCTGACTGTATAAGGCTCAGAAGTCCACAGGCACATGGTTAGGGGACAGTGGTCTGCTGTGTCACAGCCCTGTCCTCCATCCCAGGGAAGAAGAATGGCCATGACTAGGATGTCCCTGCAGGAATGACAGGTCAGGTTCGCTCCTGAATTCTAGTCTGGCCTCTGCGATGCTCTCCCATCTTCCGCATTCACTCTGGTCCTAGGATGCAGGGTAAGGGTAACAAGAAGGCAACTGGGAGATGAGCCTTGCTGTGTCAGGTTGTCAAGCTGTGACAGAGGACCAGGACTGGTCCTTTCTCCCATCTAGTTCCATGCCCTCTGCTCCTCCTCCCGTACTCCAAACTCAACTGTCGCCAGGCAGTTTCCTTTTGGCTGAGGGTTGGGGGGGATGGAGAATTAGACAGGGTTTTTCTCTGTGTAGCCCTGGCTATCCTGGAACTCATTCTGTAGACCAGGCTGGCCTCGAACTCACAGAGATCTGCCTGCCTCCCAAGTGCTGGGATCAAAGACATGCATCACCTGATTTAAGATAGTAATTTGTTGTTATTTTGGTTTGGTTTTTTGAGACAAGGTTTCTCCGTATAGCTTTGGCTGTCCTGGAACTCTCTTTGTAGCCCAGGCTGGCCATGAACTCAGAGATCTGCCTGCCTCTGCCTCCCGAGTGCTGGGATTAAAGGTGTGGACCACCACCACTCTTCCCCGTCAGGTGCCCTTCTCCATGAAAACCCCTACCTGCACAAGCTCAGAGCCAGACATTGCTGGCGTCTTCCTGGACCTCACAGACAGGATGTTGTGCCTGTTGCAAGCTTCTGCAGCCCTTTATAAATCTGCAGATTTATGAGTCCTAGCCCACTGCTCCAATTAACCTGTGTGTTTGTCTGCCTCCCTTGCCTTCAAGAAGGGAAATTATGTGTTATTTATCTTTAAGAAAGGAAACGGCCATAAGAAGTTCCACTGCCTCTTTGCTGATTGACTATATTAATATGAGAATCAACTACTTCAGCCAGACATGACGGCAGGAACCTGTAATCCCAGCAATCGGGAGATAAAATAGGAGCATCAGGAGTTTAGGGTCATTCTCAACTACATAGTGAGTTGGAATCCAGCCTGAGCTACATGAGACCCTGTCTCAAAAACAAAACAAAAGCCAGTATGAAAGTCTCAAATAGTCAATAAAATATTATATTAAAAATACAAATATAAGTCAGGTATACAAAAAGAAGTAATGAACATTTTCTGGGCTCTTTTTTAAAAATTAATTATAAATGGGCAGTGGTGACACACACCTTTAATCCCAGCACTCAGGAGTTAGAGGCAGGTGGATCTCTATGAGTTCGAGGCCAGCCTGGTCAACAAAGTGAGTTCTGAGACAGCCAGGACTACACAAAGAAACCCTGTCTCAAAACACCAAAACAACAACTATATATAATTTTAGTTAAAATAAAATAATGTGTTACCTGAGTTTTCCTCAACCCTGGGACCATTAGGGCCTGATTTCTCTCCTTTCTCTTGCTGTCTTGGTTATTTCCAAAGACCCTGCACAGCCCCATGACTATTCCTCTCAATGGTGGAATTGTCTTCCCTCAGTCTCAAATAGTGCATGACGTCCATAGTGCAGGGCACTGTACGTTCGTGGTTCTGGAGTGTCTCAAGGCTAGATATTTGCGGGGTTAGATGCTGAGAAGGAACCATAAGAGAGCTAGGACCAAGTGGGGTCAGTTGGGAACTTGACCATCTCCGTTGGCCATTTGGAACCTGGTATGTGGGTTGAGGCTCTCCCTCCCCGACAGGCCTTGTCCAGGCTCCAGGCAGGGATGCCACTTGCCTGCCCTCCTACCTCCGGGCCTGTGGATGAGCGGCTGGCGGAGGCAGCCCGAGCAGACAGCCTTGTGCGGCTGCTGGCTCCAGGCCTCCCAGCCCAGCTTGTAGCTCCCCCCAGAGTGGCGCGATTGATTGGCTACAGCCGAAATGGGCACCAGTCTCCCTGGCTTGGACAGAAACGGGGCCATCTGTTACACCTCTAGTTAAAAGTACATAAAGTTGAGCATTTGTGTGCCGACAATACCACCCCTGACACCCTCCACGCGGCACAGCGCTCCGGCTCCTTGGCAGGCTCGCGCTCCGCGACAGGCCGGCGCAGCAACGCCCACACGCTGGCTCTGCTGGCACCACCACAGCCCCACCTTCCAGCTGCATGGCCCAGCTGGGTCCAGCTAGACGCTAAGATCCCACCTGTATCAGAGGGTGACAGGGAGACTGCGGCTTGGTGGCTATACAGCACCGAAGGACTGCTGCCTCATCCCAGGATGCCCGGGAGGCAGAAAGTGCCAGACTTCAAGCTCTGGTTTGGGGAACCCCAGACAACGAAGTCATTCTGGTCCTGGGAGTCAGTCTTCAAGCAAACTTGGGCGCTTGGCTTGGTTTTCTGTCTCAACCAATTCGAAGAGTCCGGTTTGTTTTGTTTGGTTTGGTTTGGTTAATTTGATTTTCTTTTGAGATGCTGTCTTATGTAGTACAAGGCCTCAAACTCCCTGAGTACCTGATGATAACTTTGAACTCCCGACCCTCTTCCTTCTGTCTCCTCAGTGCTGGAATTATAGCCTGGCACCACCACATCCCATTGTAGAGCCAATCTTGTTTCTCAACAGGAACACACTTTGAGAAGGTGTTGAAGCCCGGTTGGTTGAATGATTGCCTAGTATGCTCAAGGCCCTAGGTTTAATCACCACTACCACATAAAATGGGCATGGTAGCGCTCACCTGTAACCCCAACACTGAAGCATCAGAAGCATGAGGATCAGAAGCTTAAGGTTATCCTCTACTACATCGAAAGTTCAAGGCCAGCCTGGGCTACATGAGACCCATCTCAAAACAAAACAAACAAACCACCAACAATAACAATGACAACAACAAGAACCATCTTGTAAACACCTCTGGGAATAGCTTTGGACAAGACTAGGTGTTGAATTTTGGTCTTGGGTTCTTGGTTTTCAGACCCTGGTTACCCTAATTTCTGAATTCTGTTTTCTGGTCTCCAGCTCTAGACTGTCAAGGTATTTCAGAAATGTCTTTCCCATGTATCCTATGCCATGTTAGCCAGGCCAGCCTGCCGATCCCCAAAACTATCATGGACATTCCTGACTCTGACTGTCGGTACTTATGGCCACCTCACTCCAGCCGAGTTTCTTATTTCTCCCCTCCAACCACTTCAGAGATAAACTAACTCCGACCTGGATCTGCCACGTAGATTTCTTGGCTCTGGGATCTTTCCGGGCTCTGATCCCCGACTGACCCTTTCTCCATCTGCAAGGCTTCTCAAGAGCTTTGAGCAGGTTGTGTCCTCGGGTCCTTCTTCCCAGGTAACCTGGGCTGGTTCTTGTCTCACTCACAAAGCAGCATCCAGCTTGACACCGAATGTAGAAGGAGGCCCTGGAGGTACCAGCAGTGCTCAGCTCAGCTGTGGAAAAGCGGGAAGCAATGCCTGGAGAGGCAGCCTTGGCTCCCCCAGTCACGCCTTAGTGGCCCTGCAGAGGACAGTCTAAAACACAGCTGGCCAGGCAGATAGACAGCATTTAGATATTGCTATATCCACGGGCTTTTCCCAGTACATATTTACTCCATACCTGCTGTGTGTTAACTAGTTCCTTGTTTGATTTGGATTAGATCTCTCTCTCTCTCTCTCTCTCTCTCTCTCTCTCTCTCTCTCTCTCTCTCTCTCACACACACACACACACACACACACACACACACACACACACACACAGATGAGAAGAGCTAACCCATTTATACATATTGTGCTGGAGACAAATCCATGTATAACAGCCACAATGCGGCAGCAAACCACCCAATGAGACACCGTTGTCCTCACTTTACACGACAACTGTTAGAGCTGGAAGGGAGCAAAGGGCTAAAAGTAACGTGCATTAGATGGGACAGTGTGGGCACACCTCTTACTTGACACAAAAGAAGTGATGACAGAACAGGAAAGATTGGAGGTGATGGCGTGGTGGTGATGTGGTGTGGTATAGTGGTGGTCTGGTGTGGTGGTGGTGGTGTGGTGTGATATGGTGGTGATAGTGGTGGTGGTAGTAGTATAGTAGTGGTAGTGGTGGCAGTGGTGTGGCGTGGTGTAGTAGTGGTCTTGTGTAGTGGTGGTGTGGTGTGGTGGTGGTAGTGGTGGTGGTGCTGGTAGTGGTGTGGTGGTGGTAGTGGTATGGTATGGTGGTAGTGGTGTGGTGGTGGTATAATAGTGGTGGTGGTATGGTATAGTGGTGGTCTGGTGGTGTGGTGTGGTGGTGGTATGGTAGTGGTGGTGTAGTGTGGTGGTGGTATGGTAGTGGTGGTGTGGTATGTTGTGGTGGTGGTATGGTGGTGGTATGATGGTGGTGTGGTGGTGGTGATGTGGTAGTGATGATAGTGGTGGGGGTGGTGTGCTGGTGGTGGAGGTGGTGGTACAAACACAAGGTTATTTTTGTCCACATGTTCTAGCTCTGTTTGCATACTCCATTCCCACACAAGGCAATGCCTTCCACTGCTTGCTCTTCTGTCCTTTGGAAAGATGCTCACAAGGAGGTGTTGAGTGCGGCCTCCCTGTCCCCTCTCAGCAGGTCACAGGTTATGTCTTCATCTCTGGAGACCACCTGACAGAGCTGGGATGAGACTGAAGTGGTCATCTGGCCAAGATACAAATTTAAGAGAGTCTACACAGCATGGAGATCAGAAGTCTCCTTGACCTTGAGGCTCCAGAACCCTCCTTGCCTCAGCCTTGCACAAAGTTAGTCCAAGTCCTCCCTATGCTCCTCACCCAGGCAGCTCAGGGGAGGTGTCAGATTCCTCAAGGACCTCCAGCCTCCAAAGGAGCTTGCTCAGGCAGCCCTCACCAAGGGCGAAAGCTGCTACAGTTTCTACCACACAGATAGGGCACTGGAACAGAGGAAGACTGGGAATCAAGGGGATTGTAGCCCTAATGGGGGCATCTCCAGACTTCTTCAAGCTCCTCCTGCTCAAAGTCTCTGGGTGGCCTTGCCCAGTCCTCTGCTGTCTCTGGTACATTGCCTCACGATGCCTAAAGCAGGCCACATCTGGACTCTACAGGTATCCAGGTAGTGGTCTCTAGGGGGCATCGAACAGCGGGCTGGATATGAAAGTCAGCCGACTTTCTCCTTCCCTTAGGCATCTCCTGTGTGTGTGTGTGTGTGTGTGTGTGTGTGTGTGTGTGTGTGTGTGCTGGGGGGAGTCTTCACGAATGTGTAGAAAGCAGAATGTAAAGTTTATAGGCCATGAAAACCCTAGAGAATGCGGTGGCAGTGAGAACAGGTTCCTGAGAGCTTGTGGGGGGGAGAAACCCAGAGGCTCCAAGGTGATCTGTGATTCTTCTTCCTAGCTAGATCACCTCAAACAAGCCTCTTGATCCTTTTGAGCCTCAATTTACTAACTGTAAAATGGGACTTAAAGCTGATTTTCCTGATGAGCTGAGGCTCAGTGGGTAAAGGGCTTACTGTGTAAGCAGGAGGGCCTGAGTTGATCCCCAGGACTCATGTAAAAACACTAGGTGTGGCCAGTTCCGGCACTCTGGGAGAACAGGAGGCAGAGGCAAGCCCCAGGTATGTAGCAAGTTCCAGGCCAGCCAGGGCTGCCTAGTGAGATCCTGTTTCAAAAAACAAACCCCGTGTGTGGGCCACAACATATACATTTGCTTCCAAGTTTGATTCCCTGGGAACTCACATGGTGCAAGGAATTTCTCTGGCCAAAAAAAAAAAAGTGGACAATACCTGAAATGTAACGTCTACAGTTTTTCACACACACACAGGTAGAGAGAGAGAGAGAGAGAGAGAGAGAGAGAGAGAGAGAGAGAGAGAGAGAGAGAGAGAGAGAAAGAGACAGAGAAAGACAGAGAGAGACAGAGAGAGGAGAGAGGAAAAGAGACACACACACAGAGAGAGACAAGGAGAGAGATACTGGGTGAGATACTTTTCTTTCCAGGAAAGAGTATTCAAGGGTCAAGCATGACAGATGGAATCTTTTCTTGGCTCCTGGAGGTGAGACCCAGGAGTCTCTGGAGAGACCTCCTGGGCTCCCCTCAGCCTAGAGCTGCTCTCTCTGCCCCCTTATGACACAACTTGGTCTAAGATGTCTGGAACCTCTCCTGCGGCCCTGATTTATTTCTCACTGGCCTCCATACATCCCCCTCCCCAGCGATCTTCCACCCTCAGCATCGTTAGTATCTACCCTTCAGGGGAGTCCGCGATGAAATTCCCTCCGTTTTCATCAGTGCAAGCCGAGGGTTAGCAACGTGGAGGGTTTTTGTGCTCATCTGAGACCCTCCTGCGGGGCTGGAGCCCGGGAGTCCTGGAGACACGTGCCGTAGACAAGGCACTCAAGGCGCAGGCTAGCCTGCACTTCCCGTTATCTGCCAGCAGCAGGCGCTGTGACGCAGGCGCTCTCTGCCCAGGAGCATTAACTTAAGAACGGCTCATACTAATGTCCCTGGCTGTGGGGAAACAGCGTTTTATTAAATGCTTCACACAGATTTGGTATAATAAAGATGAATATATTATATCCTTTGCCTCCCCCAGAGTGAGACCATAATAAGAGAGGGAAAAAAAAAACAATAAAGTGAAACATAAATACAGTGTAATGGGACTTGTGGCGCAGGACGCTTGGTCTGTACCGGCTACCACAGGCCCCGACCTGGCTCCGGGGAGCCGCGCTCTAGCTCACCGCTGCCTGCTCAGAGGGTCTCAGGCTCCAGTTTCCACCCTGCTTCCCTACAGCCAACCCCACCTCTGCAACTTCGGGATTCACTAGATCTCCGAGAAGCCTTCTTAGAGAGGAAGGTAGTGGCTGGTGCTGTGTGTGTTGGGGGAGGGGGTGTCCTCTGAGCTCTTGCTTCCTATTGGTCTGCAGGGATCCAGGCCCTGCAGGAAGACAGACAGATGAGCTGATGGACAGATTCTAAAGAGGACTAACGCTAGAATGATGTTTTCTATCTTGGCTGGGAAGTCATTGTTTTTCCCCATGGGCTTCTCCCATAACTTGCCGGAAGTCCCTCCGTGGGTCTTACTTTCATCCTTCCTTGGATGCCACCAAAATCGTTTACTTAAAATTGAGGCTTTAAAAAAAACAACAACAACAACAACAACTTGAAAATGGTGGCACAAGCCTTCAATCTCAGCACACGGGGAAGGGACAAGCGGATCTCTGAGTTCTGGGTTCAAGGCCAATCTGGTCTACAGATTTGAGACAGAAAAACTCTGTCTAAAAAAAAAGAAAGAAAGAAAGAAAGACAGAGAAAGAAAATGAGGCTTTCAAAACTTTCTTAATCAGAAACAAGGACTGCTCTTCCATTCAGCCAGCCAGAACTCCATTCCCCACCCAAGGAGATAAGTCGAGGCTTAAACCCAAGAGGAGCTCAGATTAGGGTCTGGATTCAAATAACAACGTTTGTGGCAGCAGATCAGAGTTTAACCTCGGAGTTCTTTTCAGCAAATGGAAATGTGGCAAGTACAGGAGAGGATTCAAATGCCTGGTACCCCGTTGACTGCACAGAACAAACAAGAGAAACAATTGTCAGTGGTTTCCAAAGTACTCTTTAAACAAACGGTCCTTTCTGATCGAGCATTCTATCACCAACCTTGCTTCCTTGTTCAAGCGTCGTGAAGGCAGTGCACTTTCCTAAACAAAGGAAGTCTCCGGTCACTAAAGGTCCTAAACCTTCTGCCTTATGGTGATAACAAGGCTCAGAGAGGTTAAGACTTACCCAAGGCCACCCAGCCGGCCAGATGTGGTGTGGTCTTCAGGCTAAGGTGCACCTGCGGGTGTGTGTCTATGAGGATGCCTGGACTACCCTGCTGCCTCTGGGAAGCGATTAGATATTTGGCTTAGAGAGAACCCCTCTGCAGGAGCCAGACTGCAAACCAAGTACCTCAGAACAAAATCCAAATCAACGAGGAAGGGCTGCTGAGGGACGAGGTGGTGAAGTGGTGGCGTCAGGGGTGGAGGGAGAGAGGTGCGGCAGGCCACAGGCGGAGCGAACTGCCTCCTGTCTAGGTCTGGCTGTGCAGAACACCTTAACGATCCCGCTGGAACCAGAGTGAGGGCCCTGGCCCAAGATTCACTAAGAGGAAGAAAGGAGGAGAAGGAATCAGGCCGCAGAAGAATCAAAGGAGTTGATCTCGCAGAAGTGAACGAAGAACGAGATGTGCACAGGAAGTGGAGGAGTCAGGGGCATGGGTGGTTGTGGGACTCAGTGGTTGCATTATTCCAGATCAGGAACCCAGGGGTGTGAAAAAAGCGGGGAAGGCCAAAGGGAGCGAATTGTGCTGAACGAAAGGCTCTTTCCCACGCCCAGTAACCTAGCGCTTCCTTGCAGGGACAGAATGGGCCAGCTGGGTTCGGATATAAATTCTGACGTGGTGGAAATTGGACCTGCGGGTGCCAAAGGGCCAGGGAACCTGGGGCCTTGAGCCCATGGAGTGCCCTGTGGCTTCTCCAGCACTCATTTCAATCTCAAGGGCAATCCCACTGGTCAAAAACATCCTGGAGGGAGCCAGGGTCCCAGCTCCGAAGGAGCTCCTGTTCTCCGCTTTGCTTGGAGCCACACTCCCACAAGTAGAACTCTTCAGCGGCAGGCTTTCTCAGGGCGGACACTCGCATCTCTTTTCCTACCCTGCCCTCGGCTGGGCCTGTCTTCTCTTGCCCTGGGTCTGGGAGCTCTCTAGAGCCTTAGGTGGGGCAGCCCGGTCCAGAAGTTGGCCTCTGACCGGCGGAGTCCAAGGGGGATCCAGGACAGAAGTGCTGGTATAATTCAGCCGCGGAATAATTCAGGGTACCCGGGGTCAGGGGGTCTTCTACCCAGGTCTCTTACTTTTGCAGGTTAGTGAGCCCGCTGCTCGGCACACTCGCAAGGCGCTAATGCAATGAGCCTCAGAGGCTGCTGAATTATTCACGTGCCGTTTATTATGAGAAGCCTGACTCAGGTCTTTTCTGCATCCGCATAGCCACGCAGACCGGCTCATACTTACCCTGGCCTCTTCCGTTTCTGTGCCCAGTCTTTCCACCAGGCCGAGTAGCCTAGGCTTCATGCCTGCGACCAACGCCCTCCCCAGGGCAGGGAGGCCTTGGTGGAATGGAGAGTGCGGCTACCATTAACAGGAAGGTGGCGGAGAGAAGGGAACCTGTATTGTTGGCCCATCCACAAGTGCGGGGTGTAGCTCCTCAGCCCCTCCTCTCAAGGGCTAAACAGCATCCCAGTAACCTTCTGGGATGCACCAAGGACTGGGGTTTAGTCCAGGAGTTCACGGCCTGGACAACAGAAGGAGGCAGTCTATTTTCCTTGTTTCCGAAGTGTTTTCCCTTACCCATCTACCCAAACGCTTCTCGTTTTTCAAAGTGCAGCACTAACACCAGCTTCTGCCAGAACAAGGGAGCCCTGCGCACGTAAGCACAGGTTCCCTCACCCTCTTCACAGACCCTAGGGCCCTTGGGGTGCAATGGGTGTGTTTTCTACCCCTCCCGTCTGTCTGCTCCTCACCCCTGCTCTTCATCCTTTCTTCCTTTCCATTTCTGAACCCGTCATCCTGTGGCAGGGAATCAATCCTGTTTAAAACAAAACAAAATGCAAGGAAGTCCAATTATTAGTCAGACCACAGCTGGATCCAGATCCCAGCACCCCAGCACCCTCACCCCAGTAAAAGCGTTAAAGAATGAAGTCTTTGTGCACCTCTGCAAATGTGGAGGTGTGAGCCTCAGAGTACCTCAAACATCTGCATGCAGCTGACAGAAACAACAGTACCTCCCCTCTCCTGCACCCTTGGCCCTCTCTGGGGGGGGGGGGCAAAGACTGAGTTAGTTCTCTGTCTGGCTCTCTTTGTCTCTTATCCGTTTAGTTTATTTATTCAATAGATGCCTGAGGAGCTCTTGGTATATGCCTGGCTGGCATGGGGCACACAGAGAGATGGTGGTCCTGTCCTCCCCAAGTTCACGACCAGATGGAGAGAGAAGCAGAAGGTTTGACACAAACCACGGCCACGTGTCTGGCGATGTGACAGTGACTCCCAGGGGGTCTGCCGAGGAGCCGGATAGGGTGGGGAGGATTTCCCCAAGGTGATGAGTTGGGCAGTAGCGTAGGGAAAGAGTTGCCAGGAAGAGAAGGGACAGAGGCCATTCTGACCCTGGATGAAAGAGAGAGAGAGAGAGCTCTGTTCTGGAGGCTACAGAGACTGGGCACCAAGCAGACCTCAGCGTCTCTGGGGAGCTCTTCCATGCCAGCCTGCCTCTGCCATTTGGTTCTGTGTCTGTGTTTCCTCCATACTTCCGAAAGACATTTAGTCCCTCTACCCACGAGGCAGAAGCACCTTGACACAGTGTTCTAAAGGAATTCCTTCCTCCAAAGAAGGGAGAGGAGTGAGCAGTAGTGTGTGCTCCCCAAAGAATGGCCCAGACGCCCAGACACAACCCCCCCACACACACACACACAGACACCACACACTCCACAGGCAGAGGTCAGAAGAACTGTGCCTAGCAAGGGGAGAGCAGGGCAAGCTCAGAAGCAGGCTTGGAGCCCAGACTGTATTTTGGAGCAGCTGGCTTCTTAATTCCTAGGCCTGGGAGGAGGTAGCTCCCCTCCACTTCCCCATTGGCCTACCTCCCTTCCCCCACTGGCCTTCTTCTGCCCTTTGCCTTTTCTGGATCTCCAATCCTTTTGAGAATCCACTGCATTATATAATATTAGCCACAGGGGGGGAAATGTGTTCACTCGGGCTTGCTGATGAAGTGTACACGAAGTGTCTGGAGTCTTCAGAACTCCTGAAACCTGTTCACAGAGCCTGTAGAGACCTCTGGTCAAGAGTCTCAGAGAATAAGAGCACAGGCTTGAGTCAGAAAACAACAGTGTTCCAGTCCTGGTTAATCCCAGACAAGCTGTGTGACTTTACATGGGCTCCTGACCATCTCTGTTCCCATTTTCCTTATTGTAAAATGAAGGATATTAGTAATAACTACCCCGAAAGTTGTAAAGTAACAAATGAATAAAGTTTAGCCGGGAGCCTAATGTAAGGGTTTATGGTATTTATAGTCATAGTTATTGTTCCTGTTATTAGAGACAGTGGCCACGGACAGAATGTAAAACCCAAAATGAGTCATCTCAGCTCAACCAGGTTGGTGGGACTATGGAAGACTCTTTTTTTTTTTTTTTTTGGTTTTTCGAGACAGGGTTTCTCTGTGTAGCTTTGCGCCTTTCCTGGGACTCACTTGGTAGCCCAGGCTGGCCTCGAACTCACAGAGATCCGCCTGCCTCTGCCTCCCGAGTGCTGGGATTAAAGGCGTGCGCCACCACCGCCGGCTGGAAGACTCTTCTATAGCAGAAGCACTCTCTGAAGTCTAGGGACGGAGTAGCCGTCCCATGGGACAAAAGCCATCCAAACTAGTGATCAAGTTTAGTCATACTGAGAGGTGCCAGACCCAGACCATTTTCTTGGGAAGGAACTCTGGCTTGAGAGCAGCTGGCTGGTGGTCCTTACGAGAACATGGAAATGAATGGGGCTACTCAAACAACCTGGGTCGAGTCTGATGGGGTCTGGGGGATGAGTTAAGTGAACTATTATTATCTTTTGCTAAGAAACAATTTGTTTCATTTGAGTCTGTAGGGTCATGACAATTCATGGAATGTTTATTCCTCCTCTTTGATTTGGATATTCCCTAAATTAGAAGGTGAACAGATTTTTGTCAGAATAATCCCTTCCATTGGAGATGGAATAAGGCTGGATCCTGGTCTTGTAAGTAGTGAACAATTCAGTGGTAATGGATACATGGTGTTTCAGTAGATGCTCCTCCCGGGAGGTGGAGGAGACTCCAGGGTCTAGCTGCCTCCAGCTCCAGCTGAAAAGTCCCCAGGCCAGCTGGCTAGGATGTGAATGTCTCCACTGCACAGTGTAGCGTCCTAGGAGGGCATCTGGATGGGGACAACCTGAACTCTTCATGGCTGACTTCCTTCCAGTCGCTCTTCATCTGAACTTTGTGACTCAGAAACTTCCTCTTCTTTTTGATTCTTGTGACCTCTCAGCTCCTCTGAGGGCACAGTCTGCCCCAGAGCCAATCCCATCCCATTGTAGAATCATTTTGACCTTATTTGCAGGATGGAAACCCATCTGACGTATTTGGTGGGTAAGAACTGGGTATTTCCTAGGATTGGGTAGGTCCAGGTTGCCTGGAGGTCCCCCCCCCCAACTGATGCTCCTGCACTCGAGGGTCTAAAACTCTGGGGGAGGGTTCCTATCACCAACCCAGAATATACTCAATTTCTCTTCAGAAAGGGTACTAGAGGCCAGTGGATTTGGGTTCCCAGGGTTCTAGAAAAGCCTAGTCCTGCCACACACTTTTTTTCTTGGGGGCTGGAGGGTTTGAGATAGGGTGGGCTTTCAGGTTGGGGAAAGGTGGTTGGGCAGTTGAACAGGTTTCAAGGTGGCCTGGACAAGTGATCTGGGCAAAATGAACTGAAACAAGAATGTGCCAGGTGGTACCACACCTGGCCCTCAAACTGGCTGAGAGACCCACCAATTAGGCCAAGGAAGTAAATCCTCAGGATAGGGCAAGGCAGGAGGGGAGGTGCATGGGGACAGCAAATGACTCTAGAATGTCCTCCCTTGACAAAAAAGGAACAAAGATCCCAGAGAACGGGGTCTCTCTGCTCCCCAGTTCCCACTCCACCCCCTCTTGGCAGTTTCCCAGAGATGTCAGCTCCACTGGTCTTCAGGAACTGGGAGACGAGCCACAGCAGACACTGGGCTTAACTTGAAGGTTCAGTCTTCATCAAGGGCAGGGGCCGGATCCTGAGGACAGGAAGCCGGGAGAGGGCAGATGTATCTTGTGTCCTCCTTTAAATCTTCCCTGGCTTTCTCTCTCAGGTTCCTCTCCACTAGTCCCCAGACTTCGATTCATGTTCCTCAGCTTAGCATCTCCTCATGACTTCCAGGGCTTCAGGGATGATAGAGGCAGATAATGTGTGAGAGACAGTGGATGATGCATCAGGACCTGGGATGGACCTCCATTACCACTATTTCTGCCTCGGAGCACTCCCTCTACCCCACTCCCCACCTCCTGAAAATGGAGGGTGAGGATGGGGAGGAAGTAGAAGGAAGGCGCCAAACATTCCCAGGCATCCCAGCCCCTCACCACACTGGGGCCTCCGGGCAAGAATCCTTTTTCTCTACTCCATCCCTTTTAATCTAGAGAACTACAAGCCATGATTCCCAACAGTTATACTAGAGATAAGTAAACCTATAAGAAAGCCTGTTCCCAGTCCCAGAGCAAGAGCAAGATAAGTCTGCTCTCTCTCTCTCTCTCTCTCTCTCTCTCTCTCTCTCTCTCTCTCTCTCTCTCCCTCTCTCTCTCCCTCTCTCTCCTTCCCTCCTTCCTTCCACTCACCCCCTTCCGACAGGGAGGGTCCCATTCTTCCATTCTTCCGGTCCCACTCCCTGCCGTGGTCCACAAATTCTCCAGTTGCTCATGGAACCCTTCTCTGGCCCAAGCTGTGCTTCTGGACCACACAGGCCACTCAGGAGTTTACCAACAAAGCGAGCGTGGTGTGTGCAGCTAGTGGAGAGAAAAGAGTTCTTCTTCCTGGTTCCTACACCCTCTTCCCTTCCCTCCTTTTTCCAAGGGAAGAAGTGGAAAATTAGGGCCCAACACAAACCAGATGGAGTAGCAAGAGAGAAGAGGGCCCCAGAGCACAGCCCCACTGTCGTACCTCAAGGGAAAAGAAAGATACAGCTGAGGTTCAGTCCCACTGGTCTGCCCAGAGGTTCATAAACGTTTAAAGAAAGAAACAGGAAGAAGCACACACAAATAAACACATTTAAAAAACGAACACTTTCCAATAACGATGCACACAAAATGCTCGCCTAGCATTCCGAGATTCCAGGCCCTGGGATCCACAGCCACCAGCCTCACTGGTTCCCCGGCCTCGCTGCGAGCTTCCGAGAGTGCAGCCCCAGCCGGGGCCCAGGCCCCTTCCCGGTCCCACCCCGCATCCGGAACAGCTGGAGTCGGGCCGTGCTGCACGCTCAAGCCCTGTGCCCAGCTGGGCGGGGCGGACAGCAGGGCCCCGGCCCTGGCTGGGGCAAACAGCAGCGGGGAAGCACGAAACCCGCCCGGGTAACCCCGACACCCGGCTGAGTTTCCGTTAGACGCCGGTCATCAGACGCGCGGTGGCCCTAGCTGGCCCCGAGACCCGCGGCGGGAGGAAAGAGTGTGTAAGACTGCAGAAGGAGGTAGGGCGCCCGCCTCAGGCTCAGGCCAGGGTAGAGGCGTGCTGAGCCGCCAACTCCTCCCTCCGCCTCTCCTCTCGGGGTGGGGAAGACTGAGCTCTCCAATTGTTCCCCTCCCCCAACCCTTAGGATCCCCACCTCTGTCCCGAGTCGCCCACCCAGGGCTGGGAAGCCAGTTCTGACCTCCTAGGGGCCAGCCCCCGGGAGTCTTCAGCTTCTCTTTTCTCGGGCTCACGGCCCAGGGCTGGGGTTGGGGGACAAGAGAGTCTTGGAATAGGGGTGCTCTTGGATTAGGGTGCTGGGTTCTTGATCTGGGATCATCAAAGTCCACGTTGGGCAGCAGCGGGGCCCGCCCGGGCTCCAGTTCTTACCTGGCCAGTGCGGCAGCCGAGTCACTCCGCTACTGGGGCTCCTGGTACCCTTCTCTAGCTCCACCACCGCGGCTTGCAGAGCCTAAGACCTCCGGGTTGGTCCTGCCATCGCGGCCAGGCCGGCGAGAGAGCGGTGTACCCGGAGCGCGGCTCTCAGTTTGGGGTGGGGGCGGTGGCTTTTTAGTCACCCCAGGTTCGGGAGCAATAAAGGCTCCTCTAATGTAATTTACAAACATCTCGGGCCGAGTACGGCGTAGAGCCGGGACTGACAGGCGCATTAGGCAGGCTAATTCCAGCCGGCTCCTCCTACCCCCGGCCCGCTAATTAATGAGCTTCCCAACTTAGAGCCGCCTGCATTGGACAGACAGAGAGTGAAAGAGAGGGTGAGGGAGAGGTAGAGAAGGAGAGGGACGGGGGGAGCAGAGTGGAGTGAAGAGAGGGAGGGAGGGAGAGAGAGAGAGAGAGGACAGGGGGAGAGAGAACAGAGAGAAAGAAGAGAGGAGAAAGACGGGAGAGCGAAGAAAGAGAAGTGCCGCTGCAGATAATTGATTACTCCTCGATCAAGGCTAACTTGTTAGCAATAGTCAATTGCCCCGTCTCTCCGCCTCCCCTCGCAGTCCGGGATCGGCGCCCTCGCCTCGGCTCTTCCAACTGCCGCCGCCAGGACCCGGGGCCAGGAGCCGCCGCGGCGGAGCCACCTGACACCTTTAAATAGCACCGGGGCTGGCGAAACTGGAGCCCGGTGCGGCTCTTCCCGGCTCCGGCCCGGGCTTGCTGGAAACCCCGGCGGCGGCGGCGGCGGCGCCCGAGTCAGCGCTCTCCTCCCGGGGCCCCGCGCCGCTCCGCCTGCCTGGGTCGCCGCGCTAATCGGCCCGTTGCCGGTCCGCGCCCTGCCCGGCGCGGCCTCCCGCCCGCCTCCCGCCTTCCTCTCGCACCGTCCGGCGCCCGAGCTGCCCGCGGGCTGGGTCCCCGCGGCCCGAGCCGCCCCGGCCGGGCCCCCAAGCGAGGCCGAGATGACTTCCAAGGAGGACGGCAAGGCGGCGCCGGGGGAGGAGCGCCGGCGCAGCCCTCTGGACCACCTGCCGCCGCCCGCCAACTCCAACAAGCCCCTGACGCCGTTCAGCATCGAGGACATCCTCAACAAGCCGTCCGTGCGGAGAAGTTACTCGCTGTGTGGGGCGGCGCACCTGCTGGCCGCCGCCGACAAGCACGCGCCGGGCGGCTTGCCCCTGGCGGGCCGCGCTCTGCTCTCGCAGACCTCGCCGCTGTGCGCCTTGGAGGAGCTCGCCAGCAAGACCTTTAAGGGGCTGGAGGTCAGCGTCCTGCAGGCAGCCGAAGGTAGGCACAGCCTAGATTTGCCCTGCGCCCGGTCGCCCACACTCAGTGTCCTGTACTTCGTACCCCACCTGCCTCTGCCCACGCCGGCCGTCAGGTCCCTCCAGTCCCAGCTTCTGTAGCTGAGACGGGAGTGGAGATAGGTGGGACAGGACCCTATATCCTAGGGACCTCTGAGTCCTGAGTCGGGGTGATCTGAGAGAGGTGGGGAACCCAAGCTCTCCCCCCAAAGTCTGACGGGCTTCTTGGAGTTTCCGTGGGCTTGGATGCTCTTTACTCCTGGAGTGGGGCAGAGAGAGAATCTTTTCCTGGAAACTTCTGGGTAGGATGGAGTCAGGCCATTGGAAAGGGGTTAAAAAAAAAAATCTGTGTTCACAACACATTTGGGGAGTCTCTATTTGGCTTCCTTGTACTCTGTGAGACTTTAGGTCTTTCAGACCAACTCTTAGGGAGCAGAGACCAAAACAATTTTTCCTAGCGACTTCCAGGCGACCAAAGACAGGAGGTCTCCCATGGCCCAGCTTGCTCTGGTATAGAGAGTAGACTCAACAGCGAGCTGGGCCTGGGTCTGGTGGAGAGTTATGGGATAGAGTCTGGGTGGGGTCTTCGCTCTCTGGTTGCGAGCGTACACTGTCATTTCTTTTCAGGCCGCGATGGGATGACCATCTTTGGGCAGCGGCAGACGCCCAAGAAACGGCGAAAATCACGCACGGCCTTCACCAACCACCAGATATACGAGTTGGAGAAACGCTTTCTATACCAGAAGTACCTGTCCCCGGCAGATCGCGACCAAATTGCGCAGCAGCTGGGCCTCACCAACGCACAGGTCATCACCTGGTTCCAGAATCGGCGCGCCAAGCTCAAGCGGGATCTGGAGGAGATGAAGGCCGACGTGGAGTCCGCCAAGAAACTGGGCCCCAGCGGGCAGATGGACATCGTGGCACTGGCCGAACTCGAGCAGAACTCGGAGGCTTCGGGCGGCGGTGGCGGCGGCTGCGGCAGGGCCAAGTCTAGGCCCGGTTCTCCCGCGCTGCCCCCAGGCGCCCCGCAAGCCCCGGGCGGTGGGCCCTTGCAGCTCTCGCCGGCCTCTCCGCTCACGGACCAGCGGGCCAGCAGCCAGGACTGCTCAGAGGACGAGGAAGACGAAGAGATCGACGTGGACGACTGAGCGGCGCCCTGGACCTTCTGCCTCCCGGGCCCCCAGCGCCGGCATGCCCGCCGCCTCCCGGACCGGACCGCTAAGGGGAGCTGGGACCTCCTCTGCATCTCCTGCCTCCACCCTTGTCCCGGGGCCCCGACTTGGCTCCTGACAGCCGCCTCTTCCCTCTCGAAGCAATAAATCCCGGCCGGCCGGCGGGGCCGGCCGCCACAAGCGGCCTCCGCCGCCCCGGAAGCGCTCGCCGTGCAATTCTGTATGGCTTCTGTATAAATATTTAAGCCTATAGAGGGGGTTCCTCCCACCGCAGCCTGATCTTTTTCTTTATTTTATTTTACTATTATTTTTTTTAATCTCATAGATTTCGATGTTTTCAAAGCCCGGGTGCTACCGGGTCGGCTGACGGTGAGGCGGACTCGAGAGCGGCGGCGAACACTAACTCCTGCGGTCTAGATGCTGTTTTCATTTTTCTCTGCATGTGGCGAATGCACCGGTTCGCTCACTCCCTCGGCCTATTACAGTTGACTTTTGATTTCCTTCTGCCTTTTTTTTTCCTGCGTGAGAAGGGGGTGGGGGGACAGCCCGACCTTGACTTGCAAGTTTCAAAATCGATCTTTTCTTTCCCCAGCAAGAGAAGTCTGTTTTCGATGGAGTGTCTGCCTCCCCATGTCCACTATTTTTAAAATTTCTCCAAACCTTCTTGCATTCTCTCGGACTGACTTCTGGAGTCTGGCTTTTAGGGAAAAAGCAAGGGAACATCTGACCAATCATCGAAAACAGAACCCAAAGCCCTAGAATTATTTTTTACTCTTTTTAGATACATTTTTTTTTTTTTGCATGTGACAGAAACCGAAAGAAGGGCGACCCAAAGGCTCACCCTCACCTCCTCTGCAGCTCTGGTTCTGTCTGTCAATATCTCTCTCCCGTCTCAACTTGGCCATAGGAGGGTGGCCCGGTGCGGGTGGGTCCCGGATGCCCCTTCCCAGCTCCTACCCCTCTCTCTCTTTCTCCGACTGTACCCAAGGCCTCTTTCTCCGATAAATAAAAGTCTTTGCCATTTTACTAGAATGGGCCGCTACCGCAATTGCGAGAACCGGCCGCATTTACCCAAAGCTGCCGACCGAAGGTTAAGATTGTCCCTTGTGGGTCCTGCCTGCCTTGGAGATTTGGGGGAAAGTTTCAGGGCAGGCTTAGGGTGAGGGACCATGAGGAAGCAGTGGGAGGAAGTGCCTTTTGCCCAGGCCCTTAAGCACGCAGCAGCTGCTAAATGGACTGAGAAGCCTGCTTCGTCGGGTCGGGGTAAAAAGCTAGGCTTGCGGATAGTGACAGAAAACTCGTTTGTACATGGGAGGCGCCAAGGTGAGGCAAGGCTTGTCCTGCGGTTTTGTGTTCCATCGCTGACGGTCGGTCGCAGTCTACCTGTGCTTCCTCGACACCTGCTAGGCATGGACGCACTGGCAGGTGTCACTCAATGGAAAATCAGGGTGGAGCCTGGAGACTCCCAAGTTTGGGTCGTGTCCTGAGGGCTTCAGCCTGGTTTGGGAGTCGGTGAAGGAGTGTAAGGCTGAAGACAACTAGGGCGTGCTGAATTGCACTTGTGGGCTTTCGAGAATGCAAGCCCAAAGCGTCTGGGGGTTGTAGTACATTTCTAGTAACATTCACAAATGCTAGCAGCAAAACCAGAGGTGTCTCAGGGACTTCCTGGTTTCCTAGCGGCTTCAGGCGGCTAGGGTGGGGGCTCCGGCCACTTTCACTTTCCTGAACTGAGGGGACAGGGTCTCTCTGGGCTTTTGTTGTCGCCGGGCTGGCGAGTGGCCGCAGTCACTAGAGTTGGGTCCCGCCTCCAGGCCGCTGAGCTCCCTTTCTCCGAAAAATTGATGTGAGAAACGCGCATCTGGTCTCGGGCAGGCGGTGGGGCCCCGGGGCCTGAGTCAGGAACGTGCGTGTCCACGGAGGAAGCTAAGAGGGAGCCAGAACCGGGGAAAGGAGCTTAGGAAGACACCCAGAGCTGAGCGAGGATGTGAGAGACAGAGAGGCAGGGTGGAGAGAGGACCATTTATAGACACCGGGAAAGCGGCAGAGAGACGGAGACAAGGAGAAAAAGGGAACGGGAAGACGCGGAGAGAAGAGGCGACAGGGACGAGGGAAGGCAAGAGGTGGCCGGGCAGCCGTGCGGCCGTGCGGCCGGCCGGTTCCTCCCGGGCGACATAAATCGCCCTCTCTTAGGATGGATGGGTCTGTAATTCGGAGCGCGGACCATGAAGGCCGGGACGAATGGGCCCGGGCGGCCGCTGACAGGCGACAATAGCCGGGCCCAGCCCCCCGCGGCTCCCGGTGCGGGCACGGCCGCGGCCCTCCGCAGCCCAGAGCGCGCCAGCGCTGGCGACCATATGGTTTTTGAATTTTCTTCACAATTTGTAGACAATTTGATGGATTAGGTCCCCGCGCGCGCCTCCCCGGCACAAAGGCGGCGCAGGGACCGCGGCGCGGCGGTCACCCGGGCATCTGCGCCCGCCGCGCACTCCCCCCCCCCGCCCGGCCCCCACCCCGCGCCCGGAGCCCCCGGGCCGCCCGCCCAACACGCCCATGAATCCCAATGAAGCGGCCCTGGCACCTCCGGCCGCTCGGCGCTTCCAGGCCCTGGGCTGGGCCCTGCTGGGTCCCTTCGGGCTGGGGGCAGCGGCCCCAGGGCTGAGCCCACCCGAGCTGCGGCGCCCGCGGGGCGCGCAGCTAAGCAGGCGCATCGGGGCTGAGGAGAAACGGGGCCATTTATCCGCCCGTCTAGTTAAAGCGGGTTATTTGTTTGCTTCTCTGGCCTCCTCCCCTCCCCTCCCCCTCCCTTCCTCCCCCTCCCTTTCTCTTCTGCCTTTTATTCTTTTGTCTCTAAATGGATTTAATGAGCCTGAAAAACATGACAATTGAATATAACCAAGAAATAAAAAATAACGAGGGAGGAAGGAAGGAGGAAAAGAAAGAAGGGAAGACGGAAGGAGACGGATTCATAAAATAAAGGGGGAAATCGATTCAGCAGATATTTATTGTGTGCAGGTGTCTAGGGAAATTGAGACGACGTAGATCTGGTCGCTGCCCTCAAGAAGCTCCCAATCTAATCTGCCGGGCCCGGAAGCACCCGTGAATGTTAGGAAATCGTGCCGACCATGGGAGAAGTGCTGCTTGTAAAATGCTGAGACCCAACTTCAGGCTCAAGGGTGGAGATGGCTTCTTGGAGGAGGAGGCATAAGACTCGGGCCTGGAGAGACAGAAGCAATTCGTTGTGTCTGTGGGCTAGAAAGAAATCGAGTTGAAGACAGGAGTGACTGCGTAGAGGGGAGGGAAAGAGAGAGGTGTACCCGAGACCTCAGGCTGAGCCCCAGCTGGTGAGAACCGGTCACCACAGGAGTTCTGATCACCATCATTTTGGGAGAGTGTCAGAGACACTGCAGTCTCCTCGGCTCTGCTGAACTCAGTGCTTCTGCCCCGCTGCCGCTGGGCTCCTGAAGCGTGCCAGGGTGAGGTTACCCAGGCCTGACTCCAGCCAAGCCCAGCACCACAGGTTGGGGCTCACCTCCAAGCTGGGTCAAGCACAAGGCAGGGGAAGCCGCTAACTGTGGGTGAGGGCTAAGGGGCTTCAATCCAGGGAGGCCAGGACTCTAGCCGGTCATCTTCTCAGCTAGCTGATGCCCAGCACGCGGTCCAGGGGAGCTCAAACGGCCTTGGCCACCACGCAGGCCTTGCCTCTGGGACCTATGACGCAAGAGGGCCTTGAACTCCAGGTGACACCCTAGAGGCTCTCATAGGGTACCTGTCTCGGGTGAGCTTGTGTGCTGTTAGCACGCTCAAGGAGTGGGCTCTGTGCGAGCTGGCCGTGGACTTTGCCTATCTGTTTCTTGTTCGTGCGTGAATGTGACATGGGTCGTGTGCAGGGCTGTGGAATCCACACCCATTCTGGGTGAAGTTCGTTAAGGCTCGGCTCTTCGCCCAGAGTTCCCATACGGCTTGGGACCAAGGAGGATTTGTTTCCTTGGGAGTCCCGGCCCTGTGCGGACCCACTTTCGGTTCCTGGTTGACCAAGGGAGGAGATTAGGCTTTGTCTCTCTCCCTTCTCGGTTGCGTCCTGGGCCTTGGCGAAGCTTATTGAGTCCCGGGACACGACTGGTTCCGTGGACTGGAGTCCCCTCCCAGCGCGGACAGGTCGAGCTGTGCGGCTGGAGCATGCCTCCTCTGCGCCTGTGGTTCCGCCTTCCTGGGCGCGGTGGCCTAGCGGTCGGCGTCGGGTGAGGCCGGGAGGCGCAGTTCCTTATTTTACGAGGTGTCGGGCCAGTGTCAGACGCAGCTCCGATAAGTAATACTCCAGTCTGAGGGACCAGAACGTGGTAATTAATCCCAAAGACTTAAGTGTATTTTAGTTCAGGAGAAAAAAAATCACTAATTCAATCGTCCGGAAAATTGAAGTTTGATGCATGAGTCCCCCCTGAAAGGGACGGGCTGGGGCCGCACGTCTCCCCTCCGCCCCTGCCGGTTGCCGCGGGGACCCCCCTCCTCACCACCCTTTTGAGCCAACGGGTCCAGGAAAGTTCACTCATCCAGCCCTGCTGGCTCTCAGACTACAGAACCCAGGGACACCCAGGCATTCCCCACCCCCCAACAAACACTCCCCCTTTTTTGGGACCCAGGAAACATTTTGTGATGGAAGCACACTTGCTCCCCAAACATATGCATTTAGAAGGGGACATAGGGGAGCCTCAAAGATGTGAGGAGAGCAGCCAGTTAAGAGGCCAGTGTGGGTGAGATCAAGGATGTGAGGCCAGAGGGGAAGGGGACAGGGAACCTGAGTGGGCTCCAGTGAGGAGGGCCAGCTGCTAGTGTACAATAGTGAATCCCACGGGGTTTCTAGGGGGTGTGAGTTGTTGGTGGGTAAAGCTGGCTAAGCTAGGCGGTGGTGTGATTGGGATGCAGGGGTAAAGTGGCTGTGTGGGAAATAGGTGCATCTCTAGAATGTTCCTGTGCAGGTATGGCGGTCTGGCCTATGAGCCTGGCCCCCAGGGTGTAGCCATAGACCCAGTCTTCCAAAGAGCAGGCTCTTAGGACGGAAGTGATGGAAACCAAGGCTCCTGGGCTTTGTTCCCTGTAGGGGTGGGAGGGTAAATCCTGGAAGTAGGAGCTTCCCATCTTTAGTTTCTCTGGGGGCCCAATCTTTGCCTTCCCAGGCTCTTACCTGCTGTTAGCAACCCATTCTTTCTCTACCCGCAGTTGCCAGTCCTGAGAGATACTTGGTGCTGGTGTGTGCCTGTGTGTGTGTGTGTGTGTGTGTGTGTGTGTGTGTGTGTGTGTTGCACCGAGACCAACAAGGGTGCATTTCTGAGTGTGTCGTCGAAAGTGTGCACCGCACCTAGAACCTGAACATGTGCAGCTGATGGATGGCAGCGTGGCATGTGCAGCTGGGGGTGACTGGGGTGTACCTCCATGGCCTGAGCAACCAATCATCACAAACTAGTGTACGAGAAACTGTGTGTGACTAAACTGTGTGCTGGGGAGAGAAAAAGGGTAAAGCTACCCCTGGGGTGGGGATGACCCGTGGCTGAGCACTGCCAGGGAGTGTACAAAGCTGGTGTGAGCAGACAGCCAGGAGAAAGTGTTGGTGTGAAACTGAAGTACACACGACTAGAGTCCCAGCTCTAAACCGCGAGGCCCGGCATGGCTCAGGCAGGTAGATGGACATGGACAAGACGAGGGGAAGGCTGGAGGTGCCTGGCTGAAGAAAACAGTAGCTCACAAGAGGTGAGCCCACGGTGGTCTACTCTGAGGGCAGCTGAAGCCACTGAGGAACACTCCTGTGTGGGCTTTGCTTCTTTGAGAACAGGTTGTACCTCCTTCCACTCAACTTGACTACTAGGCTGAACCTCAGTCTAGTATAGCTCAGCCCCTGTTCCCTCCAATTCACCAGCTCCCTGGGGGGCTCAGCTCTGCCCAAACTGGGAAGACCACACATGACAACTGTATACATATATATGTTGAGAGTGCAAAGCCGTCAGCAGGGCTAGATGTAAACACGTTACACTCGTTTTGGAATCTGGTGTATGCATGGTGTGTGCCATGTAGGCATGGCTGTGCGTTTTGTAGACATACCAGCATATACAGGGTGTCCTATGGAGAGCTAGATGTTTCTAGCTGTTTGTGAGTTCAGTGGGTACTTCAGGAAAAGAAAACTGGTTCCATGTTGGTACTCTGGACTCTGGAAAATGCTGACAGCATTCTGGTGTGCTGAAGGGAGCACACCAAGGCTGTGGTAACATGATGATGGGGCCAGGAGGCTTGGGGGGGGGGCTCAGTCCTCCGTCCTGGGGAGGGGAAGATCCATTGTCTCTCTATGTGTAAAGGGGTCCATGATAAGTTGTAGCTGCACCTGGTTGTGGACGTGATGTCTGAGTACAGGCATAGAGGTATCCCCTGACTGAGTGTCTGCTCCCTGACTCCCCCCCCCCCAGCAGTCAGGGGTCTGTCTCAGGAATGTTGGGTCCAGGGCTCTGTGTAGTGAGGAGACTCATGGCTGAGAATCCCTTCTGCCAAGAAATGGGGGCCTTTCTCTTCTCTTCCATGTCCCTGCCCAGTGCAGAGGATCAGCTCAGGGGCTATGTGAAATACCTGCTTGAGGGTGTTCAAGGTTAAATGTCTGGGTCTTTACAGGTCATCTCCACTCTTGATGTCTGTGAGGGAACCTTTGTATCCAGCTTCCTGACTCTCACGTGTTTATGTAGAGTGGCCAAGCAGTCCCACAGCCAAGACAGAGCACCCCCATACAGGCACACTGTCACTCAGGACAGAGCACCAACATACAGGCACACTGTCTCAGGACAGAGCACCCCCATACAGGCACACTGTCACTCAGGACAGAGCACCCCATACAGGCACACTGTCACTCAGGACAGAGCACCCCATACAGGCACACTGTCTCTCAGGACAGAGCACCCCATACAGGCACACTGTCACTCAGGACAGAGCACCCCATACAGGCACACTGTCACTCAGGACAGAGCACCCCATACAGGCACACTGTCACTCAGGACAGAGCACCCCATACAGGCACACTGTCACTCAGGACAGAGCACCCCCATACAGGCACACTGTCGCTCACATCCCAGAAACAATGAAGACACACACAAAGCAGGAACACAGTAATACAGACACACAGGATTCTGGACACAACGTGCCACTGAATGTGACACTGCACATCCATCCAGATTCAGACAGCCAATAGTATACGCAAAAATTAAACACACAGGGAGCTTGTGGTATATGCCTGTAATTCCAGCACTCACTTAGAAGGCAGAGGCAGAAGAACAGCCACAAGTTTGAAGCCAGTTTGTGGCTCAATAGTGAGTTTCAGGCCAGCTAGAGCTACATTAGCAAGATATTATCTCAAAAAAAAAAAAAAAAAAGGAAGAAAAGGGAAAAATACTTAAACAGATGAACCTTTGCAGTTAACATGCAACATCTCCACTATTCAGCCTTCTATACACAACGCAAGCAAGGCACGAGGCTCAGGCCGTAGTCACCGGAAGCACAGAAGGCTGGCTTCCTGATACTCTGGCCGCACAGGAGCAGAGAGGGAGCTGAGTGACTTCGGTGGAAATGCCGCCAGTGTTCTGGTGTGCTGAAGGGAGCCCGACAGCATCTAGGGCTTCCGTCACACAACAGGGTGATGGAGCAGGGAGGCTTCTGTCTGGGGGAGCTCCCAGTCCTTGGCCCAGGAAAAAACCAAATCCCCGACCACCCTAGAAATGCAATCAAAGCCGCCTGCCGCCCACCGCCCACCCGCCCTGCACAATGGCTGTGGCTGGAGTCGTTATCATTTTTGTTAACTTTTTATCGACTGTTTGCTAGATGGCGTGTCAGTAAAGTGTATGATTTGAGATGAAAAATTAGGCAGATTAACCTGAGGGGAGAGCCTGATTGATTACTAAATAGGATCAATTTGAAAGTTTTAGTCCTGGCGTTTCTGCAGAGCCTCTTAATACTTCAAACTTCAATTTTACGGGCGATTGAACTAAGCATGTTTCTGACAAAATTGATATATGTATTAATTTGCTTTAACTGGTGATTAATTACTCTCCACTGAAAGAATTATATGGAGCTGTTTGCCTGCGATTTGCATATTAATCAAATTCTAGTTGATAATTCTGCCAGTGGGGGGGTCAGGGCTGGGCATGGGGCACAGGGTGTGAAGGGGCGTTTGTGTGAGTGCCTGTGTGTGTGCCGGTGTATGCGGGGGCTCCCCACCCCCTCCTTCGCTCGCTCCCTGCTTAGCTGCCAGTTTAGTGCATTAAAACCAAAGATGCAGAACGAGTCTGCCCGGCTATTTGGCGGGAGCAGAAATTGCCTGTCCGGTTTTATGATCTGCTCAGCCTGAGCAGCCGGGTCCTTAATGTCCCCTGTCAAAGTGTCCTCGATTTAAAGGGAAAACGGCCCCCGCTCTAGTGCCACACCAGCCTGACAAGGGACAAGGCAGGAAGGAACACCCCCTTAAACACCCCCCCAAAGGACCATGATTTCCAGGTGGCACCCTAGCCCCAGGGACCCTGGGAAAATAAGCGACGTCCTTGGAGCAGTAGACCTCATGGGACATTTCAGTCATAGAGGCCCCCCACATCACTCATATATCGAAGGCACATGCAGGCACAACAGAGTCCCAGAAACGCTGCCAGACACTGTCACTTGAACTCGTGGGCAGGAAGGCACTGTCTTAGACAGAGGCAGACACAGCTATCCAGTCACATTCTTACTCATTTAGACCCCCGCTCTCAGGCCTGTCTGTAGACACACTCAGCTACTCACATGCACACCCCAACGCACAGAACCACACACAGGATGGGAGCACACATAGACATCCAAGTCACGTCCACACAGCCTCGAAGGCACACGTGGTCACACACATTCAGACACACATTTTCAGATCCACACGGAGGCTGCCTCCATACATGAACTAAGGCATAGACCGCCCCCCCCCCATGTCCTAGCTTCTCACCAGACATATTTAGGACAATCACCCACACACTCCTGGGCACACACAGTCCCTACGCCCCCTCCTGGTCCCTTCCCTGGTCCTGACTCTTTAAGCTAAAGGGGGCGGTGCCATCAAATCAACTTTTCCCATCTCCAGATTCAAAGGGTAGGAGTGTAATTAAAACCAGATAATTAATGAGACAATATTCCTCCAGCTACATCTTTAATGAACAAACCCCTCCAGGGCAGCCTCTTCTTCTAGGCTCATTAAAGAGAAGAAAGTTGGGCGGTTTGCGGACTTCCCAGTGCGTTAATAACGAACCCGGGGTGGGTGGGTGCCTCGGAGTGCGGGATTCGTCCTTAGCCCTTCCTTCTATCACCACTCTGTCCCCTTACAGGACCCGCTCTCATCCCCATCCTCCTCCACCAGCCGACTCCAACGTCTCCTGTTGCCCCCAAGGGCTTCCGTAGCCTCTTTTCAGTGACCCAGGCCGGGCCTGAGCTTTCTATGCATGCACCCTCTCATCCTTAGGCAACACACGGTTGTACGGTTGTACACTAGGGCTCGGCTGGCCCTCCGCAACAGAGTGTGTCTTCCGGCCCCCCCCCGCCCCCCACGGCGCGCCTGCGCTCGCTCAGAGTGTTTCAGGTGGTCTAGCTGGAAAAGGCCGGCTCATTGTGAAGGGGAAATGGAGGCCCAGGACTTGGTGTCCTAAGTGGCCTAGATCGGCAATTGAACTAATGTCTTGGGAACTTGTGGGCTGGGGAGAAACTGGGGTAGGGTAGGGGCCGGGGAGGGGGGGTAGCGGAGAGGTGCGGGTAGAGTGGTTTCCCCGTGCACACCCTGTGCTCTCGGAAGAACACACACTAGCAACAGCGTGTATGTGAACTGGCTCTCACGCTCCCGTGCACTTAGAGATGCCCACTCGTTCGTGCATACACATGCATTGCCACAATGCCGGCCTGTGGTCCAGTCAAGGACCGGGAGAGCCTAGCCTGGGACCTTCCTTCTTGGTCTGAGGTCGCTCTAACGTCACTGGTCTCCTGAGTGGGAGCCTTTTGCTCCTTGGCACGGCCAGTCCGCCCTGGAGCGACCAAAAGACTAGAGAGACTGAAAGCCTGCCGCGTGCTAGGCGAGCGGGGCTCAGAGTCAGCCAGGGCGGCGGCTGTAGCTCTGGCGGCAGAGCCCTGCGTTCGTTCGCCTGCGCCGGCTTTTAGGGATGAGTTATGTGGCAATGAGCGAAGTAAATCTGCATGCGCAAAAGATGCTAATTACTCTTAATAGCCTACCCAGACGCCCCGAGACTGGAAACCCAGAAACGTAAATCTGCTCCCGATAAATATTTTTAATTGTGAAATTTCCTGGAAAGAAGGCTTTGGGTGCGCGGGCCGAAGCATTCGGTTTTGGAGGGAGGCACTCAGCCCCCACTCCAGCAGCCCGGTCTGGAGTCGGGGCTCCGCGCGGGGGCGTCGGGTGCGGGCCGAGCGACCCGAGTTTGGCTGGCCGGCGCTGGGTAAAGTTAGTGATGTATCGCATTAATTACCAGTGTGAGCTGCAAATGGTTCGAGGCCCAGGGAAAATTAATGGGAATCCAAATTCTAATTATGTAGCTGTTGTTAAAGAGTTTAACTAGATAGTCACGGAAAAAATTGGATTATACATAGAAATATGCAGCCAGCGCGCAGGCTCCGGGGAGCAGTCTGGGGGACTCACAACCAGGCAGCCCCTACACTGCCCTCGAGGACACTCCTCCTCTGTCGGGAAGGAAGAGATCCACCCCCCACCTCCCACCCTCGCCCCAGCGTATAAATAAAGATCTCTGGTGATCCTATGGCAGCGGTAGGGCGAATCTCAGGCTGGGACAAGAGGCTGAAGGTCGCAGAGATGCGTGCTTGGTTGCAGAGCTGGTGTGCAGGTTGGGGCCTCCTGAGTCCCTTGTTCTAGGTAAGCGTTTGTGCCCATGTTCTAGACGGTAGATTAGCTCCCTGTATATATCTTTCTCCTCCTCCTCCTCCTCCTCCTCCTCCTCCTCCTCCTCCTCCTCCTTCTCCCTCTCCTCCTCCTCCTCCTCTTCCTCTTCCTCCTCCTTCTCCCTCTCCTCCTCCTCCTCTTCCTCCTCCTCCTCCTTCTCCTCCTCCTCCTCCTCCTCCTCCTCCTCCTCCTCCTCCTCCTCTTTCTCAATTCAGGGTTTCTCTGTGTAGCCCTGGCTGTCCTGAAACTTACTCTGTAGACCAGACTGGCCTTGAACTCAGGGATCCACTTGCTTCTGCCTCCCAAGTGCTGGGTTTAAAGGTGTTTGCTACCACTTTTGCTCCTTCTTCTTCTTCTTCTTCTTCTTCTTCTTCTTCTTCTTCTTCTTCTTCTTCAAGAGACAGAGTCTTTAAAGACTGTGTAGCCCTGGCTGTCCTTGAACTCACAGAGATATGCCTGCCTCCACTATGCCAGGGCTGGGCTCTGGGCCACCTCGCCTGGCATACCCTATACTTCTAATGGACGCATAATTACATCTGGATGCTGTGGGTTTTTATTTTTTCCACTGTCAGTTTAAGGAAAATGCCACCCGAAAGAAGCCCAATTACACTCGAAACCTCGTCATTCACTTTATTAAGGACCCTGGATATGTTTCCATTTTCGAAGGAAATGAGGTCTGATCAAGCAGCACTAATATCTCCGGCCTCGAGGGAGGGGGTGGGGACTTTCCAGGGTGGGCTCGGTTCCTCCGGAGGCCTTGGAGGCAGATAGCACCAAGCTGCAAGGCGGATAGGACACCTTGGGGAGACAGATACCCAACTACTCACTTCTTCCCCCTTTGACTCCTTGCTCCCAGGGGCCACCTTCTGGGCAGAGGCTGGGTCCCAGAGCTCTTGCAGCTGGTCCTGTGGGTAGCAGGTTCGAGGATTGAAGGACCTCTCAGTCCCAAGAGACCCAGACTTTGACAGATTCTCTTTCCAGGAACCTGACAACTCTGAGTTCAGGGTATTGCTGCTAAGGTCCCTAGAGCAGGGCACGGGCCACCAGGGAAGCACCTTGCCAGCCTCCCAGGCCCCTGAGTCTAATTTCTCTCCACGAGAATTTGCCCGGTACCTGCCACTCTGTTTCTGGAGGAGAAGCGATGAGTTCGTCTCCCTAAGGAGCTCCTGTCACTTAAACCTGTGAGGCCAGCAGCTTCTAGAGAGGACCTGGATTTCCTAGATGGGCCAATGTGGTTAACACTTGCCCTGCCAGCCACGAGGCTACTTTGTCTCTGATGGTCTTCTGCCTTCAGTGCGACTGAAATTACAGAGTGAGAAGGAGCGGGAAGGGATGGGGAACCCTTTGGGTCAAGCCTCAGAAGATGGGGACGGCTGAAGGGAGGACACACAAGTTAGAAGGCAGGGTCTCTCCAATTACAGGAATCCAGGATTGACCCCAGAAAAGCAAATGGCCAGCTCCTGCAGATGCCTTGGGAGGGACTAGACATTTAGGGTTCAATCCTCATCCTGAGAACAGTTCTTCTATGCTTGGAATAGATTCTTGCTTGGGATGGGGAAACGCTGAGGCTATCCAAAGGAGGTGCAAAGAAGGGGACCCAGTGGCTGGGAGAGTCCCACCTTCCCACCTTCCCCTAGAAGCAGGGGTGGGGCGGGCGATCCCAGAGCTGGGGCTGTCACAGACCCATCTGCTGAAAGCAGATGGATGTGCGCATTTCAGACAGAGAGGCCGAAGAATTCTTTCGCCAGGGCCCTTAGGATGGAATTCATAAATTCTGAGAGGCAGGTGGTCTGACGACAGACTGAGACCAAGGCTCCTCCGTTCCAGTCCTGGGCGAAGTCTGGGCCCCTCATCTTTAGCCGTAAGCATCTGCATGCCTCGAGCCCCCTTTCACCTCTTCAGTGAAAGTCTCTGGTGAACAAAGGCTGCTTCCTAGTCCTCGATGTACCGGGCGGCCCTTCCGTTTCTGTGAGCAGTGTTCTCGGAACCTGGCATCTGTCCCTCTCCGGTTTCAAAGTCGCTCCAGCCCGCCCCTTTAAAAACCCGCGCTTCTCCATGACGCAGGCTTTGAGTGCCACCTAGCGGCATTTTTGGCGACACTCAGCAGCAAGCGCCTTTCACTCACTCCTTTCCGGTACCTGATCTGGAACCTCAAAGCCCATGCAGTCTCGGCCCCAAGCTCAAATCAAAAGCCCTTATCTGAGCATCTGTCGGTGCCTCTTCCTAGCACTTTAAGAGGCACTGCAGCAAGGAATAACTAGATATCCCTGCGGGCCCTCGTTTGGACCCCGCAGGTGTGGGAAATTCACTCTCAGGATCGGATATTGGATAGAGCTAGGGGTCCACCCGATAGCTCTGCTTGTGTAAACAAAACCCCAAAACAACAACAAAGGCTAGGTCCTTCTTGGACAGTGGGAAAAGACAACTCCCTCCTGTGATTGAGCGCCCAAAGGGAAAGTTCCTAGTCCCTAACCATCCCTACTCTTACCTAGACTCACTCCTTCAGCAGTCATCCCCACTCTGGTAACAAAGACCCTCTGACTCCCTAAATCCGGATCCTGGCGCTCGCCTTTGCCTTGGAAAGATTAGGCAAGAGCTCCCTCTGCTGGTCATGATTTGGCACTGCAAGGCTGTGAATTTCCAGATCTGAGGTCTTAGACCTCTAATTTTACAGAAAGGCTCCCTGGACTTCATGAGTTTGTGCAGCAAAGCAATGGCTCAGAGTTCGGCACCAATCCTGCATCCATCATATCTCTTTCCCCCTCCTACTGCTGGCCCAACTATCCCCTACCTGACAATGTGCCAGCAAGGTTGGAAAGTTAGGAATTTCTTCCCATGCAAGATAATGTACACAGTGAATACACAGATTTTTGTCAATTATGTGTGTGTGTATGTGTGTATTCAGTAACCGTATGCCACACCCCCCCACACTGGCCCAGAGTGCCACTGTCTACTGACACTTCCTCAGTGTTCCTGACAGCTACACTCTCCACCCTTGAGATCTGCCCTCACTGCGTTGCAGGGTAGTCTCTAGGCCGGGGCATTAGGAGATGCAAGGGCTCCAGGGTGGGTGGGATGTCTGGGGCGGGTATCGGATGAAGCAGTCCATTAAGGTCACTCTGGGTCTTTGTCCTTTTCTTAGGGCCTGTCCTTATTGAAGAGGAATAGAAGACATGTGCATGGGTGTGACGGGGGGGGGGGGGGCAACTGGGATTCCAAGTTCCTCTATGTAGCCAGAAGTTTTCCTGTGTCCCACCAGGTCAGCAGCAGCTCAGACCCAAGTAAACAGACAGAGGCTTATATTAATTAAAACTGCTCAGCCATTGGCCAAGGCTTATGATTGACTAGCTCTTATACTTAAACTCAGGCCATTTTTGTTAATCTATATGTCACCACGTTTTCCACGTCTTTACCTGTGTGCCATTACCTGCTGCTCCCTGGATGGTGGGCTGGTGTCTCCCGACTCTGCCTTTTTCTTTCCAGAATTTTTCTTGTCTGTTTATCCCACCTATATTTCCTGCCTGGCTACTGGCCAGTCAGCTTTTTATTTATCAACCAATCAGAGCAACACATTCACAGCATACAGAACATCCCACAGCACCTCTGTGACCTTAGATCTGTGACAGCCTTTCATGAGGGTTGATGGTCCATGTCTGTGTGTAGGTCCCAGAGCTCTGGACCAGTTCACTTTGGTCCCCTTTGCTTTGTTGAGAGCCAAGTCCTACAAGGTGATGATCAGAATACAGCATTGTATTGGGACTTTTGTGTTCTCAGCCAGCAGAATAAGAATCCTGAGCCTCAGGTCTTGGGCAGGGAAAACAGTGAGGGGATCCTCTGTCCTCCTCCATGGTTTCCAACTCCCTCTTGGGACGTTCAGTGCAGATCTATGGTAGGGACCTCCTGGTGTCTTTGGAGTTAGTTCACTAGAACCAGGACACACCTTGCCCCTGTCCCATCCCCCCCCCCCATGGAGGACCAGCACACAGCAGAAGACAGGCACAGGAGTGTGCTAAGCTGAGCTGCAGAAAATTTGGATTTAGCACCCAACTTCAGAGCCATAGTAAGAGATCACTGGGGACTACACTGAGAAATGTCATTGATATGGAGACGGGTTCCTTCCTTACCCATTTCCCAATTCTATTTTGTTTAGTTTTGCTTTTAGCCTGGGTCTCTATGCAGTCCTGGCTGGCCTGGAACTCCAGATCCCCTTGCCTCTATTTCCTGAAGGCTGGAATTATGGGCACCTATAACAACCGGCCCTTTTTCCAGTGTCTTTTCACCTGTGAGTCAAGGTCTCTCAGTATAGCCCTGGATGGCTGGGAACTCTATATAGACCAGGCTGGCCTTGAACTCACAAAGGTCCACCTGCCTCTGCCTCCCTAGTTCTAGGATTAAAGACTTGGGTCACACACACATGGCGTCCTTCCCAACTTTTAGAAATTATTTTTATAAAACATTCAATTTATTGGGAGGCAGAGGCAGGCGGATCTCTGTGAGTTCGAGGCCAGCCTGGACTACCAAGTGAGTTCCAGGAAAGGCACAAAGCTACACGGAGAAACTTTGTCTCGAAAAAACAAAAAACAAAAAAAAAAAACATTCAATGTATTGATATTTGGGAGGAGTTTGATAGGGTCACAATATCACGAGACTGCGCCATTGATCTTGTAGCTTGGTCAACATTACTGGTTCACTTTCCCGGTCCACTGAGGAGTCAGCTCTTTCTCCACAGTCGGAGAGAAGCTTTTTGAAAAGTTTGCAAGTTCCTCCTGGGTGTCTACAAAAGCTCTGTTCTTTCTGCCAACTTTTTCATCTCTCATATTTATCTTCTCGGGATTAGTGGTAACTAGTTTCACCTTGTTTTTAGCCTGGAAGATTTTCTGTCTGGCTGTGTAAAATACATTCCTGGACCTCTGCCTTTTAGTTCATCTTGGCCATTTTCTTGGGAAGCTCACTCAGTACTCCGTGTTCCTAGTGATACCGCCTACAAACTCCCGCTTTTCCAGTTGTTATGCATACCAGTAGACTGCAGAATCCTTCCTCTCTCCCTCTTCCTCCCCACCATGGCTTACACAGGAAGAAATCCACTCTGCTACCGGGAACCTGAGCCTGGGGTTAAGCCTGTAACTCTCTAGGTTTTCTCTCTGAGCCTCAGATTCCTTTCTTGTTCTTGCTCAGAAACAGGATCCTGCTGTGGTAGCCCAGGCTGGCCCCAAGTCACACGCTTCCTGCTTCAGTCTCCTTAGTCCTGGGATTATAGTCCCTGTCATAGTGCTCTGTTTGAGCCTCAGTTCCTCACCTGTGAGAGAAGGACAATAATTAAAACCTCAGAAGTAGGACCAGCCGGGCGGTGGTGGCGCACGCCTTTAATCCCAGCATTCGGGAGGCAGAGCCAGGCGGATCTCTGTGAGTTCGAGGCCAGCCTGGACTACCAAGTGAGTCCCAGGAAAGGCGCAAAGCTACACAGAGAAACCCTGTCTCGAAAAACCAAAAAAAAAAAAAAAAAAAAAAAAGAAGAAGTAGGACCAAACAAGCGCATGTCCCTGTAGGGTGCTTTACAAAAAGCACAATTCAGTGTGAGTTCTGGTTATAATTCAGGAAAATCAATGCCACGTGCGGGGTGCTGAGAAGCCCAGGAATGCTTCCGCTGGGCCTGAGTAGTGAGTTCTGAGGACAGAGCAGGCACTCCTCAGTGAGAGCACAGGCAGGTCCGTGCCTGCATCTCTCCATGTGCGCATGTGTGGGCATTTCGGCACCCTAGGGCAACTTTTCTTCCTAGCCCACTGTGTCCACAGGAGAAAGTCACCTGATCGCTATGTGGTAAACTACTGGAATGAGAATTTAGATACCACAGAACACTGTCCTTCAGGGAAGCAGCGAAGGATTGTGTTCTCACTGGGCTGAAGTGAGTGTGTGACCTGGAACGGGAGGGTTTGTGCCACCTGATGGAGGACAGAGGCCATTGCGGTTATGCATAGGGGTGCAAAGGCTGGTGATGTAGACTTTCTAGCTTTGTTTGTTTTTTTGTTTTCCCAGACAGGGTTTCTCTGTGTAGCTCTGGCTGTCCTGAACTCACTCTGTAGACCAGGCTGGTCTCGAGCTCACAGAGATCCTCCTGCCTCTGCCTCCCGAGTGCCAGAATTAAAGGCAAGTACCAACACTGCCCAGCTAGAAAACCTTTCTAAGCAGCCTTTTTTCTTTTTTTTTCTTTTCTTTTTTTTTTTGTCCTGCTTGTCCATTTTGGACAACATACTATCAGCAGTTGAGGCAAGGGCAGTTTCTTGCCCTAATGGCTAGCTTTTACCACAAAGAAAGCAAACTCCGTATGGAGTTTCTTCAATGCCCATCATCGTCTTTTGAAGTAGGTCAGTGATGCCAGGAGCAGATGTGTCTCGTGTCAAGAAAAGTGTAAGTTCTTAAAACATTTTAAATGTCATATTCTGTAGGTCTTTGAAGTGTTTGAAGATTGCCTATCTATCTGAAACATATCTCTATATGACCTTGAAAACCTAACTAACATGACTATAAGTTTTCTAGTTATGGGTGACTATTAATCTGTATTTCTTTTTTTCTTTTTCTTTTTTTTTTTTTTTTTGAGACAGGGTTTCTCCGTGTAGTTTTGGTGCCTGTCCTGGATTTCACTCTGTAGACCAGGCTGGCCTCGAACTCACAGAGATCCGCCTGGCTCTGCCTCCCAAGTGCTGGGATTGAAAGTGTGTGCCACTGCCGCCTGGCAATATGTATTTCTTACTTATGCTAAATAGTTTGTAAAGATAACTTTCAAGGACCAGAAATTTACATTACATTGTTAAATGCGCTGCATAGGTACAATATCTTAAACAAGAGTAGAAACGCATATACAGCATGTTCTAACAAAACCTTAAATTTGTATCAATATACAAAAATCCATACCAATGTAAATATTTAAGACTAGTAGTTGCTAGTTAAAAAGGAGATTCAATAATCTACCCTTTTATCCTATCATTTCTATATCCTCCCCTTTTTCTTTTTAGAATGAGATCCCTAAATCTAATCTCTTTTGTTTAGCTTTTTCCCTGACGATTACCAATAATAACTTGTAATCAATCCCCCCTTAAATGATAATAAATATCCATAACTCATTTTTGGGAAAGTGGGTGTCATTCTCTAGACTACTTCCTGTTGTTTGAGGGTGCTGGTAATCTTTGGGGAAAACCTTGAGAAAATCAGGATAATTGTTAGGTCTTGGATGGAATAGTTTGTGAGGCTGGATCATCTCAGTCAGCAGCCTTGAAGCTGTTGTGGATGATGGATCACCTGGGCCATCCATTTTTATTGGCATCTGGTCCCTTTGTTCTGAAAATACATAAACTTTTAAAGGTAACTTACATATCTGCATTAATGCAACTATAGACAAGTCAGCCAAAGATGATTTTTTTGTTATGTGTTTGAGCAGGTAAAATAAACATCACGTGTCTTGTAGTTCTTCTAGATTTATTTCTTTATGTCTGTAGTCAGGATTTGAGGGGGTCTCTGTGTATTTCCTATCTTTATGTGATTTATTATATTTCTTTATTATTCTATTCCTTTTTAAGGACTTTATTATTTTAAATCTATATTTTTTATCTAAGACTGTATATATTCTTTCTTGTCTCTCTCTCCAGACTATGTACATTTTTTAAACACACTGTGACCCATGTAGTGGCTCTTTTCATCTCAATCTGTACTTCCTATGCACCTGTAACCTCTTCTGTCTACATGGGCAAAACCTAAACCCGTGATGTGGTTTAGTTCATGGTGTGCTGGTGGGGCTTGCTCTGGCAGCAGCTCAAGCCTGAAGTCAGTGACTGGGAGACATCTCTCCGTACTGCCACCCAAGTCAGAGACTTCAGGAACCCTCCATGTGGTGCTTGGGGTGACTGTTCAGGTAACCAGATGTCCCTGTCATTAGGTAGCATTTTACCCTTCTGGGGTCTTTGTTGGAGTTAAAGATTAAATAATTAGATTTAAAGTTTTCCTTAGGATAGAAAGTAAATTAGGTACACAACTTTAGACTCACCAAGATAAGATAGATAATTGAGTATTTTCTCTAAATTTTCCAAGTACAAATGGACTGGATATTGTAATTGTAATTCTTACTTAACAACTGCTTTGTTGTATATAGTTTTACTATGTTAAGGTTAAAAACCTTCCTTTTTAATTAGACAAAAAAGGAGAAATGCTGTGGAATAATCCTTTTGTATACTGTGAAGATTTGTCACTCAGATTGGTTTAATAACCAATTGGTTATTAATTGGTTTAATAACCAATCCTGATTGGCCAATAGCCAGGCAGGAAATATAGGTGGGACAATCAAACTGAGGATGCTGAGATGAAGAAGGGCAGAGTCAGGAGGGTTGCCAACAGATGCAGAGAAGCAAGATGGGCATGCCATACTGAGAAAAGGTACCACGCCACATGGCAAAGCATAGATGAGAAATGTGGGTTACTTTAAGTGTAAGAGTTAGCCAGTAACAAGCCTAAACTATCAGTCAAGCATTTACAATTAATATAAGCCTCTGTATCAGTTATTTGGGAACTGGTGGGTGGGAAAGAAATGTCTGCCTACACATAGCCTTGTCTTTCCTGGAACTTGCTCTGTAGACCAGGCTGGCCTTGATTCCTCCTGAGTGCTGGGATTAAAGGCATGTGCTACCTTGCTGGCTTTATCATCATCATCACTATCATCATTGTCATCATCACCACCACCACCACTATTTTTCTTGCGTCTTATTTGTTTGTTTCTTTGTTTTTTTCCAGACAGGGTTTCTCTGTGTAGCCTTGGCTATCCTTTGTATACCAGGCTGGCCTCAAACCTACAAAGTTCCACCTGCCTCACCTTCTGAATCCTGAGATTAAAGATGTGTGCAACTACACCCATTTTACAGAAACATTGCAAAAATAGTACACATGGCTCTCACACACTGCCATCTTTTGAAGCATTATATCACCATGACATCTTTGTCATATAACAGTACATTGCTGTAACGGAGCTCTCCACTTGTTCTGATGTCATTAGCTTTCTCACTAGCCTCCTTTTTCTGCCTCAAGTTCCTTATTTATTTATTTATTTAGGCTATCCAAGATAGGATTTCTCTGTGTATCCCTGGCTGTCCTGGGACTCACTCTGTAAACCAGGCTGGCTTGGAACTCACAGAGATCCACCTGCCTCTGTCTCCCTAGTGCTGGAATTAAAGGTGTGTGCTACCACTGCCTGGCTTCAGGATTCTTCTGAGGACACCACTGTTGGGGGATATTTGATCACACTGTGAACCCCAAGTTTGCATTTGCATTAATTAAATAAAATTAACCTTGTGTCAGGAGACTGAGTTAGCGAGTAGTTGACAGAAAGTGATCATAGAGCATCAGAAGGCACCCAGAAGAGTTAGAGAGATGCACAGGAAGTAGCCGGGAGGGATTTGGAGTGGTGTTGCATTTTATGCTTTGGTGGAGCTGAAGGATACTCTCTTTCAGAGACACTGGCAAGGAGAAAGGCTGAGCTAGTTGCTACTCTGCCTCTCTGAGCTCGCGGGTTTTCACCCCAGTCTTTGAATCTCAAGTCTTATTTATAAATAGAATAATAGAGATTTGGTTAAGCTACCTTTAGTGGCAGCGACAGGGTCAGTGACTGCGGGAGCAGAATTCCTGCCAGGCTGTGGCCTGAGTGGCCAAGTTGCTGCCAGAGAAGCAGGCTGGTAACTGAGGAGACACAGTTGCTGGCTGAAATAGCAATAGATTAAGGTGCAGCCACTGTGCCAAAGTTAAAACAATACAGCACGGTATATTTAGTCATACACCATGTGATAGTTAGTGCGGCCTTGCCTTCTTAGTCCTTCTGTGACCATTTCTGAGGTTTTCTTTGTTTTTCATTCTGTTATCAGCTTGGGGAGGCAGATCTGGGATGTTGTATTAAGCAGAGGTCTCTAGAGCAGTGGTTCTCAACCTGTGGGTTGCAACCCCTTTGGGTCTAACGACCCTTTCACAGGAGTCACATGTCAGATACTTATATTACAATTCATAACAGTAGCAAAATTAGAGTTATAAAGTAGCAATGAAAAATTTATGGTTGGGGGCCACCACGACATGAGGAACTGTATTAAAGGGTCGCAGCATTAAGAAGGTTGAGAACAGCTGAGCTAGAGGATAAGAATTGACAGGGTGAATGCATACTGAAAGGGCATTTATTCAGTTGACTCATGCCACATGGTCTGCATAGTCCCAGGTCGCTGTCCACACTGGAGGCTGAGAACCTGGTTGCTGCTCAGGCAAGAGGCTTGTATGTCTCAGAATTCCCGATCTGGAATTGAGGGCTGGGGGGACTCCTGGAGAGCTGCTGGTCTTCACTTCTGATATCAGTGAAGGAGTGTAGCAGCAGCAGGGTGGATGAACCTGCCCACAACAGTGAAGACAAGTGAGTGAGAGTAAAGATTCTGTCTTCCACATCATCAGTGTTGTTAGCTTGTTCTGAAACAGGGTCTCACTGTGTGGCTCTGGCTGTCCGGGAACTCCCTATGTAGACCAGGCTAGCCTCAAACTCACAGGGATCGGCCTGCCTCTATCTCCAAAGTGCTAGGTCTAGTGACATTAGTCCATTCCTGGACACATTTTTTGTTATTTGGGCTGCTGTCGGAAGGGGCCATCCATATTTAGGATGGGCCTTCCCACTTCAGAAATTTGATCAAGAAAATCCCTCCCAGGAGTGCCTGATTTTAGTTGGTTTCCAACCCAGTTAAGTTGATAATTAAGACTGAGCATCACAGATGGTGTATGCTAGGTTTGCAGGTAGTTTTCTCATTCAGAGTTACGAACTAGGACAAGAAGACCACAGAGGTGAAGTGAGCTCATCATGTCCCACTGGGGACACAGGCATCAGGGAGGGTACACACCGACATGACTCTGTAGGAAAACTTTTCTGTCCCACCAGCTGCTCTCCAAATAACCACACAGAGAATTAATATTAATTATAAGTACTCAGCCAATAGCTTAGGCTTGTTTTTAACTAGCTCTTATAGCTTAAATTAACCCATTTCTATTCATCTATTTGCTGCCCCATACCTCATCTGTGTACTTTACATCATGCTCACTCTGTGTCTCATGGCATCTCCTCAGACTCCTCAGATTCCCGTGACTCTGCCCTTCTTCCAGCATCCTCTCAGTTTGACTCTCCTGCCTATCCTCATCCTGCCTAGCTATTGGCCAGTCAGCTCTTTTATTAAACCAGTCAGAAGGCACCTTGGCAAAGACACATCTTCACAGTGCACAAAAAGATTGTTCCATTTCCCCTTTTTTGTCTAATTAAAAAGCAAGGTTTTAACTTTAACACAACAAAACTATATATAACAAAACCAGTTATCAAATAAGTATTATATTTACAATATTCAGTCCACTTTTATTTAGCAAATTCAGAGAAAATACTCCATCAGCTGTCCTTTCCTGAAGAATCCAGAATTTTGTACCTGATTTACGTCCTATCATGATTAGGGAGAACTATAACTATAATTATCTAGTCTTCAACCCCATCAAAGACCTGAGAAGAATATCGTATTATGTGAATAAACAGTAAGTGCAGAGCTAGTGACTTCCAAAATTAAGAGATGACAGGAACAGCTGGCTGCCTGGACAGTCACCCAATGGTTCTTCTGTAACATTGGGTCATCCAACTTTGGCCTACAAGCCTAGTATTCCGACAGACATTTTTGAGAAGCAAGAAATTTTGTTATTTTTGTCTTTTTTTTTGGAGCTGAGGAATGAACCCAGGGTGGCCTTGTGCTTGCTAGGCAAGTGCTCTGCCACTGAGCTAAATCCCCAACCCCAAGAAGAAGGAAATTTTGAAGGATTGTCCTATCTTGTCTTGGCAAAGTTCAGCAGCCACTTTTTTTTTGGCATCCTACTGGTCCAGTTTGGACAATATATTGTCAGCAATTGAGACAAGGGCAGTTTCTTTGCCCAAATGGCTATCTTTCACCATAAAGAAAATAAATTCCATGCATAGGTTCTTTGATGCCCATCATCCTTTTTGGAAGTAGATTGGTGCTATCAGGAGCAGATATGTCTCACTGTCATGAAAAGCCTTAGGTTATTAAACATATTAAATGCCATATTCTGTAGGTCTTTGAAGTGTTTGAACACTATCCATCTATCAAAATATATCTGTGTATGACCTTGAAAACATACCTAACATGACCATAAATTTGACTATTATAAGTGACTATTAATCTGTATTTCTTAATTATATATTACATTTTAAGTGAGCTACATAAACACAATACTCTAAATAAGAGTAGAAACATCCATACAGTATAACAAAATTAACTTTAAATTTGTATCAATAAGCCAAAATCTATACCAATGTAAAGTATTTTGAGATTAATAATTGTTTTTTGGATTAAAGTAGATTCAATAGTCTACCCTTTTTTTCTATCATTCCTATATCATAGCCCCCTTTTTTCCTTTAAAAAGAGGTCTTTGGGGTTTTTTTATTGTTGTTTTTGTTGTTGTTGTTTTCTTTCTCTCAGAGCTAAGGATCGAACCCAGGGCCTTGTGCTTGCTAGGCAAGCACTGAGCTAAATCCCCAACCCCTAGAAAGAGATCTTTGAATTTAACTCTTTTGTTTAGCCTTTTTTTTTACTATGACCAATAACAAATTGTAACCAACCCCCCTAAACAATGACAATATTCATAATCCATTGAATAACCAAAACCTACTCATACTCTATCTCTTGGGAATGTTGGCATTGTTTTCTAGACTACTTCCTGTTGTCTGTGGGCACTGATATCTTTGGGGGTAACCTTGAGAAAATCAGGATAATTGTTAAGTCTTGACTGAAGTAGTTTGTGAGGCTGGACCATTTCAGCCAGCAGCCTCAAAGCTGTTTTGGATGCAAAATTCTGAGGAGACTGTAACAGAGGCATTTTGAGATGCTGGATCATCTGGCCCATCCATTTTCTTTGGTGTCTGGTCACCTTGTTCTCAAAATACATAAACTTTTAAAGGTAACATACATGTCTGTATTAATACAAGTATAGCATATGTGTTGTACACAAGTTAGCCAAAGGATGATTTTTTTGTTTCATGTTTGAGCAGGTAAAATACATGTTATATGTTTTGTAGTTTTTCTAGGTTTATTTCCTTATATTTGTAGCCAGGATTTTCATGGAGTCTGCCCTGATCAAACCTGATCCAAATCAACCTAGAATGAATCCACAGCCTCTCATTTCCTGTGGAAATAAAAGCATAATATCTTCCCCTGGCACAGCCACATCTGGGATGGAATGGCAGAAGTCACAAAGCCAGCGCAGCTGCTTGACAAAGATCCAGCAGAGCTGAGCCACATGATGGCTGCCATGCCACCTTTGGTTTTTATCTCCACCTGTTGCATACTTGGGGCACTTTTAATATTTGTACAATTTGGGGGATATTGGATTGATGGAAAATTCCTTATGAATCATTTATGCCTTCTCCCAGGAATACTGCTTCTAAGCTTATCCAGGAAAGTCCTGAACATACTATTCCCCCGCTCCCACTTTGAGGGAGATATCCTTATCTACTTGAAGGTCTTCCTTACACCTTGGAGGTTATGACACATAAAGAAGAAGCCAGAGGTCTCTTTGTGAGGCTATGAGACATTCTTGAAACATCTGTCCCTATACTTACACTGGAACAAAATATTCAAAACAAAGTAAATTCAAAAAAGTCAACAAGATCTGGTGGGCTAGGGGAGTTGGCCACTGTTCAGATTACAAGTCTCTTCCCAATGTACACTCAGACAATTACAACTCTGCCCTACACAGAGACATATTGATGAGCAAAGTATGGAGTGGAAAGATGATAAAAGTATGAGATGTTAGGACCTCCCTCTCTTAGAAGTTAGCTGATGTAGAGCCACTATAATATCATACGACCAAGGAACAACAGAATGCCAGGATTAGACATATAGATAATTCTATAAGGATACAAATGTGAACATTGATTGTATTATGTCAGAATTTGAATAATAACTGCAGCAGCTTTAGCTTGAGGATTTTTCCTGGGCACTCTGACCACTAAGAGTTAATAATACACTGCTTGAGACATGGTGAAATGCCCAGGGTGGTTGAAGATTTTTGTTTTGATCTAGTGTCCTTGAAGCAACCAAAGCAACCAGCCTGAGCACAGGCTGTCATATGCCTCTAGATTCTCAAAAATTGGGTTATGGGGTTAATGAGTAATAATGATAACTCTGTTTATTAATGATGTCAAAACGTGGAGAATGATTGGAAATAATAACTCTGTTCTGTCATAGTTTATTAATGATGACTAAAAGATGAGCAAAAGGAAGTGTCCAAAACCAAAAATGATATGATCTATGTTTTGGAACATCATGAATGTATCCTGGCTAACTAAATTCTATATAAATAAAGAAACACTCTGGCTGCTAGTCAGTCAGGCTGCAAGATTCTCCCAATCACCACGGCCTGGCTCACTTCCTTCCCCAATGACTCCTTACATCCTCTGCAGGACCCATCCACTGTTGGGGATGGCTCCCGGTAATCCCCAAAGTAACACATCTTTTGACTTTCATTTTGAAGTCAATACATCTTAAAAATAGTTTGGTTTAATCCAGCAGTTTTCATAACCCATTGTGTCTTAGCAGCTGTTGTTCCTTCCTCAGCAATTCAGACAACACAATAACACACGGGATCCAGACTCCCCATGTATTTTCCATCTTTGCATGGCTTTTTTCTTTATATTACTTTATTCTTTCTGTAAAGACTTTATTATTTTTAAACTATTTTTTTCAATGACTGTCTATACCATTTCTCTTTTCTCCCCCAGGCCTATGTACATTTTTAAACACTCTGTAACCTGTTTAGAGGTTTTTTCCCATCTGGATCAGTCTTTACTGTGTATCTGCAATCTTTTCTGTCTGCATGAGCAAAATTTAAACCTGGCATGTGGCTTAGTTCATGGCGTGCTGGCAGGGTTCGCTCTGGCAACACTTGCACTGGTGGCACAAGCCTGCAGGCAGCAGCTGGGAGACACGTCTCTGTGCCTCAGTTGGCATGAGAAACATGAGACTAGGAAGCCATTTTTAGCTACATTTTTGTGTGTTCAGAACCTTTTTTAAGCTTTCTCGGGTCTCATGTGGATGTAGGTGCCAGATGTTCGGGAGACATTTGTAGGCAGACTTTTCTGTTCTGCCTGCTGCTCCCCAAATAACCATGCAGAGAATTAATATTAATTATAAATGCTCAGCTGATAGCTTGGGTTTGTTTTTAGCTAGCTCTTATAACTTAAATTAACCATTTCTATTCATCTACATGCTGCCCCGAGGCTCACTTGCCTCATCTATGTTCTTCCCATCCTGCTCATTCTTTGTCTATGATGTCTCTTCAGACTCCTCAGGTTCCCGTGACCTCACCCTTCTTCTTCCCAGTGTCCTCTCAGTTAGACTCTCCCACCTAATCTTGTCCTGCCTAGCTATTGGCCAGTCAGATCTTTTATTAAACCAATCAGAAAGTGCCTTGGCAAAGACACATCTTCACAGTGTACAAAAAGGTTATTCCATAACATGACTCACTGTTGATGATGTTGAGCTTGGTTAAGCCAAGATCCTGCCCGACTTTTATTCTCTCTTCCCCCCCCCCCCCCCCCACAGGTCCTATGGCTTTGTTCCTGGTAACTATTTGCTACTGTTGATGTAGGAATCCAGGAAAGGATGGTCTTGTGACATTACCTTTCTTGAGTCCTGTGTTCATCCACCGAGCAGCTCATTGTTGGAAGGTGGCCCCCATACAGCCCTGTGTCTCCCCCCCCCAGAGCCTAAAGCCCCAGCAGAAGCTGCCTACCAATCTTAGAGGCAAGCAGGAGGTCGAGGCCTTGGACAAGAAAAGATCCACTTGAGATGACTGAGGGATATATGTTCTTCTCCAGTTGAAATGTTTCTTCTACATATAAGGAGAAAATTAGTGCTCAATTAGAAAGTGTTGGTGAAAAGGCTGTTCTGGATATGTGAGACATTTACACATGCTGTACTGTTCACATTTCATTATGTGGGTCCCAGGGATAAACTCAGGCCCTCAGGCTGGACAGCAAGCACCTTTGCCCACTGGCCCTGCATTTCTTTGTATTTGTTTTTAAGACAGGGTTTCTAGCCCAGGTTGGCCTTGAACTTTCTGGGTATCTGGGGATGACTTTGAACTTCTGACCTTCCTGCTTCTGCTACTGGAATGCTAGGATTACAAGTCTGTGCAGTCAATCTGCTGCTTGGGGTCAAGCCTAGGACTTGGTGTGTATGAGGCAAACTCTACCAACTGAGCTACATCTCCAGACTCTAATTTTCTTTTTAATTTTTTTAAAGTTATTTTTTGTATATGGGTTTTTGCCTGCATGTACGTCTGTGTACCACATACATACAGTGCCCATGGAGGGCAGAAGAGGGCATTGGATCCCTGGAATTGGAGTTACAGATGATTTTAGCCACTATGTGGGTGCTGAGGATTGAACTCCAGTCCTCTAGAAGAGCATCCAGCACTCTTAACTAGAGACGTTACTCCAGTCCCTGACTGCCTTTTTAATAGTACTCAGCAGAATCCTGTGCATTTGCTTTACACAAACCAGTCACATTTTTATCTTACAGAAGTGCACTGAATGGAAGCATCCTGCTAGTTTCCCCACTTTGAGCCCTTAATCTGCCTGTGCACCAAGTTAGTTCTGCCCCCCTCCACCCCAACCCCATCCATGGCTAGGCTACTTGTTGTCTAATTGAGTAGGAATATTCTTCATAGACTCATGTGTGTGAATGCTTGCCCACAGGGAGTGGCACTATTAGGAGGTGTGGCCTTGTTGGAGGAAGTGTGTCATTAGGGGGTGGGCTTTGAGGTCTCAGAAGCTAAAGCTGCACCAAGTGTGGCATTCTCTTCCTGCTGCCTGAGGATCCAGAGGTAGAACTCTCAGCTCCTTCTCCAGCACCATGTCTGCCTGTGGGCCACCATGCTTCCCACCATGATGATAATGGACTAAACCTCTGAACTGTAAGCCAGCCTCAATTAAATGTTTACCTTTATAAGAGTTGCTGTGGTTCCCAACACATGAGAGGCAAAGGCAGGCAGATCTCTGTGAGTTCGAGGCCAGCCTGGTCTATAAAGGAATTTCCAGGACAGCCAGGGCTATTAAAAAAAAAGACAAAACAACAATAAAAACAACAACAACAAACAAAACCCTGTCTTAATAAAACAAAACAACAACAACAACAGAGTTCTTGTGGTCATGGTGTCTCTTCATACCAATAGAAACCCTAAAACGGGGGGGGGGGGGGATTAGAGAGACTCCCGCCTCTGAATGGAACTGGTGTGGAAGCGTTAAGAACTTACCGCAGCTGCCCCGCTCTGTGCAGGCTTCCTACCAGCTCTGGAAAGATCTGTGGTACTGTGCTCAGCTTCCAGAATTCGCTACTTGATGCCGAGTCTACGAGGCTCCAGGACTGTCCTGTGATGGAGAACATTGATGCTTGTCTTCCCTGACAGGGCAGGCTATGACCACCATACACACACATGCCTCTAGGAGTTTGCCTTTGAAACGTTCTATGGAATTCTTTGCTCTCCTCCACAGGATGCACGATGCATCTAGATAATATGCCGCTAGCCAGTTCTGCCTCGGGGGAGGTGGGGGATGGTGGAGGAGGGAGAAGCTGGGATGGCATCCCCACAACTTGTGGTTCACAGGACACTCACTGTAGAAGGACTGGTGTCCCCACACAGCTGGCCCTGCCCTCAAGATACACATCTCCAATAAGGAAAGGTGAGGGGCAAAGAGGCATTCCAAAGCTATTTGCAATTGCCTTAGTCAGTTTCATTCAAAGGCAGTGAATTGAAGGTTGCTCAAAACAGTGTGATATGGTCCGTCTCCTGCTGTGGGATGGTCTGTATGTCAAATGTGTTGCTGATTGGTCAATAAATAAATCACTGATTGGCCAGTGGCCAGGCAGGAAGTATAGGTGGGACTAACAGAGGAGAATTGAGAGAACAGGAAGCTGGGTGAGAGAGACACTGCCAGCCGCCATGATGACAAGCTGCACGTGAAGATGCCGGTAAGCCACGAGCCATGTGGCAAGGTATAGATTAATAGAAATGGATTAATTTAAGCTGTAAGAACAGTTAGCAAGAAGCCTGCCACGGCCATACAGTTTGTAACCAATATAAGTCTCTGTGTTTACTTGGTTGGGTCTGAGTGGCTGTGGGATTGGCGGGTGAGAGAGATTTGCCCTGACTGTGGGCCAGGCAGGAAAACTCTAGCTACAGTCTCCTCTCTACCCAGAGGCAGTCCTTTGTCCCTCTGGGACAACTATCCCCTCCCCTTCTCCCTTCTTCCTTCTCCCTCCTTCCTCCCCATCTATCTCCTGTCTTTGTGTCCCATTCCCTACCCTTCATCCCTCTAGGGCAAATAAGTCTCCTTTGTGCTGAAAAAAAAAGTGTGATGTAATACATCTGTAGGGGAGTCCTCTGGGATACTTCTGGGAGGTAAGTACCCAGACATGGCTAGCTGGAGCTCACTTAGACTGGACTTTCCAGAGTCTTGTTTCTGGGCAACCCAGAGAACTCTGTGGCCACTTGAACTTGTGCCCTTTAGGACTGTGAACAGATGACATTGAGCCTTGTGTTCATGGCAAGCTGGAGGAAGCTGGTCTCCATCAAGATGCCTGAGACCATGGGACCTGGAGAGAGAAGGACTGCCAGGCTTCCTAAGGGCTGGCTGCGATGCCTACATGCCTATGATGACCACTGTTCCACTGTTCGCCTGGGCATATTTCTGCCATTTATACTCACAAAATCCTAAGTCAGGATGCATTGAGAGGTTCAGAGAGTGTGGCAGAGAGGGCAGGAAGCAGTGTAATTGGGGCTGTTTGTGTGGTTCTCCATGACTCACGTGGTTCTTCATTTACTCCTTTCCCGTTGGTCCCAGCACACCAGCTGCTGCCTCCTCCTCCTCCTCCTCCTCCTCCTCCTCCTCCTCCTCCTCCTCCTCCTTCTCCTCCTCTTCCTCTTCTCCACCCTCCTCTTTCTCCTTTTCTTCTCACTTTATAGCCCAGGTAGGTCTGGGACCCCGCGATCCTCCTGCCTCAGTCTCCCAAGTACCTGGGATTACAAGTGTGCATCACCAGGCCCAACGAGCCTTTTTTCTTTTCTCTGTCACGGAACCTTCACCCAGATGGTTTTCCTAATCCTAATCTGTGCAATATGTATTTTAGTTTTTTGGCTTTGAGTTATTTATTTATTTATTTATTTACATGTGTCTATATCTTTGTGTGGTGTGAGTACACGTGTGTATGCATGTTTACAGGTGTGTGGATATACATGCATGTGTTGAGCCCAGAGGTTAATGCTGTGTGTCTTCCTTGATTGCCTTTACCCTATAGACTGAAGCAGGGTCACTCACTTGAGCTCAGACCTTGACCACTGGGCTAGGCTACCTAGCCAGCTTGCTTCAGAGGTCCTGGTCTCCACCTTCCGAGTGCTGGGATTGCAGGCAGGGCACCGCCCCCACCCAGCATTGACATGGGGGCTGGGGAATCTGCGCTTCCCATCTTCATACTTGTGCAATAAGTTCTTTACCCACTGAGATAGCCACAAGTCTCTCTACCTCTTAGTGTGTGTGTCTGTGTGTGTGTGTGTGTGTGTGTGTGTGTGTGTGTGTGTGAGAGAGAGAGAGAGAGAGAGACAGAGACAGAGACAGAGACAGAGACAGAGACAGAGACATGGAGACAGAGAAACAGATATAAAAATAAGTTACGGAGATGGAGCTATAGGCAGACAAGGATTGATTCTGCTTGTTTCCGCTTATGTATTGGTTTCCTAAGATTGCCTGTTAACTCCTGTCTATAGTCGAAGTTTCTCAGTCCCACCTGGCCCCACAGTCCCATAGCCGCTTATAAAATAATCACTCAGAGGCTTATATTAATTACAAACTGCATGGCCTATGGCTTCAGCTTCTTGCTAGCTAGCTCTTTCATCTTAAATTAACCCATTCCTATTCATCTATATGTTGCCATGTGGGTTGGCGTCTCCTCATTCGGCCTTTCTCATCTCACCACCTCTTTTGGATTTTCCCACTTGTCCACATCCTGCCCTGCCATAGGCCAATGCAGCTTTATTTATTATCCAATGGGAGCCACACACACTCACAGCATACAGAAAGACATCCCACAGCTGTCCACAGCTGGATAGAGGACAGTCACACCACACACTGATCAGGATCCACGTTTTAAAGAGACCGAAGTCCAACTCAAACAGATCGAAGGGGAAAGCAGAAACAATAAGCTCACGCAGCGGAGAGGAACAGCCGAGAAGGCTTCATGGGGAAAGGGCTGCAGAAACAAAGGCTCTGTTCCTTTCTCCGTGTGGACCTCATCCCTCTGTGTGGGAAATGGGGGAGACTGACAACAATACACTGTATCGCCACACTTAGTGAGTCAGAATGAGAGGCCTCTGCCCCCTGTTCCCTGGGTGGGAATTCCAAGTTGAGGAGCTCCCCAGTCTGGCTTGAGCTGCACAGCCAAAGGTTGAGGAAGCTATGACGATCAGCAGCCTCTCACTGCCCATGTTGGAGCAGAGGAGGTCTCGTGGCGGGAGGTACTGGCCGACCAGTGTCGGGGCCTTTCAGGGGCTCAGGTGTGACAGGGACTCTGTCAGAGGAAGGCAGCGGTCCCAGCTCTAGATGGTTCTCTGCTGTCCTCGATCAGCTCTCTGAGGCCTGCCATGTCAGTCATGCTACCCAGCCAGTCTCCTGCCGTGGTTGGCTCTGCCTGGGCTCAGCCAGTGGCTCTTGGAAGCCTCTTCCGTTCTGGAAAGGGTTCTTAAAGCAGGGCCTAGAAGTCCTCTGTGCCCCCTGGACAGGCCTCCACAGCACACAGAGGTGACTGTGTCCACGGGAGGTCGGCAAATGGAAGCAATGGTCTGTACCGGGGCAGTTTTACCAGCCCAGGCGTTAGGCCTGGAGGATTTCAACCCAGGCAACTCTGTCCCACAGCGAGACTAGCCCTCCCAGAAGCAATGATAAAAAGTCCCTGTCTGTGTTGACTTCTGTCATTCCCCACGTCTTAAGCAAAGTTTTGTTAAATGCTAACAGCAACACACGGATGGTCAAGGTCAGAGGGCCTGCAGGCAAACCCAGCCTTCAAAACCGAGACAAGGGGAGACACCAGGATTACCTCACAGCTCCTGCTGTCACTCAAACAAGTCTGCTCAGACATCTTCAAATATGCATTTTAGCACTTCTCTCTGGCAGGGCGTTGACACGGGCTGGCTTTAGCAGGCCGTGGGCTGTTGGTGGCTCTGTGTAGATCCCTCTCCCAGCATTCAGAAGTTGCAGAGCCCAGAGGCAGCAGGGCGAGCCTGGGGAGCATTCCTGCCACTCAGTCGGTGCATTGCTCTCGGCAAACTCTCTTAGCCCCGGCCGGCCACCCAACGCCTGTGGACAAATCTGTCCAGTCTTTCAAAAGACAGTTCTTGGGGGTGAGGAAAGAAGACCACCTGTCTCCCCTCCCTATCACTCCCACTTCCTGTTGCCCATCTCTTGGCTCTGGTCCGGAAGATTTGCCTGACACCTGAGGACCACAGAGGAAAGAGAGGCTGGGACCCTTCTTACTGAGTAGCCTTACTACTTACTGGACTTTCTATTTGCCCTTGAACCCCATTCTGCAAAGGGGTGAGCTGTTAAGGGACCAGTTGCACAGGTCTGTTAATCCCAGCTATTCAGGAGGCTACTCCTATTCAGCAGGATCACAAGTCTAAGGCTAGCTTCGGCTACAGAGTGGGTTCAAGGCTATCCTGGGTTATCTGGCAGTTGCCTCTCAGTAACTTCCTTTTAATGATTTTTTTCATTAGGAAAAAATAAATCCTATAGAAAAGTTCAGCGAGCACAGGGCTGGGGAATGGTGCAGCAGGGAAGAGCACTTGCTGCTGAGCCTGAACCTGAGCTGGATCTCTGGAACCTATATGGTGAAGGAAGTGAACCAGCTCCTAAAAACTGTCCTCTGACCGCCACACATAAGCCTCCATGACACGTGTGTCCTCCTAAATAAACAGACAAATGTAGTTATTTCTTTTTAAGGATGGTAAATAATGGGCTGGGGAGAGGACTCAGCGGTTAGGAGCACTGGTTGCTCTTCCAGAAGACCTGGATTCAGTTCCCAGCACCCACATGGTGACTCACAACCACCTCTAACTCCGGTTCCAGGGGCTCCTGATGCCCTCTTCTGGCCCTTGAGGCCACCAGGCATGCAAGTGGTGTACAGACATACATGTAGGCAAAACACCTGTATATAACATTTTTAAACAAAATTTAAAGAAAAGATGATGAAGAAACTCCCAAATTTCTTTTCACATAGAACTAATATTTTGTCACATTTGTGTGCACAGATACAGGAGTATAGAAATGTTATTATTCTCTCTTTCTCTCTCTCTGTCTCTCTGTCTCTGTCTCTCTCTCTCTCTCTCTCTCTCTCTCTCTCTCTCTCTCTCTGTCTCTCTCTGTCTCTGTTTCTCTTTCTCTTTTGTCTGAGACAGGGTTTCCTCTGTGTAGCCCTGGCTGTCTTGGAACTCACTCTGTAGACTGGGCTGGCCTCGAACTCGGAGATCCACCTGCTTCAGCCTCCTGAGTGCTGGGATTAAAGGTGTGCACCACCACGCCCGGCCACTATCGTTTAACAGATAGTCTGAATTCCGATTTTGACCCAGTTCTGTGTTTTAGAGTGCTTCTTTTTTTTCCTGAGCCAGAATTCAGATCCTGGCTTCTGTGGTGGGATTGCTCACCACATCTTTGTTTTCTTCAGCTGGGAATGTGTTTTTCATGATGCCAACATTTCAGAAGAGTCTAGCTGCCTGCCAGTTTCCTCACAATTACAGTCAGGGACGCCAGGCAAGGGACGCTCTGCCCCCTCCAAGCGTCAGCAGGGAAGCATAGGATGTCAGTTGTGTCTTCTTACTGCTGATAGTAACTTTCATCCTTTAGTTAATATAATTCCTGTAAGATCTATCCATTGTTAAGAAAAAAAAGTATTTTTTTCTCCTTTAAAATTAGCAAGTGCACTGAAGGGAAGCACCTGGAGATTGTCCTTCTCCTCAGCAAACTCCTGCCCAATAGTTTTAGCATTCATGGATGTTTCTTTCCTGAGTCAACCATTATTATGGTGCTTACAAAATGGATCTGAGTCCTCTCAACATCGAGAATTAGTTGCTACGTACAGTCTCATTTTCCAGATGAAGTCCCTGGAGCTCAGAAGGCCACAGAGCAAGGAGACTCAGACTCCTGAGCCTGCAGCCACACTGTCCCTCCAGATGGGGAGGTGAGGAGCAGAATCCTACTGAATTCCCCTGCCACACCCTTTGCCCCATCCCTCTCTCTGAATGTGAGGCTGAGCTCTGGCCTCAAGTGAAAGGAAAGGAATGGGCTGCAGAAACATCTTTTTGTTGTTAGTGTCTGTTGTGATCCGGTCCCGCTATGATGTAGCCCAGGCTGGCCTTAAATTCATGGCAGTCCTCCTGCCTCAGCTTCCTAAGTCTGAGATTATAGGACTGGCCAGTTCACCCGGCTGCAGGATCATCTTTGCAGCCCTCCCCCAGCATTTCCCTCTAGTTCCCCTGTGAATTTCTTTTCCTTTTTTTTTTTTTTTTTTTTTTTTTTTTTGGTTTTGTGAGACAGGGTTTCTCTGTGTAACACTGGCTGTCCTAGAACTCACTCTGTAGACCAGGCTGGCCTCGAACTCACAGAGATCCACCTGCCTCGGCTTCCCAAGTGCTGGGATTAAAGGCGTGCGCTGCCGCCGCCGCCGCCGCCGCCGCCGCCGCCGCCGCCGCCACCACCACCACCAGCCCCTTATGAATTTCTAAAAGCCGACATGCAAGGAAATTTTACAAAAAAAGACATTTCCATCCCCCTGCTGTTTGTTCCTGACCAGGGTTGAGAAACTCCCTCCTCTTCCACCTGGTACGAGCCTGCTGCTAAAAGATGGCTGTTTTCTACAAGAGTGTTGGAGGAGGACCAGAAGCAGAGTGACAGGGCAACTGCTCTTGGAAGCGAGCCTGAGAAGGCAGTATGCGTGTGTGCGCGTGCACGAGTGTGAGCGTTTCAGAAAGGGGGAAGGGAGAGCTCGGGAAGAAGTGTACGAGGCCATTTAAGGTGAACACAACAGCACTCACGGGATTGTTCGGAGGGTTTAAAGTTCCGTGGGTGAGTCACTGCTTAGCTGACACCGGGCGTGTGTTGAAGATGATGTAGACAGTGATGGTGGCAGCGGAGCCTGGACAGGCCTTGGCCCGGAGATAGCATCTGCTCTGGGAGACAACGCGGGCTGGTTTTCCAGAGACTGGTAGGTGAGCCACCCGATGGCTATGGGCACGGAGGGCCAGTGACTCACTTAGCCACTGTTTACATGTTATCTCTCACCCGCTTCAGAAAGCTTTTCAAGCGGCTCCTAATTGAAGCCTCGGGGACCTCAGCCTGCTGAGACCAGAGAGATCGTGTCAGGGCTGGAGGCTGGCTTGGGCAAGGCTGGCACACCCTGGCAGGTACAGTGCTCATGGGGGTAGGGTGTGGAAGGAAAACAGACCCAGCCCTGCCTGGGCCCAGGCCAGGAGGGAAGCTGGAGGTTCTCGGAAAAGCTATGGAATCTAATGGGGTCATTTCTGACACTTCCTGTTCGAGCCTGTTGAGTGTTTTGTTTGAGGCAGGGTCTCATATATCCCAAACAGATCCCAAGCTGGCTGTGTAGCCAAGGATGACCCTGAATTCCTGATCCTCCTGTCTATACCTCCTCCCAAGTGCTGGGATTATAAGCACGCACCACCACACCCAGCTTATTAGTGCTGGAGACTGAACCACTGAGTCCAGGCTTCCTTCAGGCTAGGCAAGCCCTCTACCTCTGAGCCACATCTGCAGCACCTGTTGGGTGCTCTAGTTGGCTGTCTGAGCCCCACATGTCAGAGGCTCCAGTCCTGTCCCTCGGGAACTTCCAACTTCTAGTCTCTAGAGGGGAGGCCTTCCCTTCCAGGGTCTAGATGTCCCTGACCTCAGCCTTGTGGGAGGGAATCTTGTCTTACTCTGACTTCTAAGCCTACCCCATACCAGAATGGTTTGCCCCCGAACCCCATTTAAAACGCGGAGGAATCCTGATGCTCCATCTGCCTTTGTCTGCTAGCACACTGAGAAGTAAGTCCCTGGCACCCCACCCTCAGGATCTTCTCAGGTATGAAGAAGCCAGGGGGGAGGGGGAGATGCTGAACTCTGTCAGCCCCTCCCCCACAACACTTCCGGCCTCTTACCTGAACATCCTGACTCCCCCGGTTTCCATGAGCTCAGGTTTCCTTAGGAGGCGCATTGACAACATTCAAAAGTTACACCAAGTTTTGGCAAGCCTGACTGAACTCTGACAGACTTTCTGTCACATTTCCTTACAGCTACTTAAACTGCACTTTACCATGTAACAGGATCCCTTCCAGTGGGCGAGGGGGAGGGGTCTCCCCAAGGCAGGATTAGACATGATGACCGTCTGGAAGAGCAGGGGCTGGGGTTTAGGTACAAGGGTAAGGTAGTAATCCTGGGGGGGGGGGGGGGGCGGGAATGGAGAAACATAGAGGAGACAGCGTTAGCCAGTCTAGGCCATGAGGTGGAGAGGGCCAACGCAAGGCTTCTCTACTTAGATGGTCGCCATGCCCACCTACTCTGGGGAAGAGAGACACGCCAGACTGAACTGAAGGACACCAGGTTGGAGGTAGCTGAACAGGAAGACAAGAGAGCATTGAGGGACCCTCAGGGCAGAGCTGTGTTGCTCGGTGGCCTGAAGCAGAAGGGGACTGACTTTCCTGCAGTAGGTAAAAGAAAAAAGTAAAGAAGCCCTGGTGCTGCCTGGAGATTCCCCCCCCCCCTCCCCTCCCATTCTTTTTTTCTTTCTTTTTTATTTAATTTCTTGTTTTGTTTTGTTTTTGATTTTGATTTTTGAGACAGAGTTTCTCTGTGTAGCTCTGGCTGTTCTGGAACTCACTCTGTAGACCAGGATCAAAGACATGCACCACCACCACCACCGGGCTCCTCTTGGCCATTCTTGGAGTGTGAGATGCATCCATGTAGGAAGTAAACTCCATGTTTGGAGGAAAAATCGCGGCTTGCAGGAGCAGAATCAGAGAGGGGTGTCTGTGGAAGGAAATTGGGGGAAGAGAGACTTCAGGCACTCAGATCCAGGAACACACAGACATAAGCTAGGGTCGTTTTTTTCTGAAATCTCCTTTGTGCTCCCCCTACCCACTGCAGAACACCGAGTGACTGAGAAAACCAACGTGAGATGTATCTTAAAGAAAATGATGGCCACCAGAACACCATCTCCTGAGGAGAAGGTGGGTGCAGAGGTGGGATCAAGAGGTGGGAGAGAAAGGAGGTGGGTTGTGACGTTGGCAGGCAGCAGTGTGGCCGAGAAGGAGGCAAGGCAGAACCTGTGCCGGGGGAGCAAACAGGAAAAAAAAACCCAACAACAAAAGCCAAGCATTGCCTTGCTAGGTGTACTGAGTGAGAAGAGGGGGCGGTGAGTGTGAGAACAGACTCCCACAAGTTCTCCGACCTTCAGAGCACCATGGCAACCATGCATGTCCTTCACTTCCCATCACAATAAATACATTTCATAACAGACAGGGATGCTCTTTCAAGTGAGGAAAAGGGTCTTGAGCTCTGCAAAGCTCCCACCATCACTGGGCACCAGTGGGCACCTGACCACAGACTTCCGAGGCTATGAGTCCTGAAGCACGGACTCTGGAGAGGCAGCTTCGCAGGGAGGTCACCCTTCAGCAGGGCCAGCCTGGTCACACAGTCCCCGTGTGAGCTTTGACATTGCTGTTCTTCCTCATTTAATTCTATGGCTTTCTGGGGACTCTGCTACATTTACGTTTTATTTTGTTTAAAATCGACATTTATGTCAGTCAGCTTAACACTGTGATAAAATGCATATGACTGAAAATAATTATAAAACGGGTGGAGGTGGGGCACACCTTCAGTCCCAGCACTTGGGAAGCAGAGGCAGAGGCAGGCAGATCTCTGAGTTCGAGGCCAGCCTATTCTACAGAGCCAGGACAGCTAAGGCTACACAGAGAATTCCTGTCCAGAGAGAGAGAGAGAGAGAGAGAGAGAGAGAGAGAGAGAGAGAGAGAGAAATTTGGCTCACAGCTCCAAGGATTCAGTCTCTGACTGGATGGCTCTGTTGCTTGTGGCTCTGCTGAGGCAGGACATCACATGGAAGCCTATGGCAGCCAGGAAGCAGAGAGAGAAGGAACAGGCAGGGAACAGGATACAGGTCCTGGGGGCACACCCCTGTAGCTGAAGTTTTCCTGTGTCCCACCTGGCCCCACAGTCATGACAACTCTCTCACCCGCCAGTCCCGCAGCTGCTCAGACCAAGTAAACACACAGAGGCTTATATTAATATAACTGTATGGCCGTGGCTCAAACCTTTTGCTAGCTAGCTTTTATACCTTTTTGTTTGTTTGTTTGTTTGTTTTTTGGTTTCTCTGTGTAGCTTTGGAGCCTGTCCTGGATCTCACTCTGTAGACCAGGCTGGCCTTGAACTCACAAAGATGAGCCTGCTTCTGCCTCCCAAGTGCTGGGATTAAAGGCGTGCGCCACCACCACCCGGCTTAGCTTTTATGTCTTAAATTAACCCATTTCTATAAATCTATACTTTGCCATGTGGCTCGTGGCTTACCGGTATCTTTACATCTTGCTTCTCATGGTGGTGGCTGGTAGCATCTATTCTGCCTTTTAACTTCCTCCTCTCTAGTTAGAATGTCCCACCTAACCCTATTCTGCCTCACCATTGGCCAAACAGCTTTATTTATCAACCAATCAGAGCAACGTATTTTCACAGCATACAAAAAGACATTCCCCCATCACTTCCCCTTTCCTTTCTAAACAAAAGAAAGGTTTTGACTTTAACCTAGTAAAATTACATCTATCAAGCAAGAATTACAGTTACAATATCTAGTCTATTTGTACTTTATAAAATTAAAGAAGATATTGGAGAATTCTGGGAAGTGGAAGGTTGAGTCAGGAGATGCCAGCCCGCTGTCCAGGGAGCAGCATGTAATGGCACACAGGTAAAGCCACAGAAAATGTGGTGACATACAGATTAACAAAAAGGGGCTGAGTTTAAATGTAAGAGCTAGTCAGTGGTAGGCCTGAGCTAATGGCCAAGCAGTTTTAATTAATATAAGCTTCTGATTGATTATTTTCTAAGTGGCTGTGGGGTCCGGGGCTGGGCAGGACTAGGGAAAACTTCAGCTACACACCCCAAGAATAAAGTCTCTACATAGGATACAGTTCCTAGGGGTACACCCCAAGGATAAAGCCTCTACACAGGATACAGTTTCTGGGGGCACACCTTAAGGATAAAGTCTTGACACAGGATATAGTTCCTGGGGCACACCGCAAGGATAAAGTCTCTACACAGGATACAGTTCCTGGGGCACACCCCAAGGATAACGTCTCTTCACCAGTGCCACCTTTCAAGTCTCTGTCCATTCCTGGTAGTTAGTCAAATTACGTGCCCAGGGCCAGTGAGACACCTCAGTAGGTTAAGATGCTTGCTGTTAGCCCTGACAACCTAAATTGGATCCTCAGGGCCTACAAAGTGGAAGGAGAGAACCAACTCCCAAAAGTTATCCTCTGACCTCCAAACATGTGCATGCTTGAGTGAACACAGGTGTGCACTGTTCTACCAGATCCTCAGGAACCGCATCTACTGGGGCTCAAGCAGGGAAGCAGGATGCTGTCTTGGAATGAACCCTTTAGTACACGAAGTAGACTTTGCACAATTGTTGGAGGAGATGAGGAAGTAAGGGTCATGAAGTGGGGATGGAAGATCACAGAAGAACCACTTGAGACCCCGGGGAAGCACTGAGTGGAGCTGAGACAGAGGAGCCTGCTCAGAAACCAACAAGCAAAGCGACCTTGCTTTCTGGAGCGCAATCTGAAAATGGTCTGCCGAAGAAGCGCTGTGGTCTGTGCGAAACCGTTGCCTGTTCTGGTCACTTTTTGTATGCATTCTCACACACTCTTTAGCCTTAGGTCTAGGGGTCACTGTTGGCAATCCAGGGGGGCAATGAGGAAAAAGAGGGAACACACAGGCAGGAAGAAAAGTAAAAATAAATAATAAGGGGCCGGGCGGTGGTGGCGCACGTCTTTAATCCCAGCACTTGGGAGGCAGAGCCAGGCGGATCTCTGTGAGTTTGAGGCCGGCCTGGGCTACCAAGTGAGTTCCAGGAAAGGCGCAAAGCTACACAGAGAAACCCTGTCTCGAAAAACCAAAAATAAATAAATAAATAAATAAACAAATAAATAAATAAATAATAAGTCTCTGGTACCTTTTAGTTTGAAAGATGTTATTTTACTTTTTATTACATTTATTTGTTTTATTTTTATGTGTCTGTTTGGCCTGCATGTATGTATGTGCAGTACGTGTGTGCCTAGTATACCCAGGGGGGTCAGAAGAGGGTGTCAGATTGCCCAGAACTACAATTGCAGGTAGCCGTGAGCCACTGTGTGGGTGCTGGGGTTCTCTGCAAGAGGAAGGAGCAAGTGCTCTAACCACTGAGCTCCCATAGTGGCTTCTTGCCACCTTTGACCCTAACAGCTTTGAGATTTTCCTGACTTCTTTCCAATTCTGAGCAGATTTCCGTAGACTAACTCTAATCCAGAACTGTACAGAGTGAGTATTCTGGGAAGTGTGTAGCCTACGCTAATCATGGTGTCACAGAGCAGACAGACAGACAGACAGACACAACCTGCCCAGGAGCCCAGGCTTCCCATAGCTCACTACTACACATTCCCTTCTGCAGATCCCTTCACCTGGACCCTCCAGAGGGAGAGGTCAGCCTTGGGGATGGCATTTCTGGAGCAATAGACTCCAGTTTGAAATACTCCAGGGTCATCCATAGACAAGGCCCTGCTGCCTAAAGGAACTGGTAAGAGGGGTAATCGGGTGTAGAGGCAGAATTAAAGGCCCATGTAGGGCTCTGGTACACACCCCTAGCCGCAGGATGACAGCCCCATGGCAGTATCAGCCCATAAAGAAGCAGAACACACCTGAGTCATGCAATTCTATGTGAAAATCTAAAAGACGAACAACCTATATGAGAGGAAGCAGAGAGAACAAGAATTTAAGATAATCCTAATAAAAATTCTCTAAGAGATAATGAAGATCATTATAAATTTGAAACAGGAATGAGGACATATGAAGAAGTTATAGAGTATGAGAGACAGAGTGGCTGAATCCAAGAATTCAATATATAAGTTGAGTGGAAAACTAGATTCAGACTAAGATGAATTCATGAACTGTAAATAAGATGGATAGACCCTCCCAGGAAGGAAGTGAACAAGATAAGGAAGATGTGTGTCTCAACTAGAAGTCCCAGAGATAGGAAGCAAATCTGGAAGTAAATATTTGAAAAAGAATGAATAGAAGAATGATCGGTGGCTGGAGAGGTAGCTCAGTGGTTAGCATTGCCTTCTGTTCTTGCAGAGGACCCGAGTTCAATCCTCAGTGCTCGCATCAGATGGCTCTCAACGCCTGTACCTTCAGTTCCAGGGGAGCTGATGCCAGTGGCCTGTGGCCCTGCACTCATGTGCACATACCCCTCGAGCCCTCCCATACCCATAGTTAAAAATGAATCCACCAAAAAGAATTATCATAGCAGATGTAGTGGTGTATGCCTGCCATCCCAGCATTTGGGAGTTAGAGGTAGAAGGATAGGGGTTCAAGGTCACCCTCAACTACATAGTAAGGTCAAAATCAGCCTGGGCTACCCCAGGTCTTATATATGTACATAAAAAACAAACACCAGGGGCTGGGGAGATGGCTCAGAGGGTGAGCTTGAGGATCTGAGTTCAAATCCTCGGAACCCACAGCGAAGTCAGATGACCATGGAGACTATCTGTAACTCCAGTGCTCCTCCACGGAGATGGGGAGAGACAGGAATCCCCTCTAGCTCATAGGCCCGTCATCTTGGCTGCCCAGCAACACAAAACAAAGAGACATTATTTCCAAAAAGGTGCAGGGTTGGGCCTGGAGAGGGTTGAGGAGTTAAGAACGTTTACTGCTCTATCAGAGGATCAAGTCAGAGCCTAACACCCATGTCAGGTGCCTCAAAAGGCTGCAACTCCAGTTTCAAGGGATCTAACGTCCCCCTTTGGCCTTTGCACTTCACACACATGTGCGCGCACGCGCGCATACACACACACACACACACACACACACACACACACACTAAAACAAATATGAAAAAGATGGAAGGTGAGGATCAATATCAAATCTTGTCCTCTGACTTCCACATGAATGCTGTGACATTTGTCCACACACATACATGAATACACACACACACACACACACACACACACACAGACACTCACTCACAGAATTACTGGTCTGTAGTGCTTAGCACATACAGATCTCAGGTTCAATTTCTAGTGAAAAAAAAATCCAGTAAGTCAGAGTTTCTCAGAGTTGGAGAAAAGTACAATGTTTCAGAATATCAAACAGATAAAGAATTAATTAATAAGCTTTGAATACATTATAGTATAATTTAATCAAGTGAGAGGCAAAAGAATTCTGAAAGCTTCCAGAAAATTCAAACAAATCAGAAAAAAACAATAATAAAAAAAACCAGCCTGTATATGCAGCCCAGGAGTAAGAAGTACTACCCATTTTTTCCTCTCATATTTTTATTTATTATATGAGAGTGTGTGCTCACTGGTGTGTGTGCATGTGTGTGTGAGTACATCACAGTGTCAGAGTCTAACTTTCAGGAGTCAGTTCTCTCCTTCCACCATGGACCCAGGGATCAAACTCAGGTTGACAGGCTTGTGTGTCAAGAGCCTTAACCACCTCAGTCGTCTTGCTGGCCCAGAGTTTTGTCTTTGAGACAAGGTCTCACTGTGTGTAGCTCAGGCTAGCCTCAGCTTGCTTCACTGTGTGTAGCTCAGGCTAGCCTCAGCTTGCTCACTGAGTGTAGCTCAGGCTAGCCTCAGCTTGCTTCACTGTGTGTAGCTCAGGCTAGCCTCAGCTTGCTCACTGAGTGTAGCTCAGGCTAGCCTTAGCTTGCTCACTGTATGTAGTTCAGGCTAGCCTTATCTTGCTTCACTGTGTGTAGCTCAGGCTAGCCTCAGCTTGCTCACTGAGTGTAGCTCAGGCTAGCCTCAGCTTGCTTCACTGTGTGTAACTCAGGCTAGCCTCAGCTTGCTCACTGAGTGTAGCTCAGGCTAGCCTTAGCTTGCTCACCTGTGTGTAGCTCAGGCTAGCCTTAGCTTGCTCACTGTGTGTAGTTCAGGCTAGCCTCAGCTTGCTTCACTGTGTATAGCTCAGGCTAGCCTCAGCTTGCTTCACTGTGTATAGCTCAGGCTAGCCTTAGCTTGCTCACTGAGTGTAGCTCAGGCTAGCCTTATCTTGCTTCACTGTGTATAGCTCAGGCTAGCCTTAGCTTGCTCACTGAAAGTAGCTCAGGCTAGCCTTAGCTTGCTTCACTGAGTGTAGCTCAGGCTAGCCTTAGCTTGCTCACTGAGTGTAGCTCAGGCTAGCTTTAGCTTGTTCACTGTGTGTAACTCAGGCTAGCCTTAGCTTGCAACCTACCTGCATCAGCATCCTGACGTCAGTTTCTGCAATAGTGATTCAGGATGGAAAAAAAACCTTAGGAATTAGAAGTTTTATTTTTTATTTTATTTTATTTTTTAGTTTTTCAAGACAGGGTTTTTCTGTGTAGCCCAGGCTATCCTGGAACTCCTTCTGTAGACCAGGACTGGTCTCAAACTCAGAGATCCACCTGTCTGTCTCCCAAGCGCTAGGATTAAAGGCATGGCTACCACACCTGGCTAATGGTTTTGTTGTTGCTGGTTTTTTGTTTTGTTTTGTTTTTGTTTGTTTGTTTAAGACAGGGACTCACTATGTAAATTCTGGCTGTCCTGGAGCTCACTACATAGACAGGGCTGGTCTCAAACTGACAGGAGTCCGCTTGCCTCTGCTGCCTGGGTGCTAGGATTAAAGGTGAGTGCCACCACACCCAATATGACCAGAATTTTTATATTCAGCTAAAGTATAATTTTACCAAAACCTGAAATAAAGGTATTTTTAGGCATCCAGGAGGTGGAAGCTCACACATACCTTTGATCCTAGCACTTGGGAGGCAGGCAGATCTCTGAGTTCAAGGCCAGTCTGGTCTAACAAGCAAGTTCTAGGACAGCCAGGACTACACAGAGAAATCCTGTCTCAAAAAACAAAAACAAAACAAACAAACAAAACAGATATTCAGGCTGCGTGGTGGTGGTGGTGCACGTCTTTAGAGTCAGAGGCAGGTGGATTTCTGTGAGTTCGAGGCCAGCCTGGTATAGAAAGGGAGTTCCAGGACAGCCAGGGCTGTTGCACAGAGAAACACTGTCTTGAAAAAAACAAAACAAAATAAAACAAAAAGACATTCTTAGAGCGGTGAGATGACCTGGTGCAGGGGCTCTCAACCTTCCTGATGCTGTGACCCTTTAATTCCTCATGCTGTGGGACCCCAACCACAAAATTATTTTTGTTGCTACTTCATAACTGTAATTTTGCTACTGTTATAAATAATAATATAAGTATTTTTGGGGGGGGACAGAGGTTTGCCAAAGGGGTCAAAATTTATTGGTTGAAAACAGCTGGCCTAGTGGGTAAAACATTTGTTAATGAGCCTGATGACCTAAATGGACCCACAGGACCCACGTGGTAGAAGGAGAGAGCTGATTTCTTCAAGTTGTCCTCTGACCTCCACAGATACATAATGGCTGGAACAGAGCACACACACAGTAAATAAGTGTAATCTTTAAAAACTGCAAAACAAATCTCTCAAGATTTCAGGTCTTGGATCATTTGCTACCCACAGCCTCTGAAAGACACTTTGGATATAGGTTAGCAAGATATAATAGTCTTTTCCCCCTAAGAGTTATTTGGTTTTATATGTTTAGGTATTTTGTCTACATGTGTGTGTGTGTACCATATGCATGCAGTACCTGCAGTGGCCAGAAGAGGGCATTGGGACCTCTAGAACTAGAGTCGCCAACAACTGTGAGCTGCTGTTTGGTTATTGGGAACCAAACCCAGGTCCTCTGGAAGAGCAGCAAGTGCTCTCAATGCTGAGCCACCTCTCCAGCCCTAACATATGCTAGTCTTTAAAAACAGAAACAGAAAAACCCAAGGGCTGGAGGGACAGCTCAGTGGTTAAGAGCATCTACTGCTCTTCCAGAGGACCTGAGCTTAGTTCCCATCACCCACATCAGGTGGCTCACAACTGTGGCAGGAATCTTAAAAGTTCTTATTAATAAAATCAAACCTGAGCCAGGTATTGGAGTGAACGCTGGAAGATCAGAGAGACAGAACAGGCCACAGGCACCTCACCTCGCCAGTTCCTCAGCTGATCCTGTTTCCTCAGACTGGATGCTTCTGAGTCCTCATCCAGAATGAATCTCAGCTGAACTGTGCTGCTCAAAGCTTAAAAGCTTAACTAGCCAAATGCTTAACCAGTCAAATACTTAACCAGCCAAATGCTTAACCAGCCAATTGCTTCTAGTTTCTGGTCCTCACGCCTTATATATCTTTCCTTTCTACCATCACTCCCTGGGATTAAAGGCTTGCTTTCTGGGATTAAAGGCGTGTGTCACCATGCTTGGCTGTATCCTTGAACAGATGGATTTCTGCCTCTGGAATGCTAGGATTAAAGGCATGTGCTACCACTGCCTATCCTCTATGTTTAATATTATGGCTATTATGTTCTCTGACCCCAGATAAGTTTATTAGGGTGCACAATATTTTGGGGGATACAATACCACCACACACAACTGCCTATAACTCCAGTTCCAAGGAGTCAGACATTCTCCTCTGGTCTCTGCTGGCACCTGCACTTACATGCACATCCTCACACACAGATATACAGCACACACATAATTAAAAATAAAATAAACCTTACAAAAATACCCCAAACTGTGCTATTGTGATTGATCTTAGTGCTTGATCCACTAGCACCCTCACATCTACAAAGATCAATCTTGTCAATTCGATTGGACTGAGAAACACCTAGGAGATCAACAAAGCACACCTCTGGGTGTGTCTGGGGGTGTTTCCAGAAACACTTAGATCATGAGGACTAAATTATTATTATTTTTTTTTTAGATAGGATTTATCTGTGTAGCCCTGGATGTCCTGGAACTTAATCTGTAGACCAGGCTGGCCTCCAACTCAGAGGTCTGCCTGCCTCTGCCTCCAAAGTGCTGGGATTAAAAGTGTGCACCACCACATGAGGGCTAATTTTTTTAAAAGATTTATTTATTTTATCTTATGTGTATGTGCCTGAATGTGCGTATGTGCAACTCAAGTGTGCAGAGGCCAGAAGAGGGGTCTGATTTCCAGGAGCTGAAGTTACAAGCAGTTATGAGCTGCCTGATTTCAGTGCTGGGAACCAAACTCAAAAACAGCGTGTTCTCTTAACCACTGAGCCATCTCTCCAGCCCCGTGACCCAGCTGATAGTTCAGTCTATTGACGGATTCAGATGTTGAATACACTATTGGGGCAGGGGCGGGTAGAACTGTGGACGACTGGGCCAGGTGAGAGGAAGTAGCTGGCGGGGCTCTGGGGCAGTACCTTGCCTCGACCCCTTCCTGTCATGGTTCTGCTTGGCTTCCTCTCCCTCATGGTGTGACCTGCTCTGGGATCTCTCAATCCCTGCCGTGATGGGTGAAAAACAGAAACAAACAAAATACGTCCTGGGTTAGTTGTCCTTGCCGGGTATTTCGTGCCAGCCATGATGAAGCTGACGTCAGTAAGCCCTGAAGTCTGGAGGACACAGAACACCAGGGTGAGTGTGAAAAGGAGTAGAATCTAGTAGAATGAGGCCCAGGAAGAGGTGAGAAGACCGGTAAGCTCAAAACTAGGAGGAAGCCAGGCATGACGATGTATGCCTTTAACCCCTTAGTTACTCTGTGGCTTCAGGGCCAGCCTGGGCTACGTAGTGAGTTCTGGGTCAGCCAGGATTACACATTAAAACCCTGTCTCAAAAGAAAGGAAGGAAGGAAGGAAGGAAATAAGAATACACACAAACATAAACAAACAAACAAATAAATAAACCCAGAAGAATGAAAATAAAATGAATAATTTTCAAGCTAGCAAAAGAAAATTCCATCCAATAAAAGTTATGAAAGAAGTAAAAACAGAAAGCTTACATCTAGTAAGTAGGAAATATTGAATAAGATGGTTTATAGAAGTCTCACTGCATGGCAGAAATTAAATAAATGTGGAAAAAGACGTGATTAAACTTGTAAATCAAGAGACAGAATCTCACATTAAACATAAGTAATTACTGAGTTGAAATGTGTTATCACTTTTAGAAGAGATACAGAAAGTCTGACTATAAAGAGGAAGAAAAAGCCAGTGGGAGCTTCACACCTGTAAGTGGGCACCCGGGAGGTTGAGGCAGGGTCATCTTCAGTTTGAGTCAAACTTGGCTACATTGTGTCCCTAAAACCAAACCAAACCAGAAGACAAGCCAAAGAGCCAATCAAAAGGAGGAGGCAATCATAAAGGATGAAAGAGATAGCATATTGATTTAAAAAAAAAAAACCAAAGAGATGGATTCAAGGAGATACAATAACTATGAAGTACTGGTATAGACTTGAAAAGTATAAATTATAGCTGACAAGATTTGGGAGTAGGAACAGATAACCAGCAATGGTAGTTAGTCTTTTTTCAAAATATTGTTTGTTTGTTTACTTATTTGTGTTTATAAAGCTCTTAAAAACTTTTTTTTAAATACAGGGTCTCACTAGAGATCAGCTTGTTTCTGCCTCCCAAGTGTTGGGATTGAAGGCATTTTAATTTTTTTCTAACTACGTGTGTATTCTTGTGTCTGTGTGGTACATGTGTGTGAGTGCAGGTGCCCACAGAGTCCAAAAGAGGGAGCTAGACCAGCTGGAACTGGAGTTACAGGTGGTTGTGAGCCACCTGATGTGGGTGTTGGGAAGCAAGCCCCGGTCATCTTCAAGAAAAAGAACGGTACACACTCTTAATCCCTGAGCCGTCTCTCCAGCCCTCCTTTTTTGTTTCTTGTTTTTGTTTTTTTTTTAAAAATGTAAGTTGACACTTAATGGTGCTACATAATTAGAAGGAAGGTATGCTAGTGTAGTACATGTTTACAATATGCAATAAAGCTTTTTTTAAACTATTCTTTTCCAGAATTGATATTTCAGTAAACTTAATGAAGAAATAGTATTTAAACATTATGATTAATAAGCTCAGATGAATGCCGGGCGCTGGTGGCTCACGCCTTTAGTCCCAGCACTCAGGAGGCAGAGGCAGGTGGATCTTGTGAGTTCGAGGCCAGCCTGGGCTACAGAATGAGTTCCAGGACAAGCTCTAAAGCTACACAGAGAAACCCTGTCTTGAAAATAAATAAATAAATAGATAGATAGATAGATAGATAGATAGATAGATAAATAAATAAATAAATAAATAAATAAAAGCTCAGATGAATAGATAAGTGTGGGAGAAAATTATACTCTCAATATTTATGGAACATTAGTACAATTGACTTTGTAGTATGTGACAAATGAAGTCTGAATGAACTTTGAAGACTCAGTACCATTAAAAACTAGTTCTTGGTCCAGAGAGATGGCTCAGCAGACATACTCTCTAGCTTTATGTCAACTTGACACACACTAAAGTTATTTTGGGAGAGGGAATCTCAAGTGAGAAAATGCCACCCCCAGACTGTCCTGTAGGCCAGTCTCTAGGGCATTTTCTTTCCTTTTTAAAGATTTTGTTGATTTAATGTGTATATGTGTGTCTGTGTGTATGCCCTGTGTTCATTCAGGTAGCCGTGGTGGCCAGAAGAAGGCACTGGATTCCCTGAAGCTGGAGTTACAAGCGGTTGTGAGCCACCTGACATGGGTGCTGGGATCCAAATTCTGAACGCAGGTCCTATGGAGAGCATTAAGTGCTCGTAACCACTGAACCGTCTTTTCAGCCCTGTAGGGCATCTTCTTGATTGATGATTGATTGCTGTGGCAAGTACAGCTCACTGTGGTAGATTCCACCAGGGCAGGTGGTCCTGAATGGTATAAGGAAGCAGGCTAAGCAATCCATGGGGAGCAAGCCAGTAAGCAGTGTCCCTCCATGGCCTCTGCCTTAGTTCCTGCCTTTAGGTTCCTGCCCTGTTTGAGTTCCTGTGGAACTGTAAGCTGAAATAAACCCTTTCCTCCCCAGGTTTTCCTTTGACCCCCACATGCACACTGTAGCATGTGTGGGCGCTGACATACAAACATGTACATGCACATACACAGAAATAAATAAAAAACATTTGCCTGCATGTATGTCTGATGCCCTTGGAGGCCAGAAGAGGGAGTCAGATTCTCTGGAGTGGAGTTACAGTCTGTTGTGAGCCACTATGCAGGTGCTGGGAATCAAACCCCCCAATCCTTTGGAAGTGCGACCAGTGCTCTTAACCACTGAACCATCTCCCCAGTCCCTAAATAAATAATATTTTTAAAGATTTATCTTATTTTTGGGGCCTGGGAAGATGGTTCAACAAGTAAGAGCCCTTGCTGCTCTTGTAGGGACCTGGGTTCAACTGCAGTCCCAGGAGACCCGATACCTTCATCTGACCTCACAGACACAAAGCATGCACACGGTGTACATACATACTTCCACGCCAAACACTCACACATAAATTAAAAATGAATAAATTTAAAAAATTAAAACCACATAAAAATATTTCTTTCATTTTTATTCACCTGTGTGTATACCAAATGTATAGGGTGCCCTTGGAAATCAGAAGAAGTCGCTGGATTCCCTAGGGCTGGAGCTACAAGCAGTTGTGAGCCTCCATGGAGATGCTGAGAACCAAACTCAGGTCCTCTGGGAGAACAAGAAGAGTTCTTGACTGCTGAGCTATTCCCCTCCAGCTCTTCAGTAAATATATATATTTCTAAAGCACTGGTTCTCGGGGCGGATGGCGCAGGGGTGATATGGTTGCTGTGCAAATGTGAGGCCCTGAGTTGGGACCCTGAGAACCCAGGTACAGCTTGGCATGGTAGCACGTGCCTTATTCTCAGTGCTCTTGTGATGAGACGGGAGAACCCGTGGGCCAGCTAGCATGGCACACACAGCAGCAAATGACAAAGGCCCTGTCTCGAACCAGGTGGAAGTCAAGACCAACCAAGACTGTCCTCCGACCTCCGCACACACACCAGCGTGCGCACTCACACACTTAAAATATGTGTTCTAGTTCTAAGGCCATGGGGAAGTCAAACTGGAAAGCACTAGCTAAGTGACAGCTTTGAGAATCGCCTACAAAGTCAAGTAATATTTTCTCCTGGGCATTGTGAATCATGTCTATAATTCCAGCACTTGGAGGCTGAGGGAGAAGGAGCAAAAGATCAAAGCTAGCCTGAGCTATAGAGTGAGACTCTTTCAGACAAATGGACATACAAGAAATAAAATAGTAAAAAACCAAACCAAACCAAAACAAACAAACAAACAAAAACCATTTCAGCCAAAGGGTCAGTGGTGGCACACACCTTTAATGTGGATCTCTGAGTTCAAGTCCAGCCTGGTCTGCAGAGCAAGTTCCAGGATAGCCAGGGTTACACAGAGAAACTCTATCTCAAAAGGAAAGAAAGAAAGAAAGAAAGAAAGAAAGAAAGAAAGAAAGAAAGAAAGAAAGAAAGAAAAAAGGAGATGGATGCAGTGGTCACATGCCTTTTGTCCCTACACTTAGGCAGAGGCAGGCAGATCTGTGAGTTTGAGTTGCTATGGCTACATAGCAAGACCCTGTCTCAAAAGAAAAAGCAAAACAAGCAAACAAACACCAGTACAACAAATTCTTTGAAGAGTGACATAACTAACCTGCCATTCTTTAATCAGATCAACAAATGATGCTGTCTGAATCAAGGAAAACGAAGATGCACATAAACAGAGAGCGTTCCTGTAGTCCCGCTCTCGTGAAGGTAAGAGGACTCAAAACAAAGCAAAGAACAAAGGCCAGTTGCCGTGGCAGGAGGGTAGGATGGGTTCTGAGTTCTAGAAGGCCTCACACAAGGCTACAAACACTGGAGGAAACCAATCGACAAAGAACAGGCGTGACAACCTCTGAACCAGCCACCAGCTCAGGCTCAGAGGTGACCGGCGTCAGGACAATAAAACATACACTGATTTAAGTGTTGCTTTCTGATGCTAATAAAACATGTGGTACATGAAGTTGTATGTAGAACTGGGTGTGATAAGGCATCTGGGAGAATACACACACACACACTCACACACACACACACACACACACACACACACACACACGTGCAAATGAGTCCCACAGCCCACCCCTGCGACGTGAATGCTCAATCCTTGTACAGTGTTGCTTGAGCTACTGACCTCTCTGCCCCAGCCTACTCTGCTGTGGAATAATTCTTCTGTACACTGTGAAAATGTATTACTCTCATTGGTTAATAAAAAGCTGACAGGTCGGTAGCCGGGCAAGAAGTACAGGCAGGACAGCCAGACACAGAGGACTCTGGTTGGAGGAAAGATGGAGTCGGAGGAGTTGCTAGGAGCTGCAGAGGGAACAGGACATGATAGAGGACAGGTAACGCCATGAGGCACATGGCAGAATGTAGATTAATAGAAATAGGTTAATTGAAATCATAAGAGCTAGTTATTAATAAGCCTGAGATATCAACTGATCATTTGTAATTAATATTCAGTCTCTGTGTGGTAATTTGGGAAGCGGCTACCCGTTATTTGGGAGCAGGCAGTTGGGACAGGAAAGCTCCGCCTACACCACTCCATCCCTTGAAGTGTATCTTCCCTTTCTTAATAACCTCTCTTGCTTTGCCTGCTACCACACACGTGTTTCTGTCTAATTCCTTCTAGTCCTGAAGATCTGGGAGTCCCTGAAGAGGGGCCTCCTGAGCCTCTGATATTACTGATAATATCAGCCGTTATCAGTAATGCAAAAGCTGCATTAAGTTAAACATTCCAAAAGTCTAGAGGGACAGAATTAAGAGCCAGATTTGTAAGTGAAAATATAATAACAGAGGGAAAGAGAGAGGGGGGAGGGAGGGAGAGAGAGGGAGAAAGAAAGGGCAGAGAGAAAGAAGCAAGGAAAATAAGACACTACCTAGTGAATTTCATGATTCTAATCTGATAAGGGTATGACCTTAGCTTCTTTTTTCTTTCTTTCTTTCTTTTCCTTTTTTTTGGGGGGGGGGAACAAGGTGTCTCTCTGTAACAGCCCTAGCTGTCCTAGAACTCGCTCCATAGACCAGGCTAGCCTGGAACTCAGAGAGATCCGCCTGCCTCTGCCTCCAAAGTGCTGGGATTAAAGGTGTGTGCCACGATGCCTTCTGTTTTTCTTTTCTTCCTTCCTTTTTTTTTTTTTTCCGGTGGGGGATAGAGTCTTTCTGTGTAGCCCTGACTGGCTTGGGACTCACAGAAATCTGCCTTCCTCTGGCTCTGGAGTACTGGGGTTAAAGGTATGTGCCACCCCCCACCCTCTATCCCCCCCTCAGTGGTAGAGAGCTTATCTAGCATGCATAAGGCTTTTTTTCTTTTTGAGACAGGGTCTCATTTAGCCCAGGCTGGCTTCAGATTCTGTATGTAGTCAAAGATGGGCTTCAACTTGTAAATCCTCCCCCTCCTGAGTACTAGGATTGCAGATGTATACCACATCATAAACCCATCCAGTTTATGGGGTGCTGAGGGTCAAACCCAGGGCTTCCTGGATGCTAAGCAAGCACTCTATCAACTAAGCCACATTCTCAGCCGGAGTAGGGGATTATTTCATTTCTCACTTATACCCCGGTAAGCCTGAAAAAAGGAGGGCCACGTGTTACATTTATAAGAATAACTTACCACAAGTTTCAAGATATTTAACCTCCCCAACGTTAAAGGAAAGGGGCAAATTGTGAAGGGATGCATGTAAGTCAGACATGGTGGCCTGCTCTTGTACTCCCAGCACTAGGGAGACTGAGGCAGGAAGACAGAGAGTTCGAGGCCAGCCTGGTTTGTGGAACATATCAAGTTCCACAAACAGCCAGGAGTACACAGTAAGACCCTGTCTCAAAACAAACAAAAAAGTGTATGTAGCATAATTCCTGTTATAAAACTTTCAAGAGAAAACACACCATACTGTACTTAGGTAGTAAGCTACAGAGGAGGCGTCACCATGGTAACAGTCACTCGCTGATTCCTAGTTGTGTCCAGGGCAAAAAGAGGGCTGATTTGGAAGGGTGTGCCAGGGACCTGGGATGCAGAGGGTCTTATTTCTTGGCCTGTATCACAGATTGCTCATCTCATAGCTAGTGGCTGCACCGCACAAGTCAGCCGTATAGATTTTTCCTTGCTGCCCTTTCTCATTTTTAACACGGCGTCTTTCAGTGCGTCTTTAGTGAAATGGCACGGAGAGAGGCCCGTTGGTCACCCACATTGTCTCGCCTTTCCCCCCCCCCCCTTAGCCGACAGGGTTCGAGGATCTGCAGAACCCCGGGTCTCATCCGCTCCTTGTTTCACTGGGAAGCAGAGTGCAGTTCATGTGGGGCACTTTGGCACACCTCCCAAGGCGACATCATCGCTGATAGAACTGGTGCCGAAGGGGTCAAGGCCACGTCACTCTGGGGCCCAGGAGGCTCCCTCGATGGGCCGGTGCTGAGGTGGGCACGGGTGCCCGAGGAGCAGACAGTGACGGAGCCACCGACAAGGGAAGTCTCGTATCTGCTTCCCTCACTGGAACCACAGCCCCCACCCCCAAGCTCATGCTGTATCTGCCAGTTCTCAGCATCAGTCAGGAGGAAGGGGGCCATGGGACCTCCTGCCAGCCCCATCTGAACCGCTTGTCTTCAGCTCGGGGTCTCTGACTGAGAGTTACATGAATGCCAGTCTCAAGCGGCATTCATAAATCCTCCACGGTGAAGGGAGGAAAGGCATGGAAAGCCTGGGACTATTTCCTCTTGGGACACCTGGTCTTTTCAAACATTTAAGTAACAAGCTAGTTCTTTGCGTTTGTTTCATGGATGGAGGCATGGGACCCACAGAGTGAAGGTCAGCAGGCCTCATTCCAAACCATGTCACATAAGAGCCTCTCCGAAGGCACGTGGGCAGAGGCCACCTGGTTCCCAACAAGCACACATCTCTAACCCAAGCAGAGCATTTGTGGGCGACTACTCCTTCCTCCTCCGTGGGGGTGGCTGGGGGTGTGGCTAGGGCTCGGCTTCAGGGATATATGCAGCCCTCTTGGCATTGGAGATTTCTCCAGAGGCTAGGTCCTGCGCATGCTTGGTCCGGGGTGTGTGTGTGTGTGTGTGTGTGTGTGTGTGTGTGTGTGTGTGTCTGACAAAACAGAAAAGAGGTAAAAGAGAGAACTCGTGTTTATTTGAGGGGAATTGGAGCTGTTCTGAGGTGGTGAGTTTATTGGAAAGAATCCAGACTGCTCTGGCACACACACTGGGTTTAGCAGGGATTGTCCAGATTCGACGTCCGTTTTTGTAACCATTTCCTTGAGTGGAAATAATCAGCCCCTAGTGGAGAAAGTAGTCTTTGGCAGCTGCCGGGAAAGGCCCCGGGATACCCGATGACAGGGCACGGGCGCCCCCCTGTGGCAGTTTAAAGTGATGGCAGCCCTGAACTTGGACATCCTTGTGGTCTTAATGAATCTGGTGCGGTAAGCTGTTTACATCCACTGTCCTGCCTTCACACGATGAAGACAACTCTCCACCAGTGCTAGTATTCCTCCCTCAACCCCCAAATCTCAAGTCCTGACAGAAGTCCCGCAGATCCGGGGCTCCGGGTCCTCTGCCTGGTTTGTGAACTAACACTTGCTGCTCTTGACTCTGACCAAGGCATCTGGTTGTCTTTATCAATGGGTCATAACTTTCCCAGGCAACTTGCTTTCCTTTGCGTGCCTGGAAGAGAAGAGGCAGAATAAATGTAATTTACATGAAGAAACAATGAGTGAGGGTGTCTTCCTGGCACAGCCTCGCTGATCTAACATCTCCAGTTACACAGCAGCCACATTGTCACTTTCCTAGGGAGAATGTCCCCAAGGACCACAAGCCTGGAAACAACGTCCCTCTGGAAAGCCGCACATGACTATGCGGTATTTCTTCACATCAACATTTCCTCATTAATAAAATACACAGGGAAGTGGCCAGTGAGTTATATAATCATGGAGTGTTGTTGGGCCAGAGTCTGTAAGGCTTGGTCCTGGATGTGGTCACTGACATGGAGGAGGACAACATTACTCAGCAGGGAAACCCCAGAAGGGCATCGAGCTTGATACCAAAATTAGCAGGAGTTGGGGAATGCGCGGCTGGTCTCCATCTCTCAGGACACTGCCTTTTGTAGACTTTCCTTAAGTGACTTTGGCCTCTCCCTGACAGAAGTTAGTCATCTGTACAAAGGGGTAGCAGTGGTGGCATCATCGGCAGAAGCTCTGGTCCTCACCCTTTCACACTTACAGGGCACTGGGAAGATTCTTAGCTGTCCATTTTTACAGGCGAAGAAATTGGGACTCAAAGAGTCTTAATGACTGGGTCATGTGTGACCAATGCATCCGGTTGTCTTTATCACTGGGATGTGATGGAACTGGAATGGCAGTCCAAGTTCTTGGGTCCAAAACTACCAACCAGCACCACTGCCTGTTGCTTTCTGGAGAACTAGTGCGGTTGTTTCTGGACGTTTCTCTAAAGATTCTCTATAGGAATGCAGATGTTCATGTCTCCTTCCCTATAGGAGCACACACCCTGTCCTGCACCATGTCCTCCACACCAGACAGGGACTCCCTGAGCTGTTCAGCGGTGTGTCTGGAACCAGGAGTCCTTTTTCTTATGGCTGAACATTAGTATCCTGATGGATCTACCGTAACTTATTCTCACTCCTCTAATGATGGTTCCCATCTTCAGAAATCATTAATAATGCTCCAAATGAATAGTTTTGCATGCACTGTTTCACACACATACACAGCAAATGCTCGTGTGTTTTTGGTCATTCACTCACGAAGATTCTGAGGACACAGAGACCAATAGACCAATAGTACTGGGTCCCCTCCTGGAAGAGCGTAGCCTTGGGGAGATGGTGAGGGGCACAGAAGGACTGGCCTTCTCTAAACTTCTGGAGAAGTCCTAGTCTCATAAAAATCACATTCTCCCTCCCATGACGCTGTACCATCAGATTTTTGCTCTAATTGTCAGTCCCCCTTTGGGCAGCCTCTGAATTGGGGTTTTGTTCGGTTGGTTGGTTTTTCGAGATGGGGTTTCTCTGTGTGGCTCTGGCTGTCCTGGAACTTGCTCTGTAGACCAGGCTGTCCTTGAACTCAGAGATCCGCCTGCGTCTGCCTCCCAAGTGCTTGGATTAAGGCATGCACCACCACCGCCTGGCTTTTTTTGTTTGTTTGTTTATGAACTAGGGGTTTTGGAGATAAGATACCATGAACAGACAGAGTGGGAGAGCACCCTCTTGTGGACCTGTGACAGCAAAGAGTCCTCTCAAATCCTACTGCCTTCTACCAGAGCAATAGTTCTCAACCTTCCTAACGCTGCCACCCTTTAACACAATGCCTCATGTGTGGTGACCCCAGCCATAAAATTATTTTCATTGCTACTTCATATCTGTAATTTTGGTACTGTTATGAATCATAATGTAAATATCTATGTTTTCCAATGGCCTTAGGTAACTCCTGTGAAAGGATCATTCAACCCCAAAATGGTCAAGACCCCCAGGTTAAGAACCATTGTACTGGAGCTTGACAGTCTAATCTGGGGACCATCCTGTGTCCCCATTTTAAGGTATGACATCAACAGAAGAGTTGGATTGAATGTGATTTTGAGACCAAAAAACAAAATGAAGGGAGGATTGGAGACGAAGAAATGGATCCACAGCAGTATGATTGCGAAGGCCAATGAGAGAGCTCAGCAAATAGAGCGCTTACCGCAAAAGCCTGGTGACCTGAACTTGACCCCCAGAACCCATAGAAAGGTGAAAGGAGAGAAGCGATTGCACACACACACACACACACACACACACACACACACACCATGCACACACAATAATAATAAATAAAAAACTAAAGGGAAGAAATGTCAAAGATCATTCTTTCAGCATTCTCCCAGGGCCTAGACCTCAGTGAGCGTCCAGACACTCCACCTCGACCTGTAACCCCTTTGCAGTGAAAACAGTGGTGCTCAAATCAGCACCAAGGCAGCAGGACTTAAATCCAGTCACATCAGGCAGGACCAGCCCTGGGAGAAAGCCAGTCCTGAAGTTTCCTTCCATTTGGAAAAGACCTGGACTCACGGCTTGGTTGCCTTATACACCTGAGCAGCTCCAGGCCAGGCAGTGTCCATGGCTACCATCCAGCCCCTGGCTCTTCTCTCATCTGCAAGCCAGTGACAATGACTGTACCCAGTATACATCTCGATTCCATGAATCAGTACTCCTGGCCTCTGGGTCCCTCACATCTAAAAGTACAGTTGCTTTCGAAGCTGCTCCAGGATGCTCACCTGGGAAGTAGGGTGAGGCTGTGGATTGGCCAGAGTCAAGGGAACGAAGGGGACAAAAAGGGGTCAGCTTGCTACTGGGGGCTATCATAAATGAGGTGCCACAAGCAGTCTCTGAGATTAGCATTCAAGTAGAGCATCCCGATACACTCACTGAAGCCACAGAACCTTCCAGCATCCTCATGGAATGTGATGGCTAAGTTGACAGAAAAACAAAACTTAATTTGGTTGATTTGGAGTATATCCTTAGATATAGTGCAGTGCCTGGCACATTATAGGTACTCAGGAAATAGTTTGCCAAAACTTCAGTTTATTGACAATGCTCCAGAAAAACAAAGACAAAGAAAAACTGAGTGTTTAGAAAGGAAATAGGTAAAGGGAGACAGGATAATTACCTGAAGGGCCGGAGAATTCCCCACTCCTACCACAGGAATAGAAATGGAGGAATCTTTAGGAACCCCATTATGGACCCTCTCTGTTTGTAGCTACCTTGACAGTAAGGAGCTGATATTCTTTTTACATATGACACCAACTTTTGCAATAACTTGTATTAGTAAGATACACTGTGTGTGTGTATGTGTGTGTGTGTGTGTGTGTGTGTGTGTGTGTGCTCACAAGTGAGTGTGTACAAGTGCTCACATGCATAATGCAAGTTGAGGCCAGAAGCTGAAATTAGGTTCTTCCTTGATCTCTTCCCACCTTATATATTGAGGCAACATCTCTCACCTGAACCCAGAGCTCAATGATTTGGCTAACTCCTGGGGACCTCATCTCAACCTGCCATGTGCCGGGATTATGGACCTACCATGCTCAGTGCTAGGAATCTGAAATCTGGTTCTCATGATTACACAGCATGTGCTTTACCCACTTCCCAGACCCACTACAGACACAGCTGATCTGTTCAGGTCAGACACGGACAGCCTTGTGCTGGGGATGTAGCTCTATGATAGAGTGCTTGCCTAGAATACAGGAGGCCTTGGTTTGGTCCCTAACCTGTGAGGAAGGAAGGAAGGAAGGAAGGAAGGAAGGAAGGAAGGAAGGAAGGAAGAGAGGGAGGGAGGGAGGGAGGGAGGGAGGGAGGAAGGAAGGGAAGAAGAAAGAAAGAGAGAAAGGAGGGAGAAAAGGAGGAAGGGAGGGAGGAAGGAAGATAGATGATAGATAGATAGATAGATAGATAGATAGATAGATAGATAGATAGATAGATAGATAGACAGAAGCAAGGAGGAAGGGGAAGGATGTTATCTTGTTCTCTAGTTAAACCAGTGTTCACTTTGCTCTCCACACCTGCCCCTGAAATGCCAACACCAGGCCAATGGCTCAGGGGTCACTGGTACTCCTGTTCCCAAATTCTCACCAAAGTTTCAGCTCTCACCCAATAGAGCCCAGCTAGCACGGCCTTGAAGGAGCCCCAGACAGGACTCCGCCCAACAGCAACAGCCGTGGCTATCCTTCCAGAGTCTTCCCTGACGACTGTGCCGTGTGAGCAGTGTGAGGAGTCGTGTTCCTACAGCCCGTTGCCCTGAGACTGGACTGAGCTCTGTGTGTGTCAGAAGCAGCACAGTGACAGACGATCCTTTACTAAGTACCAAGGACCCCGAGAGAACCCCAGGATGAAGTTGACCGTGACTCCGAGGGAAGCTGAACGATGACAGGACAGAGTGCTTGTAAAACAGCAGTGTGTGTGGCAGGGAGGTCTGCAGCAGAGACATCCTAATTCTGGGGCTGGACGGACAGCTCACTCGCTCGGTGAATTGCTTGCCTTGTTAACAAGAGGATGAGTGTTCCCTCCCCAGAACCTAGGGGAAAGGCTAGGGGTGGAGGCTTGCCCATCAAGAAGGTGGAGATAGGCAGACTCCTGGGGTGCACTGGCCTGCTCTGGTCTGCTTGGAGAATCCTTAACTCGTAAGAGATTCTGACTTAAAATAAAACATAACAAATGAACGAAAAGCCCAACGTGGATATCACCTGAAGAGTAGCACTCGAAGTTTCCTCTGACATCTTTATGTGCACATATGTGCATACATGCACGCACGAACACACACCCACCCATATACACACCACCCACACATACACACAGAAAAGGCCTAACTCTGTCCAAAGTAGGGAAGCTGTCTGAGAAGGCAAGAGTTTATTTGATCTCATTAAAAAGAAGATGTTTTGGGCTGGAGAGATGGCTCAGCGGTTAAGAGCACTGGCTGCTCTTCCAGAGGTCCTGAGTTCAATTCCCAGCAACCACATGGTGGCTCACAACCATCTATAATGAGATCTGGTGCCCTCTTCTGGCCTGCAGACATACATGCAGGCAGAACACTGTATACATAATAAATAAATCTTTATTAAAAAAAAAAAAAGATGTTTCTGCTGGGTGGTGGTGGCACACAACTATAATCCCAGGAGGCAGAGCCAGGCGGATCTCTGTGAGTTCAAGGCCAGCCTAGTCTACAGAGCGAGTTCTAGGAAAGGCACCAAAACTACATGGAGAAACCCTGTCTCGACAAACTTAAAAAAAAAAAAAAAAAAAAAAAAAAGCCAGGGGGTTCTGAAGGAGAGCAGAGCACTCTGGAAACTGCATGCCCTTTGATTGAAACAGAGCTCTGGGTGTGAGAAGGTCAAGGCCACTGAAAGGTACTGTGGAAAATTTGTTTACACTACAAAAAATGTGTCTCTGCTCAAGGCACCTTCTAATTGGTTTAATAAAGAGCTGAATGGCCAATAGCTAGGCAGGAGAGGTTAGGCGGGACTTCCAGCAGAGAGAAGAACCCAGAGGATTAGAATCTAGGCATGCAGGATGCAAAACAAGTTGGACATACAGTACAGACGAGAGGTAGCCAAGCCATGTGATAGAAGGTAGGTTAATAGAAGCAGATTAATTTGAATCATAAGAGCTAGTTGGAAACAAGCCTAAGCTAAGGCCAAGCTTTTGTAATTAATAATAAGTTTCCATGTCATTATTTGGGGGCTGGTGATCCAAAAATAGTCCAATAAGAAAGCTTGCTATAGAAAGGGTTTTATCTTGTGGAAAGATGTTCAGGATGAGTCATCAGGCAAATGCAGCAAGCCATGTGAGATGTGAGAGTGTGTGTGGAGGGATCCCCTGACAGCCGAGGATAGACCTGCACCTGACACCCACTGTGAAAGTGTGTGTGGAGGGATCCCCTGACAGCCGAGGATAGCCCTGCACCTGACACCCACTGTGAGAGTGTGTGTGGAGGGATCCCCTGACAGCCGAGGATAGCCCTGCACCTGACACCCACTGTGAGAGTGTGTGTGGAGGGATCCCCTGACAGCCGAGGATAGACCTGCACCTGACACCCACTGTGAGAGTGTGTGGAGGGATCCCCTGACAGCCGAGGATAGACCTGCACCTGACACCCACTGTGAGAGTATGTGTGGAGGGATCCCCTGACAGCCGAGGATAGACCTGCACCTGACACCCACTGTGAGAGTATGTGTGGAGGGATCCCTTGAGAGCTGAGGATAGACCTGCACCTAACACCCACTGTGAGAGTATGTGTGGAGGGATCCCTTGAGAGCTGAGGATAGACCTGCACCTAACACCCACTGTGAGAGTGTGTGTGGAGGGATCCCCTGAGAGCCGAGGATAGACCTGCACCTGACACCCACTATGAGAGTACACAAAGGGATGGGTGTATGCCTAGGTACATGTGTGTGCACACCTGTAATCTCAACAGGAGAGTCACATGTTTCAAGCTAGCCTGGGCTAGACAGTGAGATTCCATCTCAAAAAGAGCAAAACACTACAAAAAGGAATACATATGAAACCAACAACGTATTTCTGGGGAGATGAGACAGAAATCAAGGAAGGAGAGAGGACCGTGGAGCCGACCCCTCTGACGCTGCATGACTTCGTATTGCTTGCTTTTGCCTGCTTTATGGTGCTCGCACATTGAAATAATTTAACTAAAGAGGTGGAACAATCATAGTCACCTTACAGAAGTACATCCTGTATGGCATTTGGGGGATAACTGGACTGTGGCCAGATATGAGATGTTATTAAACATTCTTAATTTTAGTCACATATAAAAAGATCCTTGATCTTCAGAGAAAAGCATGATATTTCACGGAGGGTGCATAAGCCTGAGTGTGAGTCGGCGAGGGCTGGAACCATGAATTTGTCTGCCCTGCTGCTGTGTGGGTTTCTCCAGCAGTGGTCTGCAGCCTGGTGACAGCAGGCTTGAGGGGCCCATGTGGGTGCAAGACAAGGGTCATGGGAAAGATAAAGCGTCAGACTATGGATGCTGAGGGGGTCGAAAGGGAAAGCCAGGAAGTCCCTGGCTATAGTTAGGAGCTTCTCTCTCTCTCTCTCTCTCTCTCTCTCTCTCTCTCTCTCTCTCTCTCTCTCTCTAGCTGTCCTGGAACTCAGAGATCTGCTTGCCTCTGCTTCCTGAGTGTTGGGATTAAAGATGTGCATCACCACACTCGACTTACATGTGTATCTTGAAGGGAGGGGGGCAGAAGTTCATCTGCCATGGAAGCAAAGGCTGGACAACAGACCGTGACTCAAGTCTAGGTAGTTAATTACTGCTCCCACCCAGTTAATTATTGCTCCCACTAAGGACACAGGAATGGCTGAAAAAAATTAAAGTGGGGCAATGGTGTTGGGAGCCTAGGGCACATAGCACTGAGTAGTCAGCGGTAGAGACATCTTCAGAGACTCCTAACCAGGACATCCTCATGGTTTGACTTTAGCTGCCATGCTCCTCTCTCTGCACACTGGCTCTTTGGCAGTTAGCATCCTTAGCTTACTTAACATCCTTCCAAAGAACTCCCATTGCCCTTTTATCTTCTCATTTAGGGTAGCCAATGATAGTATCTGTACTTACTGCCAAGAATATGGAGGCTGTAGAAATTGTACCAGATGATGGTAGGCCAAAGATTATCAGAGAACTGGGAGAAAGGATTATTTGGCTTCGTTAGGGCTGAAGAATTATGAACAGTGGGGAATTCTTGAATCCCATGGATATCCAGTAGCCTGTGCCATATGATGTAAAGCAATTAATTAAACTGTTGCCCCTGGTCACCTAAAATAAAGTGTTCTCTAAGAGCAAGGCTTTGGGAGGCTACAGGCTGGGATATCTACTGTAAAGCATTTTACAAAGAGTAAAGAACAAGCTAGAATCCTCAGCTCAAACCAACACACTAAATCCATAGACAACACTGAAACTTATCTTATCATATATTCTAAGGGCTGGCCCAAACAACAGCCAGTCCCAAAGCTGTGTCCCTCACAGTTCCTGAGCTGAGTTGAACAAACCACAGCCCTATCAAGATAAGATGCTGGCTGGGGAAAGAAGAGCCTTAGGAATAGGAGCATGGACGTAAGAGGGACATTCAGACGCTTTGGGCAGGCTTCATCTCTAGCAACCCTATAGCTTGCTCTTCTGACAAGCTCAAGCAACCCCCCTCCTGTCTGATGCTGTTGTGTCTTTTTCTGGCAATACCCTGCAAGAGGATCACATTTGTCTTCAGGCTTCATCCTCCTACCCAACATTCTTTCCAAATGCATGCAACCTCAGGATGCCCACTGGGGAAGCAAACCAAGAAAGAATAAGCTTCCAAACAAAAACAACCCAGGACCTGAAACTGGGGGACACAGGAGTGTCCCCACAAGGAAAGAGTCACAAGTGTTAGCGTTGGTTGAATTTAATGTAAGGGAGCACTTATGGATGATGAGGAGAGCAGCTTCCTAGAGAACAGCGGGGATTGGTTCTTGAAGAAGCAGATAATTGGCAGAAAGCTGGGCTCCCTAAGAGCTCAGTGGTAGAGGGCGTGCTTGGCCTACTGGGAGGCTCTGGGTTCATTCCCTACAATATAAAATGAACCTCTGCACTCCCCAGCTGCTCAGACTAAAACCTTAACTTCCTGATTGCTAATAAGAAGGGTTCTTTTAAGAAACTATTTTGAAGCAAGGCATGGTGATATATGCCTTTAATCTCAGCACTCAGAAGGCAGAGGCAGGCAGATCTCTGTGAGGTCGAGGCCAGCCTGGTCTACAAAGCAAGTTCCAGGAGAACAGGACTGTTACTTAGAAAAACCCTGCCTCAAAAAAATTATAATTTTATTCATTTTTATTTTATGTGTATGAGTGTTTGCACATGTGTGCAGTGCCTGAAGAGGTCCAAAGAGGGCGCTGGACCCCAGAGCCTGGAGTTACAGATGGTTCTTAGCCACACGTGGATGCTGGGTTTCAAATTTTTGTCCTCTGCAAGAGCAGTGAGTGCTTTTAACTGGTGAACTGCCTCTCCAGATAAGGGTTCTTTTTTTTTTTTTTTTTTTTTTTAAGATTTATATTTATTTATTATGTACATAGTGTACTTATGCCTTCTCACCAGAAGAGGGCACCAGATCTTATTATAGATGGCTGTGATCCACCCTGCGGTTGCTGGGAATTGAACTCAGGACCTCTGGAAAGAGCAGCCAGTGCTCTTAACCTCTGAGCCATTTCTCCAGGCCCCAGATAAGGGTTCTTATATCACTAAATTCAGTCTGACTTAAACTGTAATTTCAGAAATGATCTAACTTTAATGGAGTCCAAAGATCTTCTAATGACAGGAGCATCAGGGATTTATCCCTTTGTTGACACGTCATGGATCACCCAGCCATTATGTCCTAAGAATCCCAGATGTTTCCTTCCTAAAAACTTTAAAAAGCGCTTTGGTCAGAATCGCTAAAATGTACTTTGGTAGGTTGTTCTTTGTAGACTAGAGATCTGGGCCAAGGAAGTAGAAAGAAAGTATCAAGTCTCTTCGGGATGGACAGAGTACGCTGTGTGAAGTGGCCCATCAGCTTCTCACAGGCCAAAGGGTTTGGTAATCAAGCACATGAGAACTCACTCTGCGTTCAGTCTCCTTCACCAGGCACTGCCAGGACCTCTTCCATGTACCCCTGAACAAACGACCCCAGGGTCAAGGTGAAAGCCATGCATGAACTTCAGTCTTACCTAGTTCCCGCTCACGCATGCCCTGTGCTAAGACCTGTTTGTCAAGGCAGCAGGGCTGATAGATGCCACCCTTGTGACCCAGAAATCTGGAGGACTCAGCCACCCTACCCTTCCTACCTCCAAGGACAGGAGGGCAGGGATTGAGTAACCGCCCGTCTGAAGGGGAGAAATCAGGTTGGAATGTTTCCTCTTCCCAGATTCAAAGGATGTGCCTGGGGGAGGCTGGGAAGGAGGCGCCGAGGGCATTTTCTTCTCAAGGGTAAGTGACTGTACCTGAGCTATGGCAGCCTTGTCCTTGCCATCATCCTGATCTCTTCGGTATACTCCTGGTGGAGCCAAATAAAACCAGCATTTAGTAAGAGGTAAGGGTAAAACGGCCTGATCCCACTGGGGGCCTTGGAGCAGTCACCTTGGAATAGGGCCTTTCTTAAGCCTGCCTAGAGCCACTAAGGGCGCAGGATGCCATAAAGCTATAGAGAAGGAGCTTTGAATCCAAGGCAAAGTGTGGATTCCTCCTTCCAGGTTCTCCATTGGAAAGCTGTTCCTTACCCCCCCAGGTCTCCCCCCACTCCACCCCCGCTCACACGCACCTCCCATAGTAGGGTGAAGGCTGACCCAAAAGCCCCTGCCTCCTTGGTTTCCAAGAGCTTACCTTTCTGCGAGTGAGGGTGCAGATTGGCATCTGGATGTGTCTCGGTATAGTGTGCAAGGTCGGTGTGAACCTTGAGCTGGAGTCTCTGCCAGGCAACTCACAGGGGCAAAGGGAACCGTGTGAATGTGTGGCCACAGGTGTGGCAACTATCTGTTGTTCCGACGGCAGCAGAATTAACCCGGAAGGGCCTGGTACCCTGTGAGGCACCATGGACCAGCCTCACAGTCACACTCCCTACATTTCTACCAGCAGAAAGAGGAAGGGAGGGAGAAGGAGGAGCCTGCTCCCCCAAATGCAGCAGAGCACAGAGGTGTGGGAGCTGAGCTCTAGGGTCCAGGGCTATGGCTGAAAGGACCAGGTTTGATGGAATTATCCAGCTACGGCAGTGTGAAGTTAGTGTCTCATCACATCTGCCCTGGACATCCTGGTTTTGACAGAGTGGGGGTTCTTGGGTCTGACTAGTCAGATCCGAGCACATGGCTGCTTTGACTGTTGACACTCCCAGAGCAGTGGATTCAGAGGGAAGTTACAAAAGAGCTCTCCTCTCTCAAGAGCCAGCTTATCTTCCTCCTCTCAATCTTGAGAAGCAAGGTGGGAGAGGCAGGCTTCAAAACGAGAGCCCGTTTCTCACCCCTCTGTCTGTTCCTGCTGAACTGTACTCTGATGTGGGTGTCTCTCTCAGAGGTTCCGGCTGTCTGGAGCGTGAGAGTCTGTGACAGGTGCTTCTGGGTCTTTCCCTGTCCATCCTGGGCTTTCAGCACCTTAATGGCGGTCCAGGCAACAGTTAGGGCAAAGGCAGCCGGAATTGGAAAGGAAACACTTTCTTTGTCTGGTGCTTTCCCCAGGGCACTGGCACCCCACCCCCACTCCAGTGCAGGTACCTCTTGGGAGGCAGATGTTGACTGGAGCCTCGTGGAGTCCTGAGTGCTGGTGTGTAACTGAAGTGACATCTCTGATCGGGAAAGGTCTGGCTGCTCTGTGGAGTACCAGTGGAAACCACCCCAGAGTAGTATGCTGGAAATTGCTGGGCAGCCTCGTTCCCTAAACCTGAGGCCATGGACCACCTCAGTGCTCATACCTACCTCCTCCACATTAAGCTAGGAAGAGAGAAGCCATTCTATCTTGAAGTCTAGGTTGCTGGTGTCCCAGAGGCATGGATATTGCTTTTCTGTTGTTGTTACAGGTTTCTTTTTAGTTTTGGTTTCTTTGAAACAGGGTTTCTCCATGTAGCTCTGGCTGTCCTGAAACTCACTCTGTAGATCAGGCTGGCCTTGAACTCAGAGATCTGCCTGCCTCTGCCTCCCAAGTGCTGGGACTAAAAGCATGTGCCATTATCACCTGGCCAGAGGCATGGAAATACTAGGCAAACATTTACTTGGGGCTTCTTTGATGGAAACAAACAAACAAACAAACAAACAAAACAACTTCCCCTTCCTTTCTTCCTGCTTATCCCTAGTAATCACACTGCCTCTGTGCCTACCGAGCTGGACCTGGAAGAGCTTGCTTTTGAACCTGTGACTGGAAAGAGAAGCTAAAGCCTATGGATACAAAACCATCCACTTATGAAGCAGAACTGCCTGGAGCCAGTTGTGGGGCAAGGGTTCAGGGAACGGTATCTGTTGTCAGCAAGCGAAAGGTGAGAAGATGGAGGGAAGGCCCCCATGGACCTTTGGGACTGGCCTGTGTCTCTGCAGTCATAATGGCCACATGGCTATCAGGGCCACCGCTGCTGAGAAAAGTCTCAGCAGAAACAAAGGTAGACGTATAGACACGCAGTGTAAGTGGACTCAGATCACCCTGGAAAGGACAGTGTGTGCTGTGCGCGCACGTGGAGGTGGGTATATGCAGATGGTGAGTGGTAGGCTGCCTACCCCTGCTGGTGGGGCACTGGAAGCCCTCTAGGGCTGGGTGGCTCTTGGCAAAAGAAGAGCACTAACTACTCTTGTGTTCTCTACCTTCTTCCCACACACACCCCCTCCCACGCTGCTTGTGAATGAGGTGACCGGCTGACTAGTCTTAGGCCAGTCTTGGGGCACCTAATTAACGCAACCTTCGGAGTATTTGGAGCGAAGCTTCCAGCCAGAAAGCACCCACTGACTTCTTCCCCTCAACCCCGGAAATGAGGTGGGGAGGGAGTGGGTGGGGCAGTTACCTCCCCAACCCCACCCTGTCCCCAAGAGTGGAAACCTGGGTCTCTCCACCCCGGGGCACTCAGAGCCATTCCTGGAGTGCCTGCAGAGAGCCAACACTTTTACCAGAGTTATCTCTTAATCCACTCGGTAATCCGGAGATGGCTTGGCCCTATAATATACACAAGGAAATTGCAAGCTCCTAAAACGTAATTAACTTGCCGGAGGTCAGACAGCAGAAAATACAGGCTCAGTGAGTAGGCTGATAGCCAAAGTCACTTAAACTGCTGTTGCCTGGGAGGGAAGGAGGGCCACGTAAGACAGCAGGTGCAGGAAAGGGAACTGGGATCGGAGGGGCCTTGCAGGGAGCCTGGGAAGCAGCAGCTGAGTTGAGCATGCTGGCGAGCACATTTTAAAATGTCCTACAGGAAAGACTATCAACTGTGTCCCTACGTCCTGTCTCTTCAAATAAAATGAGGGTGGCGGGGAGCTTGAACAAATAACACAAAAACTGGAGACCATATTTGGCAGGCCAGTTTGAGACCCAGAATTAGAACTCTGAGGTGGAAGCCCCAGTCCCCGGATGCAGGCCAGCGCATAGTCTTCTGCATTCAGAGTACTGGACGCCAGATCTCATGCACGTGAATCTGCACTTTAACAAGCTCCCTGGTGATTCTTGCACACATTAAAGTTTAGGACACTGTAGCTAGAGTTTTCCTGCCTGGCCCATGGTCAGGACAAATCTCTCTCACCTGCCAGTCCCACAGCTGCTCAGACCCGACCGAGTAAACACAGAGACTTATATTGCTTACAAACTGTATGGCCGTGGCAGGCTTCTTGCTAACTGTTCTTACAGCTTAAATTAATCCATTTCTATTAATCTATAAGTTGCCACGTGACTCGTGGCTTACCAGTATCTTCTCATAGCGGTGGCTGGCAGTGTCTCTCTGCTTCAGCCTTCCACTTCCCAGAATTCTCCTCTCTCCTTGTCCCACCTATACTTCCTGCCTGGCTACTGGCCAATCAGTGTTTTATTTATTAACCAATCAGAGCAACATATTTAACATACAGAACATCCCACAGCAGGATACTGGTAGTGCATGTGGACAGGTGAGCTCACCTTATCTTTTTTTTTTTTTTTTTTTTTTTTTTTTGGTTTTTCGAGACAAGGTTTCTCTGTGTAGTTTTGGTGCCTATCCTGGATCTCACTCTGTAGACCAGGTTGGCCTTGAACTCACAGAGATCCACCTGGCTCTGCCTCCCGAGTGCTGGGATTAAAGGCATGTACCACCACCGCCCGGCATGAAAAGGCTTCTTCCCCTCTGCCACAGGGAGACAGGAGAGAAGGCCTAGCTCTCCATTCATATGTTGAATGAACCTTGCACACCACTGGGCAGTGGTGGCGCACGCCTTTAATCCTAGCACTTGAGAGGCAGAAGCAGTCAGATCTCTATGAGTTTGAGGCCAGCCTGGTCTACAGAGTGAGTTCTAGGACAGCCAGGGCTACACAGAGAAACCCTGTCTCAAAAAACTATAATAATAATGATAATGATAATAATAATGATAATGATAATAAAAGGTTATCACAAGAACCTCTAACTCCCCTACCTCCCACTCTCACCCCTCCACCCTGTAGCCCACAGCAGCCTCTCCCACAGCAAGCTTTGCGTGAGCAGACGGGACAGGAAGGATTTTCCTTCCTGGTTCTCCACTCTTTTGTCTAATAAAGTATGATTCATTTGCTTCTATTTTTAACTTTCTGCTGGTTTGATCCTCCCATGTGTGAGATCCAGAGGCAACAGCAGAGAAAGAAGTGTCGAAGACAGAGAACCTCCTTCCAATCCTAGGGGCTCTTGAAAGAGCCAAACCCAGCCGGAAAAACGCCCAAAGGGTGTGAGGGGAGGAAGAGATGGTTTCTCAGGCCTGACAGAGTGGAGCCTATAAGCTGAAGAAGGGGTGTGTGTGTGTGTGTGTGTGTGTGTGTGTGTGTGTGTGTGTGTGTACAACAGACTGGATTGGGCTGCAGGTGAACTTCACAGATCTCTAGAGGGCAAACACCTAGCTCAATTCTCTGCTGGGTGGTCCTTCCGAAAAAAGCAAACCCTGACTCAAAGCTGGCTCACCCCCAATCCTCCCAAAATCCACTGCACCCCTGCACTTGGCCATCCCTTGCAAAAACCCTAGCTCCAGGGTTAGACGAACTCTGAATGCTGGCACCCTCGCCTACCAACCAAGTGCTGTTGGGCAAGTTGCTTAATTTCTCTGAGTGTATGTAAAGGAAGGATAAAAATATCTGTCTCATACGATGGTGTTTAGGAATGAATAGTATTTCTATAGCCTATCTCAGTGCCTGGAACACTGCAAGAGCTCCATAATACTGATTTTTAGTGCTATTTTTTATGATTTTGCACCTGATTCAGAAGCGCCCCACCCCACCCCCCAGCCCTCTCTGACTCTACTTGGAAAACTCAAGGTTAATTCAAAGCGACTCTCCTCATGTGGCCCCTAGAGGGCGCCCGGAACCCACTTGTCCTGAGCTTTCGAATTTAAGCACGCGTCTATTCCCATTTAAAAGCCCGAGGCTGCAGAGCGGCAAACGCCACCTTTGGATCATGAGGCTCCTCCTTCAAGAGGCACAGGAAGAAATGTGGGGTCTGGGACCCCAGGGTGGAAAAGCGGAGGGGCAGCTCCTACAACAGTCTTCCTTTGGGAGGCGCATTGCGGCTGGGACTTCGCACCCGCCCTTATCCCCACATCCTTCCCACCTTCTCACACATGGGAGCTGGATCTCCGACTTTGCAGGAGGCGGTAGAGGTCACTGAAAGGCCTAGGCTTTGCTAGGGTCTTCTGCCTGCCATGGGGCCTTGGAGGTCTCTTCCTCGCTGGAGTTGCAGAAGGGAAGCTGAAGCCCCTTTGGAGGAAGTCCCCACCCCCAAGGCCCTCCTGCAGAATTGAACCCTCCTCCCTCTGGACTGGGGGAGTAGGCGAGAAGAACTAGAGAGCTCCTGAGGCAACAGCCTGTGGAACTGGCCAGGCAGTGACAGGCGTCAGCTTGTGAGAGGGTAACCACAAGCCCCGGCAGTGAAGTGTGCGCTCTGTGTGTGCCTGGCTCCACACACACGCGGCTTCTCTTGTGTAATATTGTACACCCAGGATGTTGTAGGCTGTACCTAGCAGTGCAGACTGGGACCGGAAGGTGAGTACATTTACACTCACTTCCCAGCACCAGGGACGTCCCTAGTTCTCCGTATTTACCTGACTCGCCCATCCCCCATCCTACACCACTTGTCCTGGCCACCAGGTTTTCTCTGGGCTAATCGGAAAACCCGTCCTGGCTCCACTCTGCCCTCGGTCTATTCTGTCAGAATCTCCACAACCAGGAACCCAAAGGAGAGCACAGCTGTGTGGGTACCTGAGGGCTTTCCAGAGCCCTGCAAGTTAGGACTAAATCGGAGTCCCTCTCAGCCACGCTGGAAAAGTGATGGGAACCGTTCGGACGCCCTGGGAGGGAGTCAAGCTTTGTGAAGTGGGAGCGAGGGACACAGAGCTTGAGGCTGAGGCAACCTGGGACTGAGCCTAGAGAAATCAGCACCTACCTCCCAGCACTTCGTACCCTGGCTGCAGAGCCCCAAGTGCCTTAGCTTAGTGGGAGGCACCTGCTTCAGTGTCTCAAGAGCCTACACACCACCGTCCTCAGCCTGTGGGCCATGACCCTTTTGGAGGTTTAAATGACCCTTTCACAGGGGTCACCTAAGACTTCGGAAACACAGATATTTACATTACAATTCGTAACAGTAGCAAAATTAGTTATGAAGTAACAACGAAAATAATTTATTGGGGGTCACCACAACATGAGGAACCATATTCAAGGTCGCAGCATTAGGAAGGTTGGTAACCGCTGACCTATACTCTTCCATCCACAGGTCACTAAATCCAGACACTATCTAAGTCAGGACACCCGCAAACCGGCAACCCCACTGCAGACACCATAGGCCATCAATATTCATCCACTAGGGAGTGCCTGCCGGGCCCACCCCCGCCCCCAGCTCTGGCCACACAAAGCCTCTATTATAGTTAACAGGTTGAGCCAGATTTTCTGTGTGTCACCCACTGCACAACTTGGGGGCTCTGGGTTCCTGGGGCCACAGACTGCCATCCACTCAAGCTCCACCACCCTGTGCACAAAGTCCAAGCCGCTGCCGGGCTCACTGGTGGTAACGCTGGGTATTTTGTCAGAGCCACAGGCTCACTCAAGCCAAAGAAGAAAATAGGCCTTTCTGCCCCGACGGGTTCGTTAATTCTTTTTTCTCTCTCAACACCTCGACACACATTTATTCAGATGTTTTTTTTCCATTTCTATTTTTGATCTGAAATGGAGTTTCTGGCGGATGTGACCGAAAACAGGGAGTTTTGAGTTTATTTTTTCTTGGAGTGTTTGGCCTTGACCTTCATAATCCCTCCTTCCGGGCTTCAGCTCCACTACAGAGAGTAGGGGTGCTGCTGCGGCTGGGCTCGGTGCAGGCCTGGCTGGCGTCACCACTTCCTAGGTGGTTGCGGCACTTGGGGGAGTGCTCGGTGCAAGCGGGATTCACTGAGATTCGGGCCCAACGAATTCTCGGCTGCGGAGAGGGGAAAGTCCTGCGTCACTTCTCAGCGCCAAGAATCCCAATTCTTCCTGGAGTCTGGTACCCCTAGGAGGCCTCATCCAGGGCCTGGGAATCCCCAAGTGGTCCCCGGAGAGAGCGAAATCCTGAGGCCCGGAGCAGGCAGGCCGTGTGGATAGCTCAGTGGACATCCCGCACCAGCCAAAGCGCTAGGGATGAACCGGGGATAGGCAATGCTCCAGTCCCAGACAAATTAAGAAGAATTGGAGAGCAGCGGAGGCTTAAGACTCCAGGCTTGCATCTGCTGGCCCAATTATGAGTGCTAGTGCAAAACTATGAAGACAGGAAGTTACAGGCATGGGGGGGGGTGCGCCCAATTTTACTTTCTGTCTCTGCAGGGGAAGGTGGGAGTGGTGAGCCTGGCTTGGGAACCAGTTTGGGACTTCTGTGTTTGGGCTCTGGGACCTCTCTACTCAGTTGGACGGCCTGGCCAGGAAATATCCGGGGTCCTCCAGACGCGACATCCTAGACTCTGGACGTTTGTCCAGGCATGGGTCCTGCACAGAGGACTCGGATCCTACTTCTCAAAGATACAAGTGGAGGAGATGGAAGAACCTGGGAAGACCTAAAGACGGTGGTGTGCAGCTCAGCCCTACAGCGAACCGAGGGGCAACCAGACCTGCCCAGGTTAGAAGACTCTCACGGCTCTGGGAGGCTGCCTCTGGACTTTACTTGGTACTGGGCGTTGTGGCTTGTGAATGGTGTGTGCCTGCTTGATACCGAGCTCTAAGCTCCCGCTCAAACCCTTGGTGTCTGATACAGAGCTCGAGAAAGCCAATCCTGAGCACACCGCGGCTAGGAAAGCCTACCAGGTCTCCTGGGCCCAGACTTCTCTTTTGCTCAGAACCGAGGGACCATTGGAGAGTGAAAGATCAAATGCCCACCCCACCCAGCCTATTTTCCCTTGGGCTTCTCTGGGGTGGCTGTTATGTCCTTTGTTCCTCTATTACAACCTTCCAGAACCACCAGCAGCTAGGGTACAGAACGGTGGCTTTGGTGATTGGTGCACACCGCTGTTTATGCCTGCCCAGACTCCAACCACATTAATCTCCCACTTAGAAAAACTCTCCAAAGAAATGCCTCTCTATCTCAGTTTCACTCCTAGTGAATTTTCCAGACCCACCACCCAGCTTTTTCCAGAGGAGCTGGCCCAGATCAGCTTGTTGTCGTTTTGTGGTTGGTCTAGCAGTTCAAGAACTGTAGATGGGGGTGTGAAGGCGTGTGACTACTGTTCTGGCCAGAGTAGTCTGAGGGCTGTCCCAGGTCCTTGGAAAGTCACTTTCGTAGACTACTGGGAGTCCAGGCTGGTATTGAGAGCCCAGCGCCCTGGCCTCTGTGGCTTGCTGGAAAGGACACAGAGGGACCAGTCTCCTAACAGACGCTGACCAGCCCATAGTGTACCCGCACATTCATCTCGGAATCCCATCACCACATACATCACCAGCGCCCAATTGCAATTACTCCTACACAGCCACAGAATCTCACCTGCAGGGACAGATTCCCAAAATGATCCACATGTGCCACAGTTACAAACTACCATGCACAAGTACGTACTGTACAGTGAAAACATGGCATACATGGTTATCATTCACACACAATTACACCCATGCAAGGAGAGGTGATGCACAATCAGAAACACACATTTACCACAAAAATAGACTCACAAAGAAAAACTAATGTGTACTTTCACACACATTATTAACATGATTTATATACAACCAGAAAAATGGGAATCACAAAATGACCCCAAACAGCAGTCATAGTCTTACATGAACACACATACACAGACACACAGACACACACACACACATACACACACACACCACACACACACACCACTGTTGCAATGCAATGATAGTTTTGATTTGCAACTTAAGGAGAAACAAACAATTTTACACTAAAACTGCAAATACCTTCAAATATCATTTCAGGCATTCACTAACAGTAACACCCTGATTGTCCACACTACTACAAATTCATTCCCAGAGACAACTATCCCATGCTCTCAAATGCTAGCAGTCTCAAGATATGCCTCTCTCTCTCTCTCTCTCTCTCTCTCTCTCTCTCTCTCTCTCTCCCCCCCCCTCCAGGGCCCGAGAATCTTGCTCACCCATAAATCCCCCCAAGCTCAGGTATAAGATGCTGTTTCTTCAGCCCCAGCTTGTACCAAACCCAAGTAGCTTCAAAATGCTGGACTTGGCAAGGAGCTGACACCCTGACTCCTGAACCGGAGGGTTTTATTATTTTTCCACATAAATTACACGAGCACTTTATAAAATGATTACACAGAAAACACCTTATAAGTGCATAACTTACCCCCCTCCCCAAACAGGATCTGGAGAAACGGGCTGAATTGGTGTGAAAGCCTGTCTGTGCGTACCTGGGTGCTGCTCTGATGTGCTGCCGAGGGCCTGACAGGCCAAGTTGGGCTGTTGTGTGTGGGCTGGTGTGTCACAGTGTGACTATGGCCTTGTGTTTGAGCAAGAGGAGATCCATGCTGTGAGTCTGAGTCACCCTGGACAATGCCTAACAGCAAGGGTCATTGCTAAGATCCTGTGGGTGCTAGTGATACTCTGCCATACGGCCCTCTGTGTGGCTCTGAGGTGATACCTGGATGGACAGTGGTATCACCTGTTTCCAGCTTTAGTACAGATAGCCGCCTGGGGACCCCAGAAGCCCTTCCAAGCCCCACTTCCCTTGGGTCTCTCTGTCCCATATTAAAATCAGAATAAAATGAAATAGACGAAAACGGAGAGGATTCTGAACAGTTCCAAAGTGGGGCAGGATCACACAGGCTTCTGGAAAGAGGTCTCTGCCTCTTTCCCCAGCCCTCTTCCACCGAAGACAGAACAGTGTCCACAGGTGTGTGGACGCGGCGGCGGCGGCGGCGCTTGGGAACCTGGCCAGAGAAGCCCCGTTCCCTTTCTGCGTGCGGTCAGAAAGGGTAGAGAGAGTTTTGGTTCTCCTGATAGCTCTCAACTGGGCTTGGGTCCACTGGGTGGAGGTGCAGGCTCACTCGCAGGCCGAAGCCACCGACGTGACGCTGGTAATTTTGGTGGAGTCGTCAGACCACGGCTGCAGGTTCTGCAGGGCAAAGAGCGACGAGTTGTGGACGCACAGTGGGTCTGCGGGCAAGGGCTGCGCCAGGCTCTTCTGGAAAGCCTCCTGCTGCAGCTGCAAGAGGATGCGGTTCGCCTGCTGCCTCTCGGCCTCACGCTCCTCTGCTGTCTGCCGCCTGCATTGGGAACAAGCTGTTACCAGCCAAGACTCAAACCGTCTTCCCGCGCCTGCGCAGGCCCGGGGTACGCTCCCAGGAGATAGCCCCTTATGCACCCCTCAGCTCCTGTATGGGCCCCTTTAATGCACTCTCCACTCTTGCGGGTCCTCACTATGACAAAAAACAACAACAACAAAAACAAAAGCAAAAACAACTTGGAAACCCCCAAAATGGATGGAGCAGAAACATCTTAGAGTAAAAAAACCCAACGGGCTGGAACTGCTAGGCCTCCTCCATAAAAGCACAGCGCCTACACTCTCACTGGCACACCTTGGATAGGCTGGTATATTCCAAGACCAGGTGCTATCCCAAGCCCGACAGGCCCCACCTCGTGTAGAAGGCACAGGGGGAAAACCATCAGAAAGACTTGTCTTTTCCTTCTCTCCTCCAGCCTGGGCCAGGCCTCAGATTTCCTGTGCCAAATCCTGTGCCCCCAAGCTCCCGCTGGACCCACTAGCTTCCTCCCGGGCGGTCTTGGGAGGCAATGACTCACTTATTCCATTTAATGCCGCCCCTCCACCCTGTCAACTGAGATCAAACGTCTGTCTCTAAGGTGGACAGACCTAATGGGAGTCCCCGGGGCCTCCAGAAGCAATTTGTAGGCGATCGATGAAGCCGCTTGAAGCCTTCGGCTCTTCCCGAGGCGAGGCAGACGCCTGCCTGCTCACACAGCGGCTTCCTGACTTTTCCTTGTCTTTCTGTCTCTCATCTTCCCTGAATTTTAAATTGCTCAGATATTTCCCTTCATGCTGTCTCTTTCCCGTGTTTCCTCTCCTCCCCTTCGTTTTCTCTGAATTAGGGGAATTTGTTCGAAACATGTTTGTTTTTTTTTTAATAATCTGATATCTTCCTTTTCACACAGATTTCTTGCTGCTTGCATTTCTTATCCACCCCCTCCCTATCTTAAATTTTTTTTCATTATTTATTTTAAAATGGGGTATCTTTGTTCCTTTCCTTTGTGTTTAAGTTTCTCTCTTTGCCTGTGGATGGCTTTCTGCACACCAACTCCCTGCTCCGGGCTTCCACCACCTTAAGCTTGGAGAGCACCAGCCACCCTCCTCAGCTAGTCCGGCTCCTCTTTTTACTAGCTTTCCTAAGGGCTGAAGCCACGTTCCCCTCTCCTTCCCCAGCCACAGGAATGCTGGTGGGGGGCAGCCGACTTGCAGGGCCAAAGCTTCCTTTGTGGCCTCGAAGGCGGAATCCCGGGCAGATTCCTCGCCTTCATTCAGAAAAAGAGGAAACTCCAATTCCTTCCTCCCGCCCCAGGCCCGCCCGGAGCGGCGCCGCCGACTTTGCGGCGACTCCTGCCACTCACTTCCCCAGGGTCTGAGCTGAGAGACTCCCAGCAGCCCGGGCGAAACCAGAATGTGGACAAGGTGTGTGGAAAGACACAGGCGTGCAAGAAAGTGCATCTGGAGAAAGGCTGGGTATGAGCGGAGAATAAAGCTGCTCAGGGTGTGTGGTGCTTTATAGTTATGAGGATTGGTGGGAAAGGTGAGCAGAAGAAGGAAGGTCGAGGTATACGCATGGGGAAAAATAAAAAACAAGAGCGTGGTAAGCGCTGTTGTCGTATGTCAGAAGGGAAAATGTCTCTTTCTTTCTCACGCACACCCATCTGCTCCTAATTGATCCCGCCCTTTCAGTGGGACCCGAGAATCCCCGCCACAGCCGGCGCAGATTGATTTTCCCCTTCTAGGATGGGGGCGACTGCGCAGGGCTCAAGTGCCTGGGGAGGAAGCAGTAAGTAGCGGCAGCCGGCGGTCCGGGGCCCCAGACGCTCCTCCGCGGAGAGTCCGGCTGGAGCGCAGAAACCTGGCGCGGGTCATTCTGTCTCCAAGTCACAGGGTCAGGGGAGGGTCCACCCAGCAAAGGCAGGCTGGGGAATCAAAAAGCCCCTGAAGGACTCACTGGGCACAGAAATGCGCGTGCATAGACCGGTCTATAGGCCTATTTGCCTCAGAGGCAAAGACCAGCCGCGTCTACACCGGACAGAGCGTGCTGTCTAGAAAGCCCCGAAGCTTCTCTGAAAACACATCCCGGATTCCCCAGCCCCACCAGTCTACTGCCCTCCATTGTTTACAGTCCCGGGTGACTGTAAAAGCCCGCTCCTCTAAACCGATCGGAAACCAGCAAGCAGAGGGAGAAGCTGCTCAGCCGAGACCGGTCTGCCCCGCGAGCTCACCTCCATTTCGTCCGCCGGTTCTGGAACCAGGTTTTGACCTGCGCATCGGTCATTTTGAGCGCCTTGGCCAGAGCGGCGCGCTCCGCCGAAGCCAAGTACTTCTGGCGGTGGAAGCGCTTTTCCAGCTCACAGATCTGCAGGCGCGTGAAGGATGTGCGCGGCTTCTTCTTCTTAGGGGGCGTCCGGTTCTGATAGGGGTGACCTATACGGCGTGTTACAGTGAAGGGTGAGAGGGCCACTGGAGCGGGAGACAGACAGACGGCAGAGGCAAGCGGCAGAGCGTCAGGAGGCGTCCCAGGCCCGACACCCCGCGAGTCAGAGCGCAGTGGTTAGACCCCATAAAGGCAAGGCAGCAATCCTCCCGGCAACCCTCCACTGCAAGCCCGGGACGGCGGCAAAGGGCTCCCTTCTGCCAGCCAGGCTTCCGTCTCCCGGAGCGGCCACTTCGGAAACCTCCCTAGCCTGGGGCTTCGGAGATCCCATCCACTTCCCCTTTGGCTCCCCTCTCCCCCACCTAGGGGCAGCTAAGCACCCAGCTTCCTCAGCCACTAAACTTAAAAGGGCCAATCAAAAAGTAAGAGGCCCAGCCTCTAGGTCCTTTTCTGAGTCTTGGTCACAGCCCCATACTCACACAGCAGATATAGCTACCAAGTTCCAGATCCGAACTACCACAGACAAGGATGCACGCCTCGAGGAGCCATGGGGCACTGGACAACACGAGACTACAGCCATACACTCCCTCGGAGCCTCCTTCAGGCCTGACACTAGGGTTGACTGTGACTCCCCAGAGTAGGCCTGTGCCACATACCTTTTGTATAGTAGGCTCACTGTGGGACACACACACACACACACACACACACACACACACACACACAGTGGGCTCATAGTGTGGATGCCAGCAAAGACCTCCAAGACTGCCTGGACTGAGCAGAAGAGTGAGACTGGCTCTGGGCCTTGTCTCCTCTCTCATGAGAGGACTTGGGTCTTCTCACTGGAGTCGCTGGACCGACGACTCTCCTTGAATGCCCCACAGTGAGCACAAAGACTTTCCATTTCTGCTGTGGCCCCAAAGTCTGTTCAGGGTCTCCAGGGACGTTCTCTCTGCTTGTGCAGTCTGTAACAGAAGCTGGGGACCTAGGGTAACTTTGGGTGGCCTGGACAGGTCTAACAATAGGCTGTTCTTTCCATATGAACACACACACACACACACACACACACACACACACACACACACACAACTCTTCACAGTTAAGGCATGGAGTTTGCCTGGGGAGTCCCAGCCACAAGCAGCGGCCTGAACCCCCTACCTCCCCCCTCTAAGGCTCAGCAGCTAACTAGGGACCAATTCCTAACCGCTGCCGAGTATGGATTTGGAATCTGAACCTGCCTGGGAGGGCTCACGGTCTCAGGATCCAGGTACAGCTAAAGGCAACCAGCGGGAGCGGGAAGTGAGCGCCGCGGAGAGGGTAGCCAGAGCTGGGGCCCACTAAACGGAAGCCAGGGCAGAGGGAGCAAGGGCAGAGGGGAGGGAGCCCAGAGAGCCCAGCAGCTGGCCGCCACCGAGTTGGCGAGTTGTCCTTTAGCCAACTGGCTAGCCAGGCGGGTGCATTATTCATCCCAGAAACAGGAGAGCAGACCCCTGGGAGGGATACCGAGGATGAAACCGAAGAGCGGCCCAGCCCTGTTCTGCCACTGACCCAGAAGAAGCCCGCAGTCCGGGAAGAAAGCTGGCTGGCTCTGCTCCTTCACCCAGGCTTGAGGCCTTTGCAGATCTTCAGTGGCCCGTACCAGAGCTCAGAGCACCCAAGGACGTGTGCGTGGAGCAGGGGACGGGAGGTAAGAGAACCTTTTCTTGTGCCTTATTCTGGGGCTCTTGGCCTCCGTCAGTAAACGGCAGCCAGGACAGAAAAACATTTTGCTCACAGGGAGTGCTTTCTCCGACCTGCAAGCCTCAACTGTTGACAGAAAGGTGGTCCTGAATCTACAGCCCTCTACCCTCTACCTGACTGGGCCCCGGGATCCCGAGAGGGGACCAAGCTTTGCTTTTACGAACAGGGTCCTAGAGTAGAGACAGAAGAGCCCGGGCTGCAAGAACTCTTCCAGCTTAGCGATTCTTAGCACATAGAATCCTGCAGGCAGTTGAACTTGGGGACGGCGCGCAGAGGCGCTAGGCGGCCTGGCGCTCAGAAAGAGCTTCAAGGAGCCGCCAAGCGGGGTAGGGGTAGCACAGAGCCGGAGCCACGGCCAGGCGGGGCGCGCGCGGGCCGGACTCACCTGTGAACCTGTCCTTTGTGTATCTGCGGTTACTCTCCATCCAGGGGAAGGTGAGGCCAGTGAGGTTGTTGACACCCGGCACCGCAGGCACAGAGGGCACAGTAGGCAAGCCAGTGGCCAGGGGCTGGGGGTGGGCCACCGCTCCGGCCAGCGGCCTGTGCGCGGGCACCCGGATCACCCCGGCAGCGCTCAGCGCCCCCGCGCCGCCAGCGCCCCCGCTGCCGCCGCCGCCGCCCGGACCAGGGCCTCCCGCCAAGGCCATGTTCACGTTGTAGGAGCCGGCCAGTGGGCCCATGCTGCAGGCACCGCCGCCGCCGCCCGCCGGGCCGCCGGGACCGCCCGGGCCACCGGCGCCGTAAGCTCCTGTGGCCCCGGCCCCCGCCCCAGCGGCGGAACCCCCGCCACCATAAGTGTAGGCGCCTCCAACCAAACAGCCAAGGCCGTATTCTCCGTCCTGGAGGCGCGAAGCGGGCCCCATGCAGCCACCCTGGTCCGGGCTGTTGAGGATCTGATCGATGCCGAAGCTGATGGGCTCCGCGTGGCCCGGGTGGAGATGGTGGGGACCCAGGTGCTCCATGCTGGCCCCGGCCCCACGCGGGGGCCCGGGCGCGGACGCTCGCTGCGCTGGACTACCCCGGCAGCTAGCAGGGGCGCGGAGGCAACAGCGGCTCCAGGCTGCGCTGAGACTTGAAGGCGAAGTGCGCAGAAGGGCCAAAGTAGGGGGGAGGGGAGGGAGAGAGGGGAAGCTGTATTCTTCCCCTCTCCGGCTTCTCCTTCCCTTCTCTGGCTGCTCGCTCGCCGTTGACTCTGGGACATCAATCACCGGGCGAAAAAGCCCTGAGCGAGCGAGCCTAGCTGTTTCGGCCGGGTCTCTCCATTGGCTGTGCGTGGAGAGGAGCGGGGTGAATGACAGCGAGGGGGAGGGGAAGGGAGGGGGAGAAGGAGGCCAGGAGCCCAGACAGATGCCGGAGCCAGAGACAGAGGAACGAGATCAGGGCTCTGAGTAGTTCCAGCGAAGAGAGAAGAGGAGAACCACAGCGAGACGTTTAAAATGAGAAAGAAAAGAACAGCAAGCAGACATTCCCAGAGACGGACAGACAGACAGACGGACCTAAGGAGAGGGAAATGAGAGCCCTTTCCCAGGCCTGGCAGGAACCACCCCCCTCACTTTGAACAGGACCAAAGGAGTCCAGCCCACCAGGCCCCTGGGGACAGGTGTCCTGCCCAACTGGAGAATCTCCCCAAGGGCTGAGCTGGGAAACACCTGTCACTCAACCAGGCGATTTACGGCAACTTCAAGTCCAGCTTGTTAGAAAGTAGAAGACTGTCTACTCCCCAGGTATGGAGCCCAGGCCCCGAGGCAGGACGGTGAGTTCAGGCTTGTCCTTTAAAACAGGTACTATGAACAACTGGCTATATATTGTTATAAAAATTAGCAGCCACTCTAACTCAGCGTCTCTAAAGAATTTAAGGAAAGAGGAGTCACCCTGAAAAGCAGGCACAAGTCAAAGGTTAGGTTTGGGGCTTGTGTCAGGGTGCCCATTCCTCAAGGTACCCCTTTCGTTTTGAATAAATAGATGTGCCAAAAAGCAATTCCTATGAGGCCTGAAAGAATGTCACTGGGTTTGTATTCCACCTCTCCAGCCCAGGGTTGGCTTTTCCAAGCCAGACTCGGAGCTGCTGTGAGGAGACAGAGTTATTCCTTTGCTTTTAGAATCCTTGGAGGGAGGTCTTAGGTCTTAAGGCTGTGGAGGCTGAAGCTGGTGGGACTGAGGTCAGGGAAGTGCATCCAGGACAAATGTAGGTCTTTACAAAGTTTTGCTTCAGCTGCCTGGCTGAGAAGGAAACTCCCTTCTCTGTTTCCTCTCTTTCTCCTTTCCAGTAGGGAAAGGTCTGTTCCCTCCTAGGAGCCAAGTTCTGGGGTAGGAAAGCATAAGGTGTGCTTTCTGACCTACTTCAGGTCTATATCACACTAAACCTTGGGGGGGGGGTGTCTCTAACAGGCAAAATGCTAACATGTGAAAGGCGCACTTCTGCTCACCAAGTCCCATTGTAATCTATTTGTTCTGGCCACGTCTGTCTGTCACCTTCACTTGAAGAGCCAGACGTCCTCAGAGGCAGGAAATGCCTTATATCTATACCAGGCCCCCTCCCATGCAGCCCTGGCAAATAAAATATGCTCATCTTGAATGAATAATAAGTGAGTGGAGAATTACCCAACAAATATTTGTGTACTTAAAATGTGCCTGGCACTTTCTAGGCACTGTGGGGAGACAGCAAAGTGTTCTGACTTCAGAGAACTTACATTCTACACACAGGTCAGACAATAAACTAAGAAGGATAAGCCAGAAGTCAGTATTATGGATAACTATAGAAACTCGACGCCATCTCTCGAGGATAAATGCTCTACCTGATCCTCCAGCCAGGAGGGCAAATGCTCGTTTAAGACACAAAGCTGGCAGCTGTTAGCAAACTCTAAACAAAACCAGGACAGCAGAGCTTCACCCTGCTGCCCGGTCTTTGCTCCTCACTCAACCAGTGCAGACTGTGTGCCTTGACCCACACAGTTTCATAACTTACTTAGGAAGTTGCTGAACCTGAGTGTGTTCTTCCTTCCTTTTATCTTGAAAGATCTAGAACAGAAAGCAGCATAATTACTTTCTGAGAAGCTACACGTAGCAGATAGCACACTCATTAAAACCCATAACAACCCTAAGAAGTTGGTGGGGGTGGCCCAATACTTATACCTAATCAAGCTGAGTGAGTGTCTGTAGCAGTACTAGAAAGCACAGACCATTCCATCTGTCTGTCAACTGATGAAAAAATAAACAAAATGTGGTATATCCATGAAATGGAACATGATCCCACCATAAGAGGGAAGTGCGTGCTTGCTCATACCATAACAAAGGTGAACCTAGGAAATATGCTAAGTGAAATAAGCTAGGCACAGAGGCACACATATTGTATAGATTATTTATGTAAAGTAGCCAAGATAGAAAACTCCACAGGACAGAAAGTAGATTTGTGGTGGCTGCCAGGGCTAGGAGAAGGGGGGGGGGGTATGAGTACAGACTTTCTTTGGGGGATGATTAAAACTTCCTGAAATTAGTAATGGCTGCAAAACTTCATGAGTATTCTAAAAGTCACTGAACTGTGCATGTTTCAAGTTTGAAAAGTATGGAATGTGAATTACATATCATTAAAAAATTTTAGATGTGTTTATTGTATTGTATGTGTATGAGTGTTTTGCCTGCATGTGTGTCTGTGTACCAAGTGCATGTCTGGTACCTGCAGAGGCCAGAAGAGGGTGTCTGAGTCCCTGGAAATGGAGTTATAGCTGTTTGTGAGCTACCGTGTGGGTTCTGGGAACTGAATCCTGATCCTCTGCAAGAACACCAAGTGCTCTCAATCACCAAGCCGACTCTCCAGCCCCCTATATGCCATTTTAAATAAAAGACAAATTTGTTCAAAGTTCCACGGACAGAAGAGGATTGCTCTGGGAACTCAACACCTAAAACTACTTCTATTTGAGGTTGAAAACTATGGCAGAGGGCCCTGTAGCATCCTTGAGGCTGGAGCCCAGAGGTCTTGGTTCTGTTAGTCTAACCACAGTCCTGCCTGCCACAGTTGCAGATGTCTTTCTTGTCATCTTCAGAGCAACATCTTTTTGTCACTAGAATCTTCCCCATACTCCCGCCCTCCCCCCTCTCCCTCCAGTTCTCTACCTTTCTGGCCTTATTGCCTTCCTATCCTGCCTCTCCCAACTCCTGACACCTCCTCCACTCTTCAGATCGAGCACAAGCTGTTCAGTGTATCTGAGAGGACACTTCACCCTTGTTGGCCCAGGCAAAGGTTGGCAAAGGTCATGACAGCCCACTAATATTGTGTGGCTCACAAAACCCGGTATCCCAGGGTGCCTTAGCTTTCCCCTGCCCTCAAATCTTTTTTTTTTTTTTTGTCACTTTTTTAATCCCAATCCAGTCCTGGAAGGTTGGAGTTCTGTGAGTCCACTGTGCTGGTGTTTGTCCTGGGGTAGCTGGGAAAGACTGATGCTTCACGTCCATCTCAGTCCCTATCTAGGAAGAAGAGACCAGGAGATCTAGATTTGCTGAGCTCTGGCCCCTCTGCTTCTCCTAGAGGCAATGTTACCTGAGCACATTGTTCATTTGGTACAGCATCTGTGCTTCTGATGCAGTTTCTCTCATCTTCTAGAGTAGCCCTGCTAGGGAAGAGGAGGGAAGGAGAGGACGCAGGACTTACAGATCACCTGAACTGTCCCGGGTGCCCTCGACTACAGTAGTAATTTTTCCACCAACCCTCCTGATTCCGTGATGCAATTTTTATTTTCCACCCTGAGCAAACCTAGGCACTGAATGCTGGGAAAAGGCAGCCTGGACTCCAATGCTGCTTTCAGACCCCACTTATCACAAGGTACTTCCTCAATGCCAACACTGACTCTCGCCTTGCATGTTGTCTAGGTGAGCTCCGACCCTTCTCTCTAGGGCTCCTGAGGTCACCTGGCAATAATGCCCCCTCAGCACCAGCTCCCTCTTGCCTGCAGAATAAAGAAGTACCTCCAATTAAAAGGGGAGCAGCTGGAACTGAGGCTGGGGGAGGAGGGAAGGAAAGGGAGACCCCAGAGGGAGTCCTCTTTGGATCCCACACAGCTTCCTGTGGGAGAGACCCCTGGGCCAGGGGTTGTCCTTTGGCTCAGGGATATGTGTGGTAACTTAATTACTTTGTGTTTGAGGGACTGTGTGGGAAAGTTGAGTGGGAAAGTATAACAGTGAGGACTGGGCAGCATGTGCAGATGTCCTGGGCATGTCTTTAAGGGGTAATTTAAAATGTTTTCTCCCATGAATATTTATTATCTGTGATGGATCAGGCGCTGGGTCATATTGAGCCGGCTCCACGAGTGAAGCCTTGGCAAGATGGTTGGGAGAGAAGGCGGGAGTCTGGGTTATTTCTGCAGCTGTACTGTCACCTAAGGAGATGTGTGGCAGTGAGCGTGCGTGTAAGTGCTGTGAGTTCGCTAGGACAGAACTGATGTGCATCTGTCTCCATAACTGTCCTGTGTGATGTGCACACATGTATGAACGAATGCATGGAGCAATGATGTCAAGTTTGGTGTCTGTGGGAGAGCCGTCTTATTTTCTAGTGTGGTTGTCAGACATGGCCACATCTGGGCCTAGGGTGGAAGAGAGAGAGGACAAACCAGAGAAAGAGAAGTGCTGAGAGGCGTGTAAAGGGATGTGTAACATGGTGGGGCCATTGGGGTCTGCATCCTAGAGGTATCCCCTTTACCTGGCTCATCTACCTCAGAAAAGGGGCCAGGAAATGTCCCCTCCAGCAGACAGGAGCTGTCAGTGATTTGGGGACTCAAAGACAGAGAAGGGCACTCTAACTTGAGGGGGGTTTGGGTGGGTGGCAGCCTCTAGTTCCTAGACTGGAAGGAAAAGGTGAGTGAGCAGGACAGACTGCTGCAGCCACAATGCCATGATTCTTCCTCAGGGCTTGGGGGGATTTCAGGCCAGCCCACCCCCGTAAGCCCCCACCTCATCACAATCCCACTCAATCCTGAGAGACTAGCAGCCTGTCCAATATAAGGACTCACACACATATTTTCGCAGCAGACAAGGGACCTTGAGTGAGCAGAGGACAAAGGGATGGTGGATAGACAGGTACCTCCTTGGTCACTAGGTTACAACTCAGTTGTCACCTGAAATTAGGGTAATTTTCTCTTCCCACCAGGCCCATCAAAGCTGGGCAGGTAGGTCTCTTTGGAATAGGGTCCTTCCTCAGGACCCCATTCACTCTTGCCATCAAACTAAAGCCTCCTGCCTCTCCCTGACAAACTTCTTCCCAAGAGAATCTACGTAAAAACACTTTGGACTAGGATATCTTTGATGCGAAGTCTCCTCCCAGGATGCCAGAACTCCAGAAAGGATGAGGTGGTGTATGGTCTGAGGACAGACTTCTTTGGCTCTGCCTTCCATAGGCTAGCCTCCCCTGTGAGAGTTCAGCTTGCCACCACTGAGCCCAGAAGGGAAGTTCAGCCTTGGATCCAACCAAGATCAACTTCTCCCATCCCAAGCATCCACTCTATTAGCCATGTGAGTCTGCAGGGTGGTATTTACACAAGAGACAGCATTTGGGGTCAGATCCCAGGTTAAGACGTGGAAGAAGGGTAAGAGTCCTTAGGGAGCACCAGCCAGGTGCTGGCACACCTTCCGAGGGCCAGCATCATCCTGTAGGAGCATCATCCTGTAGGAGCCAATCTATTCCCTGTGACACAAGGGGCTAGCAAGCTTCCTTTGCCTACATTCCTCAAGTGTGAAACTTCTCAGCAAGGATTGGACAAGGTTTCATGCTTATCCACGACCCTGACCTCTTCTACACAGAGTAACACGGATTCTTTATTTCTTCAGTCCATCCCAGAGAGCATCAATAGCACTTGTGAGTCACAGTTGAGGGGTTGAGGGGAGAGTGGATGGATACTTGCAGACCTGGGAAACCTGACTTCCTCAGGAGAGTCCAGGGAGGTACCAGAGAGGTGGAGTTAGGAGTCCGGAGGTTGCCCCTGAAGATCTGACCGTGTGGGCAGGTCTAGTGGTCCCCAGGCCACTCCAGACATAGTTTGCAGGTTGGGAGCCATGGCTGACTGAGGGGCTGGCTGGCTGGCTGTGCTTGGAGTGGAAAACGGAGAAAGCTGGCCAGGGCCCCACTGCAGGATAAAGTGGCTAGAGTCTGGCACATCCAGGAAGCAGCCTCCAATTTTAGAGCTGAGCTGGGGTTTGGGTTTGAAATGAGTTCTCTAAGCTCCTTCACCAGCAGAAAAGTACTGAAGAGTAGACAGGTAAGGGACTGATGCTATCGGTGGTTAGCTGGTGGGGTAATGTGCTCCACAGCGTGTGACTGCGCAGGCACCCGCAGTTTATACACAAATGGCAAAGCACAGATTGGATTCAAACGACCAAGGCGGTCAAGATTCAAGTTGGCACCCTCCTACGTGCAGACACACACAGACCCGCTTACACCCCCACACAAGTGTGCAGATAGTCCTTCCAGTGTGCACATCCAGATTTTGGTTTCTGCTTTTGAGACAGAGTCTCACTAGCCAAGCTAGCCTCACACTCACAGTAGTTCTCCGGCCTCAGCATCCCAAGTGCTGGGATTACCGAAGTGAATCACACTACTCAGACACGTTTTCCTTTGGGTCCCTACACGGGTGCCTGCAGGTGCACTCCACTGCACCCTTTCAGTTCAGACCAGAACAAAACTAAACCAAGCCCTCTCCAAACACACACCCCTGTGTGGGTCACTGCATTCAGGTGCACGATAGATGCACACCGCAGCACTCCTGCAGACGCACAGGTACTCGCAGTTCCGCAAAGACCTTCCAGCTAAGATTCATAAAAACAAAACAAAACAAACAAACAAACAGACCCCCCACCTTTCCTCTGCGATCTCACTCAAAAAAGTTCACGTTGAACGCATATACAATTATGACTCTCCCAACTTTCGGGGAAGGCCAAGGTCGCCCGGGAGAGACAGGAGGTGGACCTAAGCGGGGTGAGCCGCAGGTGCCAGAAGTGGGGTGGGGGAGCCCAGGGGGAGGGACCGAATCCATATGCATGGGCTCTGAGTACAAAGAGCAGCTGCGGGGAGCCGGAGCCCCGCGGGCCCAGAGTTACAAGGAAGCGCTGGCCGTACAGCTAATTGAATTAGGTCGGCCTAGCCTTGCCACCCGCGCGACACCCGCGTCCGCTCTGCCACCCGTCCCGGCCGCCGCAGGCGCTCGTAGGGTACCGAGGGACCGATTGAAGGAAGGAGGCCCAGCCGCCTGAGCCCCGGCCCGAGGCGGCCTCTCCCCCCGGAAATAATCCCATTGTCCCGCAGGCTGTGTGCAGCACTAGGCGCCAGGGATCCCCAACTGGACTGTGACTCTGTGATTAATGGGACTGTGGTGAGGGAGCTGACGCGGCGGGGGGTGGGAAGGCAGCCCTCCTTCGCACACCCTTGTCTGGGGCTTCTATACCGGTTCCAGGGGTCCCCATCTAGGATCTAGGGCCGCAGGAGACGGGAGAAGCAGGCGAATGACAGTCATTGGACTAAGGGAGTACCTTAACGAGTGTCGGGGTTTGTGTGAGCGTGTGGAGGGCTGGCATCAGTGCTCCGCAGGCTGCTAGCTTTGCAAGTTCTGTGTGTTCCTTTGAGAGGTCTCCCAGGGAGCTGGGAGAGGTAGAAGAGGGCACAGGTCAGAACCCAAGACCCCAGGAACTGTAGATTGTAAGGCACTTCGGGCTCTGTAGGAGATAAGGGGGCTCCACACGAGCTCAACACCAAGAAGCTGGGCACTGCCCTGAGTCAACTACTTCTCAAGTCAGCCCACTATGACAAGCGCTTCTTCCAGTCCACACCAGCAAGCAACTGACAACAAGCACCGCGTTGTTCCTCCGCCCCCTTCTCCCCATTTTGAGTTGCTCAGTTGGTGCCTTACCAGAGCATCTTCTGTACCAAGGCTATTTTCGCACTAGCCACTCTTTGAAGTTGGGAAGTAATGTCTCTGTGTCTGCCCTGCTCCTGAACTTTAAATGCCTGTGTGCCAACTATGGTCCCAGTGTGTCTTCAACTAACGCGCACCCACAAGTGCTCTTGATACTAACAAGAGAAACTCTCCTGGCTGGTGACCTTCACTCAAGAGCAGCAGAGAGAAGTATATTCAGTGGAATGGGTGAAGCTTGCTGTAGAAGCAGGAGACTGGGGAGTATGTTCTTGGAGAGTGTCCTAGGAAGTTAGGAGGGGCATTCAAGCAGGATTGGAGATATCTACCACTCAGCGCCCCCTCCGCCACCCATCCTGGACTTCAGTGAGCTTTGGAGATCATTCCCAGTGGCCAAAACTGTTCTGGAAGCCGACTCTCATGCCCCTGCTCTCCACCTGCTGCGACCTTTCCCACCGGCAGTGGCTTGCCCCTTTCAGCTCTGCAGAACCCATGGTATACATGCAGTTAAAATCCTCCTCGCACTTCCCTGTTCAGCTCTGGAGTACATTTACTTCCAGGGAGAAAGAACTATGGACCAGAATAGGAGTTAAAACCCAAACCCTGTACCCAAGAGAAAACTTGAAGCATCTAAAATCATTGCTTTTGGTCTGTCAAGATCCAAAACCTGGGAGGAATAAGGCAATGTTGAAAAATGGCCACTGCCTCTTCCTACAACCCCAGACTGCTACCCAAGGTCCGAGGAAGGTTGAGAAGGAAACCCTAGGCTGGCACCAAGCCAGCAGGGTCACTCAGAGCCCATGAGAGCCCAACTGCCCAGACTGGCAAGCCCCTGGCCAGGATTCCTCAGTCCACATGGTATTTCCCTGGATTTTTACGGCAGGGCTGAGATGAGCAGTGACATTCCCTTCTCCCCTTTCATAAATATTGCATCTTCCCAATGCAATTACAGGAGACTGAACGGCATGAGCATTTACTAAATAAGATTATGGGGTAATGCTAATGCAGTTTATGTCTGCGCCCTGACACCAGACAAACTCCCTATTAATAACCTCTCAATGAGGTACAGGGCTCCAACTGTAGAGCCCGCAGATCTAGGACTGCCTGCTCATTAGGGTCCGTGCCATTATTGCCTCTTACCAGGGGCTTGGAGGGCCAGTTGACCTGGGCATCTGTCTCTCTAGGTCTCTTAATCCAGAACAGGCCCCTTCCAGGAGGCGGCCTTTTGAAAGAGAGAAGCTGCCTCTATCCCTCCACTTTCTTGTTATTTTCTATTTCTGTGCCCTTGAGTCTCAGCTGGTGTTCCTCCCTCCTTCCCCAGTCCACACTGCTTCAAATGCACATCCTTCCTCTCCAGAAGGCTGTGCAGGACAAACCTTTCTTCCTTTAGGATGCGCATTTACTAATCTTCATCGTCCACAGACAAGAAGCCAAAGCCTGTGCTTTTTTGCCCCATCATAGTTTCGTCCCCCAATCAGGTGTCCAGTTAGCCATAATGTACCTTATATAATCACTCACACGTTTCCCCTCCGTTCCTCGCATAGGAAGCCCTCACAACCCCACATCCAAAAAAAAAAAAGGAAATTCTTCCTATTTCACAAGCCAGTTCAGAGTCCTGCCTCCCCTAACCCTCTCCAGGCATCACTCATGAGCCTTGCTACAAGTAGCCAATAGCACACAGATTTAAAAAAAAAAAAGAAAAGAAAAAACTCTGGGGAGGGGTCCTAGAGCTGACGTTATGGAGGCCCGAGGTGGAATCCCAGCCACGTCGTTTCTCTTAAGTGTGAATGTGAATGGATCAATGAGCTCCTCTAGCCTTTGCTTGTCTAATCTATTAAAGAGCCGCAGCATCCAGCCATTTTCAGAAGGAACAGAGAAATCAAACACTAAGAGCTTCCTGCTCTGTTGTGTTTGTCTCAGCTCTACTGTCCCTCATTATTGCACTGCCATTTGTGCCAAACATTTGCCACTGCTACAGATCGGGGACTCTCGCAGGCTAAATGTAGAGCAGCCCTCAGACATACCAGGTGTCTTTCTTGACACACACACACACACACACACACACACACACACACACACACACCCCAAAGCCCTCTGCTTGAAGCCTCCATTGAGTTCCATGGATGGGACATGGTGGCAGCTGCAAAGACAGGACAAGACAAAAGACGTCTGTGCTTCTCCAAGGCCAAGAGAGGCCCCTGCCTTACACATTGCCCTGGTGCAGGGTGGTCATTAATCCAACCCCACGTTCTTCTTGGCTTTCATTTAACAGAACTTTCCAGCCTAAGGACCTCTGCAGTGAGGAACTAGGAAGGGACTGGGAGCATGCATTCTCAGCAAAAACTACCCCCACCCCAGAAGCTCCGCTCTCCTTTCTTCTCTGCATCCCTCTGAAGTCAGCGAAACCTTCAAACCTTGGAAACCTTTGAGCAGCTTCTGGGAGCAGAAAGATAATGAGACGAAAGATAGGAGACACTGGAAAGAAAGCCAAGAGCTTCCTGGAGTCCAAATTACCAATGTCAAGCTCTCTTCTGTCTAGAGAGGTCATAGGCTTGGTGGGACCACTTGGGGCCCAGGACCTGTGGAACTGGAGGACATGGAATACTTTACCAAGTTCTCCAATCCCTTGCTCTTGAAACTGAGGCTAGACCCTTCCAAGCAGCATATACTGATGCCCAACTCCCACTTACCATGCTTGTCCGGGGCTGCCGCAGGTTTTGTTGAGTGCTGCACACCAGTCTGAATCGCTGAGTGTTTCTGACTTGCCTCAACCTCCCTCTTAGTTACGAAACATCGGACCTGATTCTCTGTTGTGTTTTGCTTTCTGCTCCACCTCACCTGTCCAGTTCCTCTTTCAAGTCTTTTCTTAATGCTCTGGGTTTAGAATTTCTTTATTTCTCCTTTCTTTCTTTCTTTCTTTCTTTCTTTCTTTCTTTCTTTCTTTCTTTCTTCCTTCCTTCCTTCCTTCCTTCCTTCCTTTCTTTCTTTCTTTCTTTCTTTCTTTCTTTCTTTCTTTCTTTCTTTCTTTCTTTCCTTTTTTAGACAGGGTCTCTCTGTATAGTCCTGGCTGTCCTAGAACTCACTCTGTAGACCAGACTGGCCTTGAACTCAGAGATCTGCCTGCCTCTGCCTCCCAAGTACTGGGATTAAAGGCGTGCACCACCACCGCCCAGCTAGAAAATCTTTCTAAGCAGCCTTTTGTTCAACTTCTACACAAAATGCACAAATTTCACACACAACTTGGAGGGCCAGACTGATGCCCCCCTCCCCCAAACAGATACATAAACTCTTCGTTTTTTGACTTTAACTGTACAAACATCTTTGTGGTGCCAGGGATTGTGCAGTCTAGGCATGTATGAGCTGAATTATATCCCCAGCTCACACAAAAGTGCATCTATACTGTATGTGTCCCCACAAAAAAGCATGCATTCAATATGCACATGGCCACACAATGTGCGTGTGCACACAAAAGGATGCTCACACACAAATACACAACCCATCAACTTGCCAGTCCCAGTTTCTGAAGCTGATGCACTCAGCAGAACCCCCACACCCGAGTCTTCTAGAGCCGAGGAGAGTGATTTCTCTTGTTCTTGGTGGGAATCCATAACACAGTGTGTGCTCAGGGGTTTGGGGGCTTGTTCAGCTGTATGCTGGGATTGGGAAAAGCCACTCCCCAGAAGGCACCTGAGCTGTGAGTCAGGCATTCCACAGGACCTGGAGAAATAGGAAGCACAAAACTGAGTTGAGGGGTGTGGTCTCTTTGTTGGAATAAGAACCTATCCATGGCCTGCTTTGGTAAACTAGCTGAAGATCCTCTGATAGGAAGTAGGAACTCAGTGGGCAGGTACCAAAGAGGTGTAGACTTTGAGATGGTAAAGGAGGGAGCTATTCAGGCCTCTCTCAAGGAGTGGCCCTCAGTTCCAGAAAGTAAATGATAAAGTTAATGCTTTGTATGGTGATCATAGTCCTGATAAAGCCAGGCTGACTGCAGCCAGGAAAAGCAGCTGAGCTAAACCAAATGACTTTGTTTTCATATTTGTGCAATTTAGGAAAACTATCAGGACAAAGAACAATGCACTAAGGTAAAGAATGAAGCCCCAGGGGTCCAGAAAGGAGCCAAGTGTGAACAGAAAGACCAAAGACACTGATGCTTAATGGACAGATTAAATTTTCTGCTTCTCCACCAGCAGTGTGGTCTTGGGTAACACCCTGAAACCGTTCTGATAATTGGTTTTCTCCCCTATCAAATGGAAATATGAATCTGCCTTGTATGATTATGGTAAAGATTAAGAGCTGAGGGGACATGTACGGGGACTGAGTTCAGTTTCCCAGTGCCACATGGTGTACCACTTCTGTAGCTCCAGTTCCAGGGCCTCCAACACCCTCTTCTGACCTCTGTGGGCACCCGGAACACATGTGGTGTACACATGTGCAGGCGTACAGTCATACACACAAAATAAAAATAAACCTAAGAAGAGAGAGATAAGGATATGTAAAAGTGCTTAACCCAGTGTTAGGGTGAGTGCATGTGATAAAGAAGTAACTGGAAAGCGAGAGTAATGTCTCAAACCCGAGACTTGAAGCTTTACATTTTCTTCCTTGGGACTGAGGCTGCTGAAACCAAGGCAGGATGCAGAAAAGGGGGCTACATGCAGAAGGTCTGTCCTCAGTCAGGGGAATACTGCCCAGAGGTTGATAACTGAATTCCTTGATGTTCCCAGTTGGTAGCCTACAAGCTGTATGACAGCCAGTAAATTCCTCTACAGCTCAGCTTCCTCATCATTAGAGTGGATATGATAGCAAAAGGATCTTTCCTTTGAACTTACTATAAAAGGGAAGTGACTTAACGTTCGTAACATGTGTAGAATAATACCTGTCATGTAATGGCGCTACACAAATGGATGCTAAAGAAATCAGCTGGGCAGTGGTGGCGCACGCCTTTAATCTCAGCATTTGGGAAGCAGAGGCAGGTGGATCCCTGAGTTCGAGGCCAGCCTGGGCTACAGAGCAAGTTCCAGGATAGCCAGGGCTACACAGAGAAACCCTGTATCCAAAAACAAACAAACAAAACCCAAAGAAATCAGAACATAGCCAGGCTCCTGGACGGATGAGGAAGTGCCTGAGAGTGACTCCAGGGCAGCCTCAGGCGGGAGCAAAGAGGGCAGCAGCCTCTAGCAGTGAGAGACTCTGTTCTGTTGCCTACTGCTGTGGATTGTTTACCTTAGGAACAAAACACCCATTTAGTCTGCAAGCTGCTCAGGGGCTTGTGAAGGGAAAGGCTGTATTCTCCCTGTGCTGTCGCTGGTGAATCAGCCCCAACCTCCCTGGGTTATGTAAGAAAAACCACGACACTGTTCATATCCTTTGATCAGATAATCCCACTTTTGGAACCATATCCTAAGGAAATAAAAAAGTAATTTGTTCGAAGATTTTTATACCAGCACTAATCATTATAGTTTCACCCTGGAAGTAATCCAAATAGCCAACACTAGGGAAGTGGTTAAGCCAGCAAAGGAACATCCACAGGAAGGTCTACTACACAACCATCAAAATGCCAGTATAGGGCCGTTGAAATGGCTCAGGAGGTAAAGGTGCTTGCTGCCAAGCCTGATGACCCAAGTCCAATCCCGGGGACCCACATGGTAGAAGGAAAGAACCCACTCCTGAAGTTGTCCTCTGACCTCCACATGCATGTGCATGCACACACAACAAATGTGTACATTTTGCTTGTTAGTTTGTGTTTGTTTTTTTGAGACAGGATTTCTCCGTATATCCCTGACTGTGCTGAAACTCGCTCTGTAGACCAGGCTGACCTCAAACTCAGAGATCCACGTGCCTCTGTCTTTCGTGCTCGGGTTAAAGGTTATAAAGTAGACATTTAAAGCATGGCACAGAGGTCTGAAGAGATAGTTCAGCCATTAAAGGCTAGGCTCACAACCAAAACGATAAATCATGGCACAGAACAGAGTTTAGACATGGACATAATCACCAAGAACTTGGCATAGGCAGCAGAAAATGAAGGAGGGAGAGGTTTGCGGAATGGTGTTGGCAAGTTTGTCACTTCAAGCTGAGTATACGTTACTTTATATCATGTAAAATAAATGCAAGCCAATTCAAGAATTAAAATGGCGGGGCTGGCAGTGTGGCTCAGCAGGTAAAGGCCTTTAGCACCAAAGCCTGAGGACCTGAGCTCAGTCCCCGGGACCCACATGGTGAAAAGCAGGAACTGTCTCCTGTAAGCTGTCCTCTGGCCTCTGCATTGTGTGCTGTGACACACAAACACCCACAAAGAGATAAAGTGTGATTAAAAAAAATTTTAAAAGAGTAACAGCTGTGGGGAGGCAAATAGGAAGTATGTGTAAACACAATGCAATGTAAAATTTCAAACCTCATCAGTCTGGCCTCAGAGTTCGGCTTAGTGGTAAAACATGCGCTTAGTATGTACAAGACCATGGGTTCAATCTCCAGCACACACAAAAATACAAAAGTGGAAAATATGTATATTCTTTTTTAAGACAGTTTCATTTAGTCTATGCTGGCTTCCAACTTGCTGTATGGTGGAGAATGAGCTTGATCTTCTAACCCTCTTGCCTTCATCTCCAAAGTTCTGAGGTTCTAGGCACACAGCACTGTGCCCACTATACACAGTGCTGGGGGCAGAGCCAGGCCTTTGTGCACACTAAGCAAGTGCTCTACTACCTGATCTACAGCCCCAGCCAGAAAACTGTGTGGTCTTAACTAACCACACAAGCACACATCAGAAAATACCTTAGCTGATTTTATTTTATTTCCACAATGCTGGGAGCCAAAACCAAGGTCTTGTGTATACTAGGCAAACACTGTACCATTGAGCTAAATCCCCAGCCCAAAGCCCAAGTCTCAACTTTGATAAGGATCAAGGGATGAAAAATGATTGATATAAACAGTTGGCATTTCAGATGCAGGGCCTTTTTGGTGGTTGCAAAGACAGAGGGTCAACAAGATGGGTAAAGGAGAAGGCTGCGAAGACTTCTGCCTTTTGGCTTGGTGCTGCTTGTGGGAGGGAGCAGGGGTGTAAGAGGGGGCCTGATTTTGAGATCCTGAACATCAAGCTGTGGCTCTTCACCCCTCCCTGACTTCTGAGCCAGCTTCTGAACTTTGCTTTCCCCGTCCCTGAACCAGACTCAGATACCTGCTGGCTGCCTAGAAGCCAGGGTGTTTGGGTGGGTTCTAATCCCAACCTCCTTAAAAACTGGTGACCTTGGATCAGTAGCTTAGCAGCCTCTCTTGAGCTCAGTTTTCTCACTTGTAAAGCGTGGGTAACATGGTGTTTTCATATAGAGCTACTGTGAAGTCAATTCACGGAAAGCCCAGGCACTGGCTAATGTCTGTCCAGAGAAACTTCCCAGGAAAAGCTTATGTTGTGAGCCAGGGCTGAGGGACCTCTAAGGGAGGAAGCAGAAAACGGAGTTTGATCTTCTTGATGTCCGTGGTATCCTCGTCTGTGGTTGACTTTCAAGTTGAGCCCACCTGCCTTTCCTCTTCATCTCAGCTGACGAGACAAGAGAGACTTGGCCAAGAGGGGGCTTTTGGTATCGGCCACGCATCCTGTGCTGACACACAGGCTTCAGCTGCCTAGACTCCCCTCCCCTCCCTGGGACTCAGCTCTTCCCTTCAGGGACAAAGACCAAGATGAGTCACCATCAGTGAATTCAGGGAAAGTGGGCTTTGTGCTTGAGGATGGAGGAGGGCCTGACTCTGGCCCCTTGGCTGGAGGCCACTCCTCACTGGACAGACCAGCTCTGGAGCAGTGCCCTAACCCAGGCCTTTCTCCAGCTATGGCAGCCTCCATAAGCCTCCTGCCCCAAATCTGCAAGCACCCAGGGACTTGGATGCTTTCCCCAACTCTTCTTCTCTTCCTCTCCCTTATTCAGGGATAGATGTGGTGGCCTGTTTCTCGTCATCCCCCACCACCTGCCCATCATACAGAAACCTGGGAGTCTCTGTCTTTTGATGAAGACTTTGTGTGTGTTGCTATATTTTATTATTATGGTATTGGCATCTTCATTTCAATGAGCAAAGGTGAGATTTCCTAGGATCTACTTAATGGCCACTTAGTGCCCAGAAGAGGTTGTCAGATACCCTTGGGGCTGGAGTTACAGGTGGCAGTGATCTGTCATGTGGGTGCTGGCAATCAAACCCTGGTCCTATGGAAGAGCAATCAGAGTTCTTAACTTCTGGACCATCACTCCAGCTCTAGATTTATTTTATTTTATATGCACGAGTGTTTTGCCTGTATGTTTTTTTTTTCTTTTTTTTTTTTTTTTTTTTTTTTGGTTGGTTGGTTTTGGGGGAGGTGAGACAGGGTTTCTCTGTGTAGTCCTAGATGTCCTGGAACTCACTTTGTAGAGCAGGCTGGCATCAAACTCAGAGATTTGCCGAACTCTGCCTCTGCCTCCCTAGTGAGTGCTGAGATTAAAGGCATGTGCCACCACAGCTCAGTCTGCCTGCTTCTTTGTATGTGCACCACATGTATACCTACAGATGGTTGTGAGCCATCATGGGGGTGCTGGGAACCAAACCTAGGTCCTCAGCAAGAATAGCAAGTGTTCTCAACTGCTGAACCACCTCTCCAGCCCAAGTACTTTCCTCTCTAGGGAACTGGACCCGATAAACATTCAAGAGCAAAGACAGCTGTAGAATAAAGTGACTGTCAACCCTGTGAGAGGCCACCCAAAAGTCAGTTTCAGAGAAAGGGGATACCCTGGAAAGGGTGACAACATATGTGACTTCATGGCTGGGTCATCCCCACATGTGTATTACTGGGGGAAGTTCAAAGCTAGGCTGAGCTCCTCAGAGGTGAGTTTCTGAAACACTGCTCTTAATCTTCCCTGATTCATTCTCTGCTTTCTCTGTCAGTCACTACTGAGCTTTGCTGAAAGCTAGAGATGTATGTGGTGCTGAGCTGGACAGGTTCCCACAGAAGGGATTTGCTGGGACTCACAGGTCTCAAGTCCAGCAATACTCATTCCTGTATCAAAGCCGGAGTCAATCACTTCCGGACTTTTCCAGGATCCCGGTGACTTTGTTGTTTGTTCTCTGTTTTTTTTTTCCCCCTAACTCCCCTTTGCCTGTCGTTCTTGGTGTTTAGTAAAACAAGCAAAACAAAACGTAAGCTTCAGGAGGGGATGTGTGCTTTCTCCAGAGCGGAAAAGACCTGAAGAGGCTGCTGAAAGAGCAGTCCAGGGAGGGGGAGTCAGAAGTTAGGATCCCCACCCCTCCCCCAACCTCACCCCTCTCCCTAGTGGCCCGGACCTCCTCCCCATACACTCTACTCTTCCCCAGCCTGCTTTCCTTACACGCCCTCACCCTCATGCCGGGTTCTCATATCTCTCGTGCCCCTTGGGAGTCTGGCCCAAGGCCTCGGGTACTGGAGAACTTGGGCTGAGCCCAAGTCCCTCTTCCCTAATGAGTATTAATTCTGGGATGTGCTCTGGTCTTTAAGGGTCAGAGGTGGCAGCTTTATTTACTCACAGCTATGCGCTCCCTGTGCCGGCCCTTTCATCATTTTTATAATGGAAACAGTCGGATGGCCACAGGCGCCCTGGGAGACCACCCCTCCACCTCCCCTCCCTCGCAGCCGCAGACACAGCACTTGTAGCCCTCCAATAAGGGCTCAGATTTCTCAACAAAGTACAGCTTTGCTCTCAGGACGGTGTTCAGCTGTTGATTTTATCACTTCTGCTGTCTGTCCAGAGCCCGGGCCGGGGAATCTGGGAGTGCCAACTTGTGAAAGGGGGCACAGGCATGTGAGAAGTGGGGCTGGTGCAGGAGGCTGGGAACGTGGCATGAAAGTGGGCATTTGTGGATAGAAACAGAAGCAGACATGATGATGTGTTTAAGGTTTTGTGTGTGTGAGAAGCTGCTGCATATGTGTGCATAAACACGAGTGCAGGGGTGCAAGTGTTTGCACACACACAAACACACACATTACATAATCAGGATCATGAATGATGTATACATACATATGTGAGGACCACTGAACACACGAGGCTGTGCTTGAGTGTTTGTACTTCTATGTGTATGACGTACACTGTGTGCATGTAATGAGCGGGCCTGTATATGTGAGAACCTGAGTGTGTTTATGCTTGTGTATCAGCCTGTGTGTAAGCGGTGTAAATAAGCATACTTGTGACGTAATCATATGTATTGGGCCTTCTGGGGTATGAGTTTTTTGGTTGTGTTTTTTTGTTTGTTTGTTGGTTTTGTTGGTTTTTGGTTTTTGGTTTGTTTTGCAGTGCTCTGGTTGGTGGGTGTAAATGTTTATAAGTGTGTGTGTTTCCTGATGTGTGAATATTGTTTAAGTAAATTGAAATAACACAGATTGATTTCAGGATTACAGATGAGTTATAGAAACTAGGCATGAAAGTTTTTCACTTATACAGAGTATTAAAATAGACAAAAATAACCTACAATGTGACCAGCCAAAATAGGGTCACCCGGGAGGTTGGCATTGTCTAGATGGGATGTGAAGTTCCTAGGGTGCCAGAAATGAGCTATTTATGTACATTCACATTGACCATGTCTGTGCTGGTTATTTTTTGTTAGCTTGGCACAAACTCGAGTCATCTGCAAAGAAGGAACCTCAACTGAGGAATTCCTCCACCAGATTGGCCTGTGGGTATATTGGTGGGGCGTTTTCCTGAATAATGATTGGTGTGCAAGGGCCCAGCACACTGTGGGTGGTACCACTCCTGGACAGGTTGGCCTGGGCTGTATAAAAACATGGTAGCCGAGCAAGCTAGAGGAAGCAAGCTAGTCAGCAGCATTCTCCTCATTTCTGCTTCAGTGCCTGCCTTGAGATCCCGTCCTGGCTTCTCCTAATGATGGACTGTGACTTTCCAGCTGAATTAGACCCTTTTTCCCCCATGTCAGTGTTTTATCTCAGCAATAGAGAAGCACTAAGACAACACTCACTATGGAAAAATTCCCTGCACTCTATACCCTTATAGCAATACATCAAAAAGTGCATGTATAATTTGCACACTGTCTGAACATGTTACTATTCAATAAAGCATTTATCCACTAATTAGAACAATAAGAAGGAAGCAAAGTAAGTGTATACCCATTTCAGATTGTGAGAGGACATTTGCCTGACATATGTGCCAAAGTGGAATTCAGAATCTCTGACTCCTGGGGTCTAAGACACACAGTCTGTCTAAACCACCAAGGGGGCTGCACCTCCAAATAGGAAAGGTTTATTCCCCCATCTCCTGCCCACCTAGGCTGCTTCCCAGGTTGGCCTTGACTCAAGATCTGGGCCCAAGTCCCTCCCCCAAGTCAGGGACCTTCCCATCTTCTCCCAAACCTGCTCCACCTGCTTGGCAGCCCAGCCTCTCCCAAAGGTGCCTCCCAGAGCTGGGATGGATGGGAATAACTGTCCCACCAGAAACAGACAGCAAATGCTGGGCGTGGAGTGGGGTGAGGTACCTCTTCTGAAAGGGGTTGAGAAATTGAATTGATTCTTCTCACTGGCCTTAGCTTGGAAAGCCCTGTCCCTTTCTGTAGCCTGAACTCCAGCTGTGACTGATTTTTTCCCATCTCTCACACACATCCAGTGGGTCCCCCTGGGCTCAGCAGGCATTTATATTGGTGACCTAAGTGAACTAGGCAGGCACAAGACACAAGAGTGTCTCAGATGCCTAGGAAGGATAAGAACTCAAGTGAATCACCTCGTTTTGCCCAGGGCCTCCTGTGAGAAGGGCCTCTAGCTCTAGGCTCTCCCGTGTGACCTGTCTCTTCTTGTAGGTGTCTTCCAGCAGATCACAGAGCCTAAGCAGGTCCATTCAGCCATCTCACCCACCTGTATGAAGAGCAAATCGGGGGCAGCCACCATTTCTAAAGAGAAGAAACGTCAACACGGGTACACAAAGACATAAATAGGAAACACCAGTTGCAGCTGGATGGTGGTGGCACACTCCTTTAAACCAAGCACTCAGGAGACAGAGACAAGTGGATCTCTGTGAATTTGAGGCCAGCCTGGTCTACAGAGTTCCAGGACGGCCAGGGCTACACAGAGAAACCCTGTCTCAGAATACCACAAATGTAATTAATATCATGAGTGTAATTACCATCTTGAGTGTAATTCATGCCACTGAATTGTGAACTTAAAAATGGTTACAATTGCAAATATTAGGTTCATTAAAAAAAATAAGGTGGACCGGGCGGTGGTGGCGCACGCCTTTAATCCCAGCACTCGGGAGGCAGAGGCAGGCTGATCTCTGTGAATTCGAGGCCAGCCTGGGCTACCAAGTGAGTCCCAGGAAAGGCGCAAAGCTACACAGAGAAACCCTGTCTCGAAAAACCAAAAAAAAAAAAAATGTTAAAAAAAAAATAAGGTGGAATGTAATCACCATACCTTACATGTGTGTATGAAATTGAAGACAGCGATGTTCTAAAATAGAAAGTGGTGATGGTGTCATGGGCCTACGAGGATGCTGGGCTAAAGTCTATCAAATTGTGCAAACAGGTAAATTGTATACTATGTGAATTATTTGTCAATAAAGATTTTATAAAACGTAAAAACAAACCACAACCAAATCCCACTGGTTGCACGCTCCTGATGTAACAGGGGCCATTCCAAGAGTTTTACATGACACGGTTCACTATAAGCAGTGCCGTGGTTGAATGGGCAGAGTAAATCTTCTCTTCGAAGACAGGAAGACTAAGGCCCAAAAAGATTAAATAAATTAGTCAAGATCATGTCTCCAGTAAGCAACAGGCTCGGGACTAAAAGCCAGGTAACAGGGCTACTGGATCTATGCTCCACCAGCACCCTGAAATATTTGCATAACCACCCTTCAGGAAATATGTTCCTCCTGCTGTTTAGGACCCACTGGCTGACCTGTATAATTGTGCACAGACAGACATCATTACCTAGATGTTAATCGTAACTAGCAATTATACAGTGATTTATTTACAAACCACTTCACACCTAGACACAATGCCGGGAAGGAGTGATTGTTACAAATTTAACAGATAACAATTACAGCTACTGTTTGTTGACTCAAATGAGGCTCAGCTCAGTGGCTGGTAGTTTATCCTTTCTTCTTTCCTTCCTTCCTTAAATACATGTAAAATGTACTTAGCAATAAAATTAAAGTGGTACAAGAGACGAGGAAGTAAGGAGCAAAAGTCCCCCTTCTTTCTCCCGGGATCCCGTTGCTTTTGTTTTGGTTGGTTTTAATGCTGGGTAGATTCTCGGGCTTTGTTTACGTCCAGCCTAAGCTATACCACAGAGCTAGTCAGCCCACCCTGAGAAGTGACCATTGTTAGCCTTTTCTTTGTATATACACCCTTCCAGAAACAGTCAATGCACACACAAGCTAATCACATTAGACTGTGTACATGGCTTCTAATTCTTACAGGAAAGCTTTATTCTCCTCATGTATTAATTAAACCTCAGGATGAGGATGACGCTCAGTTAGAGTGCTTGCTTAGCACGCATGAGCCCCTGGGTTTGGTCCCCAGCACAGTATAAAACCAGATATTGTGGCAATGCCTGGGATTCCAGTCTTCTGGAGGTACAGGTAGGAGGATCAGAAGTTCAAGGTCAGCCTCAGTTACATAGCGAATTTGAGGCTGTCCTTGTTCCATCAGATCTCAACAGCAAAGAGACCTATTTTTTCCCCATGTGCTGGGGAGCAAACCATGACCTCTGAAGAAATCTCTTGAAAACGAGGTGCCTCTGTAAATGAGGAAGACAGGATTCTGACCCAAGCCTTCTGGACCTGTGTCCTCCCTCTTCTTCTGTCCCCTGTTGGTCCCCTGCACTCTCCACAATGAGGCCACCATGATGGCCCTACCAAGCGGCCCCATCTCCTCCAGAGCCAGGACTTGACTTCTCCATACTTTTTTTTTTTTTTTTTTTTTGAGACAGGGTTTCTCTGTGTGGATTTAGTGCCTGTCCTGACTCTGTAGATCAGGCTGGTCTTGAACTCACAGAGATCCACCTGTCATTGCCTCCCAAGTGCTCAGTTTAAAGGGTGTGTGCCACTGCTGCCCAGCTACTTCTCCATGCTTTTTAAGGCGGGCTAAAAGCTGAACTGAAGGAGGACTTCCCCTTCAAGCCTAGGAGAAAGCTTGTAGGCTGAGAGCCCTGCTGACAGAGAGAGTGGGGGAACAAGTCTGGGGACCAGCAAAGACTGCTATGGGGTACTTATCAGCCAAGGGGTGGGTTCTCAGTGTGTCCCCAGAAGGTGAGGCAGACAGACCCATGCCAGCCTTCATAATGCCTCCAAGTTAGGGATTTGACCAAGAAAAGGACCAGGAAAACACTATCTCTAGCTCCTAGGATGAGGACAGGCTCTGGAAAGTCCCCAGCTGTAACCCTTCCCATGTAACTTTGCAGAAGAGTCCATGAGACCTATCCTCAACTCCTCTCTTTAACACATCCTGGGAACAAGCTCCAGTCTCTGGCAGAGCCAGGGCCTTAGAAGTGGTTTGCCAAGTCTGAGCCTAAGCACAGCCACTGAGATTTTTGTAGATTTTCCCATGTTGCTAACCCTAGTGGTGCTGGGGAACTGGGACCCAGGAAGCCCAAGTAGGCCACGATGGGTCCTGTGTGTCACAGACCAGGGTCTAGTTCTTACACCTCCTTGTCCTCATGGAATCTGTGGAACATGTCAGGGGCAGAGACAAGACTATGCTGGGACAGGGGACACTCTGGAACAGAATGCTTACTGAAGTGCCTCCTCCTGTCTGGCCAAGAAGGGGTTAGGCAGGGATCATGGGCTCTGGGGCCAGGACTTGCTGGAAGTAAAGAGGGCAAGAAAAGGCTCATGGGAGCCAGAGGAGGGACTGAGGTTGGACCCATCTCTCTTCAGTTTCAGGCCAAGCTGATCTGTGAGACAAGGCAGGCCCCTCTGAATGCCTACCTACACTCTCCTTTGAACACAACAGAGAGTCACCACACCCCCATTCTCTCTAGGATCATGCAAGTACATATTAACCTAAACTTGCTGCCTTTGAAGTCCCTTGGCTCCAGGCATGGCCAGAGTGGGCACTTGTGGGACAGTCCATCTCTCTTGACTGTCACAGCATTTCCCAGCTGAGCTTCTGATGGACAGTTGTGGGATGCATCGCTTTCCTGCTCTGGGCTTCAGTTGGCTCATCCATAGAAAACTGAAACTGGGAACTACAGGAATCTGAGCTGGACATGTGGTTGTGTCATTGATGGGCACTGTCCTTCATGACCAGGGCAAGATCACTTTTTAGAGTATATGGGTATGGATCCTTGGTAAGTAAGAGGAGATGATGGGGTGGGGAATGTAGCTTAGCATGTGCAAGGCCCTAAATTTCATCTCCGGAATTAATTAAATTAATGAACAATAAGAGAGAGTGCATGTGTTTATTATATGTACATATGTGCTTGGTCATAAATAGATATGCTCTGTGTGTGTGTGTGTGTGTGTGTGTGTGTGTGTGTGTGTACTGCAACAGCTAATTGATCCTTCCCTGTTGGATGGAGGAGGGGCCACGAAGGCAGTCACTCATTAGGAGGCGGTTAATGGGCCCAAATGACCATGTCAGCAAAGCCTGAGCTCAGATGAGCTCCCTTCTGAAGGGGAAGGGGAGCCATAGACAGAAGTGGGGAGAAGAGGAGGCCAGGATGAAAACGAGGCTTTCCAAGGAGAAATTATGAGGACTGCAAATGTCTTGGCTTTGTTTCCATTGATAAATATTCCTAGCTGTGAAAATAATAATTGTCTGACCCCAGGAAGTCCAGAGTGGAAAACTGGTAGAGAGGAGCTGAGGAGCACAAGCATGTTCCTGGGCCTGTAGACACAGATCTGCTACTCTGCATGCATATGACCACACTGTCCAGACAAGGTCCACAGATTGCATGTGTACACGCTTTGTGTACACACTCAACATGTCATGCACGTGCTTACCCAGAAGTACATCTTGCAACACCAGTCCTAGCACACGAAAGTGTGGACACATGTCTGCACATGATCACCCAAGGTTGCAGGCTTTGTATTAGTGTAAGAGAGACAAAAATGAAGAGGACCCTGTCTATGTCTCTCTGCCTCCAGTGGGTTGACATTTTTGTTGTGGGTGGGAGTGTGCTAAGGAAACAAAACAGTCACATAATGGGATATATGTTATATAGAAAAGATATCTCATGTACCGGGTGCACACATGCATGGCCTCTCAGGATCCTCTGTGGATATCACCTACCACTCTCTTTGCCCAGGGCCATCTTCATACTGAAGAGTCAAGGCTAGTGTGCTACACATATCATCACTCAGCTTGTCCCCTCAAGTCACTCCTGTGCCACAGTACTTTTCCTTCATCTCACTGACACCTGCCAGGGTTTACAAATGCTCTCACTCTAAATGATGAGGGCCAATGCCTTGCTATTAACAAATCAACATCACCTTGGATGAATATATGCAGACATGTGCCCACACTTCTGCATGCTAGGACTGGTGTTGCAGATGTGCCTCCTGGCAAGCGCATGCGTGACACATGTTGGGCGGACACACACGCAGTCTATGGGCCTGCGTCTGGATAGTGTGGTCATATGCGTGCAGTAGCCTGTGTACATACAGGGAGCTCTTTCAACATTATAAATGGATTATTTTGATCTCACACTATTCATAAAGTAGATTCTGGAAGGAATAAATAGATGACTCTATAAATAGTTGAAGAAAATATAAGTTAAAGCTGGCTAATTTCAGATTGGCGAAGAATCTTTTAAAATAAGATGGTAACCATAGAAGCCTGAAAGGAAAATAGTGACAAATAGACTACATCTAAATTTAAAACTGCCATGCTGTGAAAGATCATGAATGACATTGACAGACAAGCAGCTAAAGCACAACAAACATCAATTTTCAGAATTAAGAATTCCAACACACTGATAAGAAAAAGATTTTAAACTGGGCATGATGGTTCACAACCACAGTCCCGGGAGCTGGGAAGCTGAGGCCAGAAGATCACAAGTTCAAGGCCAGTTTAAACTACAGATCAGTAGTAGAACACTTGCCTTGAATGTATGAGGCCTTGATTCAACTCGCAACACCCTCCCCCACCAAATTAGAAATACCCATAGAAAAATGGGCAAATGTATGAACAGGTAATTTATAAAACAGAGTGCAAAATATCCAATGGACTTAAGAGGGGAAAAGAAAAAACCTCCCCATAAGGGAAATATGGTCATAATCAGAGGTATTAATTAAAAAGAACCCCAGATTTGTTCCTGTTTGATCCAACAGCTTTGCAAAAATTCAAACTATGGACAAGATCAGATGCGAGAGATTGCATGTGCAAGTGGGCTTGTCTTGGTCTCCCTTGGAAGCACTAGAGCAGATCAGTCTTCCTGAAAGGTACTCAGGCCATTTAATTAATTAATTAAATTGTATGTATACGGGTGTTTTGTCTGCATGTAAGTCTGGGAACCACATGCGTACAGTACCCATGGGTGCCAGAAGAGGGCATCTGATCCCTTGGAACTGAGGTTACAGATGGTTGTGAGCTACCACGTGGGTGCTGGGAATCCAACATGGGTCCTCTGGAAGAGTCCTCAGTGTTCTTAACTGCTGAGCCATCTCTCCAGACCCAGGCCATCTCTATTAACGTTAACAATGCCCTTCTTCATCCCAGCAACTAAATTCTAGATATCTGTTATCCTAACAAAATAGCCACATGTTCCCACAGAGCCACATGCCGAACAGCTGATCACGTCAATGAAGAATTAGTGTTACTGACCTACTGGCTAGAGGGCTAAATGAACAACGGCCCCCCACGCTATGGAATATGTGGTGCACACCTACTTAACGTGACGTAGATATACAGGGCTCGATGCAGAAAATATCTAAACCACACTATTACTCTAAGCCATATCTTTAACTAGAAAAGCAAATCACACAAAGCAAATGCACACACAAAAAGTTTGTGCACAAAGAAAACCCTCCTCAGGATATTTCTTCCTCTTCTTCTTCTTCTCCTTCTCCTTCCTCCTCCTCCTCTTCTTCTCTTTTTCGCATTTCAAGATATGATTTCTATCTGTAGACCTGGGTGTCCTGAAACTCACTCTGTAGACCACGCTGGCCTCGAACTCACAGAGATCCTCCTGTCTCTGGCTCCTGAGTGCTGAGATTATAGGTGTGTGTCACCACTGCTTGGCTCATCTGTACTTTGTTGTTGTTGTTGTTGTTTTTGAGACAGTGTCTCATTATGTGGTCCTCATTGTCCTGGAACTCACTCTGTAGACCAAGCTGGCCTGGAACTCACAGAGATCCACCTGCCTCTGCCTCTGGAGCGGTGGGATTGAAGGCATGCGCCACCACACCCACCTCTCATCTGTTTTTCTTAATAAGGACTCCTGTGTGCTTCATTTCAAAGTTTTAAATAAATCTCTTTTTTTAAAAAATTTATTTATTTATTATGTATACAGTGTTCTGTTTGTATGTGTGTCTGCACACCAGAAGAGGGTACCAGATCTCATTACAGATGGTTGTGAGCCACCATGTGGGTGCTGGGAATTGAACTCGGGACCTCTAGAAGAGCAGTCAGTGCTCTTAACCTCTGAGCCATCTCTCCAGCCCAGTTTTAAATAAATCTTAGTAACTGTATGTGCTAAACAGATAAAGCAGAGAGACTTGACACAGACAAACACAGACAATGTGCTGCATGATGAAAAAGGTCCCCTCTTCAGTCACACTCTTTTTTGACGTGTCACAGGAACTTTCCTTCCATCCCACCACTGGAGTGTTAAAATCGAGGGCCCAGAGTCCCTCATCTTACAGAGAGAGGTGAGAGGACACAGCTGGGGCCCAAGGCAGGGCTGCAGACAGATTACAAAGGGCTAAAGAAAAGCAGAGTGGAAGCTGACTGCAGTCACACTTGGCGTGGGTTTTGGTTGTTCTTTGTTTATTGTTGGTTATCTCAAGGACAAGTCTAAGGCCTCGGGCTCCACTGTAACAGCTCCTGGGCTCATTCTCAGCAGCTCATAACAACTGCTGAATGACAGGAGGTCCAATTGGTAAAATCCTGCCGTGTTCCTCCCTTCCCTTGTTCTTCAAATCTCCTGAGAAGTCAATACTGATGCCATGCCCATGTCACAGATGAAGAGACTGAGGTTCCAAAAGGTTAAGGACTTGTGATAAAACTCACTCTGATGACAATGGCAGTCCTTTTGACCCATGATGCTTACTTAATTCTCCACTGCAGCTAAGTCCCTCGGGGCTTCTGTCTACTGCCTGCTGCAGGTTTTCTGGGCACGAGCCTGACAAATCCAGTGATGTTGTCTCAGGTAAGGACTTAAGTAAGACCTTGAGTCCATAATGAAAGTCATGAGAGGCAGAGTCAGTCAGTGGCAAAAGGCATACCCTCTGGTGTCACGTAAACCCAGGCTCCATTTCCTAATCCGGTGATCTTGGCAAGCTGTTTAGCATCTTTTCCTCTGTTTCCTCCTCTATAAAACAGGAATAGTTGGAGAATCTACCTCTCTTTTTGATGTGGTGAATGTGCACTGAGACAATTCATGCAAAGTCTGCAGTGAGTGCTAAACGCATGACAGGCTCTCACTGGGCGCTGAAGATGGGGCTGGTGAGTCTAGGTGACGGCTGGCCCTCCAGCCTTGAACTTCTGCTGGCCCTCCAGCCTTGAACTTCTGCTGGCCCTCCAGCCTTGAACTTCTGCTGGCCCTCCAGCCTTGAACTTCTGCTGGCCCTCCAGCCTTGAACTTCTGCTTTGCTGCACATTTGCCTCATGAAAGGAGATGTATTTAAAAGAAGGGATGGATCTGTCTGGAGACTGGAGGAGCAGCAGGGTTAGAGGGTGCTAAACCCACAGCCAGGGCAGACAGACAAGCACGAAGTCCCCAAGGAAGAAAACAGGCCAAGTGTCCTGGGAGTGGGTGGTCAGAGAAGAAGTCAGAGCTCCTGTGGGAAAGCCTTCTGTGGTCAAGGGTGGGATGGGTCAAGGTGCTAAGTCAAAATCCAGGAGATGCCGGGAAGTCTGTGGAGGGTACGCAGGGCTCATTACAAGTAAGCCAGATTGGGTCCAAGGGCGACATGTTTCTTAGACCCTGCTTTTCCTGAATCTGGACTTCCTTGTTTAGACAGGCTCCACAGGAGCAGGTGGAGAGTGAAGACATTCCGAAGCCTGAGTCCCTGAAGCGGTCTCCGTCTTCATAGCTGCTGACAGGAAGTCACCACAGATGAGGATGCTACCCTTTGAGACATCAGCTCCATGGCACAGTTCAGGCTGCTTCCTGGCACCTAATTCCACAGGAGCCTATGGCCAAAGATGAAGGAAGGGTGCAGCACCCCCCTTTTTTTTTTTTTTACCAGTGAGGAGTCACCAGTTAACTGGGGTTGTCTGGAAGCCCCCTTGACTCTCCACCTCCACTCACAGCCCATGATTGTCAATTTCCCTGCCCTGCCTCCTTAATCTGGCTGCCACCTTTTCCCTAGACCGTAGCCACAACCTCGTGACTAGTATCCGATCCCTCTGCCCATCCCCACATAGCCACTGAATAATCTTTCTAAACTCGGTGTCATGAGCCTTTCATTGGCTTCCTGTTGCCCCAGCATAAAGCTCTTAGCCATGGTTTATCTTGCCGATGCTTTGCCGTGTCTGACGGCTCATTACTTCTTTCTCCTCATTTACACTCTGGCTGCATAGAACTTCTTACAGTCTCTCAAGCACCTCCCTCACTCCTGAACTCTGTGTGTATACATGTGGTGTATAGCTGTGTGGTATACCTTCAGTGCTCCCTGGTGATTGGAATCACCTGGGCTATTTATCAAAAATGCAAATTCCTGGGGCTGGGAAAATGGCTCAGCCAGTTCAAGTTTTTGCTTTACAAGTGTAAGGACCTGACTTCAGATCCCCAGCTGGCAGATCAAAAGCAAGATGTGGTAGGGCAGAAGGAGGAGAAATTCCTGGAAACGTGTTGGCCACCAGCTTAGGCTACTGTGTGAAGTTATACCAAAGGAGAGACAAAAAGAGGTAGGAGAGGTATTGGGGGTAGAATGGGCCTGAGGACCGACACCAGAGGTTGTCTTCGGAACTCCACATGCATGCTGGTGCATGCTCACAGCTGCATCCTCATGTGCATCCATCCATACACACACACACACACAAACTCACACACACACATACACACACACAGATAAAAATGACAAACATCTGGGAACTGTACTAGACCTATCCAGAGAAGGGGAAGGAACACTATATAATAAGCATTAGGAACACTCTCTATATAACAAGCATTCCAGGTCATTTTCTCTCCAGGAAAGTTTGGGAAACCCCAGCAGCGCTTCCCTAACTTGGCTGCACACAGAGAACCTTCAGGAACTTCAGGCCTACATTCATTCACAGCAGATCGTAGCCCAGGGTTTTCAGCCTGCCCTAGGGAAGGGGTTCCTGTTGAAGTGCAGATCGAGTTAAGAGCTGCTACACGTGCATCAGGTGGCTAGTGGTACCGGATCATCTGAGAACTCAGAGGAGCTGCAGGTGGGAGTGAGATGGGGCCTAGAACCTGGTATCTTGGGGAATAGGCTACTCTGCCACTGAACCTCCACCTCTGTAGAGAAAGAAGAGCCCTTAATCCCAGCACTCAGGGGGCAGAGGCAGGTGGATCTTTGTGAGTTGGAGGCCAGCCTGGTCTACAGAGCAAGTTACAGGACAGCCAGGGCTACACAGAGAAACCCTGCCTTGAAAAAATGAAAGAAAAAAAGAAAGAGAAAGAGAGAGAGAGGAAGTGAGGAAGGAAGGGAGGAAGGAAGGAAGGACAGGAGGAAGGAAGAAAGGAAGGAAGGGAGGAAGGGAGGGAGGGAGGGAGGGAGGGAGGGAGGGAGGAAGGAGGGAGAAAGGAAGGAAGGGAGGGAGGGAGGAAGGAGGGAGAAAGGAAGGAAGGGAGGGAGGGAGGGGCATCAGAGCTCAGTGTATCGGCTGGGTGAGGTGGAGGAGACGCTCCTCGAATCTTGAGCGGACCAAGGGGGTGCAGAGAGAGCGATGCTAGGTTTGGGGACCGTCTCCAGATGGAGCTGAAGTGGACAGGTACGGTGGCTGTGCCCGCTCGCTCTGCCTGTCCCCAGAGCCTGGAACCCCAAGCTCTGTTGTGTGAGCTGCAGTTGTTGTTGTTGTTGTTTTTTTAAGATTTATTTATTATGTATACAGAAGAGGGCGCTAGATCTCATTACAGATGGTTGTGAGCCATCATGTGGTTGCTGGGAATTGAACTCAGGACCTCTGGAAGAGCAGTCAGTGCTCTTAACCTCTGAGCCATCTCTCCAGCCCATAATTATTATTATTATTATTATTATTATTATTTATTTTTTTTGGTTTTTCGAGACAGGGTTTCTCTGTGTAGCTTTGCGCCTTTCCTGGAACTCGCTTTGGAGACCAGGCTGGCCTCGAACTCACAGAGATCTGCCTGGCTCTGCCTCCCGAGTGCTGGGATTAAAGGCGTGCGCCACACCACCGCCTGGCTGTGAGCTGCAGTTGTAGGGCAACACTCCATCCCAGCACTTGGTGGGGGACAACCGGTGTGTTACAGTGGGTGAGAAAGGGCAGCAGAGGGTCAAGAGTTCATTGTCTAGACAACACAGACACTAGACACATTATAAGCGTTTCCCTGCACATGTCTGCTCTTGGTCCTCACTCTGCTCTGGGAAGGGCGTTCTCCGTATTTGTTGCACGGCCGCTAGGCATTCTGAGATTTCCCTCGAAGACGTCTGAGAGCAATCGCCCACTGCACTCATATTTGTATCAGTCACACTACTAAGTCCTCATGTCCCACACAGCTGCACCAGCACGTCTGCTTGGTCACTCTCACTTTTCAAAGAGCCACACTTTCATACTTTGACTGGTGCACACGTTCAGCTTAGCTCCCTCATGGGCATATATCTACACACAGTCCTCGACAAACACACCCAGCTCCTAACGTGTGCCCACTGCATCTACATTTGCCCTCATGAGCTCTTGGTGGTTCTCCCTACTTCCTAGAGGCCACTTCCCCTGCCACACCTCCCTGACAGCGTGTGTGTGTGTGTGTGTGTGTGTGTGTGTGTGTGTGTGTGTGTGTGCAAGCGTGCATTAAGGCACAGGTCAATACCAGATATTTTCTTTATTTTTGAGGCAGAGTTTGTCACTGAACCCAGAGTTTATCCATTTGGCCAGGACAGCTGGACAGTAAGCGCCAGGCATCCTTCTGTCTGACTCCTTTACAAACACCTGCTGCCACTGATGGCTTCCCATATGGGTGCTGTGGTTCCACCCTCAGGCTCCACGTCTGCACAGCAAGTACTCTGTGTAAGCAAGCCATCTCCCCAGTCCCAATTATCCTTCCAGATGTTCCCAGGTGTGTCCTATCAGACAGACAGACCAATGGCCATTCAGGCTGAATAATCCTTTCCAGGATAGAGAGGAAAGCCTAGGGTGGGGTAAGCACAAGTGTTGGGTGAGAATTCGAGGGCAGTAGTCAGGGGAGTCTCCTACCTGGGATACAGCACAGTTAAGGGGTGCTGAGCATGAACCCCTGATGCCCGTTGCAATTTCCAATGGAGTTAGAGTCTCTTCCTCATTCCTGGATGTCTGGTATAACCTATCTTCAGAAACCCTAGGTAGGCCCTGCGTGGTGGCCCACAGCTTTAATCCCAGTACTCAGGCAGAGGCAAGCAGATCTCTGTGAGTTCAATGCCCAGCCTAGTATACCTTGTGAGTTTACCAGGGTTACCTAATGAGACCCTGTCTCAAAAAAAAAAAAAAAAAAAAAAAAAGAAAGAAAGGAAGGAAGGAAGGAAGGAAGAAAAAAGAACAAAAAAGGAAAGGAAGAAGGAAAAGATACTCTAGCTAGAAGGCAGGACCCACACATCACAGACCGATTCTCCTCTGTGTCTCATCACCAGCAGCCCCAGTGGCTCTATCCCCTGCTTCCCATAGTTGCCCAGCAGTTTCCTTGTATATTCCCAGACAGCTTGGGATGACTCAGGAGTTGTCATCTTCCATTCATTGGCCTACCAGTGGGAAAGAGGTACAGTGCTCGAGGACCAGAGTCCACTCCACAAGCCACAGACGAGCAATGGTGACCAGACCACTCCTCCCGTCATGAGGACTCCTCCCACCTCAGACCTGGGGGTGCACCCAACCGTGGACGTTCACTAGTTCACTAGCCGCAGGATGGAACAGAGCAAGAAATGAGGAATGTTGGGGGAATAAGAGGATGTCGGGAAGGGAGTCCACATTCAAGTGTGTTCATAGCGCCCACGAGCACCCAAGGTCTTGGCTCCAAAAGATTAGGCTATGTACCAGGGCCCTCTGGAGCTCTGCAGAGGGTTGGGGCAGAGTGGGAAGGGGCACTTCCCACTCTTCTTTCCTTCCACAGACACAGACTAAGGTCTGAGAAGGAAGGGGTAAATGGTCTCCATGGGCTGGCCTGGGTTCAGGAGTCAAACTTTTTGTTCTACAGAAGTGAGGCCAGACTCGGCTAGCAGCTAGACAGGGAAGCTTTTTCCAAGTCACCACACTCCCAAGCTTCCGTTAGATGAGACCGCGGGGACACTGGAAATGGTGAAGGAATCTCTGACACCGAGACAGTATCCCCTCTGTGGCCTAGCCAAGGAGACCAATTACCCACGAGCCTCTAATCCCTAGGGCCCCATCACTAGGAACAGCTCTCATCACCTCCAAGCCCAAGCGGATCCCCTTTATCACGCCCCCTGGCACCAGCCTGTCTGAGCCTCCCCCACCTCTGACGCCCAGGACGTTTGTTTTGGTATCTGTGGTGGCTGTGGTCAGAGCATAATTGGGGCTGAAATACACACCCGGACCCCCTCAAGGATAAACAAGTTGGGTTGGGGCAGCCTTGAAACAAATGTGAAGAAAGACACGAAGACAGTGGGACTGGGCAGCCAGACAAGCTGGTATGGAAAGGCCAGAGGCTGGCAGAGAGGAAGGTACCCGGATGCAAGGCCAAGGAGGTCAGCCAGGCGCCCAGGCCCAGGGCAGCTGCTGTGGGAGCTTCAGTACTGTGAAGCCGGTCCGAAAGCCTCCAGTCACAGCGCTGGGCAGCCTCCAGTCACAGCGCTGGGCAGCCTCCAGTCACAGCGCTGGGCAGCCTCCAGTCACAGCGCTGGGCAGCCTTTAGGAAGGCTTTCGCCTGGTTCTGAGGGTCTTTGTGCTGTGGTTGTCAGACTCACTTTCCCTGCACCCCCAAACCTGTAGCCTCAAGTTTAATGGTTTTGAAGCAAGCATAGAAACCATACCTGGAGAAATGTTGGTCTTCACTGAAGGTGTGACTTAATTTGATCCTGGCTTCAGGGCGCCTGACAGCAGAAAAAAGCATCCTGACTGGACTGAGTTCATCAAGACCCAAAAGCGCTGCTAGGAGTCAAGGAACCGCTCCATGACTCAGTTAATATACTCAGAGAGCTTGGGAAGCGCTTAGGGAAAGGGCACCCAGGCAAGGATGACCAACAGGATGTAAAGTTCAGAGGTTACCGGTACTCTCCGGCCTTTGAGGCTGTAGGAGGCCTCCTGACTTCTTCAGAGTCCCCTGAGTATTCCAGGTTCCCAGGATTTAATGACTAGAGTCTTGCACCTTGGTGGGGGAGGCAAGCTTCTGCTGGGCAGTCATGCAATGCTCTACACACCATCAAAATGTAGTGCTAGTCCCAGCCTCAGTGGGTGGGAGAAGATCATCCCTTCCAAGTGTATCTGGGAGATGAAGGGCTGGAGAAATGTCGGGCTTTGGGCCCGCTGGCAATCTCAAACTGACAGAGCCAGCCTCCTGAATCCAAGGGCCTTTTCGGGTCTCTGGGAAGGGATAAAGGACCGCGCCTTTGGGGGGGCAAAGATCCAGAATCTGGCTGGATAGTCACGGGTTCCGCCACTTTGTATGAGACAACATCTGGAAGCTCCAGATGCTGAGCTGTTGGCTTTACTGTCCCCGCTGACCACCACACTCACAATTCACATGGTGGCTGCCTCCAGGGGTCTCCAGACCAAGAGAAGAGAACTAGGAAGTAATGGAGCTGAGGCTGGGACAAGCTATCTGGATGCTTTACAGGAGAGTTAGGCCGGGGCTAGTGACTCCTTGGTCCCACTATCTACAAAGACTCTCTGGGCCCGATTCTTCGGAGATGATTGTGCCTGTTTTGATGTGCAAGACATGTTTTGTCCTCTGGTCTCACTGAAGCTAAGAGCTGTCACTTTAGCAAGACACCCCCCCCCATCTCCACCAACTTCGTGTCTTCTGAATCCCCCAGTGACCCCTCCAGACACAGTTCCTTGCCCAGCTTCTCCTCTAGGTCTTGTGCCACTCACTGTCTTGGGTTTTAGGACTGCCATCTGGTGGACATTGCTGTAACTACTGCCAACATCTTCCGAGGCCCTTGTGACCTTCTCCAAGGCTAACTTAGCTGGAGACAGCAGCTAATACCCTAGGGCAGGGCAGGGGCACTGGGCAGGGGATACATGTGTGCAGGCTTCCAAACCACAGTAGCTTGCTCTCGTATCCTGTACAGAACTTTCACAGGCTAGGTTTGACTGGCAGGTGGAGAGCAGGAACCCGCAGAAAAAGGCTCCCCTTGCTCTATTTGCCAGAGCCTTGGAAAACCCAGAGGCCAGCCAGAAGTACTCCTTCCATTCTGTCCTCACTCCTTGTCCACAAATGGGGAGTCTCTAGAAGCATAGCCCTTATTTCCTGGAGCTGAGAACTCCTGTAGGTACCCTGGGAGGACGGAAACTCTTGAATATGGACACACACACACACACACACACACACACACACACACACACACACCATCCCCAATCCCCTTGCTCCGCATCTTTCCTCAGCCAATGAACTTCCACAGACGGGTGGACCCGGAGGCCTCAGGATCAGAGGACAGAAGTCATCATTACAGGATTCCTCCAAGCAGCCCAGCAATGGTGAATAATTTATGTACAAGGTGGAGAAGACAATAAATCAGCAGCAATGATTAACATGAGCTGTTTTATGTGTGAGAAAGATATATGGCAGGATGCTGCCAGGTTGCTGGTGATTAATGCTGGCGTTTGCATTAGCTTCTGGGCCTTTATATTCAATTATGGACTTGGAGTATGTGGGGGGTCCTTGGGGCGGCATCCACAAGGCTAGACGCCCAAGGAGGGAATGTTAGATGCCTAAGATCAGAGGTGTGCAGCCTGGTCCTGAGGAGGTACCTCTACCACGAGAAGTTAAGTCGGCGAGGTGGAGTAGTGACTAGTTTTGTAATAGGGGTCACTTTGTCCCTGTGACCAATTCTAAGTGTTAGTCAAGGGTGTGTCTAGGGAAGGGGACACAGAGACTGGAAGTCATTCTTAGGGAGCTGGCTCTTCACAGTTAAAGGTTGGGGTTTCTGGGCTGCCCCCCTCCTCTGCCTCCACGCTGTCTCCACAGCCTAGAAGTGAACAGTACCGGGCAGTCAGCTTGGAGGCCCAGCACTAATCCAACACTGGGAAACATTCCCTGTCTCCACACCCCAGGGAAGGATGGCGCCTTGGGCAGACTAGGGTAGGAGGTTCCCAATGTTCTCCTCCCAGCTGACCCAGGAAGTCCTGAGAGGCCCCCTCCCCAAATTCCCACACTTGGGCCTCTGGGTCCTCAGCCAGCTCCAGCTGGCCCCCATCAGGGCCTGGGTTCCAAAGATGAATAGCGGCTTTGGGGTTAAGTGATTTCTCCCTGTCCTCCTAGTCCTGGCTCCCATCAGCCCCTCCTTCCTCCTCCCCCTCCTCCTCTTTGGTGACCTCTGGGCAGTGTGACCTTGTCTCCCCTCAGAGCCCCGGGTTTTCATGAGGCCCAGAGTGGATGTGGGAATGCTTCTGGGAGCTGGGCTGACAGTTGGGCTCAGGGGCCCTCGGGACCAGGTTAGACTGCAGAATATGGGGACACACTACTCCTTTCTCTAAGCCGGCCCTAGGGAGTGTTCTGAGCTACTGTGCTGGAAAGCTTCCTTTTTTTTTTTTTTTTTTTTTTTTAGGATTCCGGGGCTGGAGCGGGGAAAGGTGCTGGAAAAAAGGAGGGGATATCATTGGCCTGGGTGGGGCCTGCGGGGACAGGAGAAGCGGCTGGCAGAAACAGTTGATGGGGCTGAAAAAGCTGGCCAGTTTTCCCCTGGGTGACCTCCCAAGCATATCTTTGTGTACCCCCCTCCCCCCAAAAAACCCGGAGAAGCCAGTTCTAAGTCCCACTAGAGTACTTGCCTGGGTGAATGTGACTGTACTTGGATCTCTGACCCGTGTGTGGACAAACCTGAGACTGATCTCAATCCCCTGGACCCAGCCTCCTGCACAACACTGCTGCTCAGCCTCTAATCCTAGGCTTGGTTGGCTCATCCCCGGGACTCTTTGGGCTCCATTAATGAGCCCTGGCCACCCCAGGACAAGTCCCAAATTAACCCTGCTGCTGACCCTGACATGGACACCTGTAATTAGGCCATGAGCCACAGCGCATGGAAGCCCTGGGGGCTCAGTGGGGTGTGGGTGAGGCTAGCCTGCAACAGAGGCCTAATGCCCAGGAATGCTCTAAAAGCTGTGCCTGGCTCCAGGGCAGCCACTCGGCTCACCTTTAATTCCTCACAAAGCCTTCAGACCGGCTACAGGGGGATTACCCCAGGGGCTCTGGAAGTGTGTAAAGCAGGTCTACTGGGCAGGCCCACCTAGGGTGAGGAGGCCTTAGGCAGCAGAAAGATGCCTCCCTTTGCACAGATCCTAACAGTTGGGCTTCAGGGTCCTCAGAATCTCAGAGCTTGCACCTTGAAACGGCAGCGCCAAACCCAGGCTAGAGGTACACCCGCTCCCTAGCTGAGAACCGGCTCCACTCCCCTCCCCTCCCCCGACTTGTTTTGTTTGCTTTGCTCAGCTTGTCCCAGTAGCTCCATCCGCATTAACCCTTGACCCCGACTGTAACTCTCCCTCTGCTCTGACAACTTTGTTTACCCTCCGCTCTGACAACTTTGTTTACCCGGTGGCGTTCTGTGATGCATCCCCCCCACACACATACACACCCCACGCTCCCTCCCCGCTCCCGCCAAGTTTTGCTCTCGCTGGTGTGCTTTTCTTGAGACTCAGGCATCCCTGGAGCTGTGGAGAAACCAGTCCTTAGAGGCAGAAAGCAAAGTGGCTCACGATCTCCGCCTCTCATACCAGAGGTTGAGACCAAGGCCTCACACATGCTAAGCATATGCCGTACCATTGAGCCACACACCTAACTCAAGGCACAATCACTTTTTCTTCTTTCTTTTTTTCTTTTCTTTCTTTCTTAATTTCTTTCCTCCCTCCCTTTCTCCCTCCCTCTCTTCCTTCCTTCCTTCCTTCCTTCCTTCCTTGCTTGTTTTGTTTTTCGAGACAGGGTTTCTCTATGTAGCCCTGGCTGTCGTGGAACTCAGAGATCCCCCTGCCTCTGCCTCCTGAGTGCTGAGACTAAAGGTGTGTGCCACCATGCCTGGCTCACAATTATCTTTTTTTTTTTTTTTTTTTTTTTTTTTTTTGGTTTTTCGAGACAGGGTTTCTCTGTGTAGCTTTGCGCATGCATCCTGTCTATATACATCAAAGGATTTCAATGAATTTATTTTTTGACCTGAAAACTGCACTTTTAGAAGTTTGTGTATGTATTCATTGCAACATTGTTACTGCTGAGGACTGGAAACAACCTAAGAATCCAGCTAAGGGATAGAGCTGACAAAACAGCCTAGGATAGAACACTACGCAGCCATTTCAGAGAACAGCACACGTGTCTCCACAAAGCATCCGGGCCAGCCTGGTTTACAGAGTGAGTTCTGGGACAAAAACAAAAACATCTTTAAAAAAGAGTGATCTTCTAACTAGGAAGACAGATGTTAGAGCAGTGGCTCAGAGGTGAAGAGCGCTTACTGCTCTTCAAAGGGCCCGAGTTCAGCTCCCCGCACCAACATCAGGCCGACTTTACTTGCATCTGCAGCTCCAGGGAATATAGTGCCCCCTTCTGGCTATTTCAGGCTCCTGCATGAATGTGGTGTGCATAAACCCATGCAGTCACACACATACTCACAAAAGTAACTAAATTAATAAATCTTTTTTTGAAAGACATGAAAACAGCAAAATGTAGATTTAAAAAAATATACAGAACAGAGGTCAGGGTGCCACTGCTTGGGAAACTATGCAAAAATGCTCTCAAATCAAATTTGATTTGTGTTGTTATTGCTAAGATTTTTTAAAAATATTATGTATATGGGTGTTTTGTCTGCATGTCTGTCTGTGCACCGCTTATATGCAGTGCCCATAGAGGTCAGAGGTCAGAGGCAGGTGTCTGATCCTCTGGAACTGGAGTTAGAGATGGTTGTGAGCTACCATGTGGGTGACAGGAATTGAACCCTCGGTCATCTGGGAAAACATCCAGTTCTCTTAACCGCTGTACCATCCCTCCAGCCTGCCTTTTTTTTTTTTTTTTTAGTTTCACAAATCCTACGCTGACCTCAAACTCACTACACTCTGCTGTGGGATGGTCTGTATGCCAAATGTGTTGCTGATTGGCCAATAAATAAATCACTGATTGGCCGGTGGCCAGGCAGGAAGTATAGGCGGGACTAACAGAGAGGAGAATGGAGAGAACAGGAAGCTGAGTCAGGGAGACACTGCCAGCTGCCACCATGACAAGCTGCATGTGAAGATCCCGGTAAGCCACAAGCCATGTGGCAAGGTATAGATTTATGGAAATGGATTAATTTAAGCTGTAAGAACAGTTAACAAGAAGCCTGCCACGGCCATACAGTTTGTAACCAATATAAGTCTCTGTGTTTACTTGGTCGGGTCTGAGCGGCTGTGGGTCTGGTGGGTGAGAGATATTTGTCCTGAGGTGGGCCAGGCAGAAAAACTCTACCTACAACACTCACTATGTAGCCAAGGATAAACTTGAACTTCCAATCTTCATGACTCTTCTTCCTGAATACAGGTTTGTAGATGTGAGCCACCGAACCCGGCTTATGCAGTGCTGGGGATGGAACCCAGGGCTTCATGAACGTTAGGCAAGCACTCTACCAGCTGACCAACATCCTCAGTCCTTAAAAATATCTTTGAAAAAATAAATCCTATCATAACTTGCAGTGGTGGCCTGTGGGAAGAGGAACTGAGTGCATTGAATGCAAATAAAGTTCTATAGTTAGCTATACGTCTTTGTACTTTATGAGGTCTGCCTTGTAAAACGATGTATTATGTACACAAAAATAAACAAACTATATATTCCCTTCAACTCAACTGTTCAGTTTTCTAGCTCACAGAAATACACAAATACACAAAGACAGTACAAGAATGATCTAATGTTCAAATGTGGACATTCTGGAATCAACCTATGTGCTTATCACTAGGTAACTGTTTAAATAAAAGACAGTACATTCCTCCTGTAGAGCAGCAAGCATCTAGAAGCCCAGTGTGGAGTGAGCCTGTAACATAGCAGGAGGGTCTTGAGTTCAAGGCCAGACTGGGCTACATATCAAGACCTTTTCTCAAACAAAACAAACAGAATACTGAGTGGCCGAAGACTAGAGAAGGCCTGCAATGTCTCGCTTGCAAAGACTACAAAGACAAATGTAAGTGAAAAGAGCAAGTTACAAATCATTGAAAAAGCACCATCCCATCTGAGGAAGGAAGGAAGAAAACACATTTTCCATGTGCAAATGTATAAATGTATCTCTAAAATTCTAGAAACATAACCACCAATTCAATGGCGGCGGGGACCGACAGGCTGAAGAGTCTCTGTGAGCTTCGGCAAGGGGAGAAGAGGGCATCCAGCATTCCCTGGGTGATCACAAAGTAAAAACCAGTAGACCAAAGAAGAGGTCTACCATTATTCACCTGGTTTCTCCCACCACAGGGCCTCTGGCGTCTTTGCAAGCATAGCATCACAGAATGGGAAACTGAGGCAGCTCACATTACAAACACAATGCTCTTTCTGCCCTCTGTGCTCAGAAATCTTCTTTCTTCCCTGTCCTGCGTCTCTCTGCAGAGGTGTCTTGGGCAGGAGTTAATAGCTTCCCTCTGGACTTGGTGCAGCAGCATAGTGTTTCCTTCTGTCCATGTCACCCACTCCAGATCCCAGAAGATGTGCAGGGGACCCCAGCCAGGGGTGGCTCTGAAAGCCAGCACAGATCCAGCCCCGACGTGCTTGCCGGATTGCCTATCACCTGCTCCTCTAGCACCTTTCTGCCAGCGAGAGCCCTGTGCCCGTTCCCCGCCAACACCCCCTCCTCATCACAGAGCACCCCCTAATTATACTTAATGGCAAAGACCATAAGAGCTTTATTAACTTTATTATGGACCCAATTAGCAGCTAATGCCCCATGACTAGTGTCCCCCCCCCCCAATAATCCCATTAAACATAATGAAACAGCCTTTCCCACTTCCCTGCTGGGCACAAGCTGAGGGGACAGGGAAATCCATCTTCCTGGGCCTGATTCTGCCCCCTCAGGCCCATTGGACACCAGCTCAGGCCCTGGAGCTTCCCAGGGACCAGAGCTGGGCATGCTGAAGACAAAGATTAATCAGCAAGTATTCTGGTGCCAGCCACTGCCTACACACACACATACACACACACACACACACACACTCATACACCCATACACACATACACACATACACACATAGCCTGGCTCATATCCAAATAGTTTCTCTCTCAAAACAGAGATGTGGAACACACTCATTCCCCAAGCATACCCACGTCCAGCACACGGATGTTCTTCTTGTCCAAGAGCATTTCAGAGCAGAGAATGTTCAAGTTGAAGGTCCCTGCCTGGGCTTGTCCCAAAGTGCAGAATGGGAGAGTTGGAAAGAGAGAAAAAAACCAGCGGAGAGTGTCTCCCACACCCTCCCAACAGCCCAGGTTTTGCCTGATCTTGCTGATCAATTCCAACATTAATTCAGCACCTAGGCCCTACACCGGGCCCTTTCCACTCCTGCATACAGCATTACCACAACCTAAGGGAGTAGGTGTCCTCCCGATGTGCAAATGAAGAAAGTGAGTCACACAGAGATGACCAGTATTGTGTATGTGTGTGGTATATGTTCATTCGGGTGTGAGTCCATGTGCACATAGGTAAGAGTCCACACATGCACACAAGCATGTGGAGGTCAGAGGTCAGCATTTGGTACCTTCCACCATTGTGCTGCACCTTATTTTCTGAGACAGAGGACTCTTTTTCGTTTTGTCTTTAACGGGCCTGTGTGTATGTATGTGTATTCACATGTGTGTGATTGCATGGGGCGGGTTGATGCTAAATGTCTTCCTCAACTGCTCTCTTCACTTTTTTTTTTTTTTAAAGCAAGGCAGAGTCTCCTGATGAACCCACAGCTCACCAGTTTGACTAGTTAGCAGCCAGCTTGCCCAGCGATTCCCAAGACAAGGCCTTCCACTGAATCTGGAGCCCCCACCCCCCAATTCAGCTAGACTGGCTGGCCAGTGAGCTCCAAGGATCTTCCTGTCTCCTGTTCTCAGTGCAGGGATTGCAGATACAAACAGACACAACTGGCCTTTTCTGTCCTGGTTTGCCTGGAGCTCACTGAAGACCAGGCTAGCCTTCGACTCAGAGCTCCACCTGCCTCTGCCTCTTGAGTGTTCTGATTAAAGGCGTGCGCCACCACACTAGACCTGCATCTGGCTTTGGAACGTAGGTAGTGGCTATCCTAACTCAGCTCCTCATATTTGTTCCTCAAGCACTTTCCCAACTGAACCATCTCCCCAGCCCTGATGACAAGTATTTTGAAGCAGATCTTCTCTGTGATTTATCTTAAAGATTTCCCCTGAGGCAGAGGTATGTCGGTCTTCGAGAATTCGAGGCCAGCCAGGGTTACATAGTGAGGCTCTGTCTAAAACAAAACAAAACGACAACAACACACACACACACACACACACACACACATACACGCACACACACACACCCCTCCCCTTTCTCTTTCCTCTGTCCTAAGAAAGAAGAGGCAGAAATAACGGAATATTGTCCCTCCCCTAGATGTCAAGGCACAGATACCCTGTGAGGACAATCACGGGAATGTGCTAAGACAACTCTCAGCTCTGATTCCACATCAGACTTTCTTTTCAGTGCTGAGGCTCAAACCTCGGGCATACGCGTGTGAAGCAAGTGTTCTAACCCCAGGCTATCACCCTTGTGTCCCTTTATTTTGAGACAAGGTCTTGCTAAGCTGCCCCAGCTGGCTTTGAACTCATTATGAATTCACTTTTATCTTGGACTTGAAATCTTATCGTCGCCGCCTCCTGGGGAAGAAGAGTTAAAGGCCTGTGCCACCAGGTCCATATTCCATATAAGCCTTGCCCAGGAAGAGAACACTAGAAAGCATAGGACACTTCAGTGCCTACCATAGGGGTCTGTGTGAATGAGCAGGTTAATGGGGCCAGCAAAGGGTAAACCGAGCAGCCATCCCAGTTAGTACTCCCAGCCATGGCAGCAGTCAAAACCCCAAGATTGAGGCATGGTGAGGTGGTTCAGGGGTCAAGACACTTGCCACCAAACCTGACAACCTGAGTTATGGGATCCATATACAGGAGAAAGGAGAGAAATGATTTCTACAACCTACAAGTTGTCCTCTGAACTTCACACACGTGCATGTGTACACACACACACACACACACAATGATAAGCCAGATGTGGTTGCACATGCCTTTCAACCTAGCACTTGGGAGGCAGAGGCAAATGGATCTTTGTGAATTGGAGGTTAGTCTGGTCTATCTATCAAGTTCCAGGACAGCCAGGGCTATGTAGAGAGACCCTGTCTCAAAACACAAAACAAAGCAAAAATAAATCAGTCAATAAAATAAATAATGAATGTGGGGTTGGAGGGATGGCTCTGTGGTTAAGAGTACATACTGTTCTTCCAGAGAACCCAAGTTCAATTCCCAGCACCCATGTTGGTGGCTTACTGTGACTCCAGCTGCAGGGAAACTCAGTGTCTCTGGCCTCTGCAGGTCCCTGCACTTACACGCATAAACTCGCCCATCCACTCACACTGCTCCCCCCGACACACAATCAAAAATGAAAAAGAAATTTTTAAATTTTTAAAAGAAAGAAGCTGGATGGTGGTGGCGCACGCCTTTAATCCCAGCACCCATGGCGGCAGAGGCAGAAGGATCTCTGAGTTCTAGGCCAGCCTGGTCTACAGAGTGAATTCCAGGACAGCCAGGGCTACACAGAGAAACCCTGTCTCAAAAAAACAAGGAGAGAGAGAGAGGAAGAAAACTAACCTGGGGTTGTAGTTCATTAGTAGATCATTTGTGTGCCATGAGCTAGGCCCTGGGTTTGATCCCCAGCACTACCCAAAACAAACAAACAAACAAACAACAACAACAACAACGCCTTAACACTGGAGGGCTCTCAGCGCCAAGGGTCTTCATCCATCTCTACTTTAGGCTCCAGAACCACCTCAGATGGGGTCTGGGGATCCACACACAGTCTCCAGGAACTTGGGCCTCCGCCTTGGCCTCGGCCCAGATAAGGAGTAAGCACTGAGATCGACAGGGAAGAATGGGGGGCTGCCCTGAGCAAGGCGGCTGGGCCCAGGAAAGGAGACCCTTGAACCGTTGCTTGGAAAAAGGCGCTCTGTTCCCGCTTCCCCTCCCCGGGCAGGCCAGTTCTGGAAGAAGCCACTTGAAATGAGCCCCGGGAGAGGGGCTGGCCTGGCTCCAGCCTCAACTGCTACCGCCTCAACCCAGCCAACTTCTCCAGCTCCCCTCCAGTCCAGCTCCAGCAGGGAGTCAAGGGGTAGAAACAAGAGCTTTCTCTCTAGGCTTGCCCACATCCGGATGCAGCTGAGCCCTGACCCCCAAACAGGGACATCCCTCCAATTGTTCCATCCTGGAAGAAGAGGGCCATACAGCACCCTCTCCTTTCTTAGGAGGCTAACACCTGAGGGCAAGGCACCAGGGAGTCTCCCCTCCACACACACACACTCTTTTCTTTGCCTGGGATGAGTGTTCTCTGACACTAGGTTCCCGAAACCCCACCCTCTAAGCAAACAGTAGCACCCCCACCCCACCCCCACCCACTGTGCCTGAAAGAATGAGCAGGTGTCTGGGTACCCTCAAATGGAGACAGAATCAACCAGCAAGGAACTCTGGGGGAGATGGGTGAAACTGGAGGGTCCCCAGGAAAGTTAGGTTATGTGGGGAGTCCAGTTGGGGAGGACACATTGGCCTTACTGTTTTCTGGCCGTGTGGACCACCCTTCAGTAGGTTTCCCAACCGCTCTGAGATTTTCATTTGTAAGATGGGGGTAAAAATAGAATCAGCCTCGCCTCGTAGGGCTTTCTGTGATTGCTAACCTAGTAATACGCAGCAAGTCCTTTGCAGGACTCTGGTCCTTGGAACACAAGAAACTGGAGTTATTATTACAGAACTGCCCTCTGTGGGGGAGGTAGCGGTCCCTAGATTAGTAATAATAATGATAGTAAATGAGTGTACAGCATTGTCAGGGCCTGACACAGTGGCACGTGTCTATAATCCCAGCAACCATAGCTTAAAGCAAGGGCTCTGAGTCCAAGGCTAGTTTGTCTCAAAACCAATTATTATATTTAATTTGTCAAAATGTATATATTAGAGCTAGTACAGAGACCACAGCCTGGCACTTAGTGAGGAAGGAAGGACTCACACCAGCTCACCTCTGTTCTAAACCCACCTCCCCTTCCCCCCCAACCCCCCTCCCCCATATACCTACAGCTAACCTTTTCAGACAGCAGGACTAGGCCCTGGGCCACTCCCAGGAAACGCTAAAGGTGGTTCCACTGAATCTCTGCCTGTACACATGTTCTCTCTCCCCTCCCCTCCCTCTCTCCCTCCTTTCTCCCCTCCCTCCTTCTCTCTCTCTCTCTCTCTCTCTCTCTCTCTCTCTCTCTCTCTCTCTCTTCCTTTCCCTGGAGCTAGGAGAAAGAGACATCAGCTTTGAAGGATGTGAAAATTAGCTGGAGCTGAGAGAGGTGTCAACTTCAAGGCGGCACCCCCACCCCACCTCAGCCCTTCTTTGCCCTAGGGATGGTGTTTCCACAAGTCTCTGCAGGGGGACCCCCACCCCACCCCCAGGTGTGGGCTGAAACTGTCAGGCTGAAGCAGAGGGAGGTGGAGGGAGGGGATGGCTTGCCAGGAAGAACAGGGCCACAGCTCAGGGGCTTGTGCCAGGGATGGGGCCCCCATACACCCCACCCAGAGCCTGGATTCATGCGCAGAAGTGTTAGCACCCAGAGGGTTTTCTCGCACCTTCTGGCCCCCAGTTTTCTTGGCCAGAGCTGAGAGGTTAAGCTACCTGGTTGGCAGAGAAGATGCTGGGTGGGTGGGGGCAACTCTTCCCAAGAGACAGAAGAGATCTATGATGTTGTCCTTCATCCCAGAGGACCTTCCTAGCTCCATTTCTGACCTATGGGAAGCTTTCCTTAGAGTCTCCTCCTTCGAAGGGGAACCAAGAGCTAGGACCTGCTCTACTTCCTGGGAGGGTCAAAGTGAGCAGGGGATAGGAGCTCCAGGCGGGGAGACTTCATCCTGTCTCCGTCATCGTTAACAGCCACAATTATTATTATTTAGAGAGAGGGGCCGGAGGTGGTCAGGGACGCGGTTGGGGTGAATGAAATTTAGTCCTCTGTACATGCCGTCTCGCCAGGTTAATACTCCTGCCTGTCACCCTGACAGCTGCAAGATTGATTACCCAGGCCTCCCGCTCTTTATAACTCGATCATTCGAATTAATCTCTGGCTGTCGGCCCATCTGATGCCTGAATCACAAATTTAATTTGGAGGTGTGCAGCTCCTCCCCCATCCCGTCTCCTCCTCTTTCTCCCTGCCTCCCATCCTTCCTCCCTCTTCCGGCCTTCTTCCTGTTCTGACCTCTTTCCTCAGTTTTCTGCCCACCGGTCTTGTTCCCAGGTTTTCTATTCCTGCTGCCCCTCCTCCTTTCCAAAGCCTCTCAGGTCCCTCCAAGGGGCAGCAGCTGAGGTAGGAAATGGATGAGGGGGAGCGGGTGGCCCTGAGTCAGCAGCCCCTCTGCCCAAGCCAGGGGAGGGGTCATGTCCCCCACCCACTGGGTGAGGTGCCCACCCTATCAGACTCCACCCCAAACAGAGGAGGAGGCTTGGCTGACACTAAGTAAGACATATTAATGTACTAAAGACTTAATGAAGTTGGGGAGGGGTGACGGGTGGAAAGTGCTTGCTTTATTAGTTTATGGCCGATTAATGGGGACGCCATTACTGTGATAGAGATGGATTGCTGCTGTCAGCAGCCTGGGCTGAGGGCCGGCGGCCGCAGCTCCTTTCCTCGTGTGGTGGGTGCTCAGACAGTCAGAGAGAACTTCATTAGAAGCGTTCACGGGATCCTGCCTGAGGTAGGGGACAAGCTCAGCTTGAGGAACAATGACAGTGCCTTCCAAGGTGTCAGTCAGTACAGGAAGCTAATGTGGGTCGAGAGTTCAGACACCCAAAGGTAACAGCAAGACAGAGGGGTGCTGGGGCTCTGGACCTGCACACAACAGGAGCTTGAGAGTCACCTCCAACTAGAGGAGAGCTTGCCTCCTCCTTCTCTCCCTTCATCCTGTGAGGGTCTCAGGAGAGAACAAGGAAGAAAGCTCTCCTCTTCCTGCTTTCCTCAGAGAGGGACCACGGGCCGGGGCCGTGATACCAGCTCTGCTAGCCCAGAGGTGGGGCAGTACGTCACTGGGATCCCCCAGCACCCAGGTTGAGGACTCTGGGATGGAGACAAAAGGTGTGTCTCACTTCAGCTGCCTCCTGGCTCCTTGACCCTCGGGAGGCCCAGTGACAATCAACAAGGTAGAAGAGAAGTCCGAGGGGCTGAGGAAAGAGCTGAGAGTGTGGGAGTCAGACATACTTAGCTTTTCAGTTTTCTTCAGCCCAGGGGACAGGAAGTCCTGGTCACTGGACAGCAAAACAATGCAAACGTTTCCTGAGGGCTTCCTGTCCCCTCAGCTCCTTCTTATTGACATGCCTCCCCGTTAACTTAATTTTTTTTTTTTTTTTACCATGAAAGGAGAACAAGGGCTGGAACCAATCCAGTCCAGCTTCAGGGGATCACTTTTGATCAGGAAGCCTCTACATACCCTCAGAGCTCAGGGCCTTTTATGAGCTCATGTCTCTCTCAGCAACATCTGACATTTTAACATGGCTGCTTTGATTCATGGACATTAAACTGAGTTCAAGTTTTTATTTTTTAAAAAATTATATTAGCAAGTGATGTTCAAACAGATACCCCACAGGCTGCTCTAGAACCCAAGCCTGTCCTAAGCCTGCCTCAGTCCAAACCCCATCCCAGGGAGGCATCAGAATGAAGAGATTCTTCAATAAAGAGACTGGCTCAATCTGACCAAAATACACAGTCCTAAAAAAGACATTCTTACATATTTTAAGACATTAAGTGAAACAACTGTGGGAAATGAGCCCAGTTATTCTCTTTAATTTCTTTTCCTACCTCATGTATGATTGCCCACAGTGGGTTGTAGTAGGCACACGGTGCCATATGGCCTCGGGCTCCTGGAGGCCCTCTACCTGTGTAGGCTTGGGCGTCCATCTGCTGGGCACTGAGGTTGCTACTCTGTGCCCCTCAAGCCAAGGCCCTACCATACAGGCCAGGGGTCATCACCCAGGCGCACTCCCCAAGGTAGGAGCTACCTGCTCAGCTAACTGAGAAATAAATACCCTATTTCTGAGAGTAATTTAATTATTGGCTCCTGCGGACTAGTGGGTAATTAAATTCTGTAGCTCCCAAAGTAATTAATTGCTATGCAAATAGTAATGCCCTCTGCTTTGGAGGGAAGGATCCTGGCCTGAGTTTGCCCTGCAATTAGAGGCTAATAATTACCCTGTCAGTTCCCAGTTTCTGCTGGGTAATTGTCTACTGGAGCCCCACTGGTCACTGAGGCCATTCCTATCACCTGCTGCTATAGCTCTAACTTTGGTGGCCCCAACAGCCAGAGTAAGGGGTCCTCAGAGTGTTGGTTAATTTCAAGGTCCTCTCCATGTCCCTCAACTCTAGGAGCCCTATCAAGACTCCCTGATTTCCAGCCAAAGGAAACAGAGACTGAGCCTTCTCTACTGTCTACTCTCTAGGAGGTAACTCAGCTTCTTGTGGGGCAGAATTCCTGGCAGACAGGTTTGCATGACCTACACCGAATGATCTTGCGTGTCAGAGACTGTCCCAAAGACAGTCTGGTCTGTTAATGGTCACGCGGAGTGTCCCCTGGTGGTTGTTTTGTTTTGGTGTCAACCAGACTAGACAAAGCTATGAGAGGATCATGGGAGCACAGAGGCATTCTGTAGCTTGTAGGCAGGTCTTAGCTATTCAACACACACTAATCGATGGCCTCTGTAAAGGGATTTGGAAGACGTAATTTAAGCCCCTAATCAGTTGACTTTAACGTGGGGAGACTGTTTTCCTTGGGTCTGCTCCATTAAAATGAGCCCTTAAAAGGGTCTGGGCTCTTCCTCACCAAGGAGACTCCAAAGACTAGGTGGCTCTGCCATGGCTCTCCCGTGGCTCTCCCGTGGCTCTCCCGTGGCTCTCCCGTGGCTCTCCCGTGGCTCTCCCTTGGCTCTCCCGTGGCTCTCCCGTGGCTCTCCCGTGGCTCTCCTGTAACTCTCCCTTGGCTCTCCCATGGCTCTCCCGTGGCTCTCCCGTGGCTCTCCTGTAACTCTCCCTTGGCTCTCCCGTGGCTCTCTCATGGCTTGTCCTTGCCAGATACCCAGCCTGGCTGTTTGTGAACAATAGCTTTATCAGTACCTGGGAGGCTCTCTCTTGTCCTGGTTCCCATGTTGGGCAGCTCACAACCACCTGTAACTTCAGTTGCAGGAGATCCAACACCCTCTTCCAGATCTGAGAGTGCTTGTCATGTGCACATACCCACCACATATACTCATAATTAAAAATAATTTTTGAAAAGGAAGATAACTTAAAGGAGGAAGGGTTTGTGTGGGATCACATTCTGAGGGTACAGTCTGTTAGGTGGAAAGAGCATGTTGGCAGAAATTTGAGGAGGCTAGTCACACTGTGTTTGCAGTCAAAACACAGAGGGATGAATGCCTGTGTACAGCTAGGATTCTCCTTTCTATTCACTTGGAGACCCCAGTCCATGGACTGGTACCTCCCACACCTAGAGCAGGTCTTCTCACCTTGGTTAAAATAAGCTAGGTGATCCCATACAGATGTTCTCCGAGGCCAGCCTAATCTGCATAAACTCTCAAGGACACACCCTAATTTGCATAAACTCTTGAAGACACGCCCAGAGGCTTGTCTCCTTGGTGCTTCTAGAGCCTGTTGGCAGTGTTAACCTGGTATAGCCTACCTTGGACTTGCCACTGAACAGAAAACAGTAATATGTCTGATGGAGTGGTTTCAAACCTTATTTCCCCGCTTACTAGCTCTGGAACCTGCTCAGACATGAAATCTGTTTTATTTCTGTTTCCGGTTTTTTAGTTTCTAAACAGGAATGTACCAGTAAGTCTGAGAATCAGGACAGGTAAGTGTTACAAAGGACAGCATGATCATGGAAGTTGGCAAGCTATGTAGTTGGTACTCTGGCTCCTTCTTTGAGAAGGTGGGCCTAGGCCAGGCAATGGTGACGAATGCCTTTTATCTCAGCACTCGAGAGGCAGAGGCAGGTGGGTCTCCGTGAGTTTGAGACCAACCTGGTCTACAGAGCAAGTTCCAGGATAGGCAGAGCTCTTACACAGAGAAACTCTGTCTTGGAAAAACAGAGAGAGAGAGAGAGAGAGAGAGAGAGAGAGAGAGAGAGAGAGAGAGAGAGAGAGAGAGAAAAGAAAAGAGAAGAGAAGGAAAGGAAAGGAAAGAAAAAAAGAAAAGAAAAGAAGAGAAAAGAAAAGAAAAGAAAAAGAAAGAAGGTGGGCCTCATAGGGTAGAACCCATACACGTTTATAAAATACCAACCAATGAACCAACAAAAACACACTTCATAAAGCTAGGGATGTGGCTTTGTGGCAGTGTTTGCCTTGTATAAGCAAGGTCTTGAGTTCAGTCTCCAGCACTGCCAAAAACTATTAAAATACTAACAAAATCTTCTCAAAGAATTGACTTACTCAGATTTTGGCCAAGACTGTCTGAAATGTGTAGGGCAGGGTGAGATGGTAAAGATGTGTCCTCTGCGAGAACGGCACACATTCTTAACTGCTGAGCATTCTCCGCAGCCCCTAAATTTGCTTGTTGTGGCTGTTTTAGGACAGCAAGAAGACAGGTAACTAATAGTAAATAGTCCAGATAACCACTAAGATCCCTGTGGTTCCGGTCAGTTCCCATCTCCGCTCTAGCTCTTGCCATTACCCATCATCCCAGCAGCTGTTTCTTGCTAGTCACTGATTCCCATCTACAGACGCGGAGCTGACAGTGTCCAAAGTCTGTGACGTGCCTCCAAGGCACAGGCTTTTCCCCTTAAAGCACAGCTCATGAGCTCTCAAGAGTGAGTTGTGCTCCCGTGGGCCCTTCATGAGAAGGGAATTGATTGCCTCTTGCTTGAGATCACTCATGAGCCACTGCTCTTTGGAGAGCTAAGCGAAGTGTCTGAAGCACGGGAGCAGTGCTCCCCGAATCAGACTGGCGGTTCCTCAAAGCAGGGTTTCTCCCCAAATAGGGCCTCTCAAAGGCCTTGACACTTACCTCTTTCCCCTCAGTGCTGACCCTGAGGCCAGAAGTTCTCCCAGGACCTGGCAGGTGCACAGGTGTGGGCTGTGTCAACTGGTGCCCCTGCCTGGCTGCTATGACGACCCCTCCATTGACAGCTCTTTAGAATCCATTCAGAGTTCTGGCCCTGCTGTAATCTCTGGATGATGAATATTTCCCCTAATGAATGGATGGGAATTGAATTAGCTGGAATGCCCGAGTGCTTAGACTCTCACTGATTAAACCCCCATCTGCACAAGGCCTGCCTGGGAGTAGCTCATTACATCTAATTTTTTCTTCTTTTTTGTCACGTTTATATGTTTGTGTAAAGTTATTATATAGTGAATTTGTTTAATTGACTTAATTTTTATCATTAGTAGATTACATTTCCTCCTATGGATTTTTTTTTTGAGAATACTGCACATGAGCACTGTATTTACGTCATTTCACCTCTCTCTCCCCCTCCAACCCCTCCCATGTTCCTACACTCACCCTGCAATTCATGACCTCTTCTTGTTTGTTACATATGTGTATGTATGAATGCATGTACATATAAATACAACCTGCTGAGTCCATTTAGTGTTGACCATATGTATGTGTGTTTACACTGTAATGTTGACCGTATGTATGTGTGTTTACACTGTAGTGTTGACCGTATGTATGTGTATTTACACTGTAGTGTTGACCGTATGTATGTGTGTTTACACTGACCACTTAGGACTTGATAAGCTATGGGAGGCCCATCCCTGAAGAAGACGGATTCCTCCTCTCTATATCTCTTAATCTAGGAGTGGAGCCTTGTAAGTGTCCCCCGCTCCACATTAACATGTCAACTGGTGTTGTCACTATTCCGTCTTGTTTAAGTGTACACATAATTTTTTTGGTTTTTCGAGACAGGGTTTCTCTGTGTGGTTTTTGGTGCCTGTCCTGGATCTTGCTCTGTAGCCCAGGCTGGCCTCGAACTCACAGAGCTCTTCCTGGCTTTACCTCCTGAGTGCTGGGATTAAAGGCGTGTGCCACTGCCACCCGGCCACATAATTTTTAAAAAAGACAAAATGATATAATATTGTTACTGAGTTTCCCTTGTTGCTGCTGTTGTATTTGTTTTTATTTTAAAGATTTATTTTATTCTTAGCTGTGTGTGTGTGTGTGTGTGTGTGTGTGTGCATACATGTGTGAGTATGTGTACTTGTGTGTGGATACCAGGGAAGACCAAAAGAGGGTGTCAGATCCCCTGGAGCTAGAGTTATAGGTCACTGTGAGCCACTTGACTTGGGTACTGGGAACTGAACTCAGATCTTCTGGAAGAACAATGTGTTCCCTTAACCACTGAGCTGTCTCTCCAGACCTGCCTTTGGTTTTGGGTTTAGCATTCCCGCTCCACCACAGCCCCCCCCCCCCCGTGCTGGAAGCTGAACCCAGGGTCTTGCAATCACTAGGCAAACACTCTCTGTGCTAAGATCCAAACACTGTTGTTTGACTTATACAAGAGAATGGGCCTGGCAGTGGTGACGCACGCTTTTAATACCTGCACTCAGGAGGCAGAGGCAGATAGATCTCTGGGAGAGCAGCCTGGTCTACAGAGCGAGTTCCAGGACAACCAGGACTGTTATGTAGAGAAAGCTTGTCTTGTCTCTGAAAACCAAAAAAAAAAAAAAAAAAAAAGGGGGGGGGAATCAAAAGAAAAAATATTTAAAAAATAATGTCTGGTTGGTTTTGTTTATTTTTTAAGACAGAGTCTCACTAAGTAGCCATGGCCAACCTGGAATTCACTGTGTAGACCAGGCTGGCCTGGAACTCACAGACACTGCCTGCTTTTGCCGATCTCCCGCAGCCCCCTCCACTCACACCGCCCAGTGCTGTGATTAAAGGCATGTGCACCGTGTTGCTTTTAGTTGAGCTGGGTCAGGACTTCTCACCATAGAACCTCACCCCACTTTCCAGTCCATTTATATCATGAGCTAGTCTACGGCCAAAGAACTTCTGAGGCTCAGGAACACACATCTTTCTCCAGGAGCCCAGTCCAGGTTACTTCTGAGTTCACACCAGCGTGCAAGGACCACTGATTGAACAGGGAGTTGTTTTGGGGAAAGGCAGGAAAGGGAGAAGGTGTAGAAGAGAAGCCCGGCCTGGCCTGAGTACCCATTAGACGCAGCTCCAGCCCTTTGTCCTTCTTCCGGAGCCATCCAGACACCTCTAAAGGAAATTGCAGCCTTTGGGGGTCCACATAGTGCTCCGGTGCAGGCCCAGGCCTGTCAGGACCAAGGACAGCGTCCCTGGCGGCTCGAAGCTCTCCAACTCCAGGTCTTCTCCAGCCCTCACCTCTGAAATACATTTCCCCCCTTGCTAACGGTCTCTTTTCTTTTCCTCCTCTTCTCCCTCCAATTATTCCTCTGTCCCTTCCTTCTGCTCTTCTTCCTCTCCCTTCTTATCCTTAATCCCAGGGACAGAGCCTGGCACCTTAATTCTTCACCCCAGAAATCCCTCAAACACAGTTAGTCAAGCTCCTCCAGGACCCTCTGTTGAAAACTGTGTTCCCATGACTGTGTCCTCCCCACCTTACGTGAGCACGCACACTGAAACCAAGCATTCACGTGTTGAGCAGGAAAGAAGGTCAGGGTGAGTGTAAAGACTCTGCGTCTCTCCAGTGGGGCCGAGGACCAGGCTACCTGACCACCCCAGCATGTCCAAGCCTTTCATTCCCCAGCCCTCTCTTCCTCTCCCTTCTCCTCACACTCTTTCCCTCCCTCCTCCTTCCCTCCTCCCCTCTCCTCTGTGTCTCTGAAAAGTGGCAGCAGCTGCAGGAGAAGGCGTACCCTGTACCCTTTGATGAGTCCCAGCAATTGCCGTGACTGAGTGTCCTAGCCTTCTTCCCCAGTTAATCTAACTTGGGGAGAGTTGAGGTGTGTTCTGGCTCTGCTGCCCGTGAAAGGCAGAGAATAAATAACAAGCCAGAGGCATAAACAGATGTGCAGATATATGCAGCTGGTACTTTGCTGCCAAATTACCACGGACAGAATGCTGGCGAGGGGCCAGGATGCCTCCCCCTCTGTTTGGAGTTCGGCCACCAAGACCCATCCAAGCTCACTATCCATTTGGCAACCTCTGAGTGAGAGAAGGGGTGCCAGGAAAAGAGTGGAGCGGCTTCAGGTGCCCTTGGGCTGGATGAAGAACTCCAGAGTCTTGTCCTAACGACTCAGGCAGGTGGGAGCAACTTGAGTGAAGAAGAGGAATCTCAGGCCAGGGCACCCTTGAGTAGCCCCTGGAGTGGTCTCCCCAGGGTGTGACTGGGAGTGACTTAAGGGCCAGTTTTTATGACATTGCACCGTTCTACATTACCTCCCCTTCTCTCAATCACAGATGGGGTGTTCCTGGGTGTTGATGGCTTCTGGCACTGCTTAGAGTTAGTGTGGGGTGCAGGGGACAGTCCTCAGTCAAAACAGAGCCAATTGGGGACTCACTACCACAAAAGCACATTGCTGAAGACTCCAGGCCTGGAACAGGGTCAAAGGGAGACTGAGACAGGCTAAGAGTGTGTTGGAATCAGGAGACCAAGCAGATGAGCAGGACAGAAAACATGGCTGAAGGCTTGTTGCTGTATCAGGCCCTTCTCTAAGGATGCCTCATATCTGAATTGAGAGGGACACCAAGCTCAGTAGTTAAAGGTGCCTAGCCACAAGGCTGATAACCTGAGTTTGAGTCCTGAAACTCACATGGTAGAAGGACAGAACCCATTCCTGAAAACTGTCCTCTGACCTCCACATGTATGCCATGGCATGTGCGTACTTACGAACACACACACACACACACACACACACACACACACACACGGAGAGTAAATGAAATAAATGTTTTAAAGGGAAGAATTTGAAGAGATGGCTCAGAAGTTAGGAATATTTACTGTTCTTGCAGAGGACCTGGGTTCAGATCCCAGCACCCACATCAGGAGGCTCACAACCACCTGTAATTCCAGTTCCAAGGGACCCAGTGCCCTCTTCTGGCCTTTAAAGGCACCTGAGTGCATGTGACTTGTATACATATGTTCATGTCAGCCACAAACACATGCAAATACAATAAAGTGAGTGAACCACTCGGTTTTTAAGAGATTATCACAAGCATGGTGTTGGGTAACAGCACTCGCAGGGACAACGTTGACCACAGCAAGGAGGCAAAGAGGGGGGAGGGGTGGAGGGAAGCAGGAAATGGGCTTGCTGAGGCCCCAGTGCTCACCGCTGTTCACCTCCTCCACACATCCATGAGTGCTTGCTTTAAAATGTGTGTTTCAGACACATCGCATGCACGTTTGAACTGTCAAAGAATAAATGATAGTAAGAGAGAAATGTGTTTAAAACTTGAAAGAGGAGTTGGGGATTTAGCTCAGTGATGGTGTTTGCCTCGCAAGAGCAGGACCCTTGGTTCAGTCCCAAGAAGAAAACAAAATGAAAATAAGGAAACAAACTTGAAAGACAAGTCAGGCTTAGGAAAATACTTTCTTTTTTTTTTTTTTTTTAAAGATTTATTTATTTATTTATTATGTATACAGCATGTATCCCTGCAGACCAGAAGAGGGCACCAGATCTCATTACAGATGGTTGTGAGCCACCATGTGGTTGCTGGGAATTGAACTCAGGACCTCTGGAAGAGCAGTCAGTGCTCTTAACCGCTGAGCCATCTCTCCAGCCCCCGGAAAATACTTTCTTTCCTTCTGTTTTTGTTGTTGGTTTTGTGGCAAATGCTGAGCTACGTGCTTTTTTTTTTTTTTTTGGCCCATTAATGCCACTTCTAGAATATGGAACCATAGAAATGCTCATTCTTGTGCTAAATAACACGCTAAGGAAGCCACAGTGGCATTATTTGTACCACTTGGAAACAATCTAAAGGTCCATAAATAAATAGGGACCACATCCCTGAGAGGATGCCACATAAAGGGTGAAGTGAGGTATCTGTCCCTCACCTGGAAAAAGCCTCTGGTACTTTACATTGAAAAAAGAAAATTATAAAATGATATTATTCTCTGATAAATCTATATAGTGGTTGTTTCAAAGTATGTGCATGTGCATGTGTGTGTATGTGGGTGTGTGTGTGGGTGGGTGTATTGAATATGTAAGAGGCCAGGAGAACACACTCTGAATTATCCACAGCAGTGACTTAAGGCACAAAGTACTGTTTCTACACACACTTTTGAACTGTGGTAGACATATGCTCATAAGTTACATTTTGTTTGCTTGTTTTTCGAGACAGGGTTTCTCTAGACAGGGTTTCTCTGTGTAGCCCTGGCTGTCCTAGAACTCGCTCCATAAACCAGGCTGGCCTTGAACTCAGAGATCTACCTGTCTCTGCCTCCTGAATGCTGGGATTAAAGGTGTGCGCCACCACTGCCCAACTCCATAGATTACATTTTTAAAGTAAAGGACAATAAAGTAAAGGCAGAGGCAGGTGGATCTCTGAGTTCAAGACCAGCCTGGTCTACAGAGTGAGATCCAGGACAGCCAGGGCTACACAGAGAAACTCTGTCTCAAAAAACAAATGAACAAACAAGTAAAGGGTGATTAAAAAGTGATTTTTAAAGGACAGACTGAGGAGTCATCTTGTTAAATAGTAGGTGAAGGTTTGGGTGGAGAAGAAAGAAAAGATGGAACTCAATCCTGAGACTTGTTCTCACAGAAGGGGAGGCTAGGAGATGGGCCAAAAGAAAGCCAGTGTGGCCGGAAATGGCAGCACATGCCTTTAATCCCAGCAACTGGGAGGCAGAGGCAGATGGATCTCTGTGAGTTCGAGGCCAGCCTGGTCTACAGAGCGAGTTCCAGGACAGCCAGAGCAACACAGAAAAAAACCTATCTTGAAAAACCAAGAGAGACAGAGACAGACAGAGAGAGAGAGAGAGAGAGAGAGAGAGAGAGAGAGAGAGAGAGAGAGAGCAAGCCAGTGTGGCCCAAGAAGCGCTTCAGGCCCCTTAGGTAGGAGATACGCAAAGTCTGCCCCCCAAATGAAAGTGGCCCCACCGTTGCCTACCCTTCCTGAGCTCTGGTTCTCCACAAGAGCCCAGCTTTGTCCCCAGGGTCCCAATGTGTCCTGGATTCCAGACTCCTGTTGCCAGGAGAAGACTCTAATCTTCCTAGTGGCCCAGAAGACTAGCTCAGAGCTAGGCATGGCACAGCTCAGGTGACCCAGCTCCTGCAGAGGCGGCCCTACCCCAGGCAGCCTTAATTTCTTTCTGCTCTTCTCCCCCATGCTGTCAAAACTCCCAATGTTTCTCCAGATGAAGAAACTAATAGCCAGTAATGAACTGCATCTCAGAAAGGCTGTGTGTGTACGTGCTGGGTGGGGGATCCAGGGCGGCAGGCCTCCTGACTCACAGGGGCTCCTCCCCTGGGGAGACGGAACCTGGCAGACAAGGCGTGGGGCTCTTCATCTGAGGTGACTTCCTGACAGAGCTGTCAGCTCCTTTCACTCAGACTCAGCTCTCAGCAGCAGTCTTAGCAGCCTCTCTGGGGTTTCTCTGCCTCTCTAAGGCTGAGTCTTTTCCACTGTCCTTCCCCCCAAATAGCAAGCCCTTTCCAGTGCTAACTTCCTGTCCTGCCATGCCACTTTCCAGCTCCTAGGCTATTTTCTTCTTTTTCTTTGAAAAAGAATGCATAGCGTCAGCTCTTTCAGCTAGGATGCCCTGGCCTCTGGCTCCTTCCCAACCACAGCAAATTTTACAGATGATTTGAAGCCCAGGGATGTATGGGGAGCATAGATGCGCTTACTCGTGTTGGTCTGTGCCTGTGCTGCTCAAGGGTGATTTACAGGACATCTTTATGTGTAGTATCTAAAGAGGGTCTCATCAGCACCCCCACCCCATTGATAAATGAGAAACCTGGGGTCCAGAAAGGCTGAGTGACCTATTTCCCCGTCAAACAGTTAACTAGTGGTCAAACTAGAATTAGAACCCAAAGAACTTAACTCATGGCTGAGGCTGTGTCCACGGGTCTGTTGGAGTTGCTTCTCAAACACTATCCGAAGACAGATTTGACTAACAAGTTCTCAGAGAGGTGGGAAAGCTGGAATCCTGTGGCCTTCGGGCTGCACAGGGGCAGGGCCGTGTCTCTCTCCACCTCCCCAGCCCCACTGGCTACAGTGGGGCCACTCCTCACCATTCTCCGCTGCAGACGCATCTCTTCCCCTACTGGAATCCCAGCCACCTCCCAAGGGCTTGGCTTGCTTTCCCTGTCCTTTGTGTCCCACCTAAGTCTGGACTCTCCTTTACCCACACTTCCGCCTTCCCTGCTTGGAAGAAACATGGGTCTTTATTTAACACAAGCTCTAGACATTTGCCATCAACGTGTAATGCCGGCATGGTGTCCCCAACTCCTTCTACACAAGCCCAGTGCAAGTCTCTTTTTCCGTGACTCTGTGTGCTCCTGATAACACCGGATGCTCTCCCTCGGCGCACACTGACCATCATCTGCCCTCTTCAGAAGGGGTCAGAACTCCTCCGCTGGGAGGGAGAGTGAGGAATCTGGGCGCTGCACTTTCTCCATCTTTCTCATCCTCTCCCGTCTGCCCGCGATTCCCCAGGATCAGCACGGGAGAGGAGGGTAGCGGTTGGCCTGGCGAGAAAGGAGTCGAGGCCCTTCCGGTGTGCTGGCTGCACTCCGGCTGCCCGCGCTCTCCCTCGCCCCTCCGTCTCCTCGGCTCCCTCCCTCCCTCCGCCGCAGCCCCGCAGCCCCAGCTACAACCCGCATTCAAGCAGCAGCATTTGGGGGTTGAGGCGGGAGAGGTTAATTATTGCTCCCCCGCCCCCCACGCCCCCCACAAGATGTATCTGACTGTCAGAAGGGGTGACAGATGAAGACAAAGTACAGGTACGGCTCCCGCGAACCCGGCCTTCGGTGTAACAGCCGAGTTGAGGTTGGGGGGCGGGGAGCTACCGAAGTTTTAACCCCTCTGACGCCGGTGAGGTGCAGTGTGTAGCCACGGAGTGTGTGGGAAGCTGAGGTTGGAACCTGGGTCCCGAGGAAAGCCAGTTGAACCCGGGAAACCTGTAGGGCCTCCTCCTCCTGCCCTGCCTGGATCATCAGGATGGAGGGCAATGCATAGGAAGGAAGGACCCTGCCAAAGACTACAGAATCGAGGCCACGAAGCCATCATTTGGAGAAGCTGGCAGCAGGGTCGGAGCGCAGGTGTCTGGAGGAGTCTGGATAGATTTGGGGGTCCAGGAATACTCTTCTGTCTTCTCCCCTCACATGAGTCTGTCCCCAGGGGTCCTGATCAGGGTGTGTATTTCAGAAAGAGAGTGTGCGGTGTTGGTGTCTGAACCCAGGTGTACCTGTGGTGATGTAACTCAATAAGCCCGATAGTACAAGAGAGCGACAGACAGACAGAGACAGACAGAGAAGGAGAATGCACACTTGTGGTGTCAGCGTGTGACAGAAAACTGGTGCAGCTGTGAAGGTGTGTGTCCCCAGGAGAACGTGGAGCAGGATTTGCAGGTACTGAGGTACCTCTACTGGGGGGCGGGGAGCACCCCAGATGTGTCAGCGTAGAAGGGCCTGTGGGCTGATGTTGGTGTGTGAGCACAGTTGTGTGTGCGTGCATGCTTCAGGCATGTGCATACGTGTGCAGTGCCAGTCCAAGGTGGAGGCCTCTTCTTCCCTCTTGCTGGCTGCTCTCTCTTTCCCTGATCTCCTCTCTCCATAAGCAAACGAGGTGAAATAATTACTTTTCCATTTAAACGCCCCATGTTCGAGCCAGAATGAAAACAAAGTGATTTAATAAAAATGTCTTTAAAAAGGAGAAGAGGAAAATGAACGTCCTCTCTGCTCCCCTCCCTGGTGTTCAGGGAGGCCCCAAGCCCTTCAAAGTTAATTAAAACAGGAACTAAAAAATCACAGATTCACTTACCAACCCTTTCCCCATCTCTGCCTTAAAGGTAAGGCGTCCCCAGAACCCTGCCTCATGTCTGCCCCTAAAAGGTTACCCTAGCTTGTCTTAACTTCTCAGGAGCCACCCCTCATTCCTGGTGGACACCCTGTATTCCTTGGACCTTTCCTCGGGAGGAATCTTTCTCTTCCCCTCCTCCCAAAGAGTCATCAAAGGCCTTGTCTGGCCATCTGAAGCCCTTGATGGCCACTGGTCCTCATCAGAGGCTTCCGGCCCTGCCTCCTCCGAATGCAACCTGCCTTCAGTACCCGCTATGCTTCCTCAAGGGTCCCCTGAGCCTTCAGCTGCTCTGAGCTTTATCTTTCTTCACTGACCCCTGGCCCTGTCCTCAGCTTCAGCTCAGAGCAGTTCTGGCAGCTTCCGCCTGGGCTGTGTCTGTTCACCATCAGAGGCCCCATTGGAGCTCCAGCCCTTCAGCAGCCCAGATAAAAGAGATGGATGGAGGTGAGTTTGGGGGATGCCCCTCCCCGCAAGCCAAAGCTAGAGCCCTGGGTTCCGACAGGGGCTCCCTGTCGAGGGCTGGGGGTAGGGGTGACCCGCTAAGCTCTTTGGAAGTCAGGTCCCTGTGCATCTCTACCCTGCCTCAGCCCTTCCCCTTCTTCTGAAGGCCCAGTTCCTAAGGCCTCCTCTGGGCAGGCACAAAGTTGCAATGTACTTCAAAGGAGATCCTGCACTGGGCACCATGTCCCTTTTCAGCAAACAGGCCTAGAAATAATCTTGGTACGGTTGACCGTTGGTGGAACACCTACTGTGTGCTACCTCTGACCATTGGTGGAACACCTACTGTGTGCTACCTCTGACCATTGGTGGAACACCTACTGTGTGCTACCTCTGACCATTGGTGGAACACCTACTGTGTGCTACCTCTGACCATTGGTGGAACATCTACTGTGTGCTACCTCTGACCATTGGTGGAACACCCACTGTGTGCTACCTCTGACCATTGGTGGAACATCTACTGTGTGCTACCTCTGACCATTGGTGGAACACCTACTGTGTGCTACCTCTGACCATTGGTGGAACATCTACTGTGTGCTACCTCTGACCATTGGTGGAACACCTACTGTGCTCCAGCTCTGACCATTGGTGGAACACCTACTGTGCTCCAGCTCTGACCATTGGTGGAACACCTACTGTGCTCCCGCTCTGACCATTGGTGGAACACCTACTGTGTGCTCCAGCTCTGACCATTGGTGGAACACCTACTGTGCTCCAGCTCTGCCACTTGTAGAAACTCTAACACCTGTGAACGTTGTCATTGTCTCACAGAAGATGGCACAGAAGAAGGAATGTGAAGAAACTGGCCCTGGAGGCTGGGGAGATGGCTCAGCCATTAAGAGTACTTGCTACTCTTCCAGAAGACCAGCGTACTGTTCCCAGCATCCATGTGGAGGCTCACAACTGCCTGTAACTCAGGGAACCCGATACCCTCTTTTGGCCTCTATGAGCAACTGCATGCTCATGTGCAGACACACACACACACACACACACACACACACACACACACACACACATATTCTCTCTCTCTCTTTTTAAAATGTTTTAAGAAAAAAAGAAGCTGTCCCAAGGCACGAACTAAGAAGCATCAGAACTGAGACTCAGACGCATTATATGACCCCACAGCCACTCGCTGGCTCTCCCTTAGACCCATCTCTACCCTTCAGAGCCTACGCCCCTGGAGATCCCTGCTGCTGTCCCAGAATTCAGCCCCTCTAATGCCAGTGCCCACAATGGGGGAGGGGCAGGAGACCTGGAGAAACCCAAGTCAGCACCTGGGTCACTGAGAGGCCAGTTTAGCCAAGAACTATCGGACCTTCTGCCCTGCTTCAGTTACCTAGGACAGGGAGCCATTGTCCCTAGAGACCTCAGTCATCATCCCTGGAAGGTCCATCCCTTCCCTTAGCCCCTTACGGCTTCTCTTAGGGGTTCTTTCTTTTCTCCTAGGGCACTCAGGTGTTTTTTTCAGTTCCTTGAAGTCTGTCCCGCCTCTCAAGGTGCCCTACACTCCGTGGACGGGATGACACTTGATGGTGGGACACAGTTGACCTAAAGCTGGCGTTTCATAGCTATCCACTCTGTCCGGAGAGACTTCAGTTGATGGATGGCAGAGAAAATGTCAAGAATAAATCCAGCCTGCATCTGTAACCCCTCCTGATGTTTGAGGGAAAAGCCCAGTCAAGGTCTCAACGCTCAGACTGGGTGTGGTGGCACCCACCTGCAATCCCAGCACTCGGGAGGTAGAAGTGGGCAGACCTTAATGAGCAAGGCCAGTCTGGTTTACATAGTGAGTTCTAGGGCAACCAAGGCTACACAGTGAGATCCTGTCCTTACCCCCCACCCCCACCCCCACCCCAAAAACCCTAGGAAGAGGCAGGACTATATGGAAGAGAAGCAGTGAGAAGACAAAACCTCTGGTTTAGGGTGAAATAATCGAGCAAAGGTGGGTAGCGCCTGACTCTGAGCCTGGACAGCATCCTTGTAGCAAAAAAAAAAAAAAAAAAAAAAAAAAGGGAGAGGGAACCAGGAAGTTCTGCCCCGGTTCAGCCCTAAGGGTGCACTCATGGGGATTATGTTTTCTTCCAGGGCCATACCCCGCCCTTGTTTGAGTCCCCTGGATTGAGTTTAGACCAGAACTGTAGTGACAACATGGTAGGAAATGACCCAAGAGTTGGGACAATGCTTCATGGAACACTGGTCTTGAGAGTCTGCTCCACCTTACCCTCCAGTGAGTCACCTAATTTAGGCTAAGCCCCAAGCCTTAAAGCTCTCCTTTTCTGCACCCAGCACATCTGGATCCCAGCTTAAGCACAGAAAAGGGTAGGGAGGGTTAGGGGCCCCCTCAAGGGGAAAGGAAGTGGTGGGAAGAGGGGAGGGTGACTTGTATGAGCTGGCTTCCAGCCTCTGCTCGGTGGAATCTAATTCAGTCCCTGAACCTGGCCTCATTTCTTCCCTCAGGCCCTTCTCAATCCAACTACCCCATCCCTCCCCAAGCATCCCCCTCCTGATCTGCAACTAACTTCCAAAACTTAGTATCTTTCGGACCTGATCCTTGCCAGTCTCTAAGTGACCCCCACACTGCCCTCAAGCCAACCTCCTGCCTGTGACCCTTTCTTGAAGGTGCTTTGCCTTGAGAGGAAGTGACCTGTGACCTGAATAAACTTTTGTTACCACAAACAGGCTTCTATAGCTTCTCCTTCTTAAGAAAGAAGAGGGGAGCTGGCGGTGGTGGTGCACGCCTTTAATCCTAGCACTCGGGAGGCAGAGCCAGGTGGATCTCTGTGAGTTCGAGGCCAGCCTGGTCTACAGAGTGAGAACCAGGACAGGCACCAAAACCACACAGAGAAATCCTGTCTTGAAAAACCAAAAAAGAAAGAAAGAAAGGGAGAGTGTGTGCCAGAGAGATGGCTCAGCAGGTAAGAGCACTGACTGTTCTTCCAGAGGACCTGGGTTCAATTCCCAGTACCCACATGGCAGCTCACACTCATCTGTAACTCCAGTTTCAGGGCATCTGATGCCCACTTCTGGCCTCTGAGGAAACCAGGCATGCATGTGGTATATCGGCAAAATACTCATACACATATTTTTTAATAATTTATTTTATTTTTTATTTTATGTGCATTGGTGTCTGTGTGAAGGTGTTGGAACTCCTGGAGCTGCAATTACAGACAGCTGTGAGCTACCACATGGGTGCTGGGAATCGAACCCAGGTCCTCTGGAAGAGCAGCCACTGCTCTTAACTGCTAAGCCATCTCTCCAGCCCATCATATATGTATTTTTAAAATAATACATAAATGTCAGAGGGGGGCGCATTTGGTCACTCAGAGGGCTGAGGAAACTCGTAAATATATTCTGAGGTAACCAGTTCATCTTCAGCACTTCTTTCTCTGTCTCCTGATGTCTGCACACCCAGGGCGGCGTTCTAGGCAACAGCACCTCCATTTTGTTTTGGTTTTATGTATTTTACATATATGGGTGTTTGCCTGCATGCATGTAAGCACACCATGTGCATGCAGTGCCCATGGAAGCCAGAAGAGAGCATATGATCCTCCAGAGCTGGAGTTCCACATGGTTGTGAGCCTCCATGTGGGTGCTGGGAACCAGATCTGGGTCCGCCTCAGGAGCGACAAGTGCTCTTAACCTCTGAGCCATCTCTGCAGCCCCAGGACCCGTGTTCTTAATTATTCTTGCATGTGTGCATGTTGGTGAGCAGAGATAAGCACCGCACAAAGTTTGAGGCAAACTTTGTGGAGTTTACTTCACTCGGATACCAGGGATCAATCCCAGGTCATCAGGCTTGACATCGAGCACCTTTACCCCCTAAGCCATCTCACTGGCCCAGGATCTAAGTTTTTTAATAAAAATCCAGGGACTTTTCTGGCCCACCGGAGTGCAGCCTGTCTGCCCTTCACACATACATGTGCAGACAGTTACATGTACTGTGCACAAAATCCTGAAAGTACACCTATATTTAATTCTTGTAAATATGTGTGCATTTGCACATGTCTTAAACCAGAATGAAACTCCTTGAGGAAAAGACTATTTTTCTCCCATGATATAATCCCAGTTCTAATAATAGTCCTGGTTATGTAACAGATGTTCATAGAAATAATGACATTTAATGAACACATATTTGCAAAGAAATGCATACTAATATATCCATATATGCAATGCCTATGCATACAAATGTGTCTATACAACTCAATGTTACCCACATGTATATATACTTGTTTCTTTTTTTTTTTTTTTTTTTTTTTTTTTGGTTTTTTCGAGACAGGGTTTCTCTGTGTAGCTTTGCGCCTTTCCTGGAACTCACTTGGTAGCCCAGGCTGGCCTCGAACTCACAGAGATCCGCCTGGCTCTGCCTCCCGAGTGCTGGGATTAAAGGCGTGCGCCACCACTGCCCGGCTGTTTCTTTTTTTTTATTTATTTATTTATTTATTTTTTTTTTGAGATCAGGTCTCACTATGTAAAGCAAGGTAGCCTCGAACTCACAGAGATTTGCATGTGCTGGGACTAAAGGCGTGCTCCACCACACCATAATGAATCTTTTTTTACAGCCTTTTTATGTAGAATTTATTTGTTTTTTATTTTATGTTCTTTGGTGTTTTGCCTATATGTATGTCTGTGTGAAGGTGTGGATCCCTTGGAACTGGAGTTAGAGACAGTTATGAGTTGTCACGTGGTGTGGCTGGGAATTGAACCCTTGTCCTCTGGAAGAGCAGCTAGTATTCTTAATCGCTGAGCCCTCCGGTGAAGCATCTTTGCACACGAATTTTTCCAATTTAATGAAAACTCTCAAGGCCCCTAGCCCAGGCCCAGCTGCCACCACCAGAAATATCCACTAGATGGCAGCCTCTCCCCGGCGCCTGTACGCCTAAAACTTGCCAGAGAGGACGCTTTCCCCACTATAGACACCATTCTTGGTGTTAGGTGTACAGAGTCTGCCCCCATCACCTTCAGCTGTTTTGTGAGCGCGTCCTCGGTCCCCAAAGTCTGCAATGTTGACCCTCTTCAAAATCAAGTTCTCCCTTTTCCCTCAAGCTTTCAGGCTTCTATTGGATGGGCGGATTCCCCCTGGAATCTCCAGTTCCGTCCAGTCCTCAGATCAACTCGTGTGTGTGTGTGTGTGTGTGTGTGTGTGTGTGTGTGTGTGTGTGTGTGTTTGAGTGACAGAGAGAGGCTTGGCTAAGCCCCACACCCTCGATTCCGACCAGTGTGGAGGAGAGAGCCCTAGAACCTTATTAAGCAGAAGCGGCCAGAACAGCGTCCTCGTTATAACCACGGTGATGGGGTCGGTGCCTTTATTTAGCACACATGTGTCTCTCACACACACCTGTACATACAATTTTCTCCACACACACCCTGCCCTGAACGGGGGAGAAACGCAGCCAGGGTTAGCCAAAAGCACAGGAACAGCCCACCCCGAAGGTCGGAGGCCAGGACTCAAGCTTGGGAGAGGCTTGATTCGTATTAATCCTGCAGGTCTGCCTCCCAACGTCCAGGTGGGCGCAAAATGGAACTCACTTGCTACACCTTGAGCCAACTTCAACTCCCAGAGGTGGGCGCTGGGGGTAGGGTGGTGGTGCACAGGGCATCTCCCACCTCCAGGCCTGGGCCTCTCTGGTTCGGCTCTCCACGAGCAGCACACAGCTGCTGTGAGCAGACTGGTGAAGAAGGCTCGGAAACCCGTGGGGTTGCGGAGCCGGGAGTGCCAGCAGCCGCTCGGCTCCCCCGTCCTCCTCCCCTCTGCTCCCTCGGGAGCGGCGGGAAATTATTTATTAAAACACCGCCCGCGCTCTCATTTATTTGCGGTGAATAATCCTAGGCATCTCAGCGCGTTTATTAAACCTTTCCCGTCCCCGCGCCCGCATTACTTTAATAATAAATCGCGTGTCACTTTCCGGCGACATTATTAAACCCCGTCCGCTGCGGCAGAGGCGGGGTGCGGGGAGGATGAAGGCGGTGGGCCGCCGCGGCGCGTCCTTCCACTCCAGGCTTCAGGGCCCAAACCCTCGAGGCGGCAGAGGGGGAAACTGAGGTGTCAAGGAGGTAACCCCTTATAGAGTCTGCCCACGCGACAGATTTCGGGTTTGGGCGAAGAGTCAGCCTGTGCTCTGCAGGTGGGTGAGAGGAGACAGGCAAGCCACAGAGGCACCTTGGAGCTCCCACCGAGCGAAGAACAAGCTACGATGGACGCAGGGACCCAGACCCAGGTCCCCTCTCACAGGGGGAGCGGACCTTCTTGAGATCACACAGCAAGATGCTCGCCAGCTCGACCCAGATCTCCTACTCCCTTGCAGTTCGTTGCAAGTGTGGGGCCCAAACAGCGGAGCACGACCACCGGGGACCACCGTGAGAACCCTATTGGAAAAGTGGCCGCCGCCAGGCAGAAGCTGTTGAAAACGCAGTGCATACACGCTGGAAGGGTGGCCAGCCCCGAAGATGGGGTTCCCGGCCACGCCCCTCCCAGGGGGCCCAGCAGCTTGCGTTGGGTCCCACAAAGCAAACGCAGACGCTGAGCCAAATGCGGTCCCTCCCCGAGGTGGCGCCAGCTCCGGGAGGCTCCGGGGCGTAGGAGGTTGTCGCTCTCCACACACAGCATCTTGGCCTGATGACTAACTCCAACCTACCCTCAGACAATCTCATAAGCTCCTCCGTGTCCCTGGGCTAGGTCCAGAGAATAGAAGGGGAGACTTAGTCCAAAGAGCGCTTTTGTGAAGGACTTCAAATCAGATAAGACAGGTCATCGCTGGGACAGTTGGAAATAGGGTTACTATGACTTTGGGGTTCAGCCGGGAAATGGGAAGGAAATGAGGGAGCAGAGGAAGGGTGTGGCTAACACGGGTTCCCCAACCACTCAGTTTAAACGTTCATATTGGGATCCCACTCACATAGATCTGTTTCCCCACTCTGCCTGGGGAGGAGATGAGAATAAGGACTGGGGAACTGGTAATCTATCCCTATACCAACGGGGTAGGGGATAACTTCTGCCCTCCCTCCAACCAGACGACTCTAGGCTCCCTCACTAGAGGACAGGAGAGGGCAGTATAGGCCTGAGCGCAAGCCTTCTTTCCCAGAGCAGGCCTGTGTTTAGGGCTTGTATCACTGGATGCCGGAGTCCTCCTGTTGGAGTGAGATGCCACTCAGGGGTGTCTGGTCTCCATGTGCACATCTGTCAGAACTATTGCAGCAGCGTGGCTCTGTTTGACTATTTTTTATTGGTGCCCACTGAATCTAGTCATTTGCCAGGTGGGCTTTATCCACTGGAGGGGTGTAAGACATGGGCTGACCCCTCTCCCGCTGCACTGAACTAAGTCGGTTCTACTGTGCTCACACTGCAGAAAGGACTACACTTGGTAAGTGTCCCTGGGAACTCGGTGAGGGAAAGCGTCCAGAAGATGAGTTTTGAGAAAAGGTAAACTGAGGCTACAGCGAGCATTAAACAATCCATGAAAGGACCCTGCTCGCCCTTTCCAGTCTTCTCCACCACATCTTCTCAACAGCAGGGGTGGATACCATATCCACCTACACCCACAAATCGGAGATCTGGACCTAGTAGTAGTCCTCTTCACTTTCTGCCTCTTCCTCGGGAACCAAACTAAGTGACTGCAGCTGGGAGAATCCTGTGGCGTTCAGCTGGTCTGTGAACATATGTGATGAAGGAGAAAGATCAGAGGGGGCCCAGACAAAGCAGACACAGCTCAGGGTGTGGGGAAGCTACGCTTGTGGGGCACAACATTCCCATGCAGACTGCTCCTTACACGAATTCAAGGGTCCTAATACACCCCATCCTCCTGATGCCCAGAGCCCAGAGCTTGGGGCCCCCTTACCTGGTGTGAGCACTGTCAGGGTAGCAGAGGCTTCCACTTGGCCCAGGGCATTCCGGGCAAGGCAGCGGTAGGTGCCTTCATCACTAGGACGCAAAGCCTGAATCTGTAGCCAGCCGGTCACCTCAAACTTCTGAGGTCCACCCCTAAACTGGAGCCAGATGTGCTGTCAGCAAGATCATTTGGGGAAGCCCTAGGTTTCCCGAGAGTATGCCCCTGCTCCCTGTTCCTACCTGTACAGAGATATGGGGGTCATCCCCTGGCAGCTGGATGTCCAAGCCATCTTTCCTCCACTCAATGGAGGCCATGGGATAGGCAAACACCTCACAACCAAAGATCACATCCTGTCCCGTCACATTCCAAATATTGTGAGGCTGTGATAGGATCTGGGGCTCTGGGGCAGGGGGATGGGAGGGTGAGGCTTGAGAACAGGAAGCTGTATCCAGCTCAGCAAGAACACAATTTACACGTTAATGCGCACATGTTTAGGGCAGAACACACACAACTCATGCCGAGGTGAACACACGTCTGCAAAGAAAATATTCCACAAGCACAGGTCCAGACAAATGTAGGTGCAGATACACACAAGAGCGCAAAAGCAGGAACAGAGATGCACAGGTACACGGAGCAGTGTGCAAATTGCACAGACTTGCCTACAGACCCATCGCTTAGCTGAGCAACCACACTCTGTCCTGGACTGCTCCCCTGTCCTCACTCTACCCTGGGGCCCCTTTCCTGCGGGCTGTGTAACCAACACCTCTCTCCCCTCCTTCCCCTTTTCTAAGCAGGCCCAGTTCCCAAAGGCCTGAAGAGCAGCCACATTCCAAATGTCGTGAGAATGTGACACGGTCTGGGCTCTGAGCGGGTGGAGGTGGGACCAGTGCCGAGGCAGGGGAACCTGAAACCACCTTGTTGCACCGGGGAAACTGGTGGGACCCCCTAGTGGCGCGTTTGTTTTTACTGCAACTGCAGCCCAGCTAGACTTCATTAGGTGGAGGCTGAGGAAGTGAGAGCCGCCAAAGAAAACCTCAGTCTTGAACATCCCCCAACCCCAAGGATGAGGGGCGACAGAAAGCAAGAAGCCATCTTCCTTTCAACTAATCCCTAAATGCAAGAGAAAAGGGAGAGGCGGGAGCTGTGGTTAACAGGCTGTAAAATCCCTCTGCCAGGGCTCCAGCAGTCTGGGCAAAGTCTCGGGGTGGGGGGCGGGGGGTTGTCTTGGGGTCTTTTCAGTTCTGACCCAGCTATTGGCTATATGCCTGTTCCCTCGGAGGGCTGGTCCCTGCCAGTCTGGTTCTCAGGCAGCTCATTACATTAAACCTGCCACAAATCTCGACCTGCGTTTTAGTTGGCAGCCTTTGGAGGCTCTCGGGCTTACTCATCTTTTCTCTCTGCTGACCAATCCTGTCGGGGATCGGGGAGCAGTGCTTTTAGGACGCCCGAGTCCTGGTACAAAGAGCCCTGGGCTTGCGTACCCGATTCACAGGGCCCGGGATGCACCACAGTGAGGTTAGCGTCGGGCCGAGCGCGGGCGGCCTCCTGCAGGCGGCAGATCTGCGCGTAGGTACGGCCGTCGGAACCACACAGCGGGCGCTGCGAGCGACAGGCACACAGCGGCTCCGGCACCTCTCCTCGGCTCAAGTCACCGCCCGCGTCCAGCCTGCACTCGAGCTGCTCGCCGCAGCGCCCGTAGAAGTTGGCGCTGGGGTCCAGATCGCAGAGCTGGCCCTCCAGGTTGGCGCACTCCCAGCAGCAGCCGCACGCATCCCGCACCCGGCCTGCTAGGCAGCCCCGCGGCGCAGCGCACTCTTCTGGCCGGCAGGGAGCACAGCCCTCGCCCTCGGCTAGTAGCCGCAGCCAGCCTCGCCGCAGGTAATCAGTCCCTGTGGACCGCCTCGCGCTAATGGGGAGCGGGGTCCACACCACCAGCAGTAATAGTAGTAGCAGGGGCAGCGCCAAGGTAGGTGCAGCATGGTTAGCTGGAAGCCCTTTGAGCACTCGGGGCATCAGCGCGTAGGTGGCACCCTGCCAGGAGAGGGAAGCCAGGTCCGGAGGTCAGAAACAAAGCCAGTTCGAAAAGATCAGCCTCACTGCTCCTCGTACAAAAGCTTGCTGCTAACACTGCCCTTTCCTCTGCTACCTTAGAGCCAACTAGAAGCCCCAACAAAGTGTCTGGTTACTCCCTGGGGATTATGCCAGTTGATTGATCTGGTCTTGGGGGATAGAGAGTGAAGAGAGGAGGGGTGATAAAGCTCCGGATATGGTCCCTAACACCCATGCACGTATACACACATCCACGCACACATGCACGCGCGCGCACACACACACACACACACACACACACACACACACACACACACACCAGCACCCTCTCCATAAACCACCCAACTTTGATGCACCATTGCCCCAGAGGTGTATAAAACTACACCTGAAGTAAGTTCAGGGTGGGCTGCTGATGATGGGGGAGTCCCAGCGACTCACCTAGTGCCTTGAACTAGGCCCTTCGTAACAGCTGTGATTTCCAGTCCTAAAGAACCGGTAGAGGAACGAAAAGAGTTGTATGCACGCCAGCCAGACCCGCTAGCCACCTCTGCTTTGGTCGAGAAGCGCCGGCAGCCCACCGACTAAGATTCAAAGGGGAACTCCTCCGCCCCTCTCTCCGCCCCCAGACGTCGAATACCCGCCTTCTTCCCAGGTTCTGAGGCCGATAATTTTATCCAGTCACAGAGACCCTCCCTGGGCCTTCTACTTCCACCCTAGCCCAAAGTCACAGTGAGTGCACAGAGCAGCCGCAACCAGACACCGAAGCTGGGAAAGCAAGGGTGTGAGAACTGGGGACGAAGAGTAGGGGTGGGAATAGCGGAGGAGCTCGAACTGTTGGCTGAACCCCTAGGTCCTGTCTCATCTGATTTAGTTCCTGAGAGCGGCTAACAGCTGCATGCATAATGGGAAGAAGGAAGGGGTTCTGTTGCTAAGAAAGTTTGCGTTGATGTATGGGCACTTCTGGAGGGCAGGCCCAGGGCCGGCTTCCTCCGGGGACAGTGTGCAGCTGTGCCCACCCAGTTTCTCCACCGGGCGCAGACTAGTCTATAAGCGTTTCCATCTGCCATCCCACATCTGGCCACCTTCCGCCCACCATAGGGCAGGTGCTTGAGCCAGCGAGGAGCCTGGTGATTAGAGGTCGGAACTGGCTAGCGGCCGCAGAGAGGCCGGCGGGCAACTCCCCGTAGGGCGTCTCTCGGGGTCCGGATTACAGGTTGCCAATTTGAGGCTCTCAGGGCCAAAAGTGTTCAGTCTGGAGACCGCCACCAACGCCACGGTGGCACTTTGGGCTGGGGGCAGGAAGCAGAGCATCCCCGGAGGCCCGCCCACCACCCTGAAAAAGGCAGGCTCCGCCCCTAAACAGCTTCCAGAAGCGGCAATCCTCCCGGGGTAGGAAACCCGGTTTTCTGGCAAGGGAGGGGCGGGGCTTGTCTAGGCTCCGCCCAGGAGGTGTAACGGGGCCTGAGTGCGCGTGCGCACGGGGCCCGCCGCGGCCCGGCTCTCTAGTGCGGCCTGAGGCCCTCCTCTTGTCGCGCGGGTCTGAACACCACCAAGCCCTCCTCAAAGGAGCGTTCCGTCCGCACAGACGCCGCTCCTGGCCAGAGGGTTTCTGACGAAGGTGGGCGAGAGCTGTCCACCGACCACCCCAAACTCCGAGGGGACGGGAAACAAATTTCACGCGAGGTTTCGGAACTGTCGCGAGAATCGGAACGGGAAACTAGGCGTTCAAAAGGAAAAGCCCGCGGGTTTTAAGCCAGGAAAGAACGAGAACAGGCAGGTGCTGATGGTGGTACTAGGCAGTCCCTTGGCTGGAGGACAAATAGTGTTGACCTGGGAGCAGAAGTGAACCGACGAGGGTTGCAGAAGGTTCTGGAAAAGAGGCTTGCCTAGCGGAGGACGGAGGCACTGGGGGATGTCCCTAGCTGTGACTGACAGTGGCCTTGGGGCGGCGATCGTCCCCCCCGCCCCCGCCCCGAGGTAGAGTGGGAGCTGTCAAGGAGATCTAAAGGACTGTGGGCGTCCAGCGCTAGGAGCCACTGTCAAAACCACAGCGTCAGGGTCCCAGGCGCTCCCTCCACCTTATCGTTCCCGGTGTTTGCTATTAGTCTTTGCCATGCATTGCGCCCCTAGTAGAAACCACCCCTGGTTCACTACTGTATTTTATGACTCTCTACCCCCGCGACTGGCTGCTAAGTAAGTTCTTGGGAAGCATTTGTGCACTAAACGTGAAAGACTCCCCGACTCTGAAGATGACTTTTAACTGAATTTTCTGTCACTAATGAGAGGCTAGGGATTAAATCGACGGAGAACGAGCGCCCTCTGGTGGGTTTGCAGCAGCGGGGACTAATCACAATTCATACTGCCTATACTAGGTCTCCTCTGTCACTTTGAAAACCTTCCTACTGTAACTTTTGCGTAGCCGATGATTAAACCCCGGGCCTTTTATATGTTAAGTCAGAGCTATGTCCCTTAGCTGCAGTTCCAGCCCTGAATTAATAGTTTAGAAGGGATTTGTTCGCATAAGAATTTGAAAGCCTAGCTAGCGATATGCTCATCCTCTGACACTTTACCCATTGCGACTCTTTATTTATTTATTCATTCATTCATTTATTTATTTGTTTGTTTGTTTGTTTTTTGTTTTTCAAGACAGGGTTTCTCTGTGAAACAGTCCTGGCTATCCTAGAACTCACTCTGTAGACCAGGATGGCTTCGAACTCACAGAGCTCCACCTGGCTCTGCTTCCCGAGTGCTGGGATTAAAGGCGTGCGCCACCACCGCTTCGCGCGGCTCTAAAACACCTTTAAACAACAATGGTGTACAATAGAAGTAGCAAAAGAATTTGCGTTACTTATGCTTTAAACTTGACTTGGTTTGACCAGCTTCCTATTGTTGGCCAAAGGAAAGTATTTCTAGTACATAGTCACTACCAGACAGCATCCTTTGCATGTCCAGGAGGGAGGCAAGATTCAGATGAACTCCTGATGGTTAATCTTTTTCTAAAAGTTATTATTGTGTTGTGTCTATCATGTGTGTGTATATGAGTGCAGGCACATGCATGCCACTGCACATGTTTGGAGCTCAGGGGATAATTTTCAGGACTCAGATCATCAGGCATCCTTACCCGCTAAACCATCTTGCTGTTCCCTAATCTTTTTCTATATTTATTTTTGTGTTTGTGCATGGTCAAGTGTATATGTACACACTATGTGCACATGCATAGAAGTCAGAGAACACCCTGTGGGAGTGCTCTCTTCTGCCGCTTTGTGAGCCCTAGGACCTGAACTCAAGCCATCAGGCTCTGAGCCGTTGCTCTAAACCCCACAATTTTTTTTTTAATATGATAGTGGCACATGCCTGTAATCCCCGAACTCAGGCAGGAGGATCAGGAGTTCAAGGTCATCTTTGACTGCACAGGGAGTGTGACATCCAGCTGGGCTACACAATACCCTGTCTCCAAAAACAAACAACAGGAAAAACTCTTGGGACTACTTGGGAGGACTCACTTTATGGCCTCTACTTCATGAACTTTGTTTTGGTACAGTTATTGAAAATAGTGGGGTATCATTTTGAGGAGAAAGTGAAACACATGGTCTACCCTGACAGAATAGATACAGATGAACTGTGCTTCCTATAAATATTAGAATCAATTAAGTCAGAAAGCCTCGAGATAGATAATTAAGATGAAATGCTTTGTATTGACCTACGATGACAAATTGGTGCTCTCATTAAAGCAGAAAATAAGATTAAAATAAGTATATAGATACTGACCACAGCTATATAAAGATATCATAAATATCAGTAAACACCCTGAGAGAATTTTGAATGAGGTTGAGTGTAATGCTCACTATCCTTTATTTTGTAAGATTATTTTTATAATGAAAGAGTAGAAGCCAATCTCCCATACCACCCCCAAAAAATGAATAGAGACTATTTTTTAGGTAAATTAGAATGTTTAAATAAATATAGAAAGTTGAGTTGGCCAGATAGGAAGATAAATATTGTAATTTAGCTACAAGTAACATTACAAAATGAAACTAGAATAGCCAGGAGCTGGCTTCTGTAAAACCTAGGCATTCAGACAAGTTGAATGGGTTTTAAGACATCTAGACAAACACCAGGCTAATGATTTCTTTAGTTTATCCTTCTTCCTCCATCTCAAGGCAGTATCTTTCTGTCACCCACACCTAGCTTTACTATCTCCTCTTCTGCTTTTGACCACCTGATGACCAGTTTTTGTAAGAATAACGTTAGAAGGAATATTTAAAGTAGTCTATGTTTATTTAAAATTTTTTTGTTGTTTTTGTTTTGTTTTGATTTTTTGAGACAGGGTTTCTCTGTGTAGTTTTGGTGCCTGTCCTGGGTCTTGTTCTGTTAGACCAGGCTGGCCTCAAACTCACAGAGATCCCAAGTGCTGGGATTAAAGGCGTGCGCCACTGCCACCCAGCCCATTTATTTAAAATTTAAATAATTCTGTGTAAGTGGTGTGTGTGTGTGAGCACAGATGCACACATACTATTGCAAGTAAGTGGAGGCCAAAGAACAACTTTTGAGAGTCTGTTTTCTTTCTCCTACCATCGGATGTGGGGATTGAACTCAGCCTGTCAGGCTTTACCGCAAGTACACACAGCTTTTACACACCGAGCCATCTCACCAGCTTGCCTTCCTACATTTGTTGTTCCAGCTCCCTTTTTTCTCTTTAGACAGGATCTCACTATGTAGTCCTGAATGACCTGGAACTTGCTATGTAGAACAGGCTGGCTTCAAATTCACAGATAATCACTGTGGAATTATCCTCTTGTACACTGTAAAGATTTGTCATTCGAATTGGTTTAATAAAACGCTGATTGGCCAGTAGCCAGGCAGGAAGTGTAGGCAGAGTGGAGTCAGGAGCCACTAGCCAGATGCAGAGGAAGCAAGATGAGAATGTTGGACTAAGAAAAGGTACCAAGCCACATGGCTAAACACAGATAAGAATTATGGGCTAATTTAAGTGTAAGAACTAGTTAGTAATAAGCCTGAGCTACTGGCCAAGCATTTATAATTAATGTAAGCCTCTGTGTGATAATTTGGGAAGTGGCTGCCAGGTATTTGGGAACAAATGGGCAGGAGAGAAAGGTCCGTTTACCGACAATGACAGCTCGTTCCTCAATACACCCTTTATTTTGTTTCCCTTCCCCCTCCACTTACCCTCTCCCCACTGTGTGGAAACATAACTAAGACAATCCCTAGGCTGGGGATATAGCTCAAAGGTAGAGCCCTTGCTGTGAATGGCACTGAAAACTAAATTCTCTGAGACAGTCCCTGGAAGGAAGGAAGCCATCTTCCTGAGAGCCCTACCAAGACCACATGGGGCAGGAAGAGATCTTGTACTCCACATGTCTGTAAGGTCTGTTTGAGACAGGCTCACATCACGCCTCCAACCTTTGCTCTTACGATATAATGCAGTCTAGCCTCTTGTCCCTGGCTGTCAGCACACAGGCTGCTCATCCTGGAGTTACGGTAAAAGACCATAAACCATCAGGCAGCCTCCATCAAAGAGCCCAAGAAGCCAGAAAGTCCCCCAAATGGGTGGACACTGTCATGCTGGCCAAATATAAAGAGTTTGCTCCCTGTGACGAGAACAGGTTCTACACGTGTGCTGTCTTTACAGCCTAGCATCTGCACGTCAAGAACACTGCAGGGGGTCGGCTCCATGACCAAGACCTAGGAAGGACATAGAGAACCACTGTCAAGCCTGGCCGTTCCAGCAGACGCTCTGAGACTGGGTCCTCCAAGCCCTGAAGGGGCGGGAAATGACAGAAAGGGACCATGATGGGGTGACACACTAACACCCCAGGTAAAAAAATGACAGAATTGTCAGACAGGCGGCAGCTGCCAACAAGAATCAGTGGAGCAAGCCACCATGGTAGCACACAGCTTTAGTCCCAGCACTCAGGAGATGGGGCAGGCAGACCTCTGTGAGTTCAAGGCTAGCCTGGCCTACAGAGTTAGTTCAAGGACATCCAGGGCTATACAGAGAAAACCTGTCTCAGGGTTTAAAAAAAGCACTAGAACAAAGAATTCTGGGTCCATAAATTCCCTCATTCAAAACAAGTACATATAATGGAGTCTAATGTTGTCTTCTGAGGAGAGTTGGGAAGTAAGTTAACATTCAAGCTTCTCCTGAACTGACTGTCCCACTGGCTGAAACTAAAAAGCCCCAGGTAACTGCATTCAGATCTCCAAGCAGGAAAGGGTGGGTGCTTTGCCAAGCATTGGTTATGTCATCTGTAGATTTTAGGCAACCAGATCCAGGGAAAATCCTGATCCCCGCAGAGCACCTGATTATAACCATTCAACACTGAGTGTGTTCATAAGTTTGTAAGCCTCACATGTGAACATCTCCGGCTTCACAAAACCGGGGTTCTCCATGCCTTTTCTGTCAACTCTCCCCTAAGGCAAGGCTTAGGAAGAGAGGTGGCAATCTGAACAATGCTCAGCAAAACCGCTCAGTGTAGTCCAAGTGGCAGATCTGTAGAATCCCATCCCTGTTGTCCTCACAAAGAATGCAGAACTGTGGGGCTTTGAATAAGAGACTGAGGCCTCCTGGGACCTAGGGCTTGGATTGCGGTCACATTTCTCTCTGCAGAGTCTAAAAGTAATGTAGTTGGATCACAAGAGACAAGGCTGCTATGATCCAGATCTTGTGCTTGGGGAGCTAAGCTCACAAAAGTCCACCTACTTTTGTCTGACACTGGGTGGAGCTAGAGACCCCAAAGTCTAGGAAGGGCCTCTTAGGAGACATTATGTTAAATTACAATGTGAGTTTGTTTCCTTGAGGCTACGAGGTCTCGCAGAGGACCTGAGTTTGGTTCTCAGCACTTCTGTCAGACTACTCACAACCACGTGCAACTCCACCTCCAGGGGAATCTGCTGCCCTCTTCTGGGCTCCAGTTTCAACTGCACTCAGACATAAGCACATAATTAAAATTAAAAATAAGTCTGTGGGGGAAAAGTCTAGACTCCCAGAATTAGCTTTGCTAGTAACAGTTACTATCTAAACTGTTTCTTCTAAAAAAACTAGGGAGCCGAGTAGGGGTGGCGCACGTCTTTAATCCCAGCATTTGGGAGGCAGAGGCAGGTGGATCTCTGAGTTCAAGGCCAGCCTGGTCTACAGAATGAGTTCCAGGATGGCTAGGGCTACACAGAGAAACTCTCTTAGGGTTTCTATTGCTGTGAAGAGACACCATGACCACAGCAACTCTTATAAAGAAAAACATTTAATTGAGGTGGTGGCTTACAGTTTCAGAGGTTTAGTCCTTTATCATCATGGTCGGGAGCATGGCCGTGTGCAGGCAGACATGGTGCTGGCTACATCTTGATCAAAAGTAACAGGAAGTGGAGTAAAACACTAGGTGGTATCTTGAGCATATATGAGACCTCAAAGCCTGCCTCCACAGTGACACACTTCCTCCAACAAGACCACACCTACTCCAACAAGGCCATACCTCCTAATAGTGCTATTCCCTTTGGGGGCCATTTTCTTTCAAACCACCGTAGAAACCCTGTCTCATAAAATTTAAAAAAAAAAAATGGAGTGAACTCAGCCTTCAAACACACTGAATTTGTCACTGGGTTTTTAAAAATAGGTATCTTTTATTATTTAAAAAATTTTTATTTTATGTTCATTAGAGTTTTTAATGCATACATATATGTGTGAGGGTGTCAGATCACCTGGAACTGGAGTTACAGGCAGGTGTGAGCTGCCATGTGGGTGCTGGGAATTGAACCCAGGTCCTCTGGAAGAGCAGCCAGTGCTATTAGCTGCTGAGCCATTTCTCTAGCCCCTGGCACAATGGTTGTTTTGTTTGCTGGTTGGTTTTGTTTTTTGATTATTTTGTTTTTATTTTATGAGACAGGGTTTCTCTGTATAGCCCTGACTATCCTGGAACTCGATTTGTAGCCTAGGCTGGCCTCGAATTCATAGAGATCCATCTGCCTCTTCCTCCTAAGTACTGTAATTAAAGGACTGTGCCACCATAGCCTGGCTCTAGCACAGTGTTTTTAAAGTTTTTCTGTAGGTGGAATTTTCCCATCCTGGGAGCCACTTCCAAATTACCACACAGAGGCTTAATGTCATTAATAAATGCTCAGCCAATAGCTCAGGCTTGTTGGTAGCTAACTCTTACACTTAAATCAATCCATATTTCTTATCTATACTTTGCCACATGGCTTAGTACCTTTTCTCAGTACATCATGCTCATCTTGCTCTCTCTGTATCTGCTAGTGACTCTCTGACCCCACCCTTCCTCATCCCATCATTCTCAGTTCGGCTTTCCCACCTAACTTTATCCTGTTCAGCTATTGGCCAGTTAGCTTGTTTATTAAACCAATCATAGCGACATACATTCACACAGTATAGAGAAGGATTATTCCACAGCATTTTTCCTTAACTACTAATATTTAAACATGGAGAAATGTATATAAAAACCCAGAATTTGGGGTCAGAATTGTCAGATCAAAACGTTTAGAGATGGCTTAAAGGGAACTCCCAGATAGTGCTGAGCTAAGCGGGGAGGGTGTGTGAGAAAAATCAGAGCTAATATCTAAGCTACTGGTGCTTGCCAGATTGTTTCAAAGATAAACAGCAAACAAAAATGGAGAATTGATCCCATTCAGCAGCAACCAAATGGGGACAGGAAGATAGCTCCGTGGTAAACTGCTTCCTGCAAAAACACCGAGATCTGAATTAAGTCTCCAACACTTAAGAAAAAGATCAGTCTTGATGGATCCCTGGGGCTCTCTGGTCACCCAGCTTAGTATAATTGGCAAGCACGAGGTACCATGGAGAGATTCTATCTAGAGGTGGGTGAGCAGGCAGTCAGAAAAGAGAAAAGAAAGGTGGATTGCTCTTGAGAAATAATTTCCAAGATTGGACTTCCTGGCATACAAATACAGGTAAGTATCGCCTGCTCTTTTGGGTAAAGCTGGTCTTCTCTAGCCTGCAGCAGTCTCTTCCTGGCCTGCTTCCCTCATTTATGATTCCTGCCTGCCCCTCTAGTGTGGTGGTAGATTGTGTACCCTAATAAAATTTGCCTGAAGATCAGAGAACAGAACAAGCCACTAGATTAAACACAGATGCCAGGCAGTGGTGGCACACACCTTTAATCCTAGCACTCGGAGGCAGAGATCCAGATGGATCTCTGTGAGTTCAAGGCCACATTGGGCTACATGAAATTAACTCAGTGTCGTATGAATCTTAAAGGTACTTATTAATAAAAACAAACCCAGAGCCAGGTATTGGGTCGAACTCTAGAAGATCAGAGAGACAGAACATGCCACAGCTACCTCACCTCGCCAGTTCCTCAGCTGATTCTGTTCCCTTCAGACTGGAAGCCTTTGTGTCCTCATCCGAATGGATCTCAGCTGAACTGCTGCTCAAAAGCCTGAAGCTTAACCAGCTAAAAGCTTCTTGTTCCTGGTCTTCATGCCTTATATACCTTTCTGCTATCTGCCATCACTCCCTAGGATTAGAGGCTCACTTCTTGGGATTAAAGGCATGTGTCACCATGCCTGGCTGTTTCCAATGTGGCCTTGAACTCACAGAGATCCAGAGGGATTTCTGCCTCTGGAATGCTAGGATTAAAGGCGTGTGTTACCACTGCTTATCCTTCATGTTTAATATTGTGGCTGTCCTGTTCTCTGACCCCAGATAAGTTTATTAGTGTGCACAATATTTTGGGGAACACAATACCACCACAACTCAATCTAGGAGAGAAACAGAGCCAGGCAGTGGCGGCACACACCTTTAATCTCAGTACTTGGGAATCACACGCCTTTAACCCCAGCAAGGTATATAAGGCATGAGGAGACAGGAACTAAAGGGTTTTTCAGGCTGAGGAGTTGGTGAGGTAAGAGGTGGTGGCTGTGGCTTGTTCCTTTGTCTCTCTGATCTTTCAGCGTTTACCGCAATATCTGGTACCAGGTTTTTTATTATAAGACCATTTTAGAATCCTTGGTGTTTATGTTCCTTGAGCTAGATGGTTCCTTCTGGTCTACCACTGCAAGAGTACCAACAGCTATCAATTAGCAAATAGTCACTTACAGGGGCCACCCACAGCAGCCACAACTTACATATACGAGCTTGTTTCAGACTTGTAAAAAGCCTGCAAGGTAAGACTATTAACTTTACCCTTTAGGTGAAAACTGAGGCCCAGATCCCTGGATAAGTTTGCCCACCATCAACACTAGAGAGCAACACAGCTAAGACTTGAACTTGGACCTGCCCAGGCCTGAGACACAACTCTCACATCTCACTATCCTGATGGGTACTTATCTGTCAACCTGCAGTTGGAATCAAAACTAAAGTGCATTTTCAAAATTGTATGTATTTATTTTATTTTAGTTGGTTGTTGTCTTTGAGATAGGATTTCTCTGTGTAGTCCTAGCTGTTCTGGGGTCCCTCTGTGGACCAGGCTAGCTGCAAACTCAGAGATCTGCCTGCCTCTGCTTCCCAAGTGCTGGGACTAAAGGCGTGGACCACAACTCTGGGTTATACTGCAGTACATTTTAAATAAAAATTTATTATGTGTAGTATGTGTCTATGTGTGGATATTAATAGGTTTTCTCTGTAACGTCATACTAGGTTTCTCTAGGATGCTGTAAGCCAGATCAAGCTGAATTGAAAAAGTAAAAGAACAGGTATATTTGAGTAAAGCAACTCCTGGGTGAGTCCTCCAAGCCCAGAGATCGGCCAAAGAAGTCATGTGTCCCAACTAAAGCAGGGAGCATATATACCCCGTAGGCGAGACAGACTTGTCTTCCACAAGCTGGGTTTGTGCCCAAGTGTGGTCCAAAACTGACTGCTTTAGGCGGGGTCTTGGGCTGCTGGCGACTTCAGGGGAGGAGCTGCTGAAGTCTCCAAGAATGCAGAACTGGGCTTTTTGGTGCCTTTGCTTTGTTGGATATTCTCTGAGAGGGTGGGATTTGGAGAGAGCAGAATCGGACTTTCCGGATCAAGCTTGGGTGAACTGGAGGTTCCACCCAAACAGATCTGTGCATGTGAATGCAGTTATCAACAGAAGCCAGAGATGTTGGATCCTTGGAGATGGAGGTGCAGTTATGGGACTGCTGGTGTGTGCTGGGAACCCAGCTCTGGTCCTATGGAAGAGCCTTGATACTCAACCACTGAACCGTCTCTGCAGCCCAGCAGTGGATGTTTATAAAGACTCCAAACTGCCATGCTGTGGAGCTGCAGGGATGCATGTGGCCAGATGGTAGGAAATGATGAAGTAGGAAGGTGATGAGGAACTTCGTGTAGGAAGGTGATGAGGAACTTCGTGGGCCACAGCTTCTCAGCACTAAGGCTTCAGGGCGGGAGCCTAGAGAGGTCTAGGGGTGTGGCTCAGTGGCATAGTTTACACGAGGCCTTGGATTTGGATCTTCAACACTATAGAAAAGTAAGAAAAAAGCAGGTAGGGAAAACCGTATCCTTATCTGTAGCTGAGCCTGGTGATGCGGGTCTCTAATCCTGCTCCATTCTTTTGCAGGTGGGATCCGCCTTCTCACAGGCTTGGGACAGAAACAATACCTAAGACCTAGGGAGCCGACTATTTCCTCAGGGTGAGAAGGAAATGGAAGAGAGGACTTGTCCAGAGGCACCCTGTTCCGCGGCACATCAGGTGGGTGGCTCCTAGGCCAAAACCAAGCCTTGTGGCGAATCGCGCATCAAAGGCCTGGCTTGCTCAGGGCGGGCGGGCGGGGAAGCCCACACAGGAGCTCCAGTTGCAGGCCAGGCGGGTGTGCCCCCTTTCCACCTGCCTTAGGGCACCCCACCGAGGGCGGGGGAAATGGAAAGAGGTAGTCCAAGACGGGTCGGATTTCCAGCCAGCTCCCACCTCACAGGAGGCGGCCCATTATCCGGCGTCGTTAAAGAGCAATTAGATGGAAATTAAGCCGAGAACAAGTATTGATTATCTCATTAAGGCCGGGGGAGCCCGCTCTGTCGGAGTGAGTTTACCGCGGCTCACCCCATTATCTGCAAGGTGAAAACCTGTGGTCATCAACATCCAGCGAAGTATTGATCTTGCCCCAAATCCATTCCTGACCCTCCTTTGTAGAATAAGTGGGTTCTAGAAAGATGACATCCGGGGTGTGGTGAAGTAGAAAACTGCGTGCACGTGCACACCCACACCCATACACTCCTTAGCACGTTCTCTTTAGTTCCTCTTTCATGTTTTCCTTAACACTACTGCAGGGGGGGGGGCGCGTTGGGGGGGGGCGCAGTGACAGTTCACATAACTCCAGGATTGGAGCGGATGTCCTGGTTTACATCGAAGGAAGAGAACCAGAGTAGAGACTGACTTTTTTTTTCCTTCCTTCCTTCCTTCCTTCCTTCCTTCCTTCCCTTTCCTTTTCTTCTCTCTCTCTCTCTCTCTCTCTCTCTCTTCCTCTCTCTCTTTTTCTTTCTGTTTTTTTTTAAGAGACTACATCTTCCTTTGTTTGCCTGACTAACCTCCAACTTCTTGCCTCAAGCCACCCTCCTGCCTCATCTGGGAATGTAGGCACTGGCTACCAGCTTGCACCAGAGCTGAGACTTAATGTTGTCTCTTAATACAAAATAGAGAGTATTTCTGGGCCCCAAATCCTAACCTGGGAGGGAGAAGACCATCATGGCCAAAGGATAGCCAGGAGCCACCTGAAATCAGAAAGAAAATCAGCGTTGCATAAAGATATGTTCAAGCTGGCTGTGGGCCTGAGACAAGCAGCTTTGCTTCTCTGGGCCACTTCAAGGATAGGGCTGGACAGTCCTGAAGCTCAGGCCTTGGACACTTCATAGTCTGTCAAAGTGCCTGGGACTCCGGCTTGCAGGCACCAAAGGATGCAGCAATGTGCTCCTCACCCTGACTTCCAAGAGCTTCTGGCCTCGCAGGAGAGAAGGTACAGAACTGATAAACACAGAAATAATTAAAAGGGGGCTGGAGAGATGGCTCAGTGGTTAAGAGCACTTGTTGCTTTCCCAGAGGACCCAAGTTCAGTTCTCAGCACTCACATGTGACACCTCCCAACCACTTGTAACTCCAGTTCCAGGGGTCCTAATTCCTCTTCTGACTTCTATGGACACCCCTACACGAAGAGATAGCCATATACATAAATTAAAAAGTAAACTGTTTAAACAAAGGTGACCCTAAAAAAGAAATACTAAATTATCATCACATATGAATCAGAAGAGTGCAGGTGCTGAGTGTCGGGAGGCTGTGCACAGGAAGCAGATGTTCCCATACAGAGAGCAAACAAGCCTGTTGCCCATTCAACATCCAGTTTCTGAACAACGAACATCAGAGGTATGCAAAACCATTGTTCTTTCCACCCATGTCTAGTAGAGGAGTCGGACACCAAAGCTATAATGGCACAAATAAAGTATCTGAAAAGCTGTCAGAGTGCAATGGGTGAATCCAAGAGTTTGGGGGTAGTTAAAAAAACAAAACGATGGTCTGTTCATGATTTAAGATTCGAGTCTGGGAAAGCTGAGGAAGTCCCTCTGGAGAGAGCCAATTTCCTCCTCCATGCTCCAAGACCAGGCCTTTCTTTGGAGCTGGCCCAGATCTGGGACGCAGTAGGGAACACTGCCACTAGCGGCCCTGCTTTTGGACTCACCTGAGAGTCTAGGACGCGCAGAGGGCTGGGGAGGAGGGGAGTGCGGCCAGGTGGTGCTCCCTGCCCGCGCCGCCTTGGCCCGCACAGAGCGAGCGCGGCGCCCCGGATTCTGGGCTCGTCTCCCTGCCCCGGGGCCGGGCAACTATTAATCTTGGTTGACGGTTTCTCACGTCCTAATTGGGAGGTGGGGGGAGCGGCCCAGTCCGCCCTAAAGGTAGAAGCGGCTAATGGGCCTCTTCATCACCGCCAGGAACGGGTCCCTGGCGGAGCGCGAGGGCGCTGCAGCAGGTGAGACCCGGCTGGCAGCCCTTTAATGAAGCTGCCCGGGCTAGGGTGCTCAGAGGGGAGATCCGGGGAAGAGGGGGTGAGTGGAGGGTAGCCCACCCCCCAACTGACAGCCCAGCTCGGGAGTTCAGCTGGGAACCTTTTACCCCAGGAGGCCTTCTTGGAGCACAGTGCCGGGCTGAGGAGGGAGGGACGGTGATGGACGTTGGCGGGATTTGGGGGAGGACCTGAGAGCTAGGTCGCCCTGCAATAAACGAGGACACAGCATAAAGTGGGCGCTCCCAAAGTCAATAGAACCTGCAGATCCCTAGCTCCCTGGCTCATACATTAAAGATACAGAGGCGCCGGAACTGTGCTACGACAATCATAACGGTAAAATTCAAGCACGAGCGATAAGATGACAGGAGATGGGCATAGAAAAAAAAAAAAAATGACTCAGAAGGCTCAGTCCAAAGACTGCGTCTCAAAGGAGCGAGTGTAAACACCTGGCCTTCGGACCCCAGTGTCCCAGTCTTTCCATAGCTAGCCCGCATGCCCATCTGTGACTCACTTTCCCCTCTGAGGCAGCTTTCTGAGACACACACACACACACACACACACACACACACACACACACACACTCCTCCAAAGCCTGTTCTTTCTTTAGCAAGCAGTACTACCATCTACTCAGAGGAGCCCAGCCCAATCCACTCAAACTGTCCTGGGGCGAGGGGGAGCCCACCTCGCCATTCTTGCCTTCCTTGGCCCTCCCTCGGGACAGCTGCATCCGGGAACACCGACTCCTCTAAGAGTTTCGCCTTCTCGGGCCAGCTGTCAGCCTCTCTCCCACCCCCTCTTGCTTCTAGCCGCATCAGAAATATATTGTATTCTCACCTAATCCTGTTCAATTGCAGCATAATAAAACACATAATAAAAACCTAATTCATTTTTCTCCCGCGCCCCCCATCTCCAGGCATCTTCTTGCTCGGGATTAAAAATCTGTCTTCATGTTTGTGGCACTGCAGCCCTGGCGCCTCCGCATCTTTAATGTATGAGGCAGGGAGCTGGGGACCCGCGGGTCCTGCAGTATTCACGCCTTGGCGGCGCCTGCTAGTCACCTGAGGATGCTGTGGAGAAGGGAGGGAGGGCCGTGGACTCACGAGAGGCCCCATTGCCTCTTTCTCCCGGATGTCTAGTGGCTGGAAGATTGTTTATCTGCCGGGTCCATCAGACTGGTTGTAGCCTCCAGGGGGCGCATCGTAAAGCATATCTCTGGGGATCCAGTTTTCCAAGGAGACCAACAATACATAATGCAGCCAGGGGAGGATGCAGAGCAGGGCCTGGCGAAGAGCGCCCTCCACCCCCTTTTCAGTTCTGATTCTGATGGCTGGAGCTGGCCTGGGCAGTGAAGCTCTGACTTCCACTTTTCATCTCCATCCACAGCTGCCAGGCCCAGGCCCTAGGGGCCCCTGAATACCTTCAGATCACATTGTGGACCAGTGAGGCAAGGGTACGATGTCCCAGATGGAGGCAAGTATACAGTGAATGGCTGAGGGTGCAGCCCTATAGAGAGCGCTTTCCTAGCTTGCAGAAAGACCCTTGCAAGCACCACACAAAGGGGGAAAAATCCAGTAATGGAGCGTTTTGTACAAAGACAATACTGGATGGTTTCACAGATCTGAGACTGGAAAATCATTCCTGGAATGTTCCTTCTTACCATTATTTCAGAAAAGTCCCTAAGCTTACAGTTGTGGAACACTCAGTTTTCCAGCATTTTTTTTTTCATAGCATCCTGGCCAAAAAACTATTTAGTGGGAGCTGGATGTAGTGGCTTATACCTGTAGATTCAAGTACTGGGGAGGTAGAAACGGAAGGACGGCTTGAGCCCAGGAGTTGGAGACCAACCAGCCAGATTCTATTTAAAATATATATATATATATATATATATATATATATATATATATATATATATATATATATATATATATATATATATATATATATAAATGTCTAAAAGTCCCCTTAAATATTTAGGGCTGAGCAACTTAAATTCTTTTTTTTTTTTTTTTTTTTTTTTTTTTTTTAAGATTTATTTATTATGTATACAGCATGTATGACTGCAGTCCAGAAGAGGGCACCAGATCTCATTACAGATGGTTGTGAGCCACCATGTGGTTGCTGGGAATTGAACTCAGGACCTCTGGAAGAGCAGTCAGTGCTCTTAACCTCTGAGCCATCTCTCCAGCCCCGCAACTTAAATTCTTATACATGAGTAACTCTGTACCTGTTTGAAATACTAAAGTACCTAGCTTGGAAACAAAAAAAAAGAAATGTTTTTTATCCTCATGTGTACATGTCCATGCACATGTGTATGGAGGCCTGAGGACAACCTCAAGGGTCATCCTCAGGAACGCTATCCACCTCCTTTGAGACAGGGTTCTTGTTTGTCTGAAATTCATCAGTTAAATTAGGCTGGCTGACTGGTGGGCACCAGGCATCCCCTGTCTCTGCCCCTCTAGTGCTGGAATTACAAGCACCCAACACCTGACAGTTTTACATGGGGATTAAACTTGGGCACACAAAGCCATTCCTCAACCTCTCAAATGAATATTTTAAAATTCATTCTTGTAGGGTGTGGTGGTGCACACCTTTAGTCCCAGCACTTGGGAGGCAGAGCAGGCAGATCTCTGTGAGTTCGAAGCCAGCCTGGTCTACAAAGTGAGTTCTGGGGCAGCCAGTGCTACACAGAAAAAACCCTGTCTAAAAAAGAAAGAAAGAAAGGAAGAAAGAAAGAAAGAAAGAAAGAAAGAAAGAAAGAAAGAAAAGAAAGAAAGAAAGGAAAGAAAGGAAGGAAGGAAGGAAGAAAGAAAGAAAGAAAGAAAGAAAGAAAGAAAGAAAGAAAAGAAAGAAAGAAAGAAAGAAAGAAAGAAAGAAAGAAAGAAAGAAAGAAAGAAAGATTTTTGTTTTTGTTTTTTTGTAATCTGTATTGGTGTTTTGCCTGCATGTATATCTGTGTGAGGGTGTCAGATCCAGAATTATAGACAGTTATAAACTACTATGTGGGTGCTGGGAATTGAACCCTGGTCCTTCTGAGCCATCTTTCCAGCCCTGAAATATATTCCTTCTTAATCCTTGTTGTGTAACAGTTTCCTCAGAGGAGTAAAATATTCCATCCTTCAGGAAGCTCTTTGAGTAGGAAGGCAAACAACTCAAAATAGCTTCAGGAAGTTCCTGAAACTTATCAGATTCACTAGGCCCCTCCCTGCCATAGTAAGCAATAAAAGCTGAGAGTTGGTGAAAGGAAGCTGAACTACAAAGACGACTCTGAAACCAGAACAGCTGCCTGAAGGAGGCAGAAACCAGCCAAGCTTCCTAAAAGAGGTTCAGACCAACTAAGCACCTGGAAAGGACATTCTCCAACCTGTTGAGCTGCCTGCAGGCTGTGCAGTGTGCTCCAGGTTCCAGCTTTGTGAGCTGTCACCCGTGCTGGGGTAAGTTTTGGTGATGCAACTGTCTTTGTGTCATTTCTGATCCTTTAAGCTAATTCCTCACCCCCATTCCTGTAAGTAACCCCAATAAAACTGGTGGTTCATCGGGGTGAACTTTGGTGTTATCTATCCATTCTTCGGTCTGTCTGCTCTGTTGTAGCTCTCTCTGGGGTGAGTAGATATAATGTGATGACTAACATTGTATTGATGGCTAACTTTACGTTTAAAAGTTCAAAATGTCAGGGGGTTGGAGAGATGGCTCAGAGGTTAAGAGTTCTTCCAGAGATCCTGAGTTCAATTCCTAGCAACCACATGGTGGCTCACAACCATCTGTAATGAGATCTGGTGCCCTCTTCTGGCCTGCAGTCATACATGCTGTGTACATAATAAATAAATAAATCTTTTTAAAAAAAAAAGTTCAAAATGTCTGTCCTTAAGAGAACTATAAAGCAAAATTGGACTTTCAAATGTTAAGAGCTGCTAAGAGTTAAATTTATAATTGCCTGGTCTTGTACAACTTTAACAAAACTGCTGTTTTTGCTTCTGTAAGCACAAGCTTGCTTTCTACGAGATGACCTTCTGCTTGCACAAAGACAAAATGTAAGTTTGTGTTCTTTGCCTTTAAAAGATCCCGACTAATGTGACTGCCAGCCACATTCAGGAATTCCAAGTCTGGGGTGAAGACCTTGAAGGGGACTCCCGCACATTGGGGGTACTCTCCCAGACCCCGGATTCAGTACAAACCACACCCAAACACCTGTTTTCACAGAGAGATCCTTTATTAAGCTGGGAAGAAAAGTTAAAGTGGCTGCTTTCTGACTCAGGCAAAAAACAGCAGCAAATAGCCTTGCAGGTTAATTTTTAAGAGAGATAGATCCTCCATGCTACACTATTGACCTGGCAAGCAAGACCTGACCACTGGCGCAAAAGTAGAATGATTGTTATGGGGGTAACCAACCACTTTCCATTTTTAAGGTCTGTTCCACAGGAGGGCTCACTCTCTCTCTCTCTCTCTCTCTCTCTCTCTCTCTCTCTCTCTCTCTCTCACACACACACACACACACACACACACACACACACACACACATACACATACACACACACACACACTAAAATCTTTAAAAAAAAAAGATAACAAATGCTGGAAGAATCTGGCGAAAAGAGGGACCATTATTCACTGCTGGTGGAGTTTAAACTGGTACAGCTACTATGAAAATCAGTTTGGGGAGATTCCAAAACAAAAAAACAAAAACAAGCCCCTGAAAATATAACAACCATAGAGCCAAGTTATACTACTGCTAGTATATATCCAAAGAATTTTTTAAAAACATAATTTTTATTGATTCTTTGGGAATTTTACATCATGTACCTCAATCCCATTTATTTCCCAGTACCTCCATATCTACCCATCACCCTTGTAGTGTCTCCCAAAGGAAAACTAAAAATAAATAATAAAAATATAAAAATATAAACATAAATAGGAATATTAATTGAAAACAAACAAAAAAGATAAACAAACAAAAAACACTTCACTCCTCTGACTTTCCCACCTCTCCATCACCTCTTCATTCATCTTGGTAGCATTGGAAGTTGCTGTGTATCATGCAACATACCCTTTTTCCAAACAGCATTACTTGCCCATGTTCACTGAAATGAGCTGTTGGTCAGGTTCAAGGCCTCTGGCCTCTGGCATACCATCAATACTGTACCCTCACCAAAATGCCTCTTGGATATCCTGCTATTGCCCCAAGTCATGGAGATCCTGTGGCTATGGTTCCACAGGACCAGTCCCTTCACACACTCAAGCAAGTCATAGATGGAGTAGATGTTGGGGAGTGCCAGCTGAGAGTCCAGGATGTGTGTCTGGGTGGTAGCTGAGTTGGTCTGACCAGTCCACTGGGACCACCCACCTCAGATGAGGGGTGGAGCCATCTCTACCACACCCATGGTGAGGGATTCAACTTATGATTCACATTGAGCCCCTGTGACAAAGAACTCTTAAGTCCCACCACACAAATTTGCACATACATGGTTACTGATGTACTGACCACAATATCAAGAGACTGGAACCAGCCTAAATATCCATCAATACATAAATGAATGAAGAAAAATATGGTACATATACACAGTTGAATTTTATTCAGTCATAAAGAAAAATTAAGTCATGAAATTTGCAGCAAAATAGACGGATGTAAGAAATTACTATATTAAATAAAATAACCCAGACTCAGAAAGACAAACACCATATACTGTTTCTCATAATCAGATCCTAGATTTCCCAAATTTTCATTTCTATCTATGTGTATATATGTGGAGGTGCATGTATAGGTCATTAGGAAGGAGATGATGAAAAGGGAAATGAGGTCTTAAGGAAGAGGGTAACAGAACATGTAAACAGAAAGGACAGTACAAAGCAGAGCAGAGACAAGGTGGGAGGCCAGCAAAAAGTATGCATGGAAAGGTGGTAATGAAACATTACTTTGTATGCTAGCTAAAAACAAGGGGCTAGAGAGCTGAGTCGGCAGCTAAGAATGATTGCTTTGCAACCAGAAAGACAGAAGTTTAGATCCCATACCCCACATAACAAACTGGGCATCCCCCCAAAATACCTGTAACCCCAGCCCAGCCAAGAACGAATGAGCCCGGGTTCAGGGAGAGACCCGGCCTCAAAGGAATGGATGGAAAGTGACAGAGTACGACAACCCATATCCTCTTCTGTCCTCTGTGTACACACCCAGGTGTACATACTTACACACACAAGTGTATATAGATTCACACAGACACATACACACATAAATACATCTTGCTATGGGATGTCTTTCTATATGCTGTGCATATGTGTTGCTCTGATTGGTTGATAAATAAAGCTGTTTGGCCTATGGCAAGGAAGCTGTGAGGCAGGCAGGAAATCCAGGAAGAGAAAGGAGGGGCGGGGAGACACCAGCCCACCATCTAGGGAGCAGCATGTAATAGCCCACAGGTAAAGCCATGGAACACATAGCAACATATAGATAAAAGAAATGGGCTGAGGCTAGTTGTAAGAGCTAGCTAGCAAGAAGCTTGAGCCATAGGTGATGGTCATACTGTTCACAATTAATATAAACCTCTGTATGTTTATTTGGGTCTGAGCAGCTGCAGAACCAGGCAGGACACAGGAAAACTTCCAGCTACAACATCTTTAATTTTTTTTTTTTAATTAAAAACTTAAGAAGGGTAGAGCAGTGGTAAATCCCAGCACTTGGGAGGCAGAAGCAGGCAGATCGCTGAGTTCCAGGCCAGCCTGGTCTACAGAGCAAGTTCCAGGATAGCCAGGACTACAGAGAGAAACTCTGTCTCAAAAAAAACAAAAAACAAAAACCAACAATTGTGACAGCAAGCCCTGTGTAAGCTCAAGTAATACCAAATCCCAACAGGGAGAGAGAGGGGAGCAAAAAGTCCTGTCCCTGGCCAAGACGCTATTGGCAACTATGGCTGCTGGGAGATGGTCAGTTAAGTTTTAACATAAGTCAAACATGCTCCAGCCAAGAATATATTGGTAGCACAAATTGGACATGATGGAGGCACAAAATAGGGTGGGTAGGGAAGGGAATGAATAGGATGAAAACACATTGAACAAAATCTTCAACTAACAAAAATAAAACAAATTTTTTAAGAAAAACAAGCTTATAAAAGGGGTGAACAGAATCCCAGGGAGAGAATCAGTAGCAGGTATATGCATGCGTGGCAGGACAGAGCAGATTTGGATAAGTCAGAAAGCAATGTTTCCAGAAATATTGGATTTCTCTTATACCACAATTATACAACAGCAAGTTCCCGTTTCAGTGAACCTTGGTGCACTGGAAAGCAAGCCATGAAAACAAGCCTTTATCAAACCAAGATTCAAACAGCCCTCCTCTGGGGCCACTCTAGGAACTGGACAGTAATGTAAAAGTGTCTCCTTTCAAGCATGCTCTAAGTGAAAGCGCCTTGGAGCCCAACCCCAGAAAATCAGCGGGAGAAAGAGAGTAGTTAGTCGAGGGAACTGACAGAGATAGGCATGGCCTTGTGTAGGGAAGCAGATGAACAAACACTTGTGGCTTTGATTACCTATATGACGCTCACCCCCACCTTATCCTGCACTCAGATTCTAGACAAACATAAGGAGCGCTGAATTCATCCTTTTACTGGCTGTCTTATCTAGGCATGAGCTTTATGTTGTCCATAGGACTTTTCAAAAAACATTGTCCCCCAAGATTCTGACATGCCTGCTGAAGAGGTGCTGCCCCATCCTGAAATCACCAGGGCTGCGATCCGTGGTTTCTCTTGTGAGTGTATCGTTTTAGGCTTGCTGAGATGTGAACTAGACTGAGAACCACGGTGTTCGTGGCCATACCTAAGATTCAACATGCAGGTAAGGTTTAGAGTGCTTTTGGATCACACATTCACTTATCCATAAAATACACTGGATTTCGTTTGCGTGGTGGCACATGCCTATAATTCCAGCATTTGGAAGGTAGAAGCAGGAAGATCAGGAAACTCAAGGTCATCCTTGGCTACATATTTGAAAAGATTGTCTGGCATCGGGCCTGAAGGTCGCATGTTGTTGCGAGATTAACAAAGAGGGGATGCAGCTAGGTGTCTGGATACCTGTCTGGTACCGGAAGTATCTTGTACGTGGGAAGGCGGCTATTCTGTTCTCTGCGGGGTTAATTGCCACTCTTCATGGGGAAACGGTCCCTGTACTGTTGGTTTAGAGGGTCGGGGGAGGCGGCCACGGAGATCAAGAGCCGACAGCCATCCATAGCAGCGGAAGACCAGGATTTGGGACGCGGAGAGACCTCGCGTGATTCCTCGAAAACCTCGGGACTTCCGGGCAGGAAGTCAAAGGGCGGGCTCAGTGTGGCTTCAGGGTTTCGAAATTAGAGAGGAAGAAGGAGATTTGGCGGATTGAGCGTTCCAGGATCAAGAGCAAGGGAGGAAGCAGGATCACGGCTCTGACAGGGAAGTGGCCTGGGGCACTAAAGTCAGCCCGTTGCCAGGGAAAACGGAAGTGGGCGGAGCCGAGCCTAACTTTTGAATGACAGGTGCGGCATCGGGGCAATAATGTTTCCGGACAGAAGGCGTGACTTCCCTTTGACTGATAGGTCTTGAGGGCGGAGCTTGCAGCTGACCAGCCTAAGAAACAAAGGGATTTTGCTCTGGCCCTTAGACTAGGGGTCTGGTGGAAGTAGAGTACTGCCCCTCTACTGCTACCCCCCACCTCCTCTGAATGATCATTTCTCAGGAAAATTGCAATCATATGGAGGCAGCTTGGAGAGTGTAGCTAGCTAGGATTTGTCCCGAGAGAGCCTGTGATAAGCCCTATTGCTAACTCCCACAGCGTTTGAGAAACTGTGAAATCAGAAGGGTAAGACAGGAAAGCACACCCTCCTTAGATGAGGCATCGTCTGCAGCGTACAGATAGTTCTGTTATAAAACATTCTAATTTTTGTCTTGCTTCCCTCCTCCCCAAATGAGTTTATCTTGCATGGATTCACCAATAAAAGTTCAAGGCCTCTTTTCAGGGCAATGCTGAAAGACCAAAGGTTAACTGCTAAAAGCTAGAACTGGCCCAGGGCTCTGGGACTTGGACAGAGGCCTTGGCATGATTGGCAGGGTGGAATGAAATTGAAGCTGGTCATCTAAGTTCCATATTTAATCAAGAATGAGGTTATTTACTTATGTGCGAGCTATAAAACTCAAGTTTGGAAACTCCTTAGTGGCCAAGACTTTTTATTTTTGATAAGGCACTGAAGACTGAACCTGTACACATGCTAGACAAGCACTCCACCACTGGGCTATACCCCTGTTTTTAATTACTTCAAGACAATGTCTCACAGAGTTGCCCAGGTTCCTTAGTGATGTTAGTAAAGGGTTTGTGTAGAGTTGTGGACCGTCGTTTTGCTGGTCTGTAAACAAATTGGGCCCAGGGAGGCGTTCCTGAATGTCAGTGGGACCAGGTCTAGCAGCTGGTAGAAGAAAGGAACAGCAGTGGTTGGGAGTCACAGCTCAGCTGGAATCCTGTTCCATCAATTTTCTCTGGTTCTGTTTTGAGACAGGGTTTCTATAGCCCTGGCTGTCCCGGAACTTGCTCTGAAGACCAGGCTGGTCTTGAACTCACAGATCCACCTTCCACTGCCTCCCAAGTGCTGAGATTAAAGGTGTGCACCACCATGCCCAGCCTCTTGTTGCTATTTTTGTTTGTTTGTTATTTGAAACAGGGTCTCATGTATCCCAGGATGGCCTCAAACTTGTCATGTAGTTGAGGATGACCTTTAATTATCAGTCCTAGCCAGGTTTGGTGGTGAGTGCCTTTAAAAACCCAGCACTTAAAAAAAAAAAACAAAAAAAAAAAAAACAGCACTTGGAGGCAGAGGCAAACAGATCTCTGTGAGTTCAAGATCAGCCTAGTTCTATGCCAGCTAGGACTGCATAGTGTCTCAGAAAAAAGAAAAAAATCCTTATCCTTTTGCCTAAACTCCCAAATGCTAGGATTACAGGAATGACCACTTACGTGCAACTTTTTAATAGCTCTAAACTCATGTCTTTTCTAAGAAAGGTAGAATGTGCCATCTCATAGGTTTCAGAGATCAAAAGACGAATGAGTGAAGGCAGCTGGCACCACACAGCAGGACCCAGGGGACAGGCGCTGGTGTCAGCACTCCTCCCCACACAAGCCTCTGTTGCTCACCCCAAGATGAGTGACCCAGGCCCACTTTCTGTGGGACCATCTAGCCCTAAAGATTTCACCCAACCACCCATTAAAGGCTGAAAAGGGAACATGGAGGGCTGTTTCCTTGCAGGGAGCGGGCTATGGATTTTAAATAGGTTGATCTGTGTTTATTTCCTTGTATCTAACAAAGCTAAGACTCCAGAATAGAAAGCAATAGTAAGTGGCTCTTCCCAGCTACATACAGGCACAAGTTTGTCACCTTATCTCCTCCAGGGTAGGAAAATGTTATAAAAGTAAGGAGGCCAGTGAGGTGGTCAGTGGATAAAGGCACTTTCTACCAAGACTGGCAACCTGGGTTTGATCCCTGGGACCCAAGAGCGGAGAAAGAACTGATTCCTAAAAGTCATGTCCTCTGACCTGTACACACACACACACACACACACACACACACACACACACGTACACACACACACACACACACACACACACACGCACGCACGCGCGCGCGCACACACACACACACACAGAGACAGACAGACAGACAGACAGACAGACAGACACACTGAAGAACCTTGGATGATGAATAGGAAGAGGTAATTTTGAAGAGGCTCCTGCCAGGCCAGTTTTCATGAGGACAGAGACGTCGTGCTGGTTCCCTGGAAGCTGCACTTGGGTAGAGCAGGCAATTGTTGGCCTCCTCTCCCGTCTCTGGAGTTTTCCTAGAGACCAGAGGTCACCACCCCATGCCAAATTCCTCAAAGAAACTAAGAAGCCAAGAGCTTGAATTAATAACTATGTGCACAACCCTCTCGGTGAAGAAAGAAGTAAGACACACTTCCATCTTCCCAGGGACTAGGTGCTAGCCAGAGGACCCACTTTGTAAGCTCAGAGAGCCCTCTGCTGGGAGATGAGACTCCCTACAGAGAAGGGTTTGGGGGAAGGAAGGGAAGCTGAAGGTAGGAGAATCTCCTGGACACTTACCTAGACCCTCGGGACATGGAACGAAGAAAGATCAAAAACTAGACAGGATTGCAGTTTATTGACACCATGACATGACAGCTGTTGTCCCTGGAGGAGGTGGTTAGTGAAAGCAGGAACGTGGTCTCAGTGGGACCTTTTGACCCACCCCATTCACCTTTTCAGCTAGAGGTCTTGGATTCCGAGTGGTGATCTAATTCTACACCGTAAAGTCACCACCACCCACGCCATCCCTAATCCCATCTTCCATTTGGTCCGTCTGTTGAGGTCTGGGTCCCTCTGCTTCTTCAAATTAAGGGCAAAGGGAGGGCAGGGCCATGGTTAAGAAAGGTGGGCTGCTGGCCATGGTGGCGCACACTCTTAATCCCAGCACTCGGGAGGCAGAGGCAGGTGGATCTCTGTGAGTTCGAGGCCAGCCTGGTCTACTGTGTGAGTTCCAGGACAGCCAGGCCTACACAGAGAAACCCTGTCTTGAAAAACAAAACAAAACAAAACAAAATAAAACCAAAAAAAAGGGAAGAAAAGAAAGGGGGGCTGGGGATGTAGCTCAGTGGTAGAGCGCTTGCCTAGCATCATGTGAAGCCCTCGTTCTTCCAGAGATGGGATCTGTGGAAAGGAAGGAGCTGAGGTGGGGGCGTGGTGACTGTCTAAGAAGGGTCAATGAAACACAGAATTACCTGTCTTGAGATTGTACGCTTGAGGCCTCTGTTAAGCACCGTTCCCACACCAGTCCCCTGTAAGTGGGTACAGGTGGTGGCAGTGTGTGAAGGGGAACGCTTGCTCTGCCTGTGTGGCTCTCTGACCAGGAAGAGAATCGGAATTGCTGGATTTCTATCCGAGTCATGACATCAGAATAGACCAAGAATGCCTAAAACCATCCCTAAAAGCACTCACATTGCAGTGCAGAGGGCAATACAGGCTGCTGACATCCCTTCGTGTCGCTAGAAGAGAAGAATGGAAACCTTCTAGGACATGGGCACAGCAGGCACGAGCCCCCCGACTCCCTAATCCCAACCCTGCTTTCTCTGCCAGCCCAGATCCTAAGCCAGGTTTTGGAGTCAGCTCCTTGAAACCTGAAGGAGTAAGCTATGTTTGCCTTGCTGGTGGCCCTCAGTCCGTGTTGTGGGGTCCTGGGGCTTCTCCTGTATCCAGAAGGGTAAGGTGCTATCAGAAATGTCTTGGGCAGAGGAACAGTTTAGGGAAGGAAGTGTCCCCTATAACCTGGCTTGCTGCTAGATGGGCAGGAGACGAGGGGGAAAGCCACATATTAAGACATCCTAGAAGAGCCTATCTGCTCTTAGCTTCCAGGACCAGATGTATAAACACTTACATGTGTTGCATATGTATGTCTGCGCACATAAGCACAGGAGGGACGGGTTTTGTGACCCGCTCTTTGAAACCAGAGAGGAGAGAAGAGGCTTATTACAGGGGTGCCTCCCCCAGGCTGAGGGGTTGCTGGTCTCAGTGGCTGCTCCCCACCTCAAGTCCCCTGACCCAGAAGATAAACAAGTGGTAGCATTGTAAGGTGGCACCCAGGAAGCAGCCTTAGGAGGTAAGGAAAGGGGCGGAGGCTGACTCCCCTCAGAGCCCCTTGTTGTAGTAAACCACATCGATGCTGGGGTTCTGTGCTTGGATCTGAGCTCGCAGCTCCGGCTCCAGCCTGGTCACATGTATGGAGCTGCAACAGAACAGCACAAGCTAGATGGATATGCCCTGGGCTCAGCATCGCAGACCCAGGGCCCAGCTTCCCCTCACTCCCAGGTGAAGAATCCTCCCCTGCTTTCAGAAGGGCTGGCTCACTGTCATCCCCCCGGTTCCCACATCACCAGGCCTCCCAGGAACACACTAAGGGCCTGAGATGTGGAATCCTGTGTAGGGATTCTGGTCCAGGCCAAGGGCATTACTCACCTTCTCTGGGGGAACAGGGCACAGCACAGGGGTGTGGCAAATACCAGGCTAGGGAAGGAGAGCACCGGAAACGTCTGTGAAGCTGGCCTGAGCATTCCCTCCCTGTTACCCCACCTCATGGAAATAGCCCCAGGAGTGAAGACATTTTTGTGAGCTTTATCCCAGCTGTAAAAGCTGGAAAATGGAGCCAAGGGACCACTCAGGGATCTTAAACTCAGTCCTGACATTAGATTCTGGATAAGGAAAGAGCCTCAAGAGCATTGATCCCAAGCCCCATGATCAGAAAGTGCCAGAATCAGGAATAAAATGGGCTGGGCCTCCTGGATTGTGCCAGAGTTTATTTGCATGGTTTCCTCTGGTGAATAAAGACTTAACTCTTCAACCAAACTATTGACCTTCAAAGGCAAGAACCCCTAAGACTCTACACACACACACACACACACACACACACACACACATACACACATTTTGCAGTATAGGTATCCATACCAACTGGATGTATGACTGAGCAATGTATGTAAGCACCTCAAATGTAATAAGTGCCCTCTCATGCCCAAAATGATAAAGGCTCTCCCATGCACACTTGGCACACTTACCAGAAGCCTACCAGTCCCACCTGCAGGGGCGCCCCCAACCAGGGCCGGCGCTGTGAGGAAACAGAGAGACAAATAGAATGCTTGTGTCCCCATTTTCCTCCTCCATCTAGCTTTCCCCTCATGGTTCTAACCTGTCAACTCTACCTCTGAGCCCTTGGACAACTGGATGTTTCTCCCAGCCATGACAGGCTGGGACCTGCATATGGCAACCCCCTGTCCCAGCCAGACCTGTTGCCTATCCTATCGTACATTCTTGCCTCTCAGAATTGGTTCCCATGGCACTCTCTAACCCTGTCTTTCTTTTATCACACTTTCTTCAGGAAGCGTCCCCTGAATCTCCGCTCACTTCCAGTCATCCCCAGGGGCATAAATGTCCCTCTCCATGCCTTCCTCTATCCACTTCAGCCACAACGAACGTTGTTCTGGTCTTCAAACGTGTCAGCCCATCCCTGCCTCAGGGCCTTGGCACAAGCTGTTCCCTCTCCCTGAAACACTCTTTGTCAGACTTTCCTTGTTCTTTGGATCTTCCAAGGCCTATCCTTGCCTAAACTGTTCCCCAGATAGTCTCAATTATAAGGCCCCACTGGTTTCCTACAAAGCACATTTCATAACTACAATGATATGTGTGTTGGGTTTTCTGTTTTGTTGTTTTGTTTTTTGAGACAAGATCTCACTGGGCAGCTCTGGCTGGCCTGGAACTTGCTATGTAGACCAAGCTGGCCTCAAACTCACAGAGATCCTCCTGCCTCTGCTTCCAGAGTGCTAGGATTAAAGGCATGAACCACCATGTCCAGCCCTATTGCCTGTTCCTGTTTGTTGGTTTCTGTACTAGACTGCCTCATCGGAACAGGGTCTACAACCATCTTAGTCCTGTTTAATATGTCTGGTGTACAGTCGGTACTTAATAACGTTTGTGAATAAATGATTTGATGGATGAGCTGGAGCCTGTATTCCTTATCTTGTTTGTGTACTCATGAGTATGTATGTGAAGTGTAAATCTAATTAATCTTATCAATAAAAACCAGGAGTTAAATATGGAGAAAAACCAGAAAAATCAGAGATGCAGGGCAGCAGACACAGTTGCTTCCTTCCTCTTCCATTCCTCTAGTCCAAAAGGGCTGAGATCCTGTCTCAGCCCGGCCTTGCCACTTCCTGTCCCTCTCTCTACAGTCCTCCAAACCTCTATGGTTAACTAGTGGCTAGCTCTGCCCTCTGACTCCAAGCAAGCTTTATTTGTCAAAACACAAACAAAATATCACCCATGTATGTGTGCCTCTTAGTGGGAGACACAGTTAGTGGCATGCATGAATATGCAATCAATCATGCATTGACAGTCGTCCCTCTGTATGTCAGAAACCTCTGGACAGAATAGGTAAGAGGTGAGGTTCTTACCTTCAGGAAGGCTTTCTTCTCCAGAGTGTTCATGATCACTGGGGGAATGGCTGGAGGAGAGCAGGGCAGTGAGAAAGTTAGTGGAACTCCAGGAACCTGAGGGAAGACCTCCCTCCTTGCTTCTCCTGTTCTTCCCAGGCTTGCTGACTTTGAGTTGTCAAAAGCCCCTGAGAATCTCAACCCCTCTTCTCTCCTAGCCTCCCGAGCTCCACCAGCCATCCCCGCCTCACCCATGGCAGGAATCGCCATGCCGATTCTTGATATCACCACCTGGAAGATTCCCTGTTGGGCAGCAGTCACCGAGTGGCCAAGCCTCTGACCTGCCTCATCAGTCACTGGGATGCCCACCTGCAGCTCCCTAAGAAGAGAAAGAGGCTTGGGTCAGATTATAGGCAGCAGATCTCTGGAGGCCTCTCACCTTCCCCACTCAAAGGCCGGTTCTGAACAGCTCCCAGGTGTAGGGTAGAGCCCAAAGAGAAGCAGACAGGTGTTGTGCTAGCCCTTCCCAGCCAGGGAGCATGAGGAGGTTGGTCACTCGGTGTGGGCTGAAAAAGATGAGTTTAGAGAGGAACCTGGGTATAGCGTGATTTCCCGAGTGTTGGGATCCAGCATGACAGGGACAGCTATCTTGAGTCCTAACTACCTTAAATGTCCGAGTAGCCCAGGTGAGTTTTCTCCACAGAGCATCCCAGATTAGTATAAACAAACAAAACTATTTAGAATATCATTTGAGGGGTTGGGGATTTAGCTCAGTGGTAGAGTGCTTGCCTAGCAAGCGCAAGGCCCTGGGTTCAGTCCCCAGCTCCGAGAAAAAAAAAAAAAAAAAAAAAAAAAGAATATTATTTGAGCCAAGCATTTAATCCCAGCACTCAGAAGGCAAAGGCAGGCAGATCTCTGTGAGTTCAAGGCCAGCCTGGTCTACATTGTGAATTCCAGGACTGCATAGAGAAACCCTATCTCAAAAAAAAGGGGGGGGGGGGCTTTATGACCAAGACACTGGTGCCACCACTGTCAGAAATGTGATTTTCACGATGGTGGTACAAGACCCACCAGAGCACACTTTTGATTATTGAAAGTCACCTTCATCCTGGCTATCATATACACCACTCTTTCTCACCCAAGTCTTGCCACACCTCGGGGCAAGTTCTCCCACAGTGGGACCTGGTTGTCCTTGAACACAGGGTCAGTGTAAGCCAGGGCCCAGCAGCTCACATCAGCGATGAAGAGGACTCTGCCTGTACCCGCGCTGGTCTGCAGAGGTGGAGGGTAGCTGGACATCCCTGTGCCAGGAGCCCGGACCACTCACCTCTGCCTCATCAGGGGGATGTTGATGCAGTTGGCAGCGGCCACAGCTGCAAAAGGTACAAATCGGCCGACTAGTGGGGGCAGGTGCTGGGGAGGAAAGGCAGTGGTCAGTGGCTCTGAGGACCGTGGGGGGAGGGATTCAGGTGGGGCGCTTCTTGAGAGGGTGACAAGGAAGAAGAAAATGGGTAAAGGATTAACAAGAGGCCAGGAGTGGTAAGGAGACTTTACCTTGGTGAGAGATTTGAGTCCCAGAGCGGTGGCCACAGCCCCAGTGGTGGCACTCACGTAGGCTGTTCCCAACTGCCTGTGGAGGAAAAGGCCAGATCACAGGGGGAGATGAAGAGCCCAGCATGCATTTCCTTTAAGGACATTACGTGTTTCCAATGCAGGGGGTGTTGGAGGGTAGCCTCATTGAAAGCCCCGCCCCCTACTCCAGGGTAAACTTATATGAAAGTCCTCCTCCTCTTTTTTTTTTTTTTTTAAGGTTTATTTATTTATGTATAGGAGTGCTCTACTTGCATGTACACCTGCATGCCAGAAGAGGGCACCAGATCCTACTACAGATGGCTGTGAGCTACATGTGGGTGCTGGGAATTGAACTCAGGACCTCTGGAAGAGCAGCCAGTGCTCTTAACCACTGAGCCATCCGGAGTGGGTCCTCCAAAACATATACAATGGACTGAGCACCCTCAGGTGGTAGTCAGTCAAACATGTAGCTGAAAGGAGAGCTGAGCCCCTGGCACAGGGGTCCACAAGACCAGGAACAGCTGGGAAGGGGGGTTCTCACCGCACGGTGATGGGAGCATCCCCACTGCGATTAGAATAATTCACAATAGCGTTGAAGGACTGGTTCACCCACTGCCAGAACACCACAGTCGGAGTCTTCCTGAGGGTGCAAAGTTAGACTACTTATGTCTGTCCCTCCACAGTATCCCCAATTCTTGAACCCCCAATATTAAATTATGTTTTTACTTTTTTTATGGCTTTTTCGAGACAAAGTTTCTCTGTGTAGCTTTGCGCCTTTCTTGGAACTCACTCTGTAGACCAGGCTGGCCTCAAACTCACAGAGATCCGCCTGGCTCTGCCTCCCGAGTGCTGGGATTAAAGGCGTGCGCCACCACCACCCCGGCTGTTTTTACTTTTTATATACACTGGTGTTTGACCCGCATGTGTGCGTGAGGAAGTCCGACCCACTGGAACATGAGTTATAGAAAGTTGTGAGCTGCCATGTGAGTGCTGGGATTTGAACCCAGATACTCTGGACAACCAGCCAATAATCTTAACCACTGAGCCATCTCTCCAGCCCCCCAAAAACCTAATATTGAAACCCTCAGAGTTCCTTAACTCCTCAAGAGGGACTTAACTGACGGCCCCAGAACTTGCCCTTGTCACCCTCACAGGTACACCTTACACAAATGGAGGCGAGGTTCTGAGAAATGGAAAGAATTCTTACACATCCCCCCCCACACACATACACACTGTTCTTTACCCAAAAGGGTGCAGAAAGTGACTTCCAGCCACCCAGCCGTGTTCTGGGACACAACGCTCAGGACGGGGACATGGGATGAGACTTACCTGTAGAAGGTGAGCATGCACCCAGTAATGGTCATGTTCATGGGCACCTGGGCAGACATGCGGCCAATCAAGACCACCTTCTCCCCTGTGTCCGGATGGAATGCAGAGTCGTACACATACTTGGCTCTCCATAGCTGGTCCTCAGTGAGCCCCGGGATTGCCACACCAGCCCTGCAGAAGTTGGCAAGGAACCAGCAGGCTGTTGTAGGGGTCAGACCTGTCCTTCCTGACTCTGCTGCTTGCCTCAGGGAACTCTGGGCAATGGACCAGGAACTTTGACACTCAACCCCAGAGTAAAGGAGCTCCTTGTCCACAGAGGAGACCAAATGCCTCTCATATGTGTACTTTGCTCTTTCTACATCTTTCGTGGTCCCACATTTTCTTCAGGGTCATGGTGATGGTGGTTTTCAAAGGGTCTGAAATGACTGGGGGCGTTGCAAGAGTTAAACCTCCAGAGGACAAAAGGGTTATTGCCTGTCTGTCTGCTTGGAACTCTCCTTCGGGCCCCTCTGTCCTTGCGGAGTGGACAGCACTGGGAATGGTCATTAAAGGGGATCTGTGAACTGTAGAGCTGCTGTCTACCCACAATCCAACGCTGTCTCCTCAACCCAAATGTCCTAAAATCCTTTGAGCTAAAGTGCTGTGTCACTGTCATCTGGTGTGAGGCAGGCTCACCTGTAATTCTGCACAATGTTGCGGGAAGCTTCCAGCTGGTCCCCGGACAGCAGCAGATTTCGAGGGTCAGTAACTGTGAAGAAGTGCCGGGCTCTGCCCAGGAATGTGCTTTGGTCCCATCGAGGTTCCTGGATGTTGATATCTAAGGGCAAGTCACCCATCTTCTGCAAGGCAACAAGAGCGAGGATCAGGTCCAAGGACTTCACTCGGGGAAAACTTTGGTGGCTCTGCCCTGCTTCCAGAAACTATGACCAGTCCTTGCAAGAGCTCAAGGTGACTCCAGATAGGTAAGGTGGGGGAGGAGTTGTTTTCCTAGGTAGTGTTTTAGCCAGGGACCTATAGCTACAGAGGAGGCGGAGGGAAGACCAGAACCAAGAGTATATGTAGCTTCCCTCATGCTCCGGCCTGGTGCAGATTTTACATGGTGGGGATTTACATGTGTGTGGTTGGTTCAACGGCAGCAACTAATCCGGGCCAGCTATCTTGAGCTCCGGCTGTAGGAGCATAGAACACGGATAACACAGCCAAGCCCATTCCAGCTTCAGGCCCCAGCTGCTCTAAAACCTAGATAAGAAAACTTCCGAGGCTGTTTGGGAAGATGACATCCCACATTCAAGGCCCTGATTGGAGGAGACCAGGATCACTAGCCACCTGAGGGCTGATCAGTACCAGATCTCAGAGGCCTCGAGTGGCAGCCATTTGTGAGTATGAGAGCATGCACACATCACCTTCAAACCCATCTGCTTCAACTCCTGCACAATAACCCAGGACTCTCCGGGTCCCTGGTTGCATAGGGCTGACACAGATACCCATGCAACTCCCCCTGAGCCATCTACCTCAGGAAAGGGCAAGATTAAGTGCCTGCCCCTCCACTCAGCACAAAAGGGAATGTCAGAAGCAGCCATCTGGCTGTGCTAGGCAAAAATCCTGCAGAATGACTAATCCCCTCCAACTCCACTTCCTCCCTCACAGCAGACAACGCCCCTACCCGACTCTCACATACCCACGCACAAAGACATGCATGCCCTCCTTGGCACACAAACAGGTTAGACCCACTGTATACATTAGCCAACCAGCCAGAATACCGTTACACACACACACACACACACACACACACACACACACACACGAGCAATATCTATCATGTGCAGATATTTTAAAGTATGCCTGCCTACACATAGCCTCACCCAACCAATCCTTCCTTGTGCCCTGCAGGTCCTAGCAGACCTTGCATTCTGGAATTCCCACCAGACAGAGAGCTCCTTTCAAGGCAAGCCTCCTCCTCTGACCCTAGGCCCTCACCCCCACACTCTGAAGATTCCCAAGGCAGCAAACACTCACGCTTTCCGGGGTTTTCAGCCTCTAGCAGCTCTCAGACCCGCCTTCCTCACAGCTCTCTTGCTTTCCTCCCAGCCATCACCGGGACGTCACGCGTGACGCTGAGCAGCAGGGAAGGGCGGGGGCTCCCTAGGCTCGTTTGCCCAACCCGCCCCCGGCTTGGCAGAATTCCGGGGCCGTGGATGTCACATGGAGGGACTCCCCCCCCCCCCCCCCCCCGACCAGGCCGTTGAGAACAGACCCGACCCAGTCGTGGGAATCAGTTCTGGCCGCCTTCCCAACAAGAGGGAGGAGGGGAGGAGCCGCCCCACTCGCCTCCTTCACTTGCAGTCCCTTGGCTTGCCTCGGGAGGCACCCGACCCAGCAGCACTCCGTCTAGGTGCACTGGGCGCGGGGGAGCGGCGCGGAGGGCGGGCCTCTGGCGGTGCGCCGCCCGGAGGGACTCGGGTTACTGCTTGTTTACTTGATGGCTGCCTTGGCAATGGGCCTCTGCCTGCTTGGCCCCCTGGTCTGCTATTTCAGGACCTATGGGCTCCTCTTGCAGATCCTCACCATCACATCCCTTCCTAGCCACATTCCTGTGGTGCCTGCGCTCCTGTGTCCCCACCCCTCTTTGCCACCCAACCCCCAGCTCCATTGTGCTAGCAGTTTCCTTACGCCCCCAGCACTGAAGCTCCAGCCCCTGGGATGTGCACGGCCAGTCTCCCGTGATCTCTGCCTGCATCCAAGCTTGAGCATCAGAAAGATTCCTCTCCTGGTGTGCTGTGATCAGCTGCTCTGTCTTGCAGACTTTCCAGAACAGGGTGCCCAGAGAAACACTTTTTCGACTGAGGATGTGAAGGCATCACACACACACACACACACACACACACACACACACACACACCTCACCCATTAGCACCCAGAGCACGGCCGCTGCACACCCAGGCTCCAGCTTTCGTTCCTGCTCATCTCAGGTCCACATTCGGCTCTTTTGCTCATGACATTCTCCCACAGGCAGACCTCAGGAGTGACTACGAAAGGGATGGCAATTTCACGAGCCCAGGCAGGCAGGGTGGCCTGGAGAAGACGCGATTCTAGTCGCCAGTGCGGGGCTCCAGAGCTGCCCTAGGTTCCAATGACCGGTGGGGTTCAGAATTGGGGCGGGCAGAGCCCAGAGGTACCAGGCAGGTGACTAGCTACAATCCGGACCGGGTACCACAAGTGCCAGAAAAGAATGACTGGCAGTCTCAGCAGCCAATGGGATCCCAGGACCGTGCGGACCAGCCTTATTCCCCGCAGCCGCACCGAGCGTGGGCGGGGTCCTTAGCGGGTTCAGTGTCTCGCGCTCGCCGGCGGGCAAAGCGGGCGGCTGCGCAAGCGACCAGGTGAGGGGGCCAAGTCCTAGAGGTAGCGGGGCAGGAGGGCCCACAGGGGAGTCTGTTTTTTGGGTTACAGAGATGCTCCAGAGGACGTAGCCCGTGGTTTTGCACTAGCGATTGTGGGGCTCTCTCTAGCAGATCGCGCAGTCACGGAATAGGGTCTTTCAGCAGCTTTAGATCCGCAGCCGCAGCCGCAGCCTGGAACCTGGCGGTCCCTTGGGGGTGGCGGTGGGGGCAAGCTCGGCTGCAGCTGTCCCAGGTCCTGAAGTCCAGCTCTAGAGGCTAACCCCTACCCACATACACATACACAGGAAAGATGCTGCAGTAAACTGTCCTGACACCCATTTTTCTCGCTCTTTTTAAAGTTGCTGTAATCCCGTCTCCACTCTCTGGAGGACTAGAGACTGGTGGGTGACTCAGTTGAGAGCAGCAGTGAAGGGTGAGAGCTCCCCCATGGCCTCATAGAAAAAGCTCCCCAAATCCAAGATGGTTCTGAACTGGGCAGATTTCCTCTGGCCCCAGGGTAGGAGAGGTGAGGGTCCCAAGAAATGAGAAGGCAGGATGCTCAAGGCACGGGGAAGTGTGGAGCGCTGGTCAATAGTACAACACTCATGCCTCTCCCCCAAACCCTGTTCTTCCTACACAGATTTGGAACCCACACTTCTAAGACGCATTGAGACTGAAGGCTTCCATCTGCCTCACTGAGACTCCAGCCCTACAGAGAACATGGAGCCTGGAACGTCAACAGCCAACCTCTGGAGGACAAGCAGACTCCGTCTGGACCTGTAGGGCACTGCCCCAGCCTCACCACCATGGCACGTGGTTTCACAGTGGGCTTTGACCCATTGGGTCTAGGAGAACTCAGCTCTGGTTCTCTGAGCTCCCTCTCCTCCCGAGGCCACCTGGGCAGCGACCCAGGCTCCACAGCAACACGATACTTGCTGAGGAAGCAGCAGCGCCTGCTGAATGGGCCCCCCCGCGGAATCCGAGCCTCATCACCCATGGGCCGAGTCATCCTCATCAACTCGCCCATTGAAGGTGGGTGTGGGGCCCAAGAGTGGCTTAGATGGGGATTACTGAGGACATCAGGGACCGCCAATTCGGATGAAGGTTGGTTAGACTAGTACGGTTAGGGGAATTCAAGAGATGGAGTCTTAGGGAAGGGGATCATCTTTCATCTACCCTTGCCTCTCCTCCAGCCAATATTTTAAGGCCTCAGGGCAGTAGAAGGATCAGAGGTGGGAGATGAAACCACTGTGTAAGGAAAAGACATATGTTAGCCCCAGGAATTCACAAGGCGGGGTGCTGAGTCAGGCTCTGCATCCCTTGAACTCCGACTTTCTCCTGACTCATTTGTATGTACACCAACCAATCAGTTGTGTGACCAGCTCGGTGCTGGACTATGGAGAGTCGGTGTCCAGGCTTCGGGGTGTGGGGGAGGGGCCTGAAGACACAGCAGCCTATGTTCAGAAAAAGGGAGGGGGGGCCAACAGGGAGTTGTCAGGGAGTGTAGCCCAGAGCTGGGTCCTTAGGAGAGAATGACTGTGTATGGCTGCCTGGCACTGTGTCATCGCACACCAATTCTGTGTCCACCCTGCTTAGCTCTTGCAGGGGACCTAGAGGGATGAAGCCCAGGCTTCACCTTTCAGGAATGTGCAGCGTAGTCCAAAGTAGAGATGCAGCAACAAGAACGGCTGGTGGGGTTGCAGCTATCCCACACAAAAGTCAGAGATGAAAAGCATGAAGCATGATGGGACGAATGCTTGGACCACAGTAACAGATGTGAGGCGGCAAAAGCTTGTGAGCAAGACAGAGCCTTGAAAGCCAGGAGGGGAGCGAGCCCTGTGGGACCGGGCTCTGTGGGCAGGACCAGATAAATATCTCCAAGTCTTCTCCTCTTTCTTAGCCAGCACAGTTCCCCTGGCTGGATCCCAGAGTGAACTTTCAGGCCTGGTGTTTCCTCTGATCCAACTAGGAGCCTCTGTCCCCTTCCAAAGTCAGCTGGGCAGGGGTGGGGTGAGCTGCCCAGGATGTGGCTGGCACGCTCATTGAGCACGGTAGGTCCCGCCCTCAGACAAGCAGCAAGGCACTGCTGAGGTCATTATTGCCATTCTGACCAAAAAGCAGAAATCCCCGGAGGACAAGAAGGCAGGAGACATGACCCTTTCTTTTTCTCTTTTTTTCCTTTCTTTCTTTTTTTTTTTTTTTTTTTTTTTTTGGTTTTTCGAGACAGGGTTTCTCTGTGTAGCTTTGCGCCTTTCCTGGAACTCACTCTGTAGCCCAGGCTGGCCTCAAACTCACAGAGATCTGCCTGCCTCTGCCTCCCGAGTACTGGGATTAAAGGCGTGCGCCACCACTGCCCAACATGACCCTTTCTAACCAGCCCTTCCTCCCCTCCTAGTTTGCTCATTCATTTTTTCATTCTTTAGCTCATCTGTTTATTTATCCAAAAATACTTATCAGATGCTATGCACTGTGCAACGTACTAGGGATGTATGGATGGGAAAGAACCTCGAAGTCCCATGATTAAGCTTGCAGACTCCTGAAAGACAGTAAATAATGCGCAAATAAACAATAAGACACAGGCTAGAAAAATTCTGAAGGAAAAATCATGGTGACCAGTAGACATAAGAATGTTCCTAAAACTTCAGAGCAGGCCAGGATTGCCTGGGAGAGCTTGCTGGAAGACAGATTGGGGGCGCGGGCGCTGATGAGATGCTCAGTGAGTAAGGACACCAGCTGCCAAGCCTGATGACCTAAGTTTAATCCCCAGGATCACACTGTATAAAAGAACTGTTTCTTGAAAGTAGTCCTCTGATTTCCACACATGTGCCATGACATACACATGTGTGGGTGCATACACACACAATAAACTAATAAATGTAATTTTAAAAAAGATTGATTTGGGAACGAGGTTGGAGAGATGGCTCAGCAGTTCGGAGTACCGGCTGCTCTTCCAGAGGACCTGAGTTCAATCTCCAGCACCCAGATGGTAGCTCACAACCATCTGTAATGGGATCAGATCCCCTCTTCTGTCAGCATGCATATACTTCTGTCATATACATAAAAGACATAATTAAATATCTTTTTGTTTTGTTTTGTTTTGTTTGGGGGGGGGTTGGTTTTTTGAGGCAGAGTTTCTCTGGGTAGTTCTGACTGTCCTGGAACTTACTCTGTAGACCAGGTTGGGCTTGAACTCAGAGATCTCTTGCCTTGGCCTCCTGAGCACTGGGATTAAAGGCATGCACCACCACCACCACCACCACCACCACCACCACCACCACCCAGTCATAAATAAATATCTTAAAAAAAAAAAAAGAATTATAGGCAGGGCAGTGGTGGTCCACACCTTTAATCCCAGCACTCGAGAGGCAGAGGCAGGTGGATCTCTATGAGTTCCAGGTCAGCCTGACCTACAGAGCTAGTTCTAGGACAGCCAGGGCTACACAGAGAAGCCCTGTCCAAACCCCCTCCCCCCAAAAAGATAGATTTGGTCTGGACAGTGGTAGAACACTTGCCAAGCATGTGCAAGGTCCCAAGCATGTGCATGATCCCCAGCATCACAGTCAAAAAAAGTGGGGGAGGAAGAAGAAGGAGGGAGGGAAAGAGAAGGAAGGGGAAAGGGAAAGGGAGAGAGAGGGAGGGAGGGAGAGAGAGAGAGAGAGAGAGAGAGAGAGAGAGAGAGAGATGAAGGGATCCAAGTCCTCAGGTTAGAGACATTCAGGACTTCTCTGTTGTTTCTTTTCTTTTCTTTTTTATCTTGTCTTATTTACTGCATATGAGGGCTCTATCTGCATGTACTCCTTTATGTGAGATCCCACTATAGATGGTTGTAAGCCACCATGTGGACAGTGGGAATTGAACTCAGGACCTCTGGATGAGCAGTCATCTTAACCGCTGAGCCCTCTCTCCAGCCTCCTTGCTGTTGTTTCTTTTAAAGATAGATTCTCGCCATATAGTATTGGCTGGCATGTAGACCAGACCGGCCTCAAACCCCGTGACGATCCTGCCTCAGCTGCAGCGTATTGAGCTTACAGCCCTGGAAAGCTACACTGGCTGGTTTGCTTTGGAGACAGAGTTTCACTAGAGCTGACCTTGAATTCCCCATCCACGGGCTTCGGTCTTCTAGGGGATAAGATTTTATGTCTGGGCTACTGTGCCTAGCTCTTAAATTGAAACAAAACCCAAAACAAACAAAAATTAGAGCTAGGCCTGGTGGTGCCTACTCACTACCCCAGCCCTTGCAGTGGTCTCTTCAAGGTCAACATGGCCGACATAGCAGAACTATGTCTCAAAATAACAAGGACTGGGAATGTAGCTCAGTGTGGCAGAGGACTGGCCTAACACACAAGGCCCCAAGCTCCTCACCCTCAGGGCTATGAGTCAGCCAGGACGCCCTCAGGATTCTCATGTTTAACAGGTTTTCCAGTGATGCAGTGACTGCCACTCTGACACCATGCCCTGGTCCACCATGCCACTCTGAGAAAGTGATGTCTAAGATGAGAGGGGATGAGGATAAGGAGCCGAGCTCCGCCCCCCAAGCCAAAGTGAGAATATTACAGGAGGAGACAGTTTCTAGCTCATATGAGACACAAAAAACACCTCAGAATGGGTGCTGGAGAGACGGCTCAGAGGTTACTGGCAGCTCTTCAAGAGGTCCTGAGTTCAATTCCCAGCAACCACATGGCGGCTCACAACCGTCTACAGTGGGATCTGATGCCCTCTTCTAGTGTGCAGGCATGCATGCAGACAGAGCACTGTATACAAAAAACAAAACAAAAACCACCAGAATGGCTGAAGCCCACTGATGAAGGGAGGGCCACCAGGTGGCAGAGGAAGACAGGGAGGGCTGTGCAGGGCCAGGGACAGCCTAGAGTTCTAAAACAGGCAGGAATAGCTGATATGTATACTCAGTTCCTGTGTAGGAATGGAAAGCAGATGGCTAGGAAGCTCCAGGGAGGGTGAGCAGCCTAGTCAGGTCAGATGAGGGAGAGGGGATTCCATCCTCAGAGAACCTCAAAGCTCAGATGTGGCAGGACATAGTGGTCCCAGCACTCGGAGGCAGAGGCAAACAGATCTCTGAGTTTGGGGCCAGCCTAGTCGACATAGTGAGTTCCAGGACAGCCAGAGCTACACAGTGAGACTTGGTCTTGAAAACTAAAAACTAAAACAAACAAAGGCTCAGATGTAACATCCCAATGGCCCAGGGATGTCATAGGGTCCCCAAGGGGACGTGGAGGACAAAGCAGATTGTGGACAGGGAGCTTAAGGCTTTTTAGATAAGGCTAATGGGGCCTGAGAACTGTGTAATAACTGGTTAGGACACCCCAGGGTCCCTGTCTTTGTCCTGTACCACCCCTGCCCAGACTGTCCTTGGAGATTTCAGCCCCATCTGTCCTGGCCACACACTGAAATCTGATAGACCAAATTGAAGTGTGTGTGTGTGTGTGTGTGTGTGTGTGTGTGTGTGTGTGTGTGTGTGTTCTCTCCCTCTCAAATAGCTCTGGAGTAAACGTTGCCTGAAGGAAAAGTGAATCTCCCGTCGACCTGGTAGCAGCCTGCCTAGCACTCTTGTCGATTTCACCCAGAGGTCGTCTTGAAGGTCGTTGACCTCTGAGCTCACACATGACCTCCTCTCTTTTTGCTGCCCAAATCTCTCCCGTCTCATTTCTCTATGGAACCACCCCCTCTGCCCCTTCCCTGGGCCCTGCTCTGGGCTCTAGGGAGACACTGCAGCATGCTGAATTAGAGGGTCTGTCCTCGGGTAGCCATGTAGTCCCTAGAGCTGTCCCCCTAGAATCGGAGTCTATAGCAGAGGCCTCAGCAGTTCTTCCGTAAGGTCCGGGTCAGGGATTTACCAAGTTTCTGTCTTCACGCCTCCAGATGGAAAGCCTTACTATCTGTCCCAAACAAGAAAATCTGTCCCTGTCTGACCTCTCTGTGCGAGCTTGGTTCTGCCCTTAAGTGACTCTGGGCATCTAACGACCTCCACATCTGTTTGAAGTTAGAGCTGATTCTGTTGCAAGCTGAGAGCCCAGACTCCCCACAATGGAACCTTGAACCTTCCATTATTCTCAGAATGGCAAATTTTCAGAGATTGGACATAAGAATCCAGAAAACATCTCTCTCTCTCTCTCTCTCTCTCTCTCTCTCTCTCTCTCTCTCTCTCTCTCACTCACACACACACACACACACACACACACACACACACACACACGAGAGAGAGAGAGAGAGAGAGAGAGAGAGAGAGAGAGAGAGAGAGAGAGAGAGCACAAAAGAAGAGCATGGAATCCAATTGAGCTGTTCTCACCTGTTCCCGTACTGTCAATGAGTGGCCTGTGGTCTCAGAATTACCCAGAGGGGACTTGTATGCTGTCTCCATGTAGGGCCTTGTGCATCATCTGGGTGGCTCTGCACAGAAGCCTAGCCTTTGCAGACACCAAGTTAGGGACCCCAGATGCTCAACTGCCAGAATTAACATGGAGGTCATACTTGTGTGGTTATCTTCACAGCCAACAGTGATGAAAGTGACATCATCCATGCAGTTCGGGTGGAGAAGAGCTCCTCTGGGAGGCTGGGTTTCAGCGTGAGAGGCGGCTCTGAGCATGGCCTGGGCATCTTCGTCAGCAGGGTGGAGGAGGGGAGCAGTGCAGGTGAGCAGGGGGCCCTTAGGGGGAGCATGGGGTGTGCCACCTCTTCAGTGGGTAGCAGAAACCAGGTGGCCAAGGGTAGGGGCCACCTCTGTTCTGAGGGTGGGAACGGATGGGAGGCAGAGCCCTCTCTTGCTGAGTGGATTAGGGGACACAGCCTAGTGTCAACGGACGTGTGCGGCCCACTGACCCTTGCCCGCTCCGGTGCAGAGCGGGCTGGCCTGTGTGTGGGAGACAAGATCACGGAGGTGAATGGGCTGAGTCTAGAAAGTACCACGATGGGCAGTGCTGTGAGGCTGCTGACCAGCAGCAGCTGCCTGCACATGATGGTGCGGCGCATGGGCCGTGTGCCTGGCATCAAGTTCTCCAAGGAGAAGACCACGTGGTGAGTAGCACCCGGCCTTGCTCAGAAACCACCACCGCTACCACCACCACCACCACCCCACCACCACCACCACCCACGTCCCCTGCCCCTGCCCAGCGGCTCTACTCTCTAGCACTGAGCCCTGCACTCTCTGGGTATCTCCCCATGAGGACTTGTAAAGATCAGAAATGGGGCTCTGGGGCTCTGGGGCTCTGGAGCTCAGGGACAGAGACAGTGGTAAAGGAGATGCTTAGCATGGTCCAGGCAGGCCTTGGGCTCCATCCACAGCATCAAAACCAAACAGAAAAGGGAAAGGGGCCTCCACACGTTGCACTACTTAGTAGGGAAAGGTGAGGGGGTGGTTCAGATTGTTCCACAGGTTTGATGAAACCTATATTCCACTGAAGACTCTGGGCCACGAGAAGTCCTCTCCCCCGCCACAAGGGAATCATCCCTTTCCCAATCAGTTGCCAAGGCTTTTAGACTGGAAGTTCCTGGGGGACCCGGGGTCAGGGCCTCTTGTGTTTCGGCAGGGTGGATGTCGTGAACCGTCGGCTAGTGGTGGAGAAGTGCAGTTCCACACCATCGGACAGCAGCTCAGAAGACGGTGTGCGGCGCATCGTCCACCTCTACACAACCTCTGACGACTTCTGCCTGGGCTTCAACATCCGCGGGGGCAAGGAGTTTGGCCTGGGCATCTATGTATCTAAGTGAGTGCTAGGGTGAAACGGAGCAGCTGGAGGCGGGGCTCGGGCGGGGCTGGAAGTGGAGTTTGGGGATGGGTCAACACATGAGGCTTGGCCCTTCAGGATAGCACCTGGGGAAAGGGTGTTGTCAATCAGAAGAGGCCCAAGGGGTGTAGGTGGGCACTCCCATAGCCAAGTGAAGGGGGTCTGGATTAGGGGAGGGAGGCGGGCCAGGGTCTTATCAAGCCACACCCGTCTCTCTCCAGAGTGGACCATGGTGGGCTGGCTGAGGAGAATGGCATCAAAGTGGGGGACCAGGTCCTGGCGGCCAACGGCGTCAGGTTTGATGACATCAGCCACAGCCAGGCCGTGGAGGTGCTGAAGGGCCAAACGCACATAATGTTGACCATCAAGGTGGGCCGGATGATACCCCGTATCTCCCGCAGGGAGAGGCCAGACTAGGTCTGGGACTTCCCAGAACACCCTAGCTCTTAACTAGACTGCTTACCCTGCCACTAGTGGCAGCTCCACAGCCACGTGGAAGAGAGCAGAAACTCTTTCCATGCCCGTGTGGCGAAAGAGGGAACTGAGTCTTAGAGACGCAGCCGTCGGTTGTCACTCAGCTGGTCAGTAGCCTGGCCTGGCTCTGGTCTGGCTCCCCGTATTTCTAGCATCGTACGTAGCTCTCCTTCGGCATGGGGGAAGGCCTCAAGGTGAAGACTAATGTATGGAGTAGGAGCTATAGCTGTGTGCAAGACCTCAGCTGTGTGGATCCCTGGGGTACAGCAGAGATTGGGGTTCCTGGGAGGTGGTTGGTTTCATTATTCATGTGGCTCTCACGCCTACTTAAGGTCTTTATCTGTGCACAGGGGTGGTGACTCACTCTTCCCCGGGGCCCACCAGGCTCCCTGCTCTGCCCTCTCCCGGCTTGTCACCCAGCGTCATCCAGCGCTTCATTGGCTACCTCCTAACCTCTCCTGCCATCTCTCCCACGTACACGTTCCCTTTTCTAATTATCTAGAGCATTCTTCCTAACTCCAGCTCTTCCCCAATTCAGTTGATAACTCTGTACCTCTGTGCACGCGCGTGCGTGTGTGTGTGTGTGTGTGTGTGTGTGTGTGTGTGTGTGTGTTGTTTTTCGAGAATCTCACTAGGTAGCCCAGGCTAGATTTTTCTATATAGCCACATCTGGCCCCAAACTCCAGCTCCTCCTTTCTCGGGTCCCAGGCACTAGGGAACCCAGTATTCCAGGTAGAGCCACCCCGCCTGGCTGTTCGATAGTATTTTTGAGCACCTATGAGGTCAGGTGCTGGGCCGCACAGAGATCAGGGTAGACCAACAAGGCCTCTCTGCTCCTGGGGGACAGCGAGCACAGATTTTGACAAATGCTATCAGGAAATTAGCAGAAGGGGGGGTGGGGTAATTGAGGAAAGGCTTGTATCAAGGCCAGAGGAGAGTCGCCCAGGTAGTGCCAGTCAAAGAACGAAGCTAGCCATGTGATTAGCACAGGGAGGAGAAAAGTGAACAGGAGCGAAGGCCTGAGCTACAAAGGAAATCAGCACGTTTAGAAAGTACGCTGGGCCGGGCGGTGGTGGCGCACGCCTTTAATCCCAGCACTCGGGAGGCAGAGCCAGGTGGATCTCTGCGAGTTTGAGGCCAGCCTGGGCTACAGAGCGAGATCCAGGACAGCCAGGGCTACACAGAGAAACCCGGTCTCAAAAAACAAAAAACAAAACAAACAAACAAACAAAAAAGCCGGATGGACCCAGTGGAGAGGGACGGAGCTGCCCAGTTTACTCCCGTCCTATGCGAACGCCTCGTGACCTCTCTGCTGCTCCTCCAACACCCGCCATGTCTTCTCCAGGAGACGGGCCGGTACCCCGCCTACAAAGAGATGGTTTCTGAGTACTGCTGGCTGGACAGATGTGAGTCCTGAGAGATGAAGGAGGAGCCCGAGGGGGGGGGCTGGACTCCTTAGGAAAAGAAAGAGAGGGGCCAAGATGCCCTCAGGACCTTCTTGCAGCCCAGAGCTGCTTATAGCCTTCACTGAGGATTTCCAGACTCAATGCCAGGCTCTTCTAGGCCTCGAGTCCCCGTGGGTGAGGAAAGAAGTGACTTCCCAGGGCTCCCTGATGTAGATGACAGTCTGAGCACCTGGCATCTCTGACCCACCCCAAAGCCCAAGGGTAGTGTGTGAGCACGGCCCGGCCCCCAGGGAAGGAGGCAGGCACCTGAGCGACCTCGCTTCCTCTCCCTTGCAGTGAGCAGTGGGGTGCTGCAGCAGCTGTCCCCAGCCTCGGAGAGTGGCTCCAGTGTCTCCTCCTACGCCTCCAGTGCCCCGTGCAGCTCAGGCTCACTGCCCTCTGACCGCATGGACGTCTGCCTAGGGCCTGAGGATCCCGGTGGCCATGGCCCAGGCTGGGGGCGGGCAGACACGGCCATGCAGACTGAGCCTGATGTGGGCAGCCGTGTGGAAACTTGGTGCAGTGTGCGGCCGACAGTCATCCTCAGGGACACGGCCATCCGCTCTGACGGCCCCTCTTCTGTCCGACGCCTTGATTCTGCACTTTCAGAGTCGCCCAAGACGGCTCTGCTGCTGGCCCTCAGCCGACCCAGGCCTCCCATCACCCGATCCCAGAGCCACCTGACACTGTGGGGTATGTTGGGAGGGTCCCACTTTCCCCACAGTCCCTAGTTCAAACAAAGCCTGCCTAACACACCAAGGAGCAATCCCAAATCTGCCTTTGCCCAAATCCCAGGGCCTAGGCCGAGTTCCAGGTCCAGTCCCAGAATATCCGCAGATCCTGCTCTAGGCTTCCCTTCATAAACAGGCCTGGGCCCCAAACCCAGCCTCAGTCCCAGCCCCCAAACTGATGTGCTCTGGGCCCCAAACCCGCCCTAACTCCAATTCCTCCAGCCTGGAATGACCAGACCTGTTTAGTTACAGACACAGTAGATTCCCTGCGTCCCTGGAGTTGTGTGGTAGGGGAGAGGTGGAAGGCAGGAAGAAGACCCTACTCCATCCACTGCCACTCTGGAATGGCTGCAGACCCCGTCTGCCTCCCTCTCTCTGCCCTTTCCTATCCCCCTGCCCCCTCCTTCACTTCTGCCCACCCTCCAGCCCCCCCGGGGGCTCCCTCATATCTACAGAGGAGAAGAAACAGCGGAAGAAGGAGAAGTCAGGGTCCCCCGGGGAGAAGGGGGCCTTGCAGCGCTCCAAGACGCTGATGAACCTCTTCTTCAAGGGAGGGCGGCAGGGGCGGCCAGCAGGGGACGGGCAGAGAGAGGCCTGGACGCTGGACAGCAGAAGCCCCACCAAAGTCCGCCCTCGCCTGGACCTGGAGAAAGGTAGGTGCTGGAATCCATCCGGCAGTTCCAGGTTGAAATCTCACCCTACCCCGCCACTCACCCTCACAAGTAAAACGGAAGGGTTAAAACTCATTTCTTGCCAGGCACGGTTGTGCACGCCTTTAATCTCAGCACTGGGGAGGCAGAGGCAGGGGGATCTCTATGAGTTCGAGGCCAGCCTGGTCTACAGAGTGAGTTCCAGGACAGTCAGGGCAACACAGAGAAACCCTATCTCGAAAAAAAAAAAAAAAATCTGTAGAACTCGTTTCTTTGGGCATATAGAAAGTCAGAGAACAAGTGACTGTAAGTCAGCACCTTGTCTAGGTCCTAGAAGGTGCTCCGGAAGTTGGGTGGCCACTGTCATCCTGTCATCTTCTGTCTTCTCAGAAAGGTGAAATGACAGACTCAGGCACAGCAAGAAGTGACTGAGCTCAGTTTGGAGTCACGTGCTTTGCTGGTGGTGGCAATGGAAGTACCTTTGCTAGGGCTCCTGGCTTCACACCCTCCATCCAGAGCGCCACAGGCCCAACCCAGTTCTAGAACTGTCCCCAAGGAAAGCCACTTCTCAGTCAGGACTCAGATGGAAAGGACTCAAACGGAGACACCGTCCCCATCCCATTAGTCATGATGATTGAACCTTCCGGCCCCAGGCCTGCTAGGCAAGCACTGTGCCACCAGGTTCCAGCCCCAGCCCCAGGTAGTTTTCCTAAGGACCTTCACAAGAAGCCTGTCAACCCTGTTGAGGCTCCAGACCCAACATGGATGAGGGAAAACTCACAATTGCATGGGACAGAAACTCGAGTCCAGCTAGCTTTAGAGTGCTTCTAGGCTCAGCTCCTGACATTAGCCCATCTGAAGGAGCAATACCAGCAGACAGATCTCCCTCAGGCATGTGCCTCCACCTTAGAAGGCTTTGCCAACTTGAAGGTGAGATGGCCATTGTCCCTTAGTGACCCTGAACAGGAGGGAGTTTTTGTTGTTTGGGCTTGTTTTATATTATTATTGGTTTTTCAAGACAGGGTTTCTCTGTGTAACAGCCCTGGCTGTCCTGGAACTCACTTTGTAGACCAGGGTGTCCTTCAACACAGAGATCCACCTGCCTCTGGCTCCCAAGTGCTGGAATTAAAGGCGTGCGCCACCACCACACCTGACCTACAGGGAGATTTGTAAACAGTTCCAGCTGAAGGGTCAGTCAGGGCTCTCTCTGCCTCCTGGGGTCATCTGTCATGCTGAGCAAACCACTGTGACGTGTGTGGAAAAACAAGACAGGAGCTCCCGGACCTGGTAGACAGGTGATTTTGCTGCTCCCCTGGGCCATGTGCTCAGCTGAGAACGGAGGGGGTCACCCAGGAGATAAGCAGGGTGCTGCTTCCAGAAGTGGGAGCGAGCATCGGGGAGGTGGAAGCAAGCCGAGGATGAGAAGTTGGAGGTTGCTCCGCCTTAGAACCAAGTGTCCAGAGGCCTCGGGGTGACCGTCCAGCCGAGGCGGAGGCAGCCCCTCGCCTCCCCTCTTCTCTTCCCACAGTTCCCAGGTTGTTTTCTCACGGTTCTCAGCCCACCTCTCTGGCCCCTCCCCTCTCTGTTTCCAAGGCTCCTCCTTCCCCTCTGTCTCTGCACGGTAGGTACCACCACGCTCTGTCCTGCCTTCCTTTCCAAATAAATCTCCATAAGCAGTGTGTTCACACTGCCTCCTCTCCTGGCCCACCACCTTCACTGACCCCCCAACCCCCATTGCCCATGAATGAAGTCCCTAACTGGGCCTGACCTTGAAGGCCCACAGAGGCTCTTGTACCCGCCCTGACTACTTCTAACGGGAACTCTGGTTCCGGCTGAACTGAACCTCTTTCTTCTTTACAGCAGGGAGCGTGGGGCCTGTGCAGAAGTTTGTCACCTGGAGACTGAGACGTGGTAAATCCAGTATCCCAAGGTCCCCACAGGAAAGCAACAGATGGGGGGATGAGGGAACAGGCTGGGGCCAGCTTATCGGCTTTGAACGAAACTCCTTTAGATCTGAGCCCGTGGTATCAGGCAGAGAACGTGGTTAGCTTACTAGAAAAGATAGGGGGCAGAGATGGGACCCCCGAAGGGATTTGGGGGTGAAGGAGCCTGTCTGTGCTTCAGTGGGGGGAAGATTAATATGACGGTAAAGGAGCTGGAGTTTGCTCTCTATTGATGGTAGTTTGTTAGGAAAGGCCATGTTGGGGAGCAGGGTCAAGTGGGATTCTGTCCAGGGTGCTCAGTCTCTCAGCTGGCCTCTCTGGAGCCTCACCCCTGCCAAGAGGAACTCTACCTTACCCTAACAGCTCTCGTCACCTTCATCACACCCTCTTACCCCTGCCCTACAGAACGGGAGAGGGGCCGGGCCCTGCTCTCTGCCAGGTCCGGAAGCCCCTCTGGCCAGCTGCCCAGTGTGGATGAGCAGGTGCAGGCCTGGGAAAGTCGACGGCCCCTCATTCAGGACCTGGCCCGGCGGCTGCTGACGGACGATGAGGTGCTAGCAGTCACTCGACACTGCTCCAGGGTGAGTCTCTGCCCAAGGCCCAGCCCCTCATTCCAGGCCGCTGTCCATTGGCCAGTTCCTGGGAGGTCAATGTCAGTCAGTAAGCTCCCACGCAGGAAGAAAAGATAGACAATAATTAGAATCTAAATTCCCCAAGTGACCAGTCTTGCAGAGCACTGTGAAAGACAGACGTGGGTAACCCAGGAGATCTGGGAAGGCCTCTCAGAGGAGGTGACATTTAAGCCGAGGAGATGAGGAAGACAGATGATGAGTGGGAGGGGAGAATCTTCACAGGCAACTGACTGTACCCCCTCTAAACCCCGACTTGTCCCCCATCTCCCCTTCTATTCCTGGGGCAGGTTTTCCTTGGCTCCCATCTCAATCCTCCCCAGTACTTACACTTTTACTTCCTTTCTCTTCAGCCAGTTGCAGAGGGTCCCAGTTTCTGTGGGAGTCAGTTTTAGAGGACTCCCTGGGTCTAAGTGTTGGGGAGGCTGTGGAGTGCTACTCACCCCTCCAGGACAACTGGAACATTCTTTACTGTCATTCTCTCAGGGACCCCAAGGGTCCTGTGGTGGGTTCTCTGTAGGGAACATGCATTAGTGCATACTGTGGGCAAGCTGAGCCGTTTTAGAAAATCACTTCTGCCTTCACCTGGTTCGTGATGGGGCTGTGTGTTGTGACGTGTCCATTGGCATGTCTATGGTGTAATTGGTTTGTGTTGACATGCCTGCATGCATTCATCTGTGCATAGCATGCATGTATGTGCCCCTGTAGTATCACTCAAAGCCTAAGGATGGGGTCGTTCACACATCCCTTTACCAAGGGCTGGTTTAGAACAGAAATACAGATGGAGGTTCCTGTCAAGGGCTCTGGGCTAACTAAACTCTGTCCCTCTCTGTTCTGAACATTAAGTGGGCTTTGTGGTCTAGCTCCAGAGAGCTTGCAACTCTGAGCTTTGGCCACTAGGAGGGGCCCTGCACCTGTGTCTTTGGCCGGCGCTTTTCCCTCATCCCTCCATTCCCCAACCTCTGCAAACCAGGACTTCGTTTCACCATGGCTCATTTACCCTGTAGGCTCTACAAACGATCCGCACCCAAACCAATGACCCACCCTAAACCTTCTGAGATGGAGCCCGGGCCTGAGGGATAGGCAAAGCTCCTTCATGACCACCATGTGCTGTCCTGAACCTGGCTTCCCGTCTCCTCTCCGAGCCATCCTTCCACATCCACCAGGCCCAGAATTACAAGTCAGCTCTCTTATTGCTTTACAGTTCCCTTATGAGGCAGAACAGAGAACAAGCTGCTTTCTCCCACTTTCTCGGACTTCCACAATGTGGCATCTCAACCCGCTAACCCCAGCTTTCCTGGGCCACCACTCAGCTGATACAAATTATAAGCTGCATAGTTTTAGGGGGTGCTAGTCACATAGAGCAACCTGTGCAGCCCTGTAGGAGGGTCTTCGTGGCCCTTGACCTTCATTTCCTTGTTATTCTGCAGGCCCTTAGGACATTTTCCTCCCCAGGTCCCACGCCGCTCCTTGTCCACTCTGGAAGAGCTGGTGGAGTAGCCACCGCTTCTGAGAGGCCCGTTCTGAAACTTCAGCCTTCTCTGAAACCCACGTTGCCCCACTGCAGTGGTTTACAGTTACTGCCGAATGAGGCTCATCTGTCCCTTGTTCCGACTTGGGTCCCCGAGGCTCTGGGAGAAGGTCTTATTAACATTGTGCCTCTAACAGTGGATGCTGAATTCATGCTTGAGGGACATGCACATATATGGCAGCGTACTGTTGATATGAGTCCCTGTAACTGTGTGTGTGGTTTAGGGATACACACACACATTATTCTTTATCTATTGCTAAATATTTATTGATGATTCACTCAGATGACCAGAGCGCCTGCTAATTCTAATTCTATGCCCAATACGAGGTAACTATCCGTGGGTCTCTCTGAAGCTGTCTCCTTTTTACCACCAGGGGGCGGTGTGCTGCCCAAGTAACTTGGCTCCCAGTATTCCCTTCTCCAGAATCCATGGGGTGTGGCATCCGGGCTGGTGGCATCCAGGCAGTGCCAGGCAGAGGGTACTGACTAGAGAGGCTTTCTGTGGAGCCACCCGTTCCCCAAGCTCACCATTCTAGCTCTGAACAAAGGGTGGGCACAGCCGGGACCACAGCCTAGTGTTGGGCTCACATTCCTTCTTTCTGCCTGGGCGAGGGGTAGGGGGAGAGTCCAGTCGCTGCACGTTATTTTCCGGCATCGGAGCAAGCAAGAGCTGGATGTCTTGAGTTCCAGCCTTTTCTCATTTTTTCTTATCTGCATGGCTTTGAACAAATTCTGAGCCTCAGTTCCTCCCTCTGTAAAACAGGAATCATCTCAGAGTGGCTGCTAAATAAGAGACTGTAAAAGTCTTAGGGAGTTGCCTGTCCAGAAGCCAAATTGTTATTTGTTGCAGATCTGCGGCTCGTCACAGGCATCCACAAAGTCACTGACATACCATCTTGTGGACCTTGGATAGGGTGAACCTATCTTAGAGTGAGGATGGCTGGATGGGCCCCAGGGCCCGTGTGCCCTGGTGTCTCCCCACATCCAGCTTTGGAGTTGCTGCTTCTGTCTGATCTGTGGTGTTTATACACAGTATGTCCATGAGGGTGGTGTGGAGGACCTGGTGCGCCCCCTGCTGGCCATCCTGGACAGGCCGGAGAAGCTGCTGCTGCTGAGGGACATCAGGTTGGGAGGGGCTTGAGAGAGGGGGAGGGGAAAGAAGCCCCTGGGACCCTAGGGCTGATGCTCCTCCATGCCGGCACCTCCAGAACCAAGCCCTGCTTACCCCACATCCCTGCCTTCCCCAGGAGTGTGGTGGCCCCCACGGACCTCGGCCGCTTCGACAGCATGGTGATGCCCGTGGAGTTGGAGGCGTTTGAGGCTCTCAAGAGCAGGGCAGGTCAGCAGCTGGGGGAGGACTTCCGGCTCCTGAGCTCCAGTTGCGGGTGGGAGTGCAGGGTGGCTCAGGCTGCTGAGCCCGCTGGCATGCCTATCTGGGAGTGCGGCAGGAGTGCCTGGCCTCTGCCTGACCCGGTGCTCCCTTCCAACCAGTTCGGCCTTCTGCTTTGAGACCAACCAGGCAAGACACGCCACCCAAGCGTCACCTCATCACCCCTGTGCCTGGTCAGTCAGAGTCCCGTAACCTGGGGGAAAGGGACAGCCCTGGGGACATCGGGACAGGGAGAACAGGCCTCCCATCCTTGCCTCCAAGCAGCGTCACTGAGGTCAGGAAGGAGGAAAGCCCTGTCCTCCAGGCCATCGCCATCACATCCACACTCCTGTAAAGGGCGTTTTTAAGATGACACACTTTTAAATCTGGTTTCTTGGCTATGCTAAAGTAGAACTGTATTACAATACAAAGTGCTAGGATACTATTAGTAATGGTGGGCAGTGTCCCTTTACAATGGACCTGAGCAAATCCAGGCCTTGTTTACACACGCTCGGGAACCCTACCAACAGCAGAAAAGACCAGGGTCTGGAAAGGTTATCCTGGGGTTGATGATCAAGAAGAGCTAGTTGACCTTGACCCTGTTCCCCAGATAGCCGTGGAGGCTTCTACTTGCTGCCAGTGAATGGCTGTCCAGAAGATGACGACGGAGAGATAAGGGAGAGGTTAGGGGGCCTAAAGGTCTCCCTCAGTGCCTCTGGCCACCACCATAAAGGAATCCCCCCTCTACAAGATGTACCAGTCGATGCCTTCTCTCCTCGCCGAAGCGCATGTACACCCCCTCCCCAACCACCTCCTGTGGCTCCCCGGCCTCCCAGGCCTAACTGGCTACTGACAGAACCCCCAAGTAAAGAGGGCACTCAGCAGAACCAGAGCCAGACCCCAGGCCAAAGCCGCAGCCGCAGCCGCAGTCGAGGGCGAGGCAAGTCCCCTGGGCGCATGCGCTCCCCTTCCCCAGCACCCATCACCAATGCCACCACAGCCAATGGGCGCTACCACAGGCCTCGGAAGGCAAGGCCCTTGCTTCCACGACCTCTGGATGGGCAGGAGGCCAAGGTGGGAGCCAGGCAAGGGCCCTTGGAGAATGGAATTGGTGGGGCAACCGAGGAGACGACCTGGAAAGCCTCCACTGGAGAGCTGAGGACAGTCACGCTATCCAAGATGAAGCAGTCTTTGGGTGAGTCCAGGAGGCACTGGGTACACAGGGTGGACACCTGGGCTTGAGAGAAGATGGGGGATGGGGGTGCAGAGAAGGAATCTGAGTGCTAAGGTTCATAGTTAGGAAATCTAGGTTTGGAGGTGGGAAGAAGTCAAGGCTGATTTTGGGCATGGGAGTCCATGCTTCTGGGAGCTCAAGGTTTGGGCTAAGGCTATGACTATGCTTTGGACTTTGCCCAGGCATCAGCATTTCTGGGGGCATCGAGTCCAAGGTGCAGCCCATGGTGAAGATAGAGAAGATCTTTCCCGGAGGTGCCGCTTTCCTCTGCGGGGCCCTGCAGGTGGGTGAAGCATGAAGCCTCCTCAGGCCCAGGGTTGAAGGGTACAGGGCTGGTCCACATTAGTCTTCCAGCCAGGCATGTTCAGACCAGGTCGTAGGCGGTGGCTTGGGGGCAGAGAGGTCAGGCCAGTAGGATGGGCAGGCCTAGAGAAGAATCTGTCCCCTCATGCTAGCCTGGGCCTGAGAATGGCCCATCCTGTTCCACCTCAAGTCCCAAGGGACAAAGGGCCATTGTCTGTGCCCCACCCTGCCCCCAACAGTTCCAGGCACAAAAGTTCTATTGTCCATCCCCAGCACCCAGATGGGGGAGGAGTGTCCTCGCTAGTGGAGGTGAAAGGCCACTGCCTTCAGGTTGGGTGGTGGGTGGGAATGATGTGAGCGCTGACTATTCTATCTCCATGCCAGGCTGGCTTCGAGCTGGTGGCAGTGGATGGGGAAAGCCTGGAGCAGGTGACTCACCAGCGAGCTGTGGACACCATCCGCAGAGCATATAGAAACAAGGCTCGCGAGCCTATGGAGCTTGTGGTCAGGGTTCCTGGACCTGGCCTGCTGCCCTTACCCTCTGCCTCATTAGCCATTAAGGACCAGAGCCTTCCTGCTGGCAGTTCCTCTGCCCGTGGACCCCTTGACAATAGCCCAATCCCCACCCCAGCTCCCTCCCCCTGAGGCTAGGCAACTACAGCAGGGCTCTCAACCCCCCTTCAGGCTCCTCCAAGTGCCCCCAAACTCTCCCCTCTTCTTACGGATTCCCATGACCCCTCCCACTGACCTTCAGGATTATTGCTGCTCCCCGGTATCCTGCAATACTGAGGCCCCTCTGTCCTATCTGCCTGACAGCTGAGAGCACCATACTGTGGCTGTGATCTACTCCAGGCTGTCTAGAAGTCTCTGGCTTTTTAAGATAAGCTGGATGTCCAACGACAAGGCTCTAGTGGGCAGCCCGTGTCATCTGCATTCCCTGGTCCTGGACCGCTTCAGTGAGGGGGCAGAGAAAATCAAGTCTGAAACCTGTAACTGGTGTGAGGTTCTTCAGGATGCCCCTGGCTTCCCATACTCTGAGAGGCTTCAACTCAGAGCCCTTAAGGAGGTCACTATATCCATCCCCTAGTCTCAAGCAGCATTCAGTACAAAGGACAGGGTGGAAGGCTTTTCCAGTTCCTCAGATCTTAGTAAGACTCATGTTGTGGTCCACTAGGACCTCTGACTCGACTGAATTAGCCCCCTATCTCCCCCCCCCACCCCCAGTAAGAACTCCGTGAGATAGGTGAGTAGCCAGCAAGCAGAGGGGACAAATGTTCCAGACAGATGCCAGACAAGTTCGCCTGCAGTTCTTTATCCAGCATACTTTTTTTTTAAAACAAACTTTTTTTTTAAATTTTTTCTTTGGGTTTGTACAAGAAATTTACAGTGTGAAAAATATACAAGTGAAAACGAGGCCATAAACCTGGTATTCAGAGGGGCCTGCTTGGTCACAAACACAAATAAACACGACATTGCTGAGTTCTTCCTTTGGTCTGACTTCAGCCCCCTCAGTCCAGAAGAGGCTTGCAGAGCTGGGACATGGGGATCAGACCCCAGTCCTAGCCCTGTCCCTCCACCTGGGCATGTTGGGGGCAGGCACATCTGGAGCAGCTGGTGCCATCTGGCTCTCTCTGGCTTCAGGCAGGTAGAATGTGGAGATGGGGTAGCCCCTTTCTCTTCCCAGCTGGAGTGGGCTGGCAGACATCTGGGGACAAACAGGGCTGGCAGTGGCACTGACCGCTGGGGAGTGAAATGGTGCAGTGGGTAGGAGCCTCTGGGGACAGTGAATGGAACTTCAAGGGGTCTGATCTTGCTCCTTCAAGTCACAAGGCCATCTGAATGCTTGGCCGAGGCCCTTCGGCTGCGAGACCTGGAGTGCTCAGTGGATGCTGGGACCCAGATGGTCTTGTGGCTTGTGCCCCTTGCAAAGCCTAGATTTCGGTGGCAGTGATCTCCTCCAGACAGATGCAGGGGGCTGGTTCAGCCAGGCCCAAGTCAGCGAGCTCCCGGGCCTCCAGCTCCAGGCTGAGCTGCTGCAGTTCCTGCTCCAGCTGCCGGTTACGCCGGTACATCTGGATGTAGTTGTGCTGCAGCTGCTTCTGGTAGCGGATCACCTGCTCCTTCTCTGCCTGCCAGGCCAGCCGCTCCCCCTCAAAGCTGTCCCGCTGCTCATCCCCTCGCCGCTGCTCCCGCTGCAGCTCTTGCCGAAGCCGGTCCACCTGAGCCCGCAGGCTCCCTCCTGCCCCAGCTGCTGCCCGCTGCACCTTAACCTCATCACTCTCCGCCAGGAGGAAAGGGTCGGTGGTGGCTGGGGGTACAGGGGGCACAGGGGGCTCCCGGAGTCCTGCTGCCTCGGCATCCAAATGCCCAGCCTTCTCCCGGAGCCGCTCGGCCTCCTGGCGGTACCGCTGTAGCTCCTGGGAGCAGGCCTCCAGCTCTAGCTCCCGAGCTCGGGCTGCCTCCTGCAGGCCCCTGGCTCGGCCCTCGCTGACCCGCAAGGCAGCCCGGGCCTCTCGAAGGGCCACCCGCAGCGCCACCAGCTCGCTGCCCTTCTGTACCAGCTCTGCCTGAGATTCCTTCAGTTGCTGCTTCAGCAGAGAGATCTCCCCCGATTTCTGGCACACCTGTGGGTAAAAGGCAGCGAGGAAGGATGGTGAGGGAGACCTCCCTGGGGGTTGGGCACTGGGTACCACTGAAGGAGTGGAGATGCTCTCTCGCTATTTTACACATAGAGGCGCAGCAGGAAGGGAGCCTAGGGACGCATCCATAGATATACTTCTAGGAAGAGGCGAGAGGAAAAAAAGAGACCCAGATCTTTTCCCTTCGATGCTGGTCTCCTTATACTAGGGGTTGTAAAAGCACTGCCTAGGCCTGGAGAGGGTGGCAGGCGCTGCAGGGTTGGAGTGGGGAAGTCCAGGACAGTGGCCACATGTCCAGGTGAAAGGCATCTTGGGTAAGAACAGGCATCAAAACCAAACTGCCGGGCTGGAGAGATGGCTCAGAGGTTAAGAGCACCAGCTGCTGTTCAATTCCCAGCAACCACATGGTGGCTCACAACCATCTAGGATGAGATTTGATGCCCTCTTCTGGCATGTAGGCATACATGCCGGAACACTATATACATAATAAATAAATAAATCTTAAAAACAAAAAACAAAACAAAAAAAACCCCAAACTGCCTGGGTTTGTATCTCAGCCCAGCCCCTGCTAATTTAGGTCTAGGCTCCAGCCCTTCCTCATTCATAAAATGGAGGTATTAACAGGACCCACCTAATACGGAAGGCAATGAATGCCACTAGCACCAGATCAGACCAGGGAGTTCCAACACAGAGGCACAAGGAAACCCCAACCCAGAAAGACGTGGAAGGGCAGAGCCCCTAGGGTAGCTACCCCGGGCCACGTCTCCAGAGTGTGGCCCAGGGTGACCCCTCCAGCCTGCCCAGCACCTAACCTCGCATACCTCCCATTTGGTCTCCTCCAGCCGTGGCCCGAGTTCCCGCTGCTCCCGCTCAAAGGTAGCACAGCGACGCTCCAGCTGCTCTCGCTCCTGAAGCAGCTGTGCGAAGTCATCCTGCAACTGGCGCTTCTCTTGCTGCAGCTGGAACACCTGCAGCTGCAGCAGCTGCTGGGCCCGCTGAACACGCTGCGTGGCCTGCTGCGCCTGGGCTGCACAGTCCTCCCGCTCTCGTGGCCAGTGCCTCTGCCGCGCTCCGAATGCCTAGAGAAAGAAGGCATGCTGGAAACCTTCCGGCCCCCAAGATCCTGAGCTCTAGCCTCCCGGCTTGGGTGGCGGAGGGCGGAGCACACAAATTCAGTATATTTACAACAACAGTAAAAGCAAGCACGGATACACCATTTCCTAGGTGTCAGGCATTATTCTAGGCGCTTTATACCTTTCACCTTATTTAATCTCACAGCCCGCCTAGGAAGTCCGAACTATCCCCATTTAGACAGGGAAACTGGGGTTTGGCAAGGTTAAGTAACTTGCTCAAGTGTAACAGATGCTCCGAGCCAGCCGGATCCAATTCACAAACCCTACCTCCTCACTCCTTTGAGGGTTAAGCTAACGACCGTGAGGGTGTCACACAATGGGTCTTCATCCTCTCCCTCCCCCAAAGCCATGCTCCATGCATTGTTCCTAGGCCTCCAGATGCTATACCACACCACCCCAGGACTGCCTTGGGCCGCACCTGACACACGGTAGCCTCACTCTCATCCATACTGTCCCGAAGCTGCTGCAGCTCTGCCTCTCGGTCTCGAAGCTTCCCTTCCAGGACACAATGTAGCAAGGCCTCATCCGAAGGGGGCGGAGGGGGCGGAGGGGGCGGAGAGCGGTCTCCACCCGAACTGCTGCCCGGGGAGGCCCGGGCACCACTGCCCAAGAGGCCCCCAGCTACACGGCCCCCCAAGGAACCTGTGCTTTTGCTGGAGGAGGATCGGCCACTGTCCGAGTGGGAGGGCCCAGTAGGGACCCCTCGGGCTGGACCGGGCAGTGCCCCTCGGCCAGGGCCGTGGGAGGGCAGGTGCCCACCTGGAGAGCTGGTGGTCGGCTCAGCACCTCCGGTGCTGTAGGTGGGCAAGCTGGATAAAGAATTTCGGCCAGAGTCTGACAGTGTTCCCGATGGGCAGCCACTGGCCCAGCCACTCAGTGCCAAGGGTTTGTCAGCAGCAGAGGAGGAAGAAGAAGACGAGGAAGAGGAGGCTGGCCCCCCAAACAGCTGTGTCAGGCTGCCCTGACTCCCAGATAGCCCAGCAGCTCGAGGACCCAGGAAGCCAGGTAGGGATGGTGCCCCCCGTGGTTTGGGTAGCACTGGCTTGAAGGCTGTTGGCCGGATCAGGATTTTCTCCATGTTCTGAAATGAGGTACCATGTGACAGTGAGGAGGAGCTGCATGATCACTTTCTTATAATTTTTGTTGTTGTTGTTGGTTTGAGGCAGGGTTTTACTCTATTGGCCTGGAACTCACTATGTACCCCTAGGGCTAGCCCTGAATACAAGCAAAGTCTTCTGCCTTTTAAGAAGTGGGATTACAGGTGTGAGATACCAAGCCCAGCTTGCTTGCTTGATCTTTCCAAATGCTAATCAATGTATGTGTGTGTGTGCATGAATATGTGCATGTGTGCACACAGGTGTCTGTGTGTGGAGGCCAGATGTCAAAGTCAGGAGCCTTCCTCAGTTACTCCCCCCTAATTTTTGATACAGTCTCTGACTGATGCTGGAGCTCACCAATTCAGCCAGTCTGACTGGCCAGCAAGCCCCAGGGATCTGAGTGTCTCTGCCCCACAAGTGCTGAGATCACAGTCCTGTACCATAATGCCCAGCTCTTTGCATGGGTCCTGGGGATCTGAACTCAGATCCTCACGCTTGTGCAGCAAACATCTTACCCACTGAGCCATCTCCGCAAGCCCCAAACCTTGATCTTTCAAAACCCTGTCAGACTTTCCGCCTTCCCACACAGGGTCCTCCACCCCTGTAAGTTAAAACAATTGCTCCCACGGACAGTAGGCCTTCTACATGTCCACTTAGGTTAAGTAATTCAAAATGCTCATTTTTAATCATTGCAATTGCCATGCAAGCAAAACATATCCTCTTCTCATATTAAAAAATGAGGAAATAGAGGCCCCAGGAAAGTTAAAGGCTTTGCCCAAAGACACACTCACATCTGTGTAATCACAACTGAAGCAACTGGCTAGGCATGGTGGCTAATGCCTTTAATCCCAGCACTGAGGAGGCAGAAGCAGGCAGATATCTGGAGGCCAGCCTGGTCTACATAGTGAGTTCCAGGATAGCCAGGGCTATGTAGAGAAAGCCTGTCTCAAAAAAAACAAAAAATAAAAAAATAATCGAAGCAACTAATATCGTTCACTTGAAGGTTCTGGGTACTATGCTAAGTACTAATTCTAACAGGAACCTACGAAGACTACCCTATAACCTTAACTATACAAACACAGAAAATGGGGCTCAGACAGGTTGCTATTTCCCTGAGCCAGTCCACATTCTTTGCTCTATATGTGCTTCCAAATTCTAGCTTCCCTAAGGGGCTCCTGATTCCACCCAGACCCTCCCAAACCGGCTGGCTCTTACCTTCTCCAGCTTCCCAGAGACAGGGATGAGCTTTGGTGGGGGCCCACGGAGGTGGGCATTGTGTGCCCGCTGCTCTCTCGGGTCTTCAACATCACTGCTCGGGCTGGGAGGTGACTCTGTCCGGAAGTCCTCATTGATATAGGTAAAGCTGGTGCCTGGGACAGTCTTCCTGGGAGGCACAGCTGGGCAGAGTGGTTCCTGTGCCTCGTAGCCACCCCGTAGCAGCCCATCCTGCTGGCGGAAGAAGGTGGGCCCAGGGACACCATGGTGGCGTGGAGGAGCAGATCCCCCGGGACAGGGCCGGCCTGAGATAAGACTGCTCACGCTGCCCATGGCTGGAGCTTGTGGGGCAGTGGCTGTCTCACGTGCGGGCTCCAGTGGCACTGGCAGTGTGTGCACAATGGCCATGGTGGCAGAGGCTCAGGCCTGGCCAGGGGCCTCCAGGGCAACCTGTGAGCAGGGCATTGGTGTCAGAGCCCCTGCACCTTGAGTTCTCACCCCCTACAGGCCTGCTCCTGACCCCTCCTCCAGACAGCACACTCCCAACATTAACTGGCAGGACCTCAGTTTTCCCTGGGCCTTACACCACTCACTACCCAGCTCTAGTCTAGACAAGCCTAAGGAATAATTCGGCCAGAGATGATGAAGGAATCAGGAGACCCAGGAGGTTATGCAGGTTCCCTGTCAGGGAAGACCCAGTCTTAAGCCCTAACCTGCATCCCCTATAAAGGCCAAGACTCGGGCTGGGCAGAGATCCCTAACTACTAGCTCCCAGTACAGGGCCCTACTCTCCTGGGACAGGTGGCCTCGTTACTGGGCTGTTTGGGCAGAGGACACGTCAGGGATGCCATCACCAACTCAGATGGTAATTAGGGAACAAAGAGCCACAGCCAGGCAGTGTCCAGCCTCCCACTGCTGGGCCTCAGTTTCTCCCAGACACGGAGGCGGCAAGGGTGGAGCTGGCCAAACAGGAAAGCTCACAGGTCTCAGGAACCCACAGGTGCCCTCTGGGGTCTCCTACCTCCCAGAGGTTGATGCTGGTTATGCTTGTTTCCATGACAACTCCTAGCTTCTGCCATCCACTCAGGACTAAGGGAGTCTACACAGACCCCAGCCAAGTGCCAACCTTTACAAACCTTCCTGCTTCAGTTACTCTTCCGAGTACCCCTATGGGGGGTTTCACCACCTCTGGTAGGATCTCAAGTAAGCTGGCTCCACCTCCCCAGTCCTGCTCCTTCCCGGAAGGGACAGCAAGCCTCCAACCCGGAACTCCCTCCCAGTCCCAAGGCTGCTGATGACCAAGACTTAGGCATCTGCTGAAGTCATCATGTGGAGCAGGGGCCAAGAAGTGAACAGAGAATTCCATAAGAGTGTGTGCATTTACTTGTGGGTGTGAGCACACCTACAGAAGCATAAAAATGAGCAGTATTTGTGAAAATGTGAAAATGCGCAGTGAGTAGACGTGCGTTTAGACAGATATCAGTACATCCGTGTGTGTGTGTGTGTGTGTGTGTGTGTGTGTGTGTGTGTGAGTGTGTGTGTGTGTGAGATGTGGGGGACATGACTGAAAGAGGGCTGTGCTACATAGCACAGGCAGGCCTCAAACTCATGGATCCTCCTGCCTCAGCTTTCAGAGGGCTAGGATTCTAAACCTGTGCCACCATGGCCATGTATGTGTGAATTCTTATGTCTTATAAGACTGTGAGTTTTATTACTGAGAAAGTACACAAAAGTTATTAATGTATATGTAATAAATGAATCCATGGGGTCTGAATGTTGACTATATGACAAAAAAAAAATGTTTGGGCAGATAATACCAGTTTGTCCACATATATGGGAGTTTTTGTGTGAATATCACCAAACTTGGGGTCACTGCCTCAAGAAGCCATTTTCTTCTCTCAGTATGAAATTCCTAGGAAAAGCCTCACTTCTTTGGGGTGCATTGTTTCAAGCCTCTCATAGATTGAGAGACAGTGTCTCTGTAGGACATCTTCATTTCTGCCGGGACAGTTACACCAATTACTGTGTCCATCTTACACAAGTGTGTGAACAGGAAGGTGTGTGAAAGGCACATTTGGAGTACCTTGTATGAGTGAGCATTTCTGGGGGTGGGTTGGGACCTGGGTGATATTCAAGACCACCTGGGTGGATGGAAGTCCTCCCCCCCTTTTTAAAATCTTTTTTTTTTTTTTGTTTTTTTTTGGTTTTTTTTTTTTTTTAAACTTAAGGGTGTGAGGAAAGGTGAGCTCACAGTATCTGACCCCATTACCCCATCTGGTCTTTCTATGTTGTCCTCCATTAAGCGTCCCTAAGTGTTAAGACTCTGAGAAATCACAGAAGTCCAGCCTGAGGGAGGAGTTACAGCGAGCCAGGGTAGTAAGTGAACCAGAGATTCGAGGAGGAGCAATCACACATTTCTCTGGAGAGCCAGGAGCTGAGATTGCCCCCACAAGGTCCGGCCGGGGGTAGAGATCGCTCCACAGGACGGAGGAAGAGTGGGAAAGGGCTGGCACTGCTGTTCACACTCCCCACTCCAGGGAACACAGAAAGTGAGAGCCCGAAGGAAGAAGGGCAAGGGCCGCTGTAGCCAGAGACAGACTCCAGAAGTCAAGAGACAAAGAGGCCAAGAGACCCAGACACGAGGAGCCAGAGGCAGACCCCCGAGTTAGGGTTGCTAAAGCCACGCAGGCAAGGGCCCCCAAAGCCAGAGAGACGTAAAGCTGGGCTCTGAGGGCCAGGAGTCTGGAAAGCCAGGCCTAGCCAGCCTGGCTCCCGCTCTTGAGGCCCAAGAGAGAAGGAGGGGCAAGCGGCTCCATTTTGAGAAATGCGTTTGTGGTTGTGGGAAAAATGAACCCCCGGTTCTCCCCCAGCACGCCCTGACCTATCACTATGGTACACAGACCCCCTGCGCCCCCCACCCCCGCACTGGGCTGGGGTTCTGGAGCCTGGGGCCGCGCCAGGCCCCGGGGTGAGTCTGGCCCGGGTCCCAACTCTCTGACCTCAGGGTTGGGGGTTGGAGAGTTGGGGAAAGTCCCCCCAACACACACACTCAAACTCCGGAGACCAGCCAAGCGGGATCCAGCCTGGGATCACGAGTTCCCTTTCCGGGACTGAAAGCCCCGGAGTCCCCCCGGCCCACCCACAACTGTCCGCTCCTTCCACGGACCGGGGGCGTCCGTGGAACGCCACCTCCCCACCGGACCGCATCGCCTACAAGTGGGGGCACCCTGAGCCCCGGCCCCCTCACCTCCGCCGCGCTGCTCCATGCTCAGCCCCGGGCCGCCCCAGCAGCACTCCACAGGCGCGCCGCCCGCCCGCTCCAGCCCGCGCGCGGCCACTCGCAGCGGCCCGGCCCGGCCCCGCCTCCGCCTAGCCGGCGCCCCCGGCCCCGGCCAGCCCCCGCCCGGCCCGAGTGGGCGGTGCGCGCGGAGCGGGGGAGGGGCCCGAGGGGCGTCCCCGCCCCGGGGCGCGGACACGCGCAAGCACCCCCACGTCACGCGTGCCCGCCAGGGCGCACGCGGGGGATTGATTGCACGGCGGCGGCGCCCAAGATCCCTCCCGGAGACGCCCCGCGACTGCGTCCGTGTGGGGAGACTGGGGAGGGGGGCTCGAGAGTCGTCGAGCGGGTCATCGGCTGGCCCTGCCGGGGCCCTCGGGCCGGCGGCGGCGGCAGCAGCTGGTCATTGTTCCAGCACAAAGAGCCGAGGCGCCGCGCCCGCCCCTCCCCTCCCCTCCCCCTCCGCTCCTCTAGACCAGGCTACCCTCCCCAGTCCCCGGCTTCCCAGTCCAGGAGGAGGCCGAGGGTCAGCCGTCCCTCGCCGCTGGCCGGCTCCCGGGCACAAGTTGAGGGACTGGCTCGGTGGCTGGCTGTCCCACCCCCAGCAGGCTGGAGGTCACACACTAGGATTTTTTCAGAAGCGGCGCCACCTGGCGGCCCCCTCCGGCAACTTCTCAGCCACCCCCTCCCACCTCCAAAGCCCCCCACCGACCCCACTTCCCCGGCGCAGCGCCCTCACGCCGCGAGCCCAGGCTTGCCCCTGGCATGGCTCCAGGCTCCCTCGCCTAACCTCGGGGTCATCTGCGCTAAGAAAGGTCGCTGCTCAAAGTGGGGAGGGGGGACCTGGCCCCCCAGTAATCGCAAGAATGAACGGTTCAAACCTACACGGGCTCCGCAGCAGACATCCCAGTGTCTTTTTCTCAGGGTCACAAATATTTTTACCCTCTCGAAAACAACAGTCTCAACACCCACACGACCTTTCCCACATTCTGTCTTAGGCAGCCACAATCACGGTCTCATCCATCACGTGGTTCCATATTCCTTCATTCCGTAATCCTTCGGGCCAACTCACAGAAGACTTGGTGTTTCGTGCCTGTCGTGCACTTTCACAAGTCCTTTGCATCCAGTCCCAATCTTAAAATACACTTAGTCTCCCAACCAACCCTCTTCCGCGCAGTGACGGCGGGGTTCAGCCGCGCAGACAACTTCTTACATCACATGCACAAACTACCCACTTTCCCTGAGGGGTCTCTGTGACCTGCTCAGGTCAGCTGACATCCACATCCTCTGGCAAGGCCACCCTCCCTTCTCTGCTGCCCCCCCACCTCCCAGGGCCAAGGCCTGCCAGAACTGGGCTCAGCCCCAGGAAGAAGCATCCCCCCCCTCTTCCAGGCCACAGCCTGGCCGGCTCTCAGCTCTATTTTTAGCTCCATGGAAAGGGTTGTTTTTCTTTCTTTTTCCCTGGAAAGGGAAACACAGCCCAGCCACCCTCAGGCTCACTCCAGTCCCTCAGCTTCCTAAGGACAGACTGAACCCCTCTCCCCCATGGAGACCCCCTCCTCTGGCCTTGCCCTGATCCCTGCCTCCCGGGGCACCGAGAGCCTCCTCCCCTTTCTGGCTGCCTGCCCAGAAGCTCAGGCAGCAGCTGGGCTCAGCGTGTGGCGGAGTGAGGGGTGGGGGATGAGGGTGGGGGCCGGCGGGGGCGAGAGACCTGGGGCAGCAGCCCCCTCCTTCATTTTCCGAGAGAGAGGGATCTGGTCCTTCTTCCTCCTAGGGAAGGCAAACTCCCCTCGGGGTTTAAGGATATATTTACTCTTAGGCACTCTCGGTGGCAAGGGGTGTGGGGCGAGGGGAGACTGTTGCTCTCGCATGGGTGGGCTTTTTGTGCTCAGTCCTGCAAGTCGGTGGTGAAGGGAAGAGGACCTATAGACAGCTGCTCCCGGAGCTGAGTGTGTGAGACCCAGGCAGCTGTCAGGGGCCATCAAGGTACTCTTCGAATACCTTTCAAGGATGCCGGCTCCGAGAATGTGTCACTGAGCAGGAAGGCAAGGAGTCCAAGTAACCCCACCCCGCCCAATACTCTCCCGGCCTCCTGAACCACCCAAGCCCCCAGGGGCGCTGAGCTCCCATTCTGGGTGAGAGAGTTTATCATCATCCCAGGTGGAGTATGGAATAAAGCCCCGTACAGGGAAGCAAGCATGCCGGGACTGGGGGAGAAGTGGATGAGAGAGTATCCCTGCCTAGACAGGGTTAGGGGAGCACTGCCCACCGGTCCGCGAAGCAGTCACGTGCTCAACGCCTGTTTACGCCTTGGTCTTCACCTGCAGGCAAGCGGCCGGGAAGCAGGAACCGCCTGATGCGACAAACCCCGCCCGCCCCCGCCGACAGTCTCAGGGCGGCCCCTTTCCCTCGGCCTCGGGCAGAAAAACTCAGTGTCCATCTCTCCGGGGGTCGCGCGGGCCGGTGGCACTGCCTCTGGGACTGCTAGGGTATCTCGCTCTGCTTGTCCCTTCCTGACCGCACGTGTGTTCGTGTCCTGAGCGAATGCATGGGTCTGTGCATGTGTGTGTGTTGGTGCGTCTGTAAGTTTCCCTGTCCCTTTCCTATTCAGGCTTTGCCTGCGCTCCATAGAGTGCGGACCCCTTCCTCATCCCAATCCCGTTTCTCAAGACGCGGAAAGTTCTCTCCAGAGCGAGCATGTGCGGGAGGCCGGAGTTCCTGCACCCCGTCCGCCCCACCACTCACCCAGCGTCACCTGCGCCGCTGCTCCCTCTCGGGCCGGGCTCCGGCTCCAGCGTGCCTACTTCCTCGCCGCGAGAGAACTCTGGCTCTCCAGCCCGCTCCGGGCTCCGGGCTCCGCGCTCCCGGCTCCCGGCTCCCGCCAGGCCGGACCTGGAAGAGTGGGGCGGGGCGGCTGAAGCCGCGCCCCCCCACCCAGAGAGGGGAGTGGTCTGCCCCGCACTACCACCCCCCCTCCCCCCGAACAGCCAACCTAGTACCAACCCAAAAGTAGCCCGACCCAGTACCCAGCCCCAAAGTAGGCTGACGGTGGTCTACGCTCTGGCCTGTTGACTACACAGCGTGCCGACTTTTGACCCTGGGGGAGGGCAGATATGACCGACGGCTAAGCTACCTGGCTGCCTTACTAAGGGGCTATAAATCCGGTCCACTCTGCCCACAGCCAGAAGAGGGAAAATCCTTGTGAAGCAGACAAAGAACTCTCGAGTTTCATAACCCCCACCACACACACACACTCGCGCACACACACTGGGTCTGTCCTAGCAGAACTAGTACCGCCCCATTCCCTGGAGTAGTTATCAACCCAGGTGAGAAAGCTGTTGTCCTGGTCTCCCATAGGGCATGGCTAGGCTTCCCTTAGACTCATAAAGTCCCACCCACAGGCCCAAACAGGAAGTTGGCCTGTATTTTAGGGAGGTACCAAGGGCTCCCTTCCTCCCTGGTATACCAGGTACATTGTGGAAGGGCTTAAGTTTACAGCTGTGTGAACCATACCCACTGCCTGAGTAGTTGGGCCACAGGAGACCAAGGTGAGTTTGGTCTCTTCTCAAATCCACGCAGTAACAGCTACTGAAGACCTAAAGTAAAGCTGCCTCCTCACAGCCATGTGTGACACAGTGTCGGTCTGAAAACAGGGCTACAGATCCAATTTGACCCTGCTGGGCCAGACCTTTCCAGAAGGTCTCTGGGACATTCTTAAGTCAGCTGAAGACAGAATTACATGTTTCATCCCAGGTGATTTGCCTCAAGCCACTTTCTTTGAGTATGTGGATAGAAAGTGGCTCCTGGGAACTTCATATGCAGGCTACAGGGACCGGCCTCTTCCTGCCTTCTAGGCTCCAATGGCTCCTGAACACACTCTGTGCTGGATCTTGCCGTGGGGCGTTTTAGGCAGGTATGGAGTGGAATGTGTTTGTGTACTGGGTGTTCGTTTCCCTCCCCCTCATCATTCTGGTTTGTGCTGTGTGGGGGTGTCTGCTAGGAGGGTGGAGCAAGACAAACAGGCAAATGTGTACTATTTCTCTAGGCTGATTGTACAGCCCTCACCAGAAACTCTGAAGGGTTTCCTGAGAACACATCAGGCATTCTAGGGAGAGTAGAATATGGAGCCCATGCCCTTATAGGTAGAAATGGTCTCGTTCTGTACATCTGGAAGGCATGGCTGACTTAAATATTTCAGACCCTGGATGAGGCCCAGAGCAGCTAACTGCTGGGAATGATTACTGCAGGATTAGAGAGGCCTGGCTCCAGCCAGTCTGGAAGAGACCCCCAAGAAGGCAGACCCTGGAGGAGCTACCCCCACCCCCTAGGTTCTTCCCCAACAACAGCTTTGCAAAAATCTGTTTCAGCTCTTTATGGCTAGAGTTCTCAGAAGGCTGGACTCTTCCCTCTGGTTCTAAAAGCTTCCTCTTGGGTTGACTTGAAAGATTACTCTTCCTCTAGGGAGTAAAAAAACCTCCCTTATACCTGAAGCAGAGGCTTTCCAGCAACCCCAATCTGAACATCTTGAAATTGGTCCTTTAGAGTATCAGAGGAAGTGAGATAAAAAGGTCATTTAGCAATATGCCTGGCAGTCTGTGATCATTTCTCTTACAGTCTTTAGTGCTTGTTAAACCGAGGCATCCATATCCCGTGTCAGACTACAGAACTGCAGACATGTAAAGGCCGGGGAGAGAGAGGGCCCTAAGCTCTGCATTTTTAACGAATTCCCAGGAGTTCTAGCAGAGGGAGAAACGGGAGAATACCAGAAGTAAACGGATGAGGTAGAGGTTACAGATAAGAATAAACTGATTGTATTTTTGAGACAAGGTTTTGAGTAGCCCAGGCTGGCCTTGAACTGTGTAGTTCAGGATATCTTTGAACTCCTCCCTGCCTCCTACCTCCCAGGTGCAGGCATTAAAGGCACTCACCACCACACCCAGCTAGGGCTGATTCTCGAGTCTACATTGAGAATGTGAATGGCTCACCTCCCAAGGGAAAGAGGGACAGCTGGTGAGACAAGGCCTGGGTGTGTGGCCCACTGACCCACACCTGCCAGGAATGAGCGCACCACCCCGTCTCCCCTAGGCCAGGGGAAGGTCTATGTTTAGTGGGTGGGATGTGGAGACCCTGTCCTTCTCCCTGCTATCTGAGGGGCTGAAAGTGGGAAGTGAAAGACCAAAGAGGAGAAAAGAATCCATTTACTCCCAAGTCTGAGAGGAAACCCAGCTAGTTTGGGGAGACATCTGGTGGACAAATCAGAAAAAGCACAGGAACAAAGGCCACTAAAATGTTTCATTCCAACTGGAGGGCTCTGAGAGTCCCAGCTCCAGCTGTCAGAGGCAGCATACAATGGAGTCAGTATCCAGCGGGCAGGCACTGTGGGCACACAGCTGCTCTCCAGGGTTCTATGGCGATGCAATCTGGGGGAGGAGGTTCCCATCTTTGAGGCCCTGAGAGTACAGGGATAAGCACCGAGGATCGATTCCAACAGGGACAGCTACCTTATGCCTAACTCTACAAAGCAGAGAGCAGAGAGGCTTAGTGCCCAGTGCATCACTTTGTCTCTGAATGCCGAAATGCTGGAGTTTCAGCAAGAAGCCTCTTGTTCTATGACAGGCTCAGGGGCCTGGCCTGTCTGACCTGCTCATTCCCACCTCAGCTTTTAGTCCGCCTCTCTGCCAGGACCCCTTTCCCAGAGGTTCACAAGGCCCCCTCCTGGTTCTCACATGCACTCTGCTCATACACCTTTTTAGACTGCTTAATGAAAACCAGTCTGTGAGCAGTCTAACATTCTTCACTTTGACTTATTCCTTTCACCAAAATGCTGGTTCTTTGGAAACAGATCTTGTCTTTTCAGTGATATATATAAATGAAAACCCAGCATACATACAGGCGGTCCTCAGTGGCTGCTGAGTGAAATTTCCTCACCCTGGAACCCAGCCCAGGACTATACGGAAGAGGAGCCCCAGCGGACGGCCAGGCGTCTGTGTTAGCCTGGTCCATCGGGCTCACTGGAGCAAGCAGCTAAGCACTGCTTTCACCTGGAGGACTTGGAGGACTCTGGCTGGTGGGGACTGGCATCCTGGCCTGAGCAAGTCTCAGAGTTCTGGTGCCCTGCACCTCTTTTGCCAGAAGAGGACTTTTTGGCCACTAGTCCATTGTCATCCTTGATCTTCTTGAGTCGGGCTTTGCTCTTCGGTGGGATGGAGAAGGTAAGGGAACTCTTGTTGAACTCAAGTGGGAAGACACCTACATCTCCATCAAAGCGGTTCTTGGACACCTGCAGGTACCGTTTTCCGGGCCCAGTCACCAGCTTCCTATCCTGAAGGATCAGAACGTTGTCTGCTTCTTGGCTTGCCTGGGGGGGGGGGGGGGGAGGAGAAAGAGGACTTATGAGTGGAAGGAAGGTTGAAGAGTCAGGGAGGAGTGGCAAAATGGGAAAAGGGGAGCTAAGAGCACTTGCTGCTCTTTCAGGGGACCCAGGTTCAATTCCCAGCACCTACATGGTAGCTCACAACCATCTGGAACTCCAGTCCCAGGAAATCCAATGCTTTCTTCTGCCCTCCGTGGGCACCAACATGCATGTAATGCAAAGATAAAAATGCAGGCAAAACACCCATATGCATTAAACAAATTTTTAAAAATTTTTAAATTTCTTTATTTTTATTTTATGTGCATTGGTATTCTGCTTGTATGTATGTGTTAGGATGCCTGATCCCCTAGAACTGGAGTTACAGACAGTTGTGAGCTGCCATGTGGGTGCTGGGAATTGAAGTTGGGTCCTCTAGAAGAGCAGTCAGTGCTCTTATCCACTGAGCCATCTCTCCAGCTCCTAAATAAATTAAATTTTTAAAAATGGGAAAAGGAATAAGTGCCCCTCATCACCAAGCTCTTTAAACAACTAACCATAATTAATGCTGGAGCCGCCAAATCTCCCAGCCATGTTACAAGCTTGCCACAGACTCAGACTTTGTGCTGCTCCTTCTGCTTGCCACGCCTCTCCCCCACAGTGGACCTTCCTACCCACCCAACGCCTCTCCCCCACAGTGGACCTTCCTACCCGCCCAACGCCTCTCCCCCACAGTGGACCTTCCTACCCACCCAACGCCTCTCCCCCACAGTGGACCTTCCTACCCACCCAACGCCTCTCCCCCACAGTGGACCTTCCTACCCGCCCAACGCCTCTCCCCCACAGTGGACCTTCCTACCCACCCAACGCCTCTCCCCCACAGTGGACCTTCCTACCCGCCCAACGCCTCTCCCCCACAGTGGACCTTCCTACCCACCCAACGCCTCTCCCCCACAGTGGACCTTCCTACCCACCCAACGCCTCTCCCCCACAGTGGACCTTCCTACCCACCCAACGCCTCTCCCCCACAGTGGACCATTCTACCCACCCAACGCCTCTCCCCCACAGTGGACCTTCCTACCCGCCCAACGCCTCTCCCCCACAGTGGACCATTCTACCCACCCAACGCCTCTCCCCCACAGTGGACCTTCCTACCCGCCCAACGCCTCTCCCCCACAGTGGACCTTCCTACCCACCCAATGCCTCTCCCCCACAGTGGACCTTCCTACCCACCCAACGCCTCTCCCCCACAGTGGACCTTCCTACCCACCCAACGCCTCTCCCCCACAGTGGACCTTCCTACCCACCCAACGCCTCTCCCCCACAGTGGACCTTCCTACCCACCCAGCTTGTTCTTACCATTCACGTGACACTTCACTAAGGACCACTTTTGATTTCCTAAAGTACCACCAATTTTGTTTTTAAACTTCTGCATTATTCTTGTTCCGTGTTTGTTCCAAACCAACATATTTTTGCTCCTCCACCTGAACTCCCCTTGCCTAGCTCAGGCCTGACACGTCACAGGAATTTAGTCCACCACTGGAGGCTTTGGGCTGGGGCTGGTCCTGTGGCCCAGAAGGCCTTCCCATTTATTTGATAGTCTGACACTTACTGTCTGGAAACCTCAGTGGAACTTCTGTTGGTACATCCACTGGGAAGTCCCCCACATGTCTCAGGATGACCCCTCCCCAAGCCCTCCTGCTGCCTGTCATAGCTCTCATCCCACTGAGCTACAATCGTGACCTCACTCTTTTCCCTACTGACAGGTGTGACTCTTAGATGGCAAAGAACCAACTAGATCCCTGTACTTACTCCTGGCTCATGTACTCCTCATGTCATGGCCCCAGAACCACGGCCTCCTGCCTTTTCGGGGCAGTCAGGAGGATCTGAGGCTGAATGAAGACTGCCTCTAGTTATGCCTGTCTCTCTAACTCTTCAAAGCTTGAGTGCCTTAAAGCCGACTCACTTTGGCTGAGCCAAATATGGATGCTGTCTGCAGTTCCTTGTCATCATCCTCCTTCCGTGGGTGAATAACCAGGGTCACGTGGCAGCTATTGTCTGTGGCGAACTTCCGAAAGGCTCCAACGATGTAGTCTTGAGCTGCAATCCTGCAGCAATGAAATTCGGTGATACACGAGGTTACTGGGTGGAACATGCACAAACTCTTGAGCCAGTCCCTGCACACGAACTATCCCAGCCCCGCTACCCTCTTCTACTTAAGGATCCACACTCAGGTCCCTGGCCAACTTCCCACTGCCACAACCTCTCAGAAGACAACAGCACTATGACTGTACTAGAGGCCAGCTTCATGAGAAGACAAGTGTGTGTGAGTTAGACAAGAAGAGCTCACCTGTCGGTGGAGAACTGCTCATGACCCATCATGAACTGCAGGTTGTCGATGACCACATGGCAAACGTCATAGACGTAGACAGCATGCTGCATTGTGTCTATTACAGACCTGGGAAGAGAAGCAGGGATTCAGTCAACTACAGATGGCCTCAGGACACTCCAGGAGAAGAGCTTGCATCCTGAAAATACTGATATCATCCGCTCTTCTGACTTCCCATTCTCTGGAAACCGCAAGCCTGTCTAAAGATCCCTGGAAGGCACTCTCACTGGAGCTGGAAAGAGCATAAAGAATATGATGTGTTGGGATCTCTCAAAAATGAAAATAAGGGCCAGTCATGGAGGTGCAAGCCTCTAATCCCAGCACTCTGAAGGCAGAAGCAGGTGTTGAGTATGAGGCCAGCCTGGTCTACATAGTGAGTTCCAGGACAGCCAGGGCTACCTAGAGAGACCCTGTCTCAAACAAACAAACAAACAAACAAACATTAAAAATATTTTTTTAAAGTAGCCGGTCTCTGGAGCTCTCACCTGATGCTCTGCTGTCCATGGAAAGTCATGAAATAGAGAGGCAGGTCCTCAAAGCGGTCTGCCCACTCTTCGTACTTGTCCAGCTGCTCCTCCAGACGTGTCACAGCAAACTGAGTCAGCATGACCCGGGCTAGTCTCACGTTACTGATCTCAAAGCTACCCCAAAGTGTGTTCACCCCCTGGGTACATAAATCCAGGGCATACTCACTGATGAATGTTGTCTTTCCACTGCCTGTTGGACCTATAGGGGGCATGGACACAGAGGAAAGTTAAGAGGAAGGTCTGGTCCTTGAACCAAGATTCTGGTAAAAGTTGGGAGGGGAAGCCTCCTTTTAACATGGCCATTAGGGGCTGGAGAGATGCAGCAGTACTTCAGAGCACTTGTTGCTCTTGCAGAAGACTAGATTTGACTCCTAGCACCCACATGATGGCTCACAACCATCTGTAAGTCCAGTTCCAAGGGATATGATGACTTCTGGCCTCTGGGGGCACCAGGCACACATGTTGTGTACATACACACATGAAGCAAAACATTCATACACATAATAAATAAATCTAAAAAAAAATAAATAAATTGAACATAGCCACTGGCCAAAACCACATACTTTTGTCACCTTATTGTATAACCTTTTACCCAAAACGGCTTTTTTTTTTCTTTTTTTAGTTTTTTGAGACAGTGTTTCTCTGTATAACATCTCTTGCTGTCCTGAACTCTCTTAGTAGATCAGGCTAGCCTTGAACTCAGAGATCCACCTGCCTCTGCCTCCCCAGTAGTGGGATTAAAGGCGTATACCACCACTGCCCGGCTGTAAAACAGTGATTTCTTTAAAAACATTATTTTATTATTTTATGGGTACAGATGTTTTATCTGCATGTATGCTGTGCACCATATGCATACGTGGTGTCCTCAGAGGTCAGAAGAGGGCATCAGATCCCCCTGGAACTGGAGCTACAGACAGTTGTGAGGCACTGTGTGGGTGCTGGGAAAAGCAGCCAGTGCTCTTAACCACTAAGCCAACTCTCCAGCTCCCAAAACAGTGATTCCCTAAAGAGTCACCTGTAAAGACTGTCAGCTCGCCCTTCCGATGCCCCTTCAGCAGACGATTGAGGTCTGGGAAGCGACTCCAGCGGACACCAGCTGCTTGCTCCACATTTGATAGCTCTCCTAGAACCTCCTCACGGAGCTGACGGAAAGACACAATAGACTTGTGCCAGGCAGGAAGGGCCGTCCGAAGAATACGAGGAAGACTTAAGCCTTGGTTTAAGGCCTCCAGGGGACGAGGCTGCTGGTTACCAGGCCTCACCAAAGAACATCGCTTGGGGTTGAGTTTTCGGGCAAACAGTTTGGCGGCCTCCCAGGACCGAAGGTCATCCCCTAACCAGAACACAATCCGACGAAACTGTTCGAGGTACGGGAGTAAAGCTGGGGGTAAGCAGACCGTTCCTCGGGGCAGGGAAAGGGTGGGCAGCCCTATGGACTGGCTCAAAGCCAAGCTGTCCAGCTCACGACTTGTCAGGACCACCTCAGCATCTCGACGGCTGATCAGTGGTAATCCAAACAGGTTGTGGTAGGCACCAGGTCGGGGGATGGTGGTCTCCACGTACTGCACTCCATTCCCCTGGTCTTCAGCGCCTAGTAGCTTCAGGCCACGTATTCCTGTGCTCCCAGGGGTGAACCAAGGGAACACCAAACTTCGAGTAGATCGAAGATATCGGACACTGAACCTCCTGAGTGTATCATCTGTCACCTTGGTAAGGCCAAACATCACTCGAGCCAGCCTGGCTTCCTCAGGGTCAGGCAGCTCCCAGAGAGGTATAGATCGGTTCCAGATTCTCAGGACCTCCTCCCTGTCCTCGGCTTCCGGGCCCACAGTAAGCAGGACTCCCTCTTTGGTCCCATCCCCTCGTCCCTCCACACTGGCCTGGAAGTCTTCCCAGCTCCCTTCTGCTAGGCTAGTCATGCAGAGGAAGTGTCCTGTGGTCTTGTCAATGAAGAGGCAGAAGGAAGCGGTAGAATCCTTCTGATTTTTGATGTCTGAGGACTCAACAAAGGGGCTTGGTGCTCGAAGACAGCTGTGGCCATCCTGGAACGGGATCCCATGCGCCCTTAAGTACTGGCGGATTTCAGTTGTAGTCACAGGCGACACTGGCACCTCTAAGGCTGGGAGAGCTTCCTTCCTGTACCTTCTGCGAGGAGGGCCTGGAGCCAAGCTTCGGGGCAAGCCCCTCCGACCCACCCACACCCCTCGCAGTGGCAGCAAGGTCCGGAGGGGATACGCACATCGGAGTAGGAGCCACATTCCTAATGGAGTGGTGGGATGCCTCCTCCAAAACTTCTGGTATCTGGTTTGGTGCCCTTCACTAGGCCAGACCGTAGGAACCTTCCAGGGGGCACTCACTAGAGTTGGCTTCTCTCTCTTCTCAAATGTCTCCCTTACGAAACCCTTCCTTACTCCCTTGGCTTGCTACTCTACATCTCTGCACATCCGCACGACCCTTTCACGTCTCCGCCCCTCTCTAGGGCCTTTTCAGCTTCTCTCCACCAGCTCACTTCTTGGACCTCTCCGGTCCCTCAATCTAAACGGCTTCTCTCGATCATCTCCTCACCCCTACCTCCCCTCCACGGCCTCTCCTCGCCACCCTCATCTCTACAGCCCTGCGCATCCTGGCTGAACCTCAACGCCGGGCGTTCCCCTCCGCTCCTAGCACTCACTGGGCCCCTGCCCACAGCCAGAGGTCACGAGCTGAGGCCCAGTCCTCTCCCTGCCTCCCGGGTTCTACCCTCCGCTCCGGGAACTCCACGCTCCCGCCCCAGACTCGCGTCACTACCCCCTTTTCCACCCTCCTGTCCGCAACGTGGGTCACCCGCACGCGCCACGCGCTGTGACCTCGGAAGCAAAACTCCCCCGGGAGCCCATGAGCCCGGAACCGGAAGTCGCTGGTTAGTCCCGCCCTCCCTCTCCCGGTCCGGGCTGCCAAGCGGTAGCCATGACTGCGCGCGGGACTCCGAGCCGCTTCCTGACGAGCGTCCTCCATAACGGGCTGGGTCGCTACGTGCAGCAGCTGCAGCGCCTGAGCCTCAGCCTCAGCCGGGATGCTCCCTCGTCCCGCGGCGCCAGGTGAGGGCCGCGGAAGCGGGAGGACCGGGGTGGGGTGGAGGGCGGGCACCGACGGGACTGGGTCCGGGTCACCGTACTCACCTTCGCTGGGCCTGGCAGGGAGTTCGTGGAACGCGAAGTGACCGACTTCGCCCGACGCAACCCAGGGGTCGTAATATACGTGAACCCGCGGCCGTGTGCGGTGCCCAGAATAGTGGCCGAATACCGTGAGTGGGGCCGCGCTGGGGCGGGAGGGCGGGGTCCCGGCTTGCCCGCTGCGTTCTTCTTGTGGAACTTCCGACCGGGCCGTTTGCACTCATTCCCACGTCCCTCTGCCAGTTAACGGGACCGTGCGCGAGGAAAAGGTCAACAGCAAGTCGGTGGAGGAGATCACATCTCTGGTGCAGAAGCTGGCAAACCAGTCCGGCTTGGATGTGATCCGCATCCGCAAGCCCTTCCACACGGACAACCCTAGCATCCAGGGCCAGTGGCACCCCTTCACCAATAAACGGACGGCCCTCCACGGGCTGCGGCCCAGAGAACTTCATGATCCTGCTCCAGATTCGGTACAAGCACAGTAAAGAACCAGGCTTTGGACAGTGAAAGTGATGAAATTGCTTCCTCTTTCGGGTTTCAAGCTCAGGCCAATAAATGGCGACTACCAGCGGGGGCGTGGCCCGGGATAAAGAAGAGCTGACTGTTACCTAGCTAGGTACAGTGACCTTGTGAATACCCTAATTCTGATTCTGCTGGCGTCCTTGCAAGTTGAGATGTGAAAAGGCTTCCAAGTGTTGTACAGGGTCCTTGTTTTGTGGAATCAAAATAATAATGATTTCAAAACGCAGTGAAGGGTCTCAAGGCTGGCTTCTGAAGAGCCCGTGGTGTCCTGTTGTTCTTGCTGTGGCCTGGCGTTGGGCGAGGCACCTTCCATCTGTGTTTGTGTGCAGATTGGAAACTGAAGTCATTATTAAACTTACCTAAGACCACATTTGGAGATTTATATTTATCGTGTGTATAGGTGTTTTGCCTGCTTGTATGTCTGTGCGCCATATGCATGCAGTGCCCCCTGGAGGCCAGAAGACGGTGGACGGTCCCCTGGAACTGGAGTTACAGACAGTTGTGGGCCACCTTGTAGGTTCTGGGAATTGAACCTGGGTCTTCTGAAACAGCAGCCAGTGCTCTTAACCACCTAAGTCATCTCTCCAACCCCTCAAGGTCATGCTTCAAAATGTGCTTTTTTTCAAGACAGGGTCTCACTATGTGGCTTTGGCTGTCCTGAAACTCTACACCAGGTTAACCTCGAACTCAAGGGATCTGCATGCCTCTGCCTCCCAAGTGCTGGGACTAAAGGTCTGCACCACTATGCCCAGCTCAAAATGTGTGTGTATTTTAAACATAAGTCTTCCTTTTGATTCTAAAACCAGAAACAGAACACAAAACTTTTCAGTGGTTAGTATCAAAGTCCTAGGTGCACTTCTACCCCCAAATTCTTTGTGCAGAAATAAGCACATATCTTCCCCTGGATCGAGGAAGGGGAAGTGCTGAAAAATTTCTTAGGGAAGAACACAAGGACTGGCAAGAAGTATCTTCCAGCCTTAGACAAGGCAGGGGCTAGAGGCATGGCTCAGAAGTCAAGAGCATTTGCTGCTCCTCCAGAGGACTCGGGTTCAATTCCAAGCACCCGCATGGCGACCTACAACCGTCTGTAACTCTAGTTCCAGGGGATCTGACTTTCCTGATCTCTGAGGTACACAGGCTGCATACAGACAAAACACCCAAACAAATCGAGGGGCGCGGTGTTGGCAAGGAAAGGAACCTTTCCTTGGTGTGGTAGTACAGCTTCTAGTCACCAGCACTCAGAAGTCAGAGGCAGCCAGATGAATGAGTTTAAGGCTAGCCTAGTCTCTACATAGAGAGTCCCAGGCCAGCCAGGGCTACATAGTGAGACCAAGTCTTTAAAAAAAAAAAAAAGGCAAGGCTGGTGACATGGCTCAGTGGGTGAACACAACCACTGACAACCTGAGTTTGATCCCCAGGACTCACATAGTGGAAGAAGAAGCCAACAGATTCTCCTGAGTTGTTCTCTGACCTCCACGCGCACACCCTGGCATGTATGAGTACATGTGCATACAAACAAGTGTTTTGTTATAAAGCAAGGAGTGGGGTCTGCTGTATATCAATAGTCCCACATATCCTGAGGCTGAGACAAGGAGGATCACTTGAACCCAGGAGTTTGTAACCAGCCTGAGCCAACAGTGAGATCCCTACCTGAGCAGATAAAGCCAGAGGCAGAGGGCCGGGAGTAGAAAGCTAGGAGTCTTGTGAGTGCTTGAGCTGGTGTGATTTTGTCACCCTCATCATCAGTGACTAATGTGAGCCTCAGCCCATGGCCTCTGAGCCTGCCAGCTCAGTACAAGCAGGAGGGGAGGATCTCATTCCTTATGTAAATATTTGTATGGGGAGCAAAGCCAACCCTAGATGAGGAAATCTCTGCAGCACCTTCTCCTTGGGCCAGAAACCTATCCCTGGTAAAGCCAGTCTAGACCAAGCAGACACTCAGAGCCGTGGGGAAAGGGCTTTTATTAACCAACATGAGGAGGAGCAGAGCCCAGGCTCCCCATTCCATCAATGCCTGTTCCACCCACCTGGGTGATGAGTGGGGGGCATTCCTCAAGAAGTACAGCCATTCTCACAATAAATACATTCATTGTGGGGTGGAGGTGGGAGAGGTATGGGTGAAGGGCAGTAAAAACTCGTGGAGTTCCACGTTCTCAGCTACAAAAATAACAGTCATCCTCACCCAAGGGGAATGGGAGAGCTCAGTCAGAGTTGATTGTCCCATACGGGCCTGGAGACATCTGAGGCCCCTGGACCTTGAAAGTGCCCTGGTGAGGTAGGACAGGAGTGGGAGCCAAGCATCCAAACTCCCAGCCTCTGCCCTTTGCATAGTTCCAAGAACGGGCTTCATGTGCCAGGTGAGATAGAAGATCACTTCCCCTGCTCTGGTCTAGGAGAAGCAATTGCTTGGTCCCTAAGAGGGAGGCTGGCTCATTGAGTGCAGTGTTGGTCACTTGTCCTAGTTTCGTAAGGACAGCTAAATGGGAGGGGAAGTCTCCCTTTGAAATATCCATGGACCAAACCTAGTAGACACAGGTCTGACTGAGGCAGCAAGGGGAGCTTCCGAGTGTGCATGTGGGTGGGAATGGAAGCAGATGATATGAGTGTGTCACCACACATGCACAGGAGAAGGACGTGCCCGGAGCTCTGGCACTCTCGCATGTGAATGAGAGCAGTGGGGAGGGAGGCTGACTCACAAGGGCTACACAGGAAGGGAGAGGAGGGGAGGGATGTTTCTTACCTCCCAGGCTGGCCTATTCCCAGACTCCTGCCAAAGGGTTACCACATGGGGCTGGGACTGAAAGAGGACTAGATAGGAAGGTGACAATTGGGAGGGTGGCCCTGAATCTAGGAGGAATGAAACAAGGTGCCCCAGGAGGCAGGGCACTGCAGCCCAGCTGATAACCATTCTTCTGTGTGCACATGGGAATGTAAGCAGGACTCAGGTGGCTGGGAGAGAGAGAGGTCTTGTCTGAATTCAGGACTACCCAGCACACAGAGCTATGCAGAGGGTGGTGACATTGAGGCCATCTGGACCTGTAGAACCCTACCTGAGAAGAAGAGGAAGGTTGGGCAGGTAATGGGGTAGGAAGACAGTCCACTCCTCCCAAGCTCTTAGGTTAAGGGATAGAAACTGGGTCTGGGTTTGCAGAGTACTTGGTCCTGAGGAAGCACCTACCTTTGAGGAGCACCGGTAGGCCTGGGCTGCTCACATGTGTGCCTTGGAGACTGAAGAGGGGCTTTTGGCTAACCATGATTCTGGCCAGCCCTACAGAGACATCAAAAGGTTGGGGGAGGGGAGTGGAGCTGGGAGCATGAAGGAGGGTGGCTGTGTTGGGGAGGCAGAGGCCCGGCCTGGGGCAGACAGGCTGGCTTGGAAGAGCATTTGTTTAGGAGGCTGGGCTCAGACAGAGCTCTCATCTAGCTGCTCTACAAGCTGTGTGTGTTTCCTCTTCTCCAGGATGCGGCTGAGCTCCTCGGCAAAGGAGCAAGGTCCTGCTGGCACTCCATTGTTGCTCTGCCTCAGGAGCACATAACTATTGCCATTCATCCTCCGAAGGCGGCTGGGCAGTGCCACCAATCCATTGGTCAGCTCAGCTGGGGGTGGGGGTGGGGGTGGAGGGGGTGGGGCTGGGGCTCCTTCCCCAGGGATGATCTGGAGGCAGCCACTCTCCAGGCCCCCGGCCCCCTCCCCGTCGTCACCTTCATCCTCCTCTCCGGGACACTGGCCTGAGACTGTCTGCAGCTGCACAGCGGAGCCCCCTGCCCGGCCAGCCCGACCCAATGAATATTTTCGCCTTCGACCTCGTCTGCCTCCCCTCAGACATGCCACATAGAGGAGGGAAGATGCCAGGATGAGGCAGAGGCCACCAAGTACAGCAATGGCCACCACATACAACAACCTCATGTCATGTGCCAGCTGGGCCCCGTGTGTGGCAGGGGCTTGTGGAGCGGGGGCAGGGGTAGCCGGCCGGACTGTGAGGCTGTAGGAAGCCAGCAGCATCCGGAGACCGTTCTCCTCAGCATAGCAGCCGTAGCTGCCACTGTGCTCCAGTTGTGTGTCTGTTACCAGCAGCCCATCCACTCCTACTCGGTAGCCGTCCTGCCCATCACTCAGGATCTTGCTCCCATTGAGTAGCCACAAAGCTCGGGCCAGGTTAGATGGCTGGTCACAGGGCAGGAGGACATCATCACCCCGGAGCACAGAGCGGGTCTTGAGTGGTGGTGGTGGTGGTCCTGGGGAGGATGGGAAAGGAAAGGTCAATATCTGCCCATGCTAGACAGCACTGGAAATGGCAAGAGAGCTTGTAGACAGCTAAATTCTTGGCACCAGGCACAAAGTCCAGAATCGGTGCAGCTAAGCAAGCCTGTGAGTGCATGCTTCTCAGGGTGCACACGGACCCTTCCTAGGAAGTAGGCAGTGTCTTGGGCCTTTTCTCCTTTTACCTCTAACTCCTCTCTCCTGTGGTTTCAGTTCCCGTCATCTACCAAGGACTCCTACTCTTTACCTTCAGCACAGCTTCCTTTCCTGAACACCAGACTTGAATGTTTACCATGTGCTGGGAATCTCGCTAAGGCCAAACCCTCATTCATCAACCACACCAGGTCCTTTCTTTGAATTGCTAACCAGCAGCTGCCCAGCAGTGTACCTCAGGAGCCAGGAGTCTCCCTTGCCTCTCTTGCTCATGTCAATCCTCATGAGACTCTCAGACCCGTTCGCTTCTCTCCTGCCACAGCTGCCTGCCCTCTAGGGCCCTCATTCAGTCTCTATTCCTTGCAACTATAGCTAATCCCTTGAAAACACAAATCTAGACTGAGGAGATAGGTCAGTGAGTCTAGGTGTTTGCTGCCAAGCTTGACAACCTGAGTTCAATCTCTGGGAGCCACATGTAGGAAGGAGAAAACTGACTCCCATAAGGCATGTGCACATCCACATCACACACATGCTTGTGAGCAAACTAAACATAGTTTTAAAATTTTTATTTTTCGAGACAAGGTTTCTCTGTGTAACAGCCCTAGCTATCCTGGAACTCACTCTAGACCAGGCTGGCCTCAGACTCACAGAGATCTGCCTACCTCTGCTTCCCAAGTGCTGGGATTAAAGGCGTGTGCTCCACCACCCGGCTTAGTTTAGAAAATTTTAATACAGGGGCTGGAGAGATGGCTCAGTGGTTAACAGCACTTGTTGCCCTTGCTGCAGAGGCCCTGAGTTTGGTCCCAGCACCTACATGGTGGCTTACAAGCACCCCTAACTCCAGTTCCAGGGAATGCAACACTCTTCTAACTTCCATGGGCACCAAGCATGCACATAGTGCACCTACATACATGTAGGCAAAATGCACTCATAAAATTTTTTTTTAAGTTTTAGAAATAAGCCAGGCAGTGATGACACATGCCTATAATCCCAGCACTTAGGAGGCAGAGGCAGGCAGATCTCTGAGTTCTGAGTTCAAGGCCAGCCTGGTCTACAGAATGAGTTCAGGACAGCCAGGGCTACACCAAGAAACCCTGTCTTGAAAAACCAATAAATAGATAAAAAGCAAAAAAATGTTTAGAAATATGAATGTGATCAGACTACTCCCTGGTGTAAATCTCTTCAGAGGTTTCCTGTTGCTTTTCATTTAAGGACCAAAACTGTTGCCATGGTACCTGCTCACTCTCCAGTCTTTCCCTCCTGAGTTCTCTCTTCCTGCTGAACTCGCTGCTTGAGTGTCATGGCCCTCATGCTCCCACCCTCCTGCTTAGCTTGGAGACAGCACAGCTTAGAACTTGAATCTGACTGCTCCAGGCCAGACTCTGACCCTGCCGCTTCGTACTTGAGTAACCATGGACAGTTTCCTTATATTCCCCATGCCTCAGAAGGGTTGTCCCTCATGGGGATGATAATGGTGCCTCTCACAGAGAATGCCGTGAGAACAGACACATGGAAGTATTTAGATCAGTGCTTGGCACATTAGTACTCAGCTCTGATTACTGACTTTTTTATTCCTTCAGCTATCAGCTCTGCTACATGATCTTTCTTTGGAGAAAAACACATTACCCTTCTGCACCTTGTTGTAGTTGCAATTATTAATAATTATAGATAGATATTTGTATTTATATCTCCCCACCATTTAGGCATATAGTTTAGAGGTGATCATAAAACCTTTACTAACTCACTAACTCCCCACCCCTATCTGTTTCTGTCTGTCTGTCTGTCTGTCTGTCTGTCTCTGTCTGTCTGTGTGTGTGTTGCTAGCGAGTAAACCCATGTGTCAGGCAGGAAGAGCTCTCTACCAATAAGTGACATCCCTGACTGTCTCCAAGTCTTGAGCCTGTGTCCTCATTTATTTTATTTGATTAAAAAAAAAATACCTATGGAATACTTGTCCTGTGCTGGGTCATCCTCACCAAAACCACACAAGCACAGCCACTCAGAAGCATCCACACAAGTCCATGAGTTCCACTTACCTGTATCCCTGCTGCCCTCACAGCCTCGATTTCCTCTCTCTATGTCCTGTATCAATGCTGTCCTGAGGACAGAAAATCAAGATTCATGAACAAGGAGAAATGTGCAGCAGGATTACCAACAACAGCTCACATCCCTTAGGGGTTGGTGGGCTTTCCTCTTCGTTCAGGGCACATGTACCCCATCCCTACTTCCAACCTCTACCCTGGGACCTGTTGGCTACGGTGGTGGCCACCATGCAGGCGTGGGTGCTGGAGTCCCAGCCGCAGTAGGGGTCCCGTGCTAGGATGCAGTCATAGCAGGAATGGTAGCGTGAGCAGCTGGACAGAGGAAACTGGATAACTCCACTGGCAGCCCCCACGTAGAGGCTGTGCTGGAACCAGAGAGGACAGTCGGTCAGCAACACCCCAGTCTCTGCCCAGTCTCCCCAGGCCCCTACTCTGTTAGCATATTGAGGCCAGAAGTCAGTTCTACCTGCATCGGAGAGACGACTAGATTGTCCACAGGCTGGGGCTCCTTGAACACTTGTGTCTCTTCGATAATGTGCATCCCAGAGCCCAGGACTACGGCCTTGTGGATCCAGCCATCAGCTGATGTAGAATGAACAAAAGTCAGAACCCAGAGTGTGATCTGCTCTCAGTACCCCACAGGAATCCTAATGGGAACAGCTCAGGAATCATAAGGTTAGAGACAAGGAATCAGCCACCAGCAGTGGTCCCTCAGGACACTGGACACTCCAAGGCCAATGTGGCAGGAACTACTGTGTTCAGATTTATCAGTAACCAAAAAGGCCATTAGGGATCAGGGATTTGGGTCAGAAGCACCTGTGCCCAGAAAGAGCAGGTCATAGGTGGGTCCAGCAGGTGTGACGACGTGTGTTCCCGTGAGATGTGTGTAGCGTACATTGCGCTTCAGCAGCAGGGGCCGCCCACGTGTGGGCACCACAGGCCGAGCCATCAGTGGGTGCAACTTCACAAAGTCCAGGACCAGGGATGGCAAGTCTTGGGATGAGTTGTAGCCTCGACTGCGCAATGAATCTGTAATGCACTGAGTTGGGGGGTGGGGGATGAGCCTCAGGACTCCACCACCTGCCTCCCTCTTTATAATGCTGAACTTTCCTCCCCTCCCAAGGCTTTGTCTACTCAGCATAGGTCCCAGTCCTGAGTGCTCACCGAGCCAGGTCGGGGTTCAGGCACCCCACCCTCATAACGACCCCAGCGGCGGGCACCATCTTGGTACTCCATGAAGGGGCCTGTGAAGACAGCCTGCATCTCAGCCAGGTCATAGCGGCAGATGGCTGAAGCCTCCAGGGTCTTCCTAGGAATGGGACATGGGGGAGGACTTAGTCACAATGAATGGAGCCTGCCCCCAACCCACGCTCCACCTGGAGCTACTGTTACCATGGTCCATCTCCACCTCAGGCCTATGGACCTGTCTTGTGCATCAGTGGACCACAATGCTCTCTGGCCCTAGGATAGTTTGACATACCTGACTTAATTCTGCAGCCAGCTCTCTCCCTAACAGATCATATGTGCTCATCATTGACCTCAGCTCCAGCTCTGAGATTTCCTCAGTTCCTTTCCTTTCCCAGCACTCCTGAGCTTACCACTGTGTTGTCAGCGTGAAGACTGCATAGAAGTGCGTGTGGGCCGATGTATCAGCATCCAGGCTGCAGACCCCACGCAGTGTCTCGTACTGTGGAATGTGGCAGATGAGGCGAGCCTTCAGGAAGGATGTCCACTTCTTCTGTAGGATCTTTTTTCCTCCCAGATCTCCCTGGGGAGGGAGGGACACAGGCTCAGGGTCAGGGATCTAGCCTTTCCCCGCACCCTGACGTCATCATATGCACCTTGCACACACGGGCGACTCTAGCCACACGGTGGCTGCTGCGACCCTGACTGAAGCCACTGGAGCCTTCTTCGCGCTCCATGAAGAAGTAGTAAATCTTGTCATCGTCACCCACGGCACTGGCCTTGCTCTCCCGCACCAGCGCAGAGAATACAAACTCAGCATCTGCGGGGTGAGTATTTGGGTGGCTTATGAGACAGCCTGATAACTCTCCCTTAGCCACGCCCCCTCCCTCCATAACGCACAGGTGCAGAATGGACAGGCTCACCTGGAGACCTGGGAATGGGATGGTCATCTGCCCCAGGGAGAAAACAATAAAAAATAGACCCCTCCCCTCCCCTCATCCTGTGCCTCATCCTCCTAACCATTGAGCCAGTGCATGGGCGCCTCCTCAGTCCTCAGGGAGTGTGGGTGGCGGCTCCGGCGGATGTCAGGAATGCTCCGGAATTCATACCGTGTGGCTGTGTAGAGGCCTCCATCTGAGACAAGGACATCCAGACATGAGATACATGTCATGTACAACAGGGGACGTGGCATGCATAAATGGCAAATGCTAGCAACAAGATCCACACTCAGATCACAGCGTTCCTGTGGTTGAGGACTGGCAGCAGGAATGCCTGCTCACCGATGACAAGGCCTGTGAAGCCACGGGCTGGGTCATAAGGACATTTCTCCTTTCCCTCCTCGAAGCTAGTAGGCAAGATGAAGGCCTCAGCATCCTGGAGAATGAGGGTCCCAATCAGTCAATGGTCCTGAAGACAGGCAAAGGCTGCAGCCCCAGGTCAGGCCAGTCTGGGGTTAACCATCAAGGCCAGGGGCAGAGATACTCACAATGGCTGCACAGAGGGGCTGGAAGGCGTGGGTCCCACATGCATAAAAGTGGGTGGCATTGAGGCGCTGAAGGAATCGCACATGGTTGAAACACTCGGTCTATGGACAAAGGGAGGCAGTGATAGAAGTCCTCTGCCTGGATACACGCCATCTCTGTTAGTCTAGCTTTGCGGTCTGATTCTTGCCCTCCACAGTGAGGATATACTTTCCAAAATGCCTCTGATTACCTGACGCTACTCTGCCAGCTTCTCCTGTTTCTGTCTTTCCTGCAGTCCCTTCCGCCTACTCTTCAGGAGCCATTGGCACTCAAAGGTAGAGAGCATTTCAGGAAAATGACGGCAGCTTGACATGAGCTCAAAAGTTACCTTTTTTTGAGACAGACTTTTTCCGTGTAGCCCTGGCTGTCCTGGAACTTACTCTATAGACCAGGCTGGCCTCAAACTCAAGAGATTCACCTGCCTCTGCCTCCCGAGTGCTGGGATTAAAGACCTGTGCAACCATTGCCCAGCTCAAAAGTTACTTTTAAGCAATGTTCCTCCCTAATGCTGGAGCTCCCACAAATCCTAACTCTCTCTCTCTGTTGCCTCACAAGCAATATCAATCTCACCCTGTCCAAGAGCAAGCTCCCATTTTTCCTGACCCAAATAGTCCCTCTTAAGCCTGTTTATCCAGTCTTTCCCCCCTCAACCTGCATCCACCTTGCTCGGATCCAGAAGCATCTTTGCTGCTGCCGCCCACTCTCACCCCCACATTCAGTCCCTCTCCATGATTCACTGTGCCAAATGGTTCTTGAACTTGGCTCACGTCACTATTTTCATCTAGTACAGATAATCATCACCTCTTCCTTGGACCACTCCAGTGGCCACCTGACCCCTCCTAACCCGCCATGCTACTGTTTATAACAACTGTTCACTCAGTGAGTGAGGGTACTCCAGAGTAAAATCCAAACAGCACAGGGCTTCTGTTGTCAACAGCCTCTCATGTATTCCTGTCTCCCAGGGGGCCTGCGAGGGGGACCAATGCCACCATGTCCGAAGTTTCCTTCCAGAGACATTCCGTCTGTCGACAACCTCTCACTCCCATCCAGTCCACTTCCCAAAGCACCACAAGTGCAACACAGACCACGGCATGGTAGCAGCTCCCTATGCTCTGAACACGCAGTCCCACACGCCCCCGGGCTTGTTCCCCGGATGCTCACTTCATCACTCCAGGCACACTGGCTTTCTCCACAGCCCTCGGGTGCCCTGAGCTGCTGTCCAATTCGCTTCGGCCGTCCTCCCACCTGTTACCCAGAGTTTGAATCCATGGAGGACATCTATGTCCACTTGGTCACCCGCTGCGGCCATTGTCTACGTCTGTTCCTTGTCAGCCTGCTCAGGCCGTCTTTCTAACCCCTAGGGTGCCCCAAACTTTCTACTGTTCTTCCTGTCCCTAGACTCAGTCTGTTTTAATCCATCTGGCACATGGGGTGAGACAGACATTCCTAGAGCAGCTCCCTAAGACAGCAAACAGGCAGTTGGGGAAGAATTCTGTAGTCAATGAGCTTGGAAAGCAGACGCATCTATCTTTACCGGGTGACTTCTCAGAGCCTTGAGGATGTCACTGTGCACTCGGTAGGAATGCTGTCCTTCTCACACTTACTAGACTGTAGTGCATAGCTGTTCTAGCTATGACCTTGAAGCGCCGCCCCTAGTGAGGTAGCAGGTAACTGTTACACCTGCCTATGACCTTGAAGTACATGGCCCTGGGGCCGCTCGGGACCCTTAAGACCTGGGATGCACATATGCGGCTCTCTCTTTGCTCCCTTGTGGTTTTGGATGCTGGAGACAGACCAGGCAAAAGAACAGCGTGGGACTGTACCTCAGCCTTCCAGGACCCTGCGATAATTCCTCTGTTCTGTATCGTGAGTTTTCCTTTTCTAATAAATTCCTTTGCCCTTTAAGCAGACTCTGTGGATTGCTAGCAATATCTCTACCCATTACTAGCCCACTCAGTTCCTCCTTTGAAAATGAATGTCCTTCAGGACAATGCTTTGGGACATGTTCTCTGATACTTTGCTGCTCAAAGTGGTCTGGGAACTAGAGATATCAGCTTCAGTTGGCTTTCTAGAGCAGTAATATCTTGGGTCCTTTCCAGACCTAATGATCCAGAACCTATGATTCATGTATGAGGGCCTCTAAGGCATCAAACAGTATGGGTGTCATTGTCACAATAAAGTCCAAACCCCTCGTTGGCATTTATGACACTTTGTGTCCTGGGTTTACCTACCCCACTAGCTCTGTTTATTAACCACAATGCAGTGAGATAGTCTCTGATGGAAAGTCCTAGAGGGGCACACCATAGACTCATTGAGTCAGAATCTCTAGGTTGGTGGACTGTGAGATACTTTTGCTTTTGTTTTGAGACAAAATCTCATATACCCAGGCTAGCCTCAAACTTGTTTGGGGCCAAGGCTTTCCTTAAACTCGTAAACCTCTTTCATTTACCTCCCAACTGCTGGGATCATAGGCATGCACCACCAGGATGCCCAGTGTGAACATGTACTTTCTGTCTATAAGTGTGTGTGTGTGTGTGTGTATCCTCATCCTTCCAAGGGCCGGGATTACAGGCACATGCATCATAACTGGCTTGGAATGTGTATTTTTTTCATTATTTCATGTATGTATGTGTATGCCTATGCTATGGAACACATTAGAAAGACGATCAGAGGGCCACCTGTGAGGGCAGGTTCTCTCCTTTCACTGTGGGAGTAGTCAGGCTTGGTGGCAAGTGCCTTAACCTGCGGAGCCATGTTGCTGGTCCAAGAATGTGTATTCTTAAAAAGCTCTCCAGCCAGGTGTGGTGGCACACACCTTTAATCCTGGCACTTGGGAGGCAGAGGCAGGCAGATCTCTATGAGTTTGAGGCCAGCCTGATCTACATAGTGAGTTCCAAGCCAGTTAAGGCTACATAGTGAGACCCTGTATTAAAAAACTCCGAAATATGTATATAAATAGAGGAAACTCTCTAAATGGTTTTTACATAGCCAGCCACAATTCCCTGCCCCCAGACACCCTGCTTTTTAGCTAGAAAGAACTAATGCTTGACTAAGGTCCTTCTACAAACACCAGGTACTTGGACTAGTGTTCCAGCAAAGTCTCGTTTTTTCCTATCTGTGAAATGGGGGATAATAATGCATCATAGGATTGTCTTAGAACTAGATCTAGTTGTCACTCATTAGCAGCTACTTATTGTTATGATTATAGTTTGAGATTCCCCTGAGGCAGGGGATTAAGATACTGTAACAGGCCAAGTTATAGACCACGGATGGTTGGGGTAGAAGGGTTACCCCAAGGCCTGCCTTTCCTAATGTTCACTGTAGCTGTGTAGCTGGCTGCAGCACATCTGTACCACTCCACCTGTGTCCCTTCCAATTCTGGCACCCCCTGGTTGAGGAGGAAGAAAGGAGAGCTGGGGACATACCTGGTTGTTTTTTCCTTTCTGATGACACTTGCTTTGCATCTCTGGGGAGGCCTCCCAGTGGATCTAGTGAGAATAAAGGGAACAGACTGCAATATCGACCTCAATATCCACTACCCAGAGAATCAAACAGTGGGCCTCCGGAGTACTGGAGAAACCGGAGTGGGGCGAATTTCAGAAGGAGCTCTGGGCTGGAAGGACAGTGCTATTGAGAGGCCGGAAGGCTGGAGAGGTCTCCAGGTAACTGAGGTCCCAGGGAGCTGGAGACCCTGTGGTTGGTCCAGGTGCCAGGGGCTGACCTCTTTGTGAGCCCCATCTCCTATGTCACGGGCACTGAGAGAGAACAGGGCGCCTCGAGCCCCCACCAGCAGCCTTTCCGAAGCCTCCTCCAGCAGGAGCGTTGAGTAGTTCTGGGCTTGGCCCTTGAAGTGCCGGATCCGGGAGAGCTCTGGAACAAGAGAGGCAGTGAGCCATCTGGGGGGCTAGTTCCTGCCCCCTGCTCCGGCAGCCATAGCCTTTCAAGGTTGGGGATCTAACCTTCGTAGGAGATGGTCATCCGAGGGGTCGCATCTAGCTCTCGGGATGGTCTCCGCAGTGAGGGGCCAGGGACTGCTGCTACTGTGAGGAAAACGAAGAGAAGGGGCCAGAGCCTCCCCCACATCTTCCTGGGGAAGTTCAGACTAACAAGACCCCAAAAGCAGCCGGGGCCAGAGTCACAGGACAGGAGGGGAAGAGCAATCACTGGGGTCAAAGTCCAGGTCGTGATCACATGGAAGGTCAGGGGTCAGGAGGCCATGGAAATCAAGTAGTCATGGGGCCATGGAGGATCCTGGAATGGGGGGGACATGGAGCCACAAGGTTGTGTGGCCATGGAATCACAGCTCAGAAGTCAGAGGGAGGGATGGGTCACGGGTCACGTGCCTTTCTGCATCAAAGGCAAATTCCATGGAGAGTGGGCATTGGAAGGTCCCAGCAGAGTTGTAGGCTACTGAAGGGGTCACCTTGCCCCCAACCAAGGGTTTGGGGGGGAGTTCCAGTTCTCTCTCTGTTTTCTGAAGGAGAAAACAAAACAAAAATCAAAATCCCTCCAAAATGGAAAGCCCTTTGGTCTGTGTGTGTGGAAGATGGATGATGTTACCCAGACTTCAGGAGGCACTGAAAGACTGAGGCCTAGCATCCCCAGAACTCCCACATCAGGACAGACCCACAGTCATTCTGTCCATCTCTGCCCTGGTAAAGAAGGCTGTGGTGAACTTACTGTTTTTACAAGACCCTAGACTAGCTTTAACCTATGCCGGTGGTAACAGCCCTCACCCAGTCAGAAGACTGCTTGGGACCATCTTGGTAGAGCATTGGTTCTCAGACAGGCCTGTTCCTCCAGCAGCCCTGCCTGTGGGGGTGCCTTCTGCAGGAAGGCCTGGGCAGAGGCAGTTAATGGGCCTTTGTTAATTTTGTCCTGTTTTCCCTTTGTTTTTTTCTTTCCCATTGGCCTGAGAGCTCCCTTTGGAATTTCTCTTTAATTAGACACTTCTCTCTGGCATTTTTCTCTGAGGGGGTGCACATCTCTGCCCTGCCCATGCGAGTCCATACTGCACCCTCTGGCCGGGCATCTACACGAGTCCCTACCTGCTGGCAGGCAGCACAAGCATGAGGGGGTGGGAGTGAGGCACGGGTATCTTGGTCCCTGAGCTACACAAGGGTAAAGTCTGTGCAGGAGACTGCATGCAGTGTGTGCACGACCAGTTAAGACCTAAGCAATGTGGAGACAGTGAACAATGGGATCCTGAAACTCCTGGCCACCTTTAGTCCCGCAGCTGAGGTGGAGGTGGATGATAGGCCTCCTCCTTATCTCTGGGGGACTTCCAAAGATTTCCTGGGCTGGGCGAGGTGTGGAAGACACCTGATCCACCCAATATCATCAGACACCCATAGGCAGGGTCAGAGCGTGTCACCTGCCTCTCCTTTTCCTTCTTGGTCAAATATTAACTATCTGGCCTTAAAGAGATGGGAGGGATCTGGAGCTGGTCAGAGGAATAACAGGAATTTGGAGGGTCTGTTCAAGAGTTAAAGGTTAGCACTGTCATGAGAGGAAGAATATAAGAAGCAGAAAAGAGAGCCTCTGAACCACAGAAAGGGCCTTGAGTTCTTGTTTTGGGGGCTGGGGCAACAGAGGTTTTAGGCTGCTTGAGCTCCACCTCACTGTGAGGGCACACCTGTTTACATTTGGGGCCTCCTATTTGCTCAACACAGAAGAGAGAGCCCTATGGGCTAGCAGAAGTCTGTGCCAAGGACAGGGCAGGAAGACCACATCCGAGATCAGAGGAACCACTCAGTGTGGAGTGCATGGCACACGCGCCCATTTATTTTGAGTCATGTAGGTCCCGAAGAATGTGACACACTTGCACACAGGTGTGCACACATGTTCAATAGCGCGGAGAGCACATGTATTTTTAAGAGTCATGCACACACACCCCCAACAGAGGCTTAGCAAAAGTATGCTCACACAAAGGGCCAAGGCCACACATAGTAGTACAAATACATAAGGTTGTGTTGACATGCCATCCATTCAATGGTTCACATATCCTCAGAGGTGAACAAGCAGGGCTACATACATTGCTTCCTATTCAACAGGAGTTTCTTGTCCACACACATTTGTATAGGAGCATGCACACAAAATTGTTGATGGTGGGCCAGGCTCAGTGCACATATGTATGCAGAGTCCTCAAACACAATTACATCCAGGCAGAGGCAAACACTCATGAAACGCATAAAGGCTGCAGGCTTGGTGGCTGCCAGTGTCTGCTAGGGTTAGATGCAGAGCAGAATCCTGTCCCCTTTCCTGGAAGTCCTGGTCCTAAGGCCACCTCTCTCTCTCTCTCTCTCTCTCTCTCTCTCTCTCTCTCTCTCTCTCTCTCTCTGTGTGTGTGTGTGTGTGTGTGTGTGTGTGTGTGTGTGTGTGTGTTGTGAGGCTTCTGACTTGGGGTGAGTGCCTGAAAGGGAGAATGGGTAAATAGCCCAGAAAGGAGGAGGAGGAGGAGGCCCTCAGATTTAGCAAAGTGAAGATGGAATGCTACCTCGGCAGCCCTCTTTCCCCCTACAGACTGCCGTTCTAAATCTGGGGAGCTGGACTGGAGCGTTCAGCCCCCACTTAACCTGTTGGGAGGGCCGGGTTAATGGGCAGGAGGTGGAGCACGCCACCCCCTCCCCCAGTACTAAGAGGGTTCAAGGTCTCCAGTTCACACCCCACACTTCACTCCAAGTTTGGGTTCCTTCCCAGGGCCTGCCTGCTGAACTCTGATCATCTTCTGTTCGATCCTAGGGTGGAGAAAACTGGGGAGGTGAGGATTTCCTCCAACAATAGCCTCAGTAGGCTCTCGACCTTCATCCCTGATGTCCACCTGTCTGGGGTTAGCGGTATTTCCCTCTGCCCGGTACGATGGCGGTCTCTCCTGGCTTGAGGGCCCCTCTCCCTCGTCTTCCCCTCCCTCCACCATCCTGGACAGTCCGCGGTTCTCTCCTTTGATAAGATCTAACCTCAGTATCTACTGCTGCAGCTCGAGGACAAGCTCTCCTTCGATCCCGCCGGACGCCAGGAGACATGACCCAGATCCAGGGGAACACTGTTCTCCACGCGGGTCCCTGCCCCGCTGCGGACCCCGACTCCGCGAAGGCGGGTCCGCGCCCTGCGCGACCCGAGGCCTGGCCCGCGCCCCTCTAGAACCTTTTATGCGGGACCGGGGGTCTCGGCGGTGAGCAGGGCCTGGCCTAGCTTGGAGGGTGGAATGGACGTGGACCAGGCTTTGCCCGGCCGCGGCCCCCCGGCCCTGCCACCGCCCGCACTCCCCCGCCTCCCTCACCTTTGCGCTGGGATCCGGGGCCATAGAGACAGCGACGTGCGGCTCCGCGGCCCCACAGCACCAGCTGCGGGAGGAAGGGGCCGCGGCCAGAGAGAGGCGGGGTGGAGGCGGAGCCGGGGGTGGGGCGGGGGCCGGAGGCGGGCCGGAGGCGGGGGCGGGGAAGGGCGCCCGCCCTCCTTCGCGCCCCCCACCACTCACAATAGACACGATTTGTGGGAGACGCTTGAGGCCCACGGCTCCTGGCGTCCCCTTTCTTCCAGGCTCAGTCGATCTGGGTACTGCCCGCCCCTTGGTGGTGGTGGTGGGTGCTTACCACCGCGTGCGCCCTAAAACAAGCTGATCCTGCCTGTCTGCTGTGGTCCTATGACCCCTCCCATTTACCTATTGCAGGGACGCGTAAACCTCGGGTCCCTGAGTCCTGTACTCTGCTCTCTAACCTGCACCTCACTTCTTGCAAAACATGTTTACCATGCCTTCCTGCCTTTGGCCTAGGGTGCCGGTGTGCAGATGGGGACTACAGTTAAATGCATCAGGCTTTCTGCGTAGATTCTGTTTCCTAGTTCAAGGTGTGTGGTTCCCACCCTCGCCAGACTGTTCAGCTCGAGGTCTGAGTGGGTGAGATGGGGGGGGGGGGGGGCTGGGAGGATGAAGGGACAGCAGAGAAAATGCTCTTTATGCATAAAATAAGCCACAACCACGCGCACGGATTCACTCAACGAATCGTAGTCATTCTTATCTCCAAACTTTCCGTGTTCCAGTCAACCGAATAGTCATTCTTATCTCCAAACTTTCCGTGTTCCAGTCAACCGAATAGCCTATGCTTCCCAGCTTCAATCTCCTTACCCAACTCCTTTAGGATGTTGCAAACTCAGGCTCTCCTCCTTCCCAAGGGTTATTAGAATGAATATAGGGCTGGGGTTGTGGCTCAAGGGTGCAGTGCATGGCTAGCATGCAGGACACCCTGGCTCCATCCCCAGCACCACAGAAAAACAAAAACAAAATCAACCATGACTTCGGCCTTAAGTCCTAGGGAAACCTGAGCTCTGGCCATGACCCACCCCCACAAAAAAAAAAAAAAAAAATCCATGACAACATTATGATGGGCAAAAAGGACCAAAACAAGAGTCTAAAGAACAGGCTTGCATGTGCCTGGATGTTTGAGTAGGCTCAGTGGCGTGTTAACCTGATGAGAGCCGGAGGAGGAACTTCATTCCCCTTCCAGGATTCCCCAAAGCTCATACAGTTTGGCACTCAATCCTTACAATCTCAGAGTCTGGACTGTGTGTGACTGCAGACTGCTAGACAGAAGGGCCCAGATCACACTTCCACCCCCTGTCAGAATGTCTCCTGGCACTCTGCAAACAGGATACTTACTGTGTGTGGGGTGCAGCGGGGGAGGCTGGGAGATATGCTTATATTCAAAAGTGCACACACTTCAAACATTTTTCTTTCGTGCATGCATGCATGTATGTCACCACCTATGTGTAGCAGTCCAGAGGATAAATTGCAGGGAGTCTGTTCTCTATCCATCATGTAGGGCTGGGTATCAAGCTCAGAGATTGTCAGGCTTGGTGACAGACAGCTTTTATCTGCTGGGCCATCATCTCACCTGCCCAAGCCAAGCACACGCGTTCTAGACTGCCCGGATTCACTTCTTTTTTTGTGCCCTCGTCCCATTCTGAGTTAGTAGCTTCGTTTTATAGCTGGGAAAACAGGTTCTAAGCAGATTGTAACTTGCCTTGAAATATGTTGAGTTGATGGAGGACAGGATTGGAGGAGTCTAAGAAGGGTTAGCCAGGCAAGCTTGGGGAAATGACTAAACAGACGGGCTTGTTGGGTGGATAGGAAGAAGAGAAGGAACGTACAAAAGGCTAGTGGGTTTGATTTGGTGAGACAGGAGTGTTCTTAGTGCAAGATAGAGGAGAGGTCAGCTAAGATTTTAGGCGTGCTGACAGATTCAGTACAGACTGAGTCAAGACTGTAGGCTTTGTGGGAAAGTGGGTTTGGAAGGAAGAGGACGGAAGACTGCCAGCCAGTATCTGACTCTGTGGAGAAACTGCAGTGACCGGTAGGCTAAGAAGCCTAGCTCTCCAAGTTCACAGACTTGCAATGCTGACTCCACATCCCCCAGGAGGAAGCACGTAGGCCAGAGTGCTAGGTTCTGTAGCTCCCTGAGTTGTAGAGAGCCGAGAAAGCCTTTAGTGAATGTGTACAGAACAGATGACGTCTTGAGTGAATGTGTGGGCATGGCCAAGTCAAGGGACCCAATATTTCAGGCTGCTGGGTGGTCTGAGCCTTCAGCAGGTCCAGGGCAGATGTTGGGAGTTTGCGCAAGTACAATAGTGTGTGCAAGATGATGGTGTGTGCAACTAAGTGTAGCTAAAGTTTTCCTGCCTGGCCCACAGTCAGGACAAATCTCTCTCACCTGCCAGTCCCACAGCCACTCAGACCCAACCAAGTAAACACAGAGACTTATATTGGTTACAAACTGTATGGCCGTGGCAGGCTTCTTGCTAACTGTTCTTACAGCTTAAATTAATCCATTTCTATAAATCTATACTTTGCCACATGGCTCGTGGCTTACCGGCATCTTCATATGCTGTTTGTCATCGTGGCGGCTGGCAGTGTCTCTCTGACTCAGCCTTCCACTTCCCAGCTTTATTCTCCTCCTTGTCCCACCTATACTTCCTGCCTAGCCACTGGCCAATCAGTGTTTTATTTATTGACTAATCAGCAACACATTTGCCATACAGAACATCCCACAACTAAGAGTGTTTAAGAAGGTTTGACCAGTGTGTGCAAAAGCTAGCAACTGCGCCTTCTTCCTCCTGGAGACTGTAACCTGAGTTTGCTGCCCATTAGAGACCTCCTATCAAGACGAGTTTACTCCTCCCTGTCCTGTACATCATAAATTCACTGAGGGTCCAGTTCTTGGTGGCTGGGGTGCTGCTCCATCAGAGTGAGCACAGACCACCCAATTATTTTTGAAGAATCTTTTCTTCATTCCCTCTCTGAGACCCAGTCAGGTTTCCAGGTCCAAGGCATGCTAGACACAGGACTGAGCTCTGAGGCGAGATTTTCTGAGTGGTTGTGATGGCTGATGTATAACCTTGCACCCTTTTGTTGTTGTTGTTGAGACAGGGTTTCTCTGTGCAGCCCTGGCTGTCCTGGAACTCACTCTGTAGACCAGGCTGGCCTCAAACTCAGAGATCCACCTATCTCTGCCTCCAAAGAGTGCTGGGATTAAAGGTGTGTGCCACCACTGCTCAGCTCTTGCACTGTCTTAAATGAGTAAAATGTGTGGTTTCAAAGCCAGGTTCTATGGCACTTACAAACTGTCTTGGACATTTACTTCAGTATTTCTGGCAAGACAGATTCAGTACACAATCCATTCCTTTCTGTTCTGTTCCCTCTTCGAGCTCAGCATCTCACTTTTCCAGAGGAAACTCCCTTAACAGACAACCCCACTCCCTGCAAACCAAGCTGGTAAGAGTAAAATTCTTGACCGTGAAGAGAGAAGAGTTGAAATCTAAACAAATAAATAAGCACTAATTGAAACAGTTTTGCTGGAACACACCTTTGATCTTGGCAGTGGAGGCAGGAGGACCAGTTCAAGGTCATCCGTAGCTACATAACAATTTTAAGACCATGGGACACGCGAGGCAGGTCATTTATTGAATGGGGTGTTACTTATCCTTGAAGCCACTGCTGGCCGCTTCACAGGGCAGCTATGGGAAGATAATGACATTTGGAATTCTTTGGAGAACACAAACTTTGGCTAGACTGCCTCCCCCAGTTCTGCTGTAAGATAAAGTGACCGAGGCTGGTGGCGCTGGTGTCCTGAGCGACACCTCAGGCTGGTTTGGCTCTAGGGTTGGCACATAGAAGTGAACTCCTTGTGTCAGGGACCTTGTGTCAGATGCAGCCTATGAACTGGAACTCCTTAGACAGAGGCTCCTCGAGGCATGAGGACACTGGCCTGGTCAAGATGTCCTGCCTCTTGCCCACTGTGGTGCCTTTGCTCCTGCCCTGCCTTCTCTACTCCTGGTTGCCTGGCATTTTCCTTGGGGGGGGGGTGCCATCTGATGGCCACATACAGCCAAGGTACTTCCTCAGTACTGACTGCCACCTGTGCTACAGTGCTGTGTAGTCTTACTGTGCCCCAGAAGCCACTTTTGCCTGTTAAGTGTTCCAGAATCCTAGCCACTTGTCCTGGACTCAGACCCAAACCTGGGCCTTCTGGTTTGGTCTCCCTTGACTCCAGTCCTGGTCAGCAAGAAGGGTGTGTCAGGACATGTCTGCAGATGCTGGAGAACCACCCTCCACCATCAGCATATTTGGTGGTGGTGGTTAAGACTGGGTCTCACACTGTAGCCCAGGATGCCCTCAAATTTGTGATCCTCCTGCCTCTGCCTCCTGCCACGTGCTAGGATTACAGGCATGAGTTATAACACCAGGCCAGCATGCTTGGTTTATTTAACAAGGAATCATAATCTTATTTCTGGCAGCAGGAACAGGGATGGAAAGCCTCTAGAATTCCCAGTCTGAAGAAGCAGCATCTCCAGCTGTGACTTCTGGAGTTAAGGTCTGATTTAGAAGCATAGCCACAGGTGCCTGCTTCTGGCCAATTTTCTTTTTAAAATTAACTAATTAGTTAATATTTTATGTGCATGGGTGTTTTTCCTTTTTTTTTGGTTTTTTGAGACAGGGTTTCTCTGTGTAGCTTTGTGCCTTTCCTGAAACTCACTCTGTAGCCCAGGCTGGCCTCGAACCCACAGAGATCCGCCTGCCTCTGCCTCCCAAGTGCTGGGATTAAAGGTGTGCGCCACCACCGCCCGGCCTTTTTCCCTACATGTTTAACTGGGCATTAAGTTTATGCCTGGTGCCCATAAAGGTTAGAAGTGGGCATAGGAGTTACAGTTGTTAGCCATGATAAGTGATGGGAACTGAACCCAGATCCTCTGGAAGAGCAGCCACATTAGCTACTGAACTATCTGTCTTCTCTGGGGACATCAAATTTCTTTTGAGACAGGGTTTCTCTGCATCACAGCCCCAGCTCTCCTGGAACTCTGTAGCCCAGGCTAGCCTCAAACTCAGAGATCCAGCTGCCTGTGCCTCCTGAGTGCTGGATTAAAGGTGTGCAGCACCCTTTGTTTTCTTCAAGAGCCTCCTCACAGCTCAGTGAGGGTAGCTAAGGTCTGCTCTGTTCATGCTGCACGCCAGGCTTTGTACTGAGCGACTACGATGCATGCATTTGAGTCTTCACAAACCTCAAATAGTTGTTCAACAGGCTGAAGAAACTCAGGCACTTGCCAACAAAGGCAATGGCCAGTATGGTGATCTGAGGCCTGAGGCCAAGCCTACGTCTTTTCCTTAAACTACAGACCCATCCCCTAGTATTTCTGCCCACACCTGCTTCTACCTGGGCTGTCACATCTTCTCCACCTTGTCTACCAGAAGGGAGGAGTCCTGCATGGCCGTGACACTGTGGCTCTGGCAACAATGCCTAGGCCTCCTGTGAGGTCATAGGCTTCTCTTCTGAGGTGTCAGCTTTCACACTGCTGGCACAGCATAGGCTGTAGCTGTCTATCAGGCCACAGGTGGGTCTCAACCCTTCTGCATTGTAAATCACCTTTCTTGACCCTGGAGTCTAGAACACAACACCCAGGTCAAGGGTGATTTTTCCACTTGTTTTCCTCAGACACCAGCAGGTAAGAGTCATGAGTTTTGTGTTGCTCCCCACCAAACCCTAACATGTAGGTACTCAACAGCAGCCAATGGATGTGGAGAATGAGGTAAGAATGAGATTATTAAATTCCTGACTGTAGAGTATACAGCAAGTTATTAATTGGGTGATGTAAACATGAACTGTGGACAGCTGTGGCTTTGTTTTCCACAGAGAAAGAGACATTAAGCTAAAAAACCCCTGGAGAATCCAAAGCAAGGAAGAAAGAAGTTTAAGACAGGCCATTCCAGATCCTTCCTCATCTTCACTCCTCAATCAAACACCACCAGACACGTTTCAACTGAGAAAAAAGTTTTAATAACACATACACATACATTCAGAGGCCTTTAAACAAGACATAGTATAAAATCTTAAAGAAAGGGGGGAAATGAGGAGGAAACATTGCATTTACTGCCTAAGAGCTAGGAGATTAACTGGCTGACACAATGCCCCGGGAAACTGACACACAGATGATGAGGTGTGCCGGCACCATCGAGTGCTCACACCCACTGAGATGGGACTGCACTGATTCGCATGCCCACCACTTGTACCCTATTGCCTCCTGAGAGACAAGCCAAGTCAGTTCACTTAACTCAGCTGCTTGTCAACGAGTCATTTTTAAATGTAAAAAATTACTCTTGGTTTAAAGACTCCACACATTATTACTGGCCAGTCCCCACCAACTGTATCTATTTTGATTGGGGGAGGGGGAAGCAAATGCTTCAATAGAGCCCGGATGGTAACACACTATGTTATCTATCTTTTACTGGGGATATATATATATATTTTTGTGAAGTCAAAAGCAAGCTACTACTTGCACTGAAAACAAAAACAAAATGTCAACCTTCCAAAAGGTGACAAAGGCACCACTGCCATCAGGAGGAGACAAGACGAAAAAATGCACAAACGCCGACTTCAGTGCTACACAGATGATTTGTGCACGGAGCCTCTTCCCGTAACGTTATTACAGAACTGTATTTTCAGATAACAAGAAAAGCAGGTTAGAAAAGGCAAACAGTTACACACAGAAGCATAAACACAAGTACTTTAATTTTCAGCTTGCAGTAAGGGTAATAAGTTTGACATACACATCCAGAAAATTAGACAAGGTGATTTTTGGCACAGTAAGATTGCCAAACACACCACCACTCAGTGCAAGCTTTGTTTGCCAAGTCCTAAATGTGGCCTGACAGTCTTTGTGCAAGGAGCATTTTCTCCCTCTCCACCATCCCATTTTCTGGGCAACAAAGCCGGAGGGAGGGAGATAAAGCATGGGGACTCGGAAGGAGATGGAAATACTTGATTTGGGAGAAAAATCATGAGATACTGCGCTAAAATAGAATCACAAAGTTTCTATGAGAACCCAAATGCAAATACTGACTGGACTATGACCTGGAGACTGAAGACTGTTACCAGAGTCATAAATACACGGGCCGAAACTGATATCTGGCCATTCATTTTAAAGGGAAGGATAAAGTATTTTCTCTCATGGAGAAAGACGATTGAAAATAGAGATTTTACTCTTATTGGAACTGCTAAATAAGAATGTATCAAAGTGGTTTTAAATTTGATGGGTGGTTATCAGTTGAAACTGCAATATAAAAGGGTCACTTAAAAACCTGAATAACCCACTTGTCCCCGTCAATGTACACAATAGAAAATATTTACACACTGTAATTACAAGCAATATAAGCAGATTTTATACTTTGAGATTTTGTACACTTTACACAATGCAAAATGAGAAAAATATGAACACTTATAAAATTACACACAAATAATGTATCTACAAGGTATTAAATTACAGAGTGAAAGCCCCCATTGTTGGGCAGATAGATGCCAGAGTTTCAAGCTTCTGTCAAATATAACTCTTTGTATCTATCTCTGTAACCATAGTGGCATTTTGTAATAATACCCTTGAGAGGTAGCATCAATATACTATTCTTACCGGTAAACTCAACACAGAAGAAAACTTTTGTTGGTCTGACTCTTGGAGCCTCAATCAGCCTCAGTTCTTATAAATTTGATTTGTTTAGTCTTCCCTATAAAATCTCTAACTGCCCAATGCTTGACATGAGCTCAAGTTACTAATGTTATTTTAAATGATAAATTTAAGATAAAATGGTTTTTATTCCTAAGCCTCAATTTAGAGGTAGAAAGTTAGCTCTCAGAACTTATTTTCTCCTCTCAAACCATAACCATTGAGCCCAGCTCCTCTTCCACCCCCACCTGGACCCACACAGACAGTAGCATGCTCAGGAGGGAGCAAGCCACTCAAGCCAATTTTCACAGAATAAGCATCCCTTTCAGGAAGCAAACCCTCTCCAGACAGACAATGGTCAGCAGGAGTGTTAACACCAAAGGTTTCCGAGGGCCTCGGGCTCAATCTAGCGGTGCACCTCTGCTAACCCTCTACCATCTAAACTAAAGGATGGCTTTCCAGTGTTTAAAAGAATTTAGAGCAGCTGTGGTTTTCAAGTGCAACAACTTCAAGATATAAACACTCGAGCAAACACACACACACACACACACACACACACACACATACATACACACAGTGTCCCCAAAATAAACATCATCAAGGTCTCTGATAAATTATATACTGTGGGAACAAGGTTTTTGGAAACTTCCAGATTTTTAAGCCTTTATACAGAGACTTCTGTAATATAGTTACCAATGGCCAGAATTCTGGCTAAGCTAAGATTTTATGATTGAATCAGTATTTTAAAAATATATGCATTTACAAGAAATCCTAAACAAACTGCCTATGAATGTTCTGGCATTTTAAAAACAGCCACTACTTTGTAGCTTTATCTCTTCCTCTAAGGGCAATCTGACAGTATGTCTGTTTCTTATTTGACTTTAAATATATTTAAAAACCTCAGATTTATAGTCTTGAATAGTAAAGGGACAATGTATGGACTGAAACTGTCTGGTTTAGGGAGTTACAGAAAAGACCCACACTTCACTTCTGATTACAGAACTCTATTCTAGACTTTCCCTTTGTATCCTAAAATAACCAAGAGGGAAATGAAAACCAGCTGGACCTTGGCCTTTGTTTCAATGTCCAAATCCTCAAGTTGGTCCACACTTATCCTTCTTATTTGCTGTGATGATCCAGGTGCTATGAAGCCACCTAACAAGATAACAGCTGAAAACAAGAGGTGCTAAGGAGAGCAGGCTGGGGTCTTCTATCAGCTGTGTCTACCCTACCCTTCTTTTATAAGCCCCTTTCTTTCCTCTAAGGTCAGCTGCAGATGGCATTTCATATCTGCTTCAGAAACGGCAGTCTTCATCACCAGCCCCACACTGCATATTCGAGTGGCACACAGCTGTGTTCCTTAGCATCTGCTGGATCCATAGTAACCCTCTTGGAAAGGCCCTTCTTGCTTTGTATTTCTGCTGCTGTAACTCCTGTTAAGAATCTGGCACCCAGAAGTCATGAAGCTGCCCCTGGAGAAGGGGGAAAAGGGAAAAATTAATCAGATTATGAACTAATCCTTTTAATCATTGGACAGCAGTCTTTGATTAATGAAAGCAGAAAAATCATGATATATACACGTCTCTGAAAACATCTTTCTTGTTTTGAGACAGGGTCTTCTATTAGCCTGACTGGCCTTCAATTTCAGAGATCTGCCTGCTTCTTCTGCCTTTCAAGTGTTGGGACTAAAGGCACAAAGCCACCATGCCCAGCTGAAAATTTCTTATGATTTTATAACTTTTCCATTTTGTGCTCTGGCAATGAAAAGGCATAACACAAAAACAGGACATTTTTCTCATGGACACTCACAAAGGGACATATTTAAAGAGATTAATGTGTTAAACTGATTATAAAGTTTTTCTATTAATGCCACATTGGCAGAGAGCCTTAACATTTTATTGAGGGAACTGGAGAGATGTCTCAGTGGTTAACACACTGACCACTCTTCCAGAGGACCTGGATTTGATTCTCAGCATCCAAATAGAAGCTCACAACTGTGTAACTCCAGTCCCAGGAGATCTGATACTTTCTGGTCTCTAAGGTTATCCAGCATGCAAGTGGTACATAGACATACATGAAGATAAAACACCCATACACACAAAACAAAATAATAATTAACAAAAAAACAACAGCCCCACACTGCATTTGGTAGAAGTCTTCCCAGCATATACAGGGACCCGGATTTGTTCAGTAGCTCAGAATGAACAGGAGGTGGTGGTGTATACCTGCAATCCTAGCAGTGGAGGAAGAGGGAAGAAGATCAGAAGCCCAAGGTCACCTTTGGCTTCACAGAGAGTTCAATGGCAGCCTGAGCCCCACACCAACACTGAAATACTGTGAGACAGAGATTTCACCCAAGAATATGCTCAAGATGTTTTCCTTTGAACACATATTTACTCAAAAACTTGTATATAAATGTTCATGGAAATATTTATTTTATTTTATTTTAGATTTTTTGAGACAAAGTTTCTCTGTGTAGCCTTGGCTGTCCTGGAACTAGCTCTGTAGACCAGGTTGGCCTCTAACTCACAGAGATCCATCTGCCTCTGCCTCCCAAGTTCTGGGATTAAAGGCATAGGCCACCACCGCCCGGAGAAATATTCTTTTTTTTTTAAAGATTTATTTATTTATTATGTATACAGTATTCTGTCTGCACGTATCTCTGCAGGCCAGAAGAGGGCACCAGATCCCATTACATATGGTTGTGAGCCACCATGTGGTTGCTGGGAATTGAACTCAGGACCTTTGGAAGAGCAAGCAGTGCTCTTAACCTCTGAGCCACCTCTCCAGCCCCGAAATATTCTTAATAGTCAGAAAGTAGAAACAACTCTTGCTCTTCTTGTTAAGTGGATAAATAAATGTTATATACCCATACAGTCAAATATCATTTTGCAGTAGAAAGGATATACATATTACAACATGGATCTCTTTATCATTAGTAGATAAAAGCTAGCCACAAAAGGCCACAGAGTGTCGTAATCTAGAAGGAAAGTCTTGACAGAAAGCAGGCAGGCATCTGCCTAGGGCTTAAGGGAAGTAAAGAGAGGCATGAAGGCGGTGGAGGAACAGGAGGGACCGCCAAAGTTCAAGTGTGGCGATGATCTGCTCGATTCTGTGGCTACACTAGTCCCCAGAGACTAAGTGGTGAAATGGACAACATGCATTTTATCGTAATAGAATTGTTAGATGTACTCATGAAATAACCTCCATTTGATGCAATCTGACACTTTTAAATGAGTGCAAACCAACCCTAAAAACTAGACACAAACCATACGTCATGCAGTGGGTTTCATAATAAATAAAACAACACCTGAGTAGGCCGACAGTTCTGGATTATTTCCTGCCATTTTCCATGTATTCTGGCAACCAAGTCTTTCACCTTAAAAATAATAAAAAGAGGAAAAGATGTCAGATCAGAGTATCCTCACTTAAAATCAAATTAACATTGGAAAGAAAGCATCTCAGAGTTGCTGCTATGGAGGTGCAGGGCTGCACTCCCAGCCCTCAGGAGGACTGCTCAAAGTCCAAGACCAGTGTGAGCTATAGTGTGAGATCCTGTTTCAAAAAACTGAAACAAAACAGTAACAACAAAAATAAGTATAAAAGTCAAATATATTTCATAGCTATCACAGGCCCCAACAATTATATTTGATTGCTGTTAAGAAAAGCTTACTTATCTTTTGGGGAGGCTTTCAAATGACATGTTTTCTTTTATTACCGTAATTTATTTTTTTCACAATCTAAAATGTCAAATGATTAAGACTTAATTTTCTTGTTTGTTTTTTGACACAGGGTCTCTTTATATAATCCTGGCTGTCTGGAACTCCCTACGTACATCAGGCTGTCCTCAAACTCACAGAGATCCACCTGTCCCTGCTTCCTGAGTGCTGGGATTAGGTGTGAGCCACAACACCCAGTCTTAATTTCTTTGATTTTATTTTACGTGTATGGGTGTTCTGCCTACATGTGTATATCTGTTCATTGCCCTCAAAGCCAGAAGAGGGCTTCAGATCCCCTGGAACTGGAATTATATACAGACAGTGTGAGCTGCCATGTGGGTGCTGCAAATCCAATCTGGGTCCTCTGGAAGAGCAGTCAGTTCTCTTATCCACTAAGCCATCTCTCCCGTCCTTAATTTCTTTTTTAAAAATTATTACTCTATGAGACAGAGTTGCCCTATTTAGCCCTGGATAACCCTAAGATTAATGCAATTTTCCTGCCTCTGCCTTCCAAGTACAGGGATTACAACAATGCATCACCATGCCCGGTTTCCTGTTACTGAAGACAATCCAGATGGTCCAGAGACCCACAACTCTGCCTTCAAAGAAATTTCTACTTTCTACTCTCTGGCTTCCGAACACCCAGCTAGGGAAGCTGAAGGGTATACCATTTTACAGGGCCCAGCGCATTGCCCGCTCCCAGCTTTACCATAGCTTGCTTTTAAAAGGCTCAACAGAAAGACAACAAAAAATTCAGGATATGGCTCAGTAGTTAAGAGCACTTGTTGCTCTTGCAGAGGACACAGGTTTGAGTCCCAGAAACTACATGGCAGCTCACAACCATTTATAAACCCAGATCCAGGGAATTCAATGCCCTCTTCTGATCACTGAGGGTACCAGGCACAAACACAGTACAAAGGCATACATTCAAGGAAAAACTCTCACACATAAAATTACACAAGCCTAAACATTTTTTAATGTGCCACTTGCTCCTTCCACAGAATCACAAGATCCCAACTTGCTGCCACTCGCTTTGTAAATGCTACACAAACCTCTGGTACCTGCTGCAAACAGAGATTTAGCCAGTCTGCCAAACTCAAAGGTCTCCACAAAGTGAAGCTCCCCACTATGCTTCACAATACCAAATGAACAAAGGGAAGGCCCATTTACCACTCTTGATTATCTCTTAGACTTTTATTGCTTGAGAAAAACATCTCTCTGTCTCTGTCTCTGTCTCTCTCTCTCTCTCTCTGTGTGTGTGTGTGTGTGTGTGTGTGTGTGGCTTTAATGTATTTCAGGCTGGCCTCAAATCCCTCACGTAGCTGTAGCTGACTTTGGTTTTTCTGTTGTTCTTGTCTCTACCTATCAAGTGCTGGAAATAAAGGCATGCTCCACCACACCTAGAATACAAATATTTAAACAAGTCAGCAATTTTTTTGGGGGAGACATATTTTCACTATGTAGCTCTGGTGGCCTAGAGCTGGTTATGTAGACCAGGCTGTCCTTGAACTCACTGAGATCTGTTTATTTCTGTCTCCTGAGTGCTAGGATTAAGGAAGTGATCCACCATCCTGGCGTTAAGTCAGGAAGAAACAGGCATCGGGAGGCAGAGGCAGATCTCTGAGTTCGAAGAGGCCAGCCTAGTCTACAAAGAAGTTCCAGGACAGCTAGGGCTACACAGAAAGACCCTGACTCAAAAACAAACAAAAAAGTGAATTAAAATCTCTACTTTCCCCTACTCTGTAAAGTTTAGCAAACTGTCTTTCATGACAACTACACATGGATAGGTCAGTAACTAGTCACACTGCAGAGTACACCCCACATGGATAGGTCAGTAACTAGTCACACTCTAGAGTATACTCCTGAGGCTAAGGCTTTGTGTCTGAGACCAAGGACTATTATTGTCTAGTGTATCTAGAAATCTGACTCAGCTTCATTAGTTGTTCGTTTTCATATTTACTTTAAAGTGACTAACATACAGCTGGGAGGTGATGGTACACGCCTTTAATTCCAGCACTCAGGAGGCAGAGGCAGGCGGATGTCTGTGAGTTTGAGGCTAGCCTGGTCTATAGAGCGAGTTCTAGGACAGGCACCAAAACTACACAGAGAAACCCTGTCTTGAAAAACCAAAAAAGAAAAAAGGAAAAAGAGTGACTAACACATACACCCAATGAGAACAGTTCAGATAATCAGCTTCTGTAGCTGACCTATGTAAAGATACAAAGACACACAGCCCCAAACAGCCATCATCTACTATGCACACATAAGCCAAGAAGAAATCCACTCCATACAACAAAAATATAAGTCAGTTATTAAAAAAAAAAAAAAGCTTAGCTATTTCTAAAAGTATTTTTTGTGTGTTTCAGGAGGAATTCAGGTCAGTTCAGTCTATTAATATTAAAGTTGCTTTTCTCGTACATTCTCATAAATTTGGTATCCTATCCAACACCTGGGTTCGGTGACAGAGACCTCAGAATGGAGTCTTCCTAGAACAGTTCAGTGAGCATCACGGGGAGCAGCTAGTCTATTCTCTATAAATACAACGACTTTTCCATTGTCATGGAATTCACACCCTTGCTTTGTAATTATATATACCTACACATTTAGACAATATCTCCATCTGTGAAGCTAAGGTTTGAAAACATAAGGTTTGTGTGTGGAGGACAGTGTCTTCCTCCATCACCAACCTTATTTTTTGAGACAAGGTCACTTGTCTAATTAGATGGCCGATCAGTGAGCACTGGGGTCCACTTGTCTCTGCTTCCCTCAGTAGTAAGGTTAGGGATGTGTGCGACCACTCCCATTTACACAGGTACTGGGGATCCAGACTAGTGTGCAGTAGGCACTTTACCACACCCTGAGTACGTGCTTTAATCTGTACAATGGGAAAAAACAAAATGTCCCAAAGATGCTGAAAGAAATTTTCTCTTTGGGTGTCAGGAATTTCAGAACAAAGAGTAAAGTGAAAAATGTATTTGCTTGAAGAGTGTTTTTTACTTGTACTTTCAACCTAGCTAAAGTACTTAGTAGAAGCTAATTTGTTATCCAAGTCCTAACTCAGAGTGGTAATTAACACCAGTATTCAAAGTACTAGAGAAGCTGAGGCAGGAGGACCAAAAATGTGCTATTGGCTAGTGAGATAATTTAGTAGGTGAAGGCACTTGCCACCAAGCCTAACAACCTGAGTTTGGTCCTCAGGAGCCACACAGTAGAAGGAAAGGACCAACTCCCACAAGCTCTCCTTGACCTATATATCCCAAACAATGCACATCCACTAGATTATGTGCACCCCTATCCCCAACCAACAAATAAATGAATATTAAAAAAAACCCTAAAAGTTTGAAGAAAGCCAGGCACAGTAGTGGATGCTTGTGATCAACACTTGGAAGGCAAAGACAGGTGAATCTGTGTAAGTGGACAGCCTGGTCTACACAATGAGGTCCAGCCAGGGCTACACAGTAAGATCCTGCTTCAGCAAACCAAAAAGAGTTTGAGGCAAGCCTGGGCTATATAATTAAAATGTCTTCATTTAAAAAAGTCCTCTTTATGTTCTTTGAAATATATTTATGTGTGTATGTGAGCGTGCATGCGTGCATATCTATATATTGAGGATCCAATGAAGTGGCCAAGCACACTACCACTGAGCTATACTCACAAGCCCTTATGCTTTTTTTCCCCCCCCAAAGAGTGGCTTGTATATTTCCCTTGCTTACATTTTCTTTTTCTTCCAACAGGGCCTTACTGTGTTGTTGCACAAGAAAGCCTGGGTCCTGGGTTTTCCTGTCTTAGCCTCCCAAGTGCCAGGATTACAGGTGTGACTGCCAACAATACATAAAAATAGGAAGCAGGGCACTCAGTGAGTGAAGTGGTTGCTGTGTAATCCTGAGGACTGGAGTTCAAATCCTCAGAATCAATGTAAAGCCAGGTGTATACATCTGTAATAACTGGAAGCTCCAAGGACAACTAGTCTCTGTTTTAAACAAGGTGTAAGGCAAGGGCTGACATTCATAACTGTCCTTAGGCATCCCCATGTGCACCATGTCGCATGCTTATACCCCAAACCCACCATAAATAATATACTTACTTTAGTTCTGTAGAAAAGCCTTGCGTCTTCCCTAATATCACACTTAACATGCTTTTCCAAAGCCCCACAAAGCAGCACGAAGTGTTTCTATGTAAACAAACAAATGCAATAGATGAAAACAATTCTGAAGTCTTGCAAAATAACAGACTATGCAGTTAAAAAAACGAAATCACTTAAAATGTACTTGATCCCACCAGCGAAAGGTGTTGACTTCCATAAGAACATAATGATTACGACTCATTGTTAATTAGAAAAGATATACACAACAACTAGGTGTGGCAGGGCAAATGCTTAATAGTTCTAGCTATTAGGTAGACTGAGGCAGGAGGACCAGCTGAAGATCATCATGACAAAATGAGATCCTTTCTCTTGGGGGGAAAAAAAAAAAACAAACCAAACCAGGCCTGTTAGAATCATGTGGTGGGTAAAGTCCTTGCTGCCAGGCCTGACCTGAGTCCAGCCCTCAGTACCCACAAGGTGGAAAGAGCCCTGACTGCCATGTGGGCTTTGGCATGCTCATCTGCACACAATTTAATACTTTCCCTAATACTTTCTCCATCTTCTGAGTGCAAGGTACTGAGTTTATAGGCATGTGACATTACTCTTGGCTCTTTAAAAAAAAAAAAAAAAAAAAAAAAAACTCCAAAAAACCTGCCTCCCTGCCCTTTATTGGGCTTGGAGAGATGGCTCAGTAGATTTTGGTTCCTAGTATCCACATTAGGCATCTCACAGCTATTTGTTAACTGTAGCTCCAAGGGATCCAAGGTCTTTGGCCTCCAAGGGCACCTGCACTCATGTGTGCACACCTACATGAAGGCACATACACCTACATGAAAATAAAACTTTTATTATTGTGTAAGTATACGTGTCTGCATAGGTGTGCACATGTCACTGTGCATGTGTGGAGGTCAGAAGACAACTCTGTAGAGCTGATTCTCTCCTCCCTTTACATGGAATTCTGGGAGTGTACTCAGGTTACTAGGCTTGCTTCGGAAACGCTTTACCTGCTCAAACACCTTGCCAGTCTTCTCCATGATTTTTAATTGCATTCTTTTCTAGTTTTCTGAGAGGTAGTCTGGCTATATTGTTCAGGCTGGCCTTGAAACCTTGGGTGCAAGCAATCCTCTTACCTATTCTCCAGAGTAGCCAGGAAGAGCCCAAACATCTGGCCTAATCTCTCCCACCAATACTTGAGATTGAATATGGTGTCTCTAACAAGATAGAAAGTGAAAGCACTTTCACTCACTGCTGAGCTACATTCCCAGCCTTCTCCTCACTAAGATCAGCCTTCTCCTCACTAAGATGTCCAGGCTGGCTTTGGATTTGTGATTACCTGCCTCAGCCTCCTGAGCAGATGGGATTACAGGCCTGTACCACTTGGGCTTTTTTCCATTTTTTGTTTTTTCCCCAGTTTTTTGAGACAGGGTTTCTCTGCATAGCCTTTGTTATCCTGAAAAACTCTGTAGACCAAGTTGGCCTCGAACTCAGAGCTCTGCCTGCCTCTGCCTCCTGAGTGCTGAGATTATAGGCATGTACTGCCAACATCTGGCATTTTTTTTGAGGTAGGGTCTCATTATATAGCCTTGACTGTCTTAGAACTCATGATGTAGACCAGGCGGGCCTCAAACTCACAGAGATCTGCCTATCTCTGCTGGGATTAAAGATCAGCAATAAGGTTTGGTGTGGGTTTTTTTGTTTTTTGTTTTTCCTACTTCTGAGACAAGGTCTCATCTCACTATACAGCAGTGGTTTTCAAGCTGTGAGTCAAGACTCCTTTGGGGATCACACATATCAGATTTCCTTTAATCACAAGGCCTGGGAGGCAGAGATAGGCAGATCTCTTTGAGTTCGAAGACAGCCTGTACAGACAGAGCTAGTTTCAGTACAGCCAGGGATACACAGAGAAATCCTGTCTTGAAAAACCAAACCAAACCAAACCACATAAATGAAATTCTTCTTAAAAAATTTTTTTATTTAATGTATATGAATGCATGTATGCCTTTATACCAGAAGAGGACATCAGATCCCAATAGAGATGGTTGTGAGCCACCATGTGGGTGCTGGGAATTGGAACTCAGGACCTCTGATAGAGCAGCCAGTGCTCTTGACCGATGAGCCATTTCTCCAGCCCAAAAATGAAATTCTTAGTATGGAGAGAGAATTCAGACATGCACATGTGAAGCAGAACAGTAGTTTAATTTACCTTGGAAGGCAAACATTTCTAAATAACATTAAAAATTTTAATTTTGTGTGTGTACATGTGGCAGAGAATTTGTAAGTTGGCTTTCTCTTTCCATCCTGTGGGGCCTGGAGAATGAACTCAACCTGGCAATAAGGACCTTTACACCACTAAGCCATCTCCCAGATTCCACTAAATAACCATTTTTAAAGGCATTTTAGTTTTTCTAAAGGAAAACAAAAGTGAGTGGAGGTTCAAAGGAAGAAAGTGAGAAGAAACCAGCTAAAAGCTAGTCCATGTGGTGACCCTTGTATCCTATGAGTATATTCTACTATTGCCAGGTTATGGTCACTAAGCTCTACTCCAGCAAACCACTGTTGAGAAATAATTCTTGTCAGTATGATATGGTTGCAGGTTACTATAACTCCCGGATTTCTATAGCAAAACCAGGCAACTTTCAAGTTTTCTTCTAACACACACACACACACACACACACACACACACACACACACACACACACGCTCATTCACTTCACCAATGGAAACACCTATTTATAACAACACTGAACATTACCTACCCGTTGTCCAGAAGAAAAAGAATGAGAACAACTAACTTCTCCAACTAAATGAAGAAGAACGTAGGTCAGGTAATATGCCTGTTAGAGAGACAAAGAAAATTACTACCCATGAAAAAGCTAAATAAATACCACCCCAGTCTACTGATTAGCAAGGATGCCCAGGAAAGCCAGGACTTAACTAACTTGGTGAGGAACGAAAAGCCATGCACTTCAACCAGACTTTCTGATTTCTGAACTAAGTGCTTCCTTTTTACCCCTTACTACTGCTGTACGCAGTGCAGGGCCACAATAGAACACATTAAATTATCAACAACTGCTCTTTCACCCCAACTTTCAGCTCTACTCTGGAGAATTTCCCAAGAGGAATAAACTCTAAAACATTGTTTACTGTATGCCTGATGCATTCTCTGAGCTCTGGCTCTGGATACCTGCTTTTCAAGTTCTAAATGAAGACTGTCATCAATAGTTCCATTTGGTTGTTCAGCCCTTTTCTTCAAGACCATTTTCTTCAACAAATCAGAAGGCTTCATCTGCACTAGATAGCGATGTAGGACTGAGATCTATCAAGGGAAGAGAGACTCAGTCAATTCTAGTGCAGTGCTCTTTCTTGAGCTAATTCCAGTGTGCCCTCAGTCACTCTGGCTCCTTTTCCTGGCTTGATAATTCTGAAACCCATTTTTCTGTTTACTTCAAAGTCCTCAATTGCTTAAGGTGTTTTACGTTAAGATTTAGTATTTGTAATTTAGGTTAAATGCTTAGAACAAGATCAAATGATATTATAATAGAGGTCACTGAATTCTAAAAAAGAAGCACTATCTATCCAATGTGGTGGCTCATGCTTGCAATCCCAACACTTGATGCTGAAGCAGGATGATCACTGGGAGTTTAAGGCTGACTGGGCTATCAGAGAGTGGCAGGTCTGGCTGACATCAAGCAGTCAGCCTGATGGTTAATTATTCATGCAGTTCTCTTTTCTATAGATATAAGGAAAAGGCGATAGGCAAGACAAACATCAGTAAGGCCAACTGCAGAAATCCTATCCTGGATCCCTTGGTGGCTATAAATATTGCTGAATGGACTGAGGACTTTTAATTATCTTAGTGGCTCAGGAATGGTGCCCACGTATCTGCAATCAAATCCACTTCTACTGGACTAGGGTGGCAGTCAGTTCTGTCAGATAATATGCATAGTATCTTGTGCATATTCTAATACTGCTCTTACATTTAATGGTTCATACTACTAGATTATGTCTTCCAGAGAACAGTCTCATTTTTTATTTATTTCTAGGACATAACCTAGTAACTTATAGTGAACTGCAATTCAAACAAGAACAATACAGGGACACCCAAGACAAAGTTCTGTGAATTTTTAAATCCAATTAAGGACAGCCCTTATCTTAGTTCAGGTTTCTATTGCTGTGAAGAGACATCATAACCACAGCAACTCTTATAAGGGAAAAATTTAATTGGGGTGGCTTGCTTAGTTTCTGAGGTTTAGCTCACTGTTACCATGGCAGGGAGCATGGCAGACATGGTGCTAGCTACATCTTGATCAGAAGACAACAGGAAGTTGACTGAGACACTGGGTGGTATCGTGATCAGAGAAACCTCAAAGCCTGCCTCCACGATGACAAACTTTGACTAACAAGGCCATACCCACTCCAACAAAGCCACACCTCCTGATAGTGCCACCCACACTCCATGAGATTATGGGGGCCAGTTACACTCAAACCACCACAGCCCTATTAGTGTTATCAATGTTTGCAAAGTCATCAGAACTCAGAGTGGTGTTCCTATTTTACACATATTCATGTATATCTACCAGTATACCCTCTACTGAACAAGTACTGGAGGCAAACCACATTAAGTTCTATGATCCATAAAGACCACTTTATTAAAATAGGTATAAGATGTGGTTAATAGCTTTGTCATTTCTAATCCTGTGACCACAATTTCTGATGCTGTTAATCTTGGGAAATTGAATAAATTCTCAAAGTAACAGCTGCTAACAGCACATTAAGATTTTCTCAAAAGTTTATTTACAGATTAATTCATCTGTCTATACTTGTCCTACAGGGTAGAGGCTATACCATCTCCATTTTACAATGGATTAACCTGGTTCTTCTTTTATTAGGTACAATGCAAAAGACTACATCAACAGTATCATGCTTGAAAGCTTAGTTTACTCAAGACTTTGTTTTGTTTTTTTGAGACAGGGTTTCTTGCCTTCGCAGTGCTGGGACTAAAGGAATGAGCCACCATGTCTGACAAGTCAGGACTTCTGATTTAGGATTCATCAAATCTCCCAACATCTCACCAACTCTCTCATTTATTAGAAACAAAAGTGTATTTATACCTGAAGATTATTGGCATTAGGGATATCTTCGTGTTTTTCATCCAAAAGCTTTGAAATAATCACTAGACTGAGGCACTGCCTCAGTTGCCTGGAATTAGAAATGAAAAGTTTTTACAATGTGTTTAAACAATACTACTTGACAAGCAAGCAAATGAGCCAAATGGAACCTTAGTCTCTTGGGGTTGTTTCAAAACCAACTGTTACAGAGCAGTGGTGTTAATGTAAAATATGTGCACATCAGGTTAGAATTGCCTAGAGCTGGGGTAGTTCAGTTGGTAGAATGCTTACCTAGCATACACTAAGCCCTGGTGTGGCCATGCATGCCTGTAATCCTAGCGCTCAGCAGGAAGATCAGAAGTTCAAGATCATCCTCTCCTATACAGTGAGCTCCAGACTCTGCTTGGGCTCCTAAGAACTTATCTCATAAAAGTAGAAAAGAAAGCTGATTGTGGTGGTGCACGCCTTTAATCCCAGCACTTGGGAGGCGGAGACAAACAGATCTCTGAATTCAAGGTCAGCCTGGTCTACAGAGAGGTCCAGAACAGACAGGGATACACAGAGAAACCCTGTCTCACGGCCCCCCCCCCTCAAAAGGATATTAACTTTTGCTATATATCATCTATACCAGCTGTTCTCAACCCCTAGCAGCAGGGTGGTGGTGGTTCGAATGACCCTTTCACAGGGGTTATATATCAGATATCCTGCACAACAGATAGTTACCTTATAATTCATAACCATTTAGTTGTGAAGTAGCAAAAAAATAATTTTATGGTTGGGGGTCACCACAATATGAGGAACTGTATTAAAGTGTCATAGCATTAGGAAGGTTGAGAACCACTGAGCTATACTTATACTGACTTATCTGATAAGCTAAAAATAAAAACCAAGAATAGTCAGTCATGTTCTGAATTAATTAACATAATCAGGCTCGCACCCCCCCATAAACAAACAAACAAACAAATAAAAGAACATTCAAAAAATGATGAATAGAAACAAAAGTTCCAAGTTGGGTGTGGTGGCCTAGTCCTGTAAACTTAACCCTCAAGAGAGGCTAAGGCAGGAAAACCGTGAGTTTGAGGCCAGTAGAGGCTACATAGTAAGACCCTGTTTCACAGTAAGAACTCCAAAGCGTTTACCTAGCATCAGCATTATAAAACATCTTGATGTTTATTTCACTTTACAATACCTTCCACGAGATGTCCAGTTAGGGACCAGCTGTACCAACCACAGAAGGTTGTGGGGATGACTAGAGAGTTCATTTATGCCCACACAGAGTTCATGTACCTGAAAAAAGAGAACAAGCCCAGGATCAGAGCTACAGACCTTCTTGCCTTGATGGAAGTCACTAAAACAGAACTCTGAAGTTTTGAAAACGCATGCCATTTAGAGCATACTAGAATGCATATAACACAAATTCTGTTTTTTCTTAAAGTACCCTAGAATGGTCACATACTAGCATTTGATTTATATATTTACACTAGCATTTCATGTCACTCTCATGTTGTTGCTACACTTGAAAGCAACTTGGTCTTTCTTGAAAGAATAAAGTATTCAAATACCAGTTTCCCTAAGTGTGTACAACAACACACACACACACACACACACACACACACACACACACACACACACGAGATCATATATATTCCAGATCTGAAAATTCTTGCACGCTTGGATCCTATTACAATATTTTTGTTTTCTTCTGGCTATGGAGCTCAGCCTTGTACTTGCTAGGCATGTACAAAACACCTGAACTATCCTTTAGCTCTCTAGCTATCATATTAAAAATTGACAGCTGCTTCAAAATAAGCTGATGAGCATGGGAAGAATGCAGTATGATCAGACAAGACGAATTACTTTTTGATAATTTTTGGAGCTTGGTGACAGTTACTCAGTTTAGTTATTTTTGTTATTGTTTTCAAGATAGGGTTTCTCTGGATAGCCTTAGCTGTCCTAAAACTCACTCTGTAGACAAATCTGGCCTCAAACTCACAGAGATTTGCCTGTTTCTGCTGGGGTTAAAGGCATGGGCCATCATGACCTAGCACTCAGGAGTTTATTATGCTCCTCCTGGCTCTAGTTTAAAAACTTCTATCAAAAATGGGAAAAAGCCTAAAAAAATTACCCATGCTCAGCCGTCCCCATAGCTATTTAAGTTCAACTCAATCCCAGCTGCAGGCATAACTATCATGTCATTTACGCTCAGAGGTCATTTCAGAAAGACTATCCTTGAAGGCCTCAGATGACATCACTGCAGCCCTGCTGTGCTAATCTTGCCACACTGGTCACCCTTTATAATCTGTAACACTTGATAACAACCTGAAATGTGTGGTGATATAATGTGTCCCCCAAAATATTGTGTACCCTAATAAAGCTTATCTGAGGATCAGAGGAAAAAGCCAGCAACTATATTAAACATAGAAGTCAGGCAATGGTAGCAGATGTCTTTAATCTTAGCATTCGGGATTTAATCCTAGCACCTGGATTGATGTAAGTTCAAGGCCACACTGGCAAACAAAGCCAGGCATGGTGCCTTTAATCCCAGCACTAACCATAGAGGTCTGTAGAGACAGGAAGTGATGTAGCTGGGTGGAAAGAGGAAGTGAGATGCAGAACAGAAAGGCATATATGAGTGGGTATACAGGAGGTAGGTCTTTTTGGCAGAGGATTTCCAAGTGGTAAGAACATGGCTGGCTTCTTTCTGCTTTTCTGATCTCAGATTTTACCCCAATATCTGGCTGTGGGTTTTTTATTAATAAGACCGTTTAGCAACTCGTCTTACAGAAATGTCACTTTACCACATCTGTATTCCTTTGCTCATCCACTAATTGCATGAGTGGTAAGGAGGCCCAGCAAAGGCAAAGATGTAAATGCTCAGACATAGTAAATCTCCAATAAAATGTTGAAAAGACAGCTACTGAGTTCCAGCAAATAGTACCTTCCTCAGCTATTTTCCATGGTTAAACTTCTTAATGGAGCATAGAATCTTTGAATTCTGAGTGCACATGAAACAATGTGATGCTGTACAACACCTAGAACTTTATTTATCTGTAGACTGGTCTCCTGTAGCCACTGCGTAGCTGAAGATGACATTATTAGCTCTTCAACTTCCTGCCTTTACTCATAAGTGCTAGAATTACAGGTATACACAGCCATCCTTGGCGCAACACCTAAATTTTAAGAAATGTTACCTTTGTGTTCCAATCTCTGATGTTTTTCATGAGATTTATCAGGAGGCTTTGAAAGTCTACTAATGGAATCTGTTTCAGCTCTTTTTCCAAACTCATTTTAAATAGCATTAAAATCAGCAACATTATTTCTCGATCTTGGTAACCTTCTGGATGTATAGATGTACACAAGCCCAGGAACTGCCAGAAATGCACAAAGAAAAAAAAATTACTTCAAGAGTTTAAATTATACTCTTGACAAAAGATTAACAAGTATCAGATGTCTAGAAAAGGCAAGAAATGCAACACAAGTAGTGGAATGAAAGGTAAGTATTTCTTTCTTCATTTTCAGTATTAGTGATTGGCTTCAGCAACTAAAATTAAATTATACTGTAACACTTAACAGTGAAATTCTGACCTGAAGTTCCCTTTTGTTCTTAATATTAAAAGAAAAATGCATTTATAATGGAAATACAATTGCTAAGACCTTTCACTTGGTAAGAAACCAGTGGAATTTTAACCAATTAACCACAAAACTGGTTCTGACTCTTTGCTACAGATATACAAAGTCTTTCATACCTTAACTACATTTAAAATGTTGGTCTCAGGAAGAGTTGAAAAAACGGGATTACAAGATGAATCTTCGCTTCCTCTTCCCCCTAGTGTTTTCTGTGTTTCCAAACTATTGAAAAGGGAATAAAGCATGTATTTCAGAAGCATTGAGAAAGCAGTATGGAATCAGGCATAAAATACTCACAGTGGGAAATTCTGAACAACTACTTTATTAAGTCAGGGTCTCACTCTGCTGCACAGGCAAGCCCCAAACTTACACTCACCTGCCTCAGCCTCCTAAGAAGCTGGGCTTACAGGTGCATGCCACTGTACCCAGCTTAGTTTCCATTTGAAACGGTTACTTTCCTTAATGCTCCCATGTCAGAGAAAGCTATGTAAGACAGGGTTGATACAATAATAATGGCTGATGACTGTTATAGGCCCTATGAGTGACCTAAAGAAACTGCCAAACTAATATAGAGAATTATAGAGGCTAAGGAGATGGCTCAGTGCTATGCAAGCATGAAGACCTGAGTTCTAATCTCTAACAACCACACACAATTCCAGGCATGCCTGTAAGTGTCTGAAATTCTAGCACTGAGAGATGGAAACAGGAATATACCATGAGCTCACCAGCCAGCCAAGGTGAAGGGTAAGTTTCTGGTTCAGTGAGAAGACCTTGTCTCAAGGTAATTGGGTGGGAAATCATCTAGGAAGATACTCAACCTCCTGCTCTGGTCTCTGCATGTGCATGCACAGAGGAGTAGGTACAGGTATACTTATGTGTGTGCACCACAAACACACACACTCACACACAAACACACCCCAATTCTAAGCATTTGAAAAAAGATGCAAGAACTTGGCCTTTTTATTTTTTAATTATGTGTGTATTTATGGGTTTGTGCACATGAGTGTAGTGCCAATGGAGGCCAGAAGAAGGTATGGGGCCGGGCGGTGGTGGCGCACGCCTTTAATCCCAGCACTCAGGAGGCAGAGCCAGGCGGATCTCTGTGAGTTCGAGGCCAGCCTGGGCTACCAAGTGAGTTCCAGGAAAAGGCGCAAAGCTACACAGAGAAACCCTGTCTCGAAAAAAACCAAAAAGAAGGTATGGGAACCCCTGAACCTAAAATTACAGATTATGGGGAACTAAACTCAGGTCTTCTATAAGAGTAGTATGTACTCTTAACCACTGAGCAATCTCTGCAGCCTCTGGTTTTGACTTTTGAGACATATTTTTACTTAAAACAACAAAAACCCAACAATATTCATTTGGCAAAACAAAACCAAGAAAACACAATGTATCAAATGATTGTATATAATTCTCTTTGCCTTCCCAACTGGACTCTTCCCCGACTCCTTCCTCCTCCCACAGTTGCTATTGTTTTAGTCCTTCCTTCCACAAGCATCTTCCACATCAGGAGCAAGCATGAACACAGGACATTTGGTCTTTGTTTCCAGGTCCCAGCAAGAGCTAACAACTGCTGAAACTCCTTTCATGCAGATAAGGTGACTCATGAAGACCACAGTAACTAACCTATGATTAGAGGGTTAGAAATTAAGCTCTACCCAGAGGGGCTAGAGAACAAATTGATCATCAAATGGCCAACAGTTTCATCTACCATCCTTGTGAAATGGAACCTCTATCTGGAGACATGGCTTGGTGGTTAAAGACAACTCCCCCATTTTGATGCTTCGGTGGGAAACCCATGTATTTGGTGTCAGAACAGAATGTTTTCCACCTTTCACAATGGCCCTCTGCACCCACTTTACTACAAACAGTGCCATAGTGTGTACTGTTCTCTAGCTTCCCGTTTTCTCTTAGCAATGTACCTAGAAGATCCCTCCACACCTGCATGTGGAATTCCTTTTTTCTTTTGTGCCCCATTACCTTTGATGGGAGCTCTTGCATGAGCATGATGGGGTTTATTTCTGGGCAAGGCTGTTACTAGTGGTCATAGCAAAGAGTAAGATGATCCTGCTCTCCTTGTAATCATATATATACTGCTTACAGCTTCTCGAGGGGCAGGTCATCATGAGTCTCGTGCAGGTAACCACTGCTAAGTTTATAGGTACAACAGCCACGTCATGCCCAGAAGACAGGATTTCACAGCTCTCCTTCCCAACCTTCAACTTGCACACTCTTTCTGTCCTCCCTTCTGTGATGTATTCTCTGGGCTCTGGAGCATTTTTTGTTTTTGAGATGGTCTCACTCTGTAGTCCAGGCTAGCCTGGAACTATGCCCAATCTAGCCTCTAATTTATGGTGATCCTCCTGCTTTAGCCTCTCACATGTTGGGGTTACAAATATAAGGCACCAGAGTTACTTTAAAAAGAAAAAAAGAGCTGGGTGGCACTCACCTTTAATCCCAGCACTAGGACCTCTGTGAGTTCAAGGCCAGCCTCATCTACAAAATGAGTTCCGGGACAGCCAGGGCTACACAGAGAAACCTTGTCTCAAAAACCAAAACCAAAATCAAAAAGCTAACAACAACAACAAAAAAGAGCTGGGTGGTGGTGGTGCACACCTTCAATCCCAGCACTTGGGAATCAAGTAGATCTCTAAGTTTGAGGCCAGCCTGGTCTACAGAGCACGTTCCAGGACACCCAGGGCTACACAGAGAGAAACCTTGCCTCGAAACCAAAACCAAAAAACAAAACCAAAAAAAAAAACAAACAAACAAACAAACAAAAAAAAAACAAAACAAAAAAACAACACCAAATCAAAAGAAAGAAAAGAAAACAGGGTAACTATAGCCATGGCTGGTCTAGAAATTACTATTTATTTATCATCAGCAAGACTTGAGAACTTATAGCATTCCTCCTGCCTCAGCCTCCCAAGTGCTGAGATCACAGGTATGAGCCACCACAGCCAGCCATTTTTTTCTTTTTATAAGTAGCTTCTTGGTGGGTCTTAGTCCCCTCTCTGCATAACTTTCAGCAAATTTCTTCATCTTTCTGTGCTCAACTCACTTATAAAATGGGAATGAATTACTAGTAATATTTGTAGTTAACTATATTAAGATACTATGTCACACCCTTAACTGTGTCTGGTACACAGCAAGTACTAAATAAAGGCTTCTAACTGTGATGTAATGATGTGCAAAAATAACAGACAGATCAATTTGGTAAGAACAAAAGGCTAAAGAACAAAACAGAAAATTGGTCTGAGGCCCAGTATTTCACAGCTCTTAGGTTTAAGCTGGAAGATCTCAGTTTGAGCCTAGACTGAGGTAACATAGTGACCCTTGTCTCCAGTGGGGAGAAAAATAGGAAAAATAGAAAATAGGTAAGTAAAATTATAAACTCAATATACTATATAAAAGTGCAGAGATTTCTTCTAATGGTGAAGAGTCTTGGACAAAGAAATGCTAGAAAAAAAGGTGTTTGGCAGGCTAGGCATGGAGAGAGGATCTGACTTAAAATTGATACTAAACATATAAAGGAAGAAATAGCTATGAGACAGGCAAAGGAAGAAAACACTGGCGTGTTGACTAAAAATGGTAGAATGTTCTCAGGACTCACATTTTAAGTCAGTGTATCTAGACGTCAGCTGAGACCGCGCCAGTCTCTGACAGCTCCCCCCTGAACACATGTCACCCCTGCACACCGCACTCGGTACTCCCCTGTGAACACATGTCACCCCTGCACACCGCACTCGGTACTCCTCTGTGAACACACGTCACCCCTGCACACCGCACTCGGTACTCCCCTGTGAACACACGTCACCCCTGCACACTGCACTCCTCTCTGAACACACGTCACCCCTGCACACTGCACTCCCCTGTGAACACACGTCACCCCTTCACACTGCACTCGGTAGGTACTCCCCCCTGAACACACGTCACCCCTGCACACTGCACTCGGTAGGTACTCCCCCCTGAACACACGTCACCCCTGCACACTGCACTCGGTAGGTACTCCCCCCTGAACACATGTCACCCCTGCACACTGCACTGGAATTACAGGCAGTTGTGAGCAGCCTGACAGGGGTGATGGTGACCCAATTTAGGCTCTCTGGAAGAGCAGAAAGTGCTTTTTTTTTTTTAAATGTTAATTTAACTTTATTTTATGTGCATTGGTATGAGGGTGTTGGATCCCCTGGAACTGGAGTTACAGACAGTTATGAGCTACAGTGTGGGTGCTGGGAATTGAACCACGGTCCTCTAGAAGAGCAGCCAGTGCTCTAAACTGCTGAGCCATCTCTCCAGCGCCACAACAAGTGCTCTTAATCACGGAACCTTATCTCCAGAAAACCCTTCAAATTATATTGACAAATATTACTAACATTTTTGTATTAATGCAATTATTTGATTCCACCAGTTTGCATGCTTACTAAAATCAATTAAAAACTCAATGTATATACAACATACAAAATTAGTAAGTACTATTGAGTTTACCAAAAATAATGTAGTTGATATTTTAAATGTTTATATCTATGTATTTGTTTATTGTTAGTTGTGTGTTTCCCTGTGTAGATATGTCATAGGGATGAGAGAGATTGGATCCTCTAGAGCTGGAGTTACAAGCAGTTGTGAATCAAGGAACATGGGTGCTAGGAACCAAACTTGGATCTTCTACAAGAGCAGCACAAACTCTTTATTGCTAAGCCACCTCTCTAGCTCCTACACTGTTTATATCATCCAGAAGTAGGAGGTATTTTTAAATGGGTATATTATGGCTGGGTGTGGTAATGGTGCATGTCTTTGATCCCAGCACTTGGGAAGCAGAGGCAGGTGAATTCTTGTGACTTCAAGGCCAGCTAGTCTACACAAGTTCCAGGCCAGTCAGGGCCCGCATAGCGAAACCCTGTTTAGGGGGTGGTGGGAAGAGGTTATTTAGTTGTCTGGGTGTGGTGGCACATACCTGCAATCCCCTAACTTAGGAGGCAGAGGCAGGAGTCAAGTTTAGGACAGCCAGAGTTACTGTTTCAAAACACAAACAGAATGTTCTAATAATAGAAGGGGATTTTGGATAGGCTGGGAAGGCATTGTTTCCTCTATTTAAAGCAGCATTAGAGCATGTCTACCATTTTGCTACTCAATGTTACTTTCTGATTGAAGTGAGCCTAGGAAACGAGAGTCAAGCCACAGTGAAGAGAGAGAGAACGGAAGAAGTAAACTTGGTTTTGGACCAAACCTGCATTTTCTTATGAGTGAGCCAACATGAGTGTGTGCTCCACTGTAAGGACTGCTCTGACTTCTTTCGTCCTCTCCTCTGCCCACTTGTGGTGTGCTGTTGATGTGTGTCTTGCACACTTGAAGTCCAAGCTGTGCTCTTCTCTCACCTGTGCTCCCACCCTGCTTTTTCTTCCCCTCCACTTTGAAGGTTTTCTTTGACATTACTTAAAATAATCATTGCTGGGGCTGGAGAGATGGCTCAGCAGTTACGAGCACTGGCTCCTCTTCCAGAGGTCCTGAGTTCAATTCCCAGCAACCACATGGTGACTCACAACCATCTATAGTGGGGTCTGATGCCCTCTTCTGGCATAAAGTCATACATTCAGATAGAGCACTTAAAAAAACAAACAAAAAACCATTGCCATCAAGACTTCAACAATGCAGGGCTAGAGAGATGTCTTAGCAGTTAAGTGCAAATTCCCTGCACCCTCATGGCAGCTCACAACTGTCTGAACTCCATTTCCAGGGGACCTGACATCCTCACATAGACATACATTCAGGCAAAACACCAATGCACATAAAATAAAAACATCAAAAATGTGATCAAATTCACATTTCCTCTCATGGAGGCTTTACTTTACACATAAAACCATCTTCTCCTATAATTAAGGCCAGTTTTGCCACATATTTCCGATTTTTATAAATTTTGACTCAGTTGTATGGTCCAGCTCCTTCCTATCCCCTAATTGTGCTGACATTTAGTCCTGTATCTGAACACCTAGGCTAGAATTCCACGTTAGAGCACACAGTAGCCTTTCCACTTACAGTCTTTTTTTCTTTAGTAATTTATATACACACATTTCTAGTTAGGTTTATTTTCTAGATTCTTCCCCCCACCCCATCACTAAATTCTTTCTTTTGGCATACTTTTAACTAGTTAATAATCAAATACCTGAAGGTCATTGGCTTCTCTTTATAAATTTTACTCCCCAGTGTCCATACCAAATCTACTTATCAGAGTCTTTTAGTCGATTCTTAGGCCTTGATGCACAGACTGAATCATTTATCAAATTATTTTTTATCAAACCAATTTTTATGGTTTCCCCCACCTCTTGTCTAACTGCTTTGCCCAATAAATGTCTGCATAATGTTTTCTAAAACTTAAATTTATTGAGGGTTGGGGTTGGGTATATAGGTGGGTAGATGGTGTGTGAGTTTGGGTGTGTGTGTGCCAAGGTCCTAGTATAGAGGTCAGAGGACAACTTTGGGGAGTCAAATGATTTCCTTCTGCCATGTGTTGTCCCAAAGACAGAACTGAGGTGAAGTTATCTGGCTTGCACGGGAAATGCTTTTACTTGATTAGCTATCTTGCTGGCCTCGTAAACCAATGTTAAATAACAATGAGAAGTATTTAAAACTCTTTTTTTTTTTTTTTTGGTTTTTTCGAGACAGGGTTTCTCTGTGTAGCTTTGCGCCTTTCCTGGAACTCACTTGGTAGCCCAGGCTGGCCTTGAACTCACAGAGATCCGCCTGGCTCTGCCTCCCGAGTGCTGGGATTAAAGGCGTGCGCCACCACCGCCGGCTGAGAAGTCTTTAAAACTCTTTACAGGAATGTTTCTATTATTTCCCCTTTAAACATTATGACAACCTCTAGATTAGGGCAGATATTTAGAATGTATTTCTAGACTGATTCCAACTTTGAATTTAAGTCAATAATGAATACTGATTTTATTAATCAATTATAATGACAATGAAAGGATATTATTAAAAAAATCTTCTTTTGAGCCCAGTGTGGTGGCACATGCCTTTAACCTCAGCACTTGGGCGGCAGAGGAAAGGTGAATTTCTGTTAGTTCAAGGCCAGTCAGCATGTTCTACATAGCAAGTTCCAGGCCAGGTAGGGTTACAAAGTAAGATACTATGTAAAAAAACAAAAAAAAACCCCAAACCAAACCAAACAAAAAACCCAAAAGATCTGTTTGGTGTTTACTATGAGAAGAAAACTTACATTAGATTGTCTTCATTAAAGTCTGGCTGAAGGGTCTCCAGAGGAAACAAAGATCCAAAACCAACACCCATGTTTAAAAACACAGCTGCTATATCGGACAGTGATGGGATCCAGGGCCAAACTGGTGAGTCACTGAAAGTATCTGGTGAACACAAGAAATTATTTTAATTCAAACCACTCATGCACAAAGGCACATTGCAAAGTGACAGTCCACCTGTGAAGCAGATTATTGTAATTTTTTTCTTCTTTCACTTTTTTTGAGACAAGTTTCACTATACAGTCTATGCTGGGGTTATAGGCATATGCCACCATACTTGATTTTCATCACAATGACTTCACAGAAATGATAGCTGCTTATGGAATGTTAACAATATAGTTAAGGTACATCATAGAAAGTATAACTTACCAGATTGTGTGAACTAAATAATACAAAGAAAATATCTGAGTGATCCATTAGAGTGTAAGTCATAATGAAGTAACATGTTTTGAAACGATTAGACACAACGCTGGTTAAAATCCTAACTACCATTAACACTGGAAGTCTTTATCATCTTCAGTGGCCTCATAGTCTTCATCCCTCAAATAAGTGATTGGTGAAATCACCATCTTTCTTGTATTAAAAGGGCTTTCAAAGGTGAGAAACCAACACTCACACTTAGATGGCTTCAATCTGCCTCAACGCACTATTAACACAACCCTGCTGTTAATTCATAATCAAATTAAAATCAGTTGTTTAAATCTAAGCCCAGAGGTGTATACTTGTAATCTTAGTACTCAGAAGGTTGAGACAGGATTTAGAGTTCAAGGCCAGCCCAGGTTACAAAGTTAGTTTGAGATAGCCTCAGCCACAAGAGACTGTGTCAAACAGTAACAATAACTAACACTAAATAATAATTTTTAATTGGGTGATTTAGCACATAAGCTTCCAAATATTTCTACTGACCCTATAAAATAACTCACATGTTAAATATTAAGGGTTGTCACCTGTAAGATCTGAGATTTTTTTTTCCCTCAAAGAACATAGAAAATCAGACACTTATTTTTGAGTGGTATTTCATTCCTTTTTTGAAGATGTGTGATTACAGGGTTAGAGAGATGGCTCAGTGGTTAAGAGCACCCACATGGCAGCTCACAACTATAATTCCAATTCCAGGGGACTTGACACCTATGGCAAAACACCAATGCACATAAAATAAAAATAAATAAATAAAAAAAGTGTGATTCCCAAAAGTAATTTTAGAGCTAGGATATATAGTTCAGGTAGAGTGCTTGTTTAACATTCATGAGGTCCCATATTTAACTTCCAGTACCAGCAAAAATCAAAACAAAAACACAATTCTAACATTAAGCAATATGAAAGTGATCGTGTAATAAGCAACAGCACCTACTACAAACCAATTTATATACTCACCATTTCTAATGGTTATTTCCATCAATGTACTTAAAATTTGTACAGACACAATACAATTTGTGTGAACTGACATCATCTGTCAAAAACAGACAAATAATTGTTAGAAAGAAAACGTGAGTTTAGTATTTGCTAGGCTCATATTAAGCTATTGAAGTTTAGTAATATGGAGAATGTTCTTAATACTAGCTCCTTAGGAGGCTAATACAAGAAAATTGTGACTGAGTCTAGCCCAAGCAAAGCAGTAACATCCCACTTCCAAAATAGTTTCATGTGCACTTTACTTAACACAATCATCTAAGAAGGGTTTTCATTATATGTATAAACAGACAGACCAATACCTTACCAATGGGGCATATGTTCATTAACAGATCCATAAGAGGTGGGACCAAACACAGGTCTAGTCTCAGGTCAGGCCTCTTTGCATTCTAACAGGCTACCTGGTTTCTAGAGTTTGTTCATAATTTTTACAACTTCTACTTGTAATTAGGTAAATAACATTTGAAATCATAAAAAGCTACTTTTCTAGGATGTAGCACCATTCCAAACTAAACATAAAGAAAGGGCTGGGAAGATGACTTAGTTGTTAAAATGTTGGTGAACAAGTGTGACGACCTGAGTTCTATCCTTTGTACACACATAAAACCAAAGCATGGCTGGGTGTGGTCGTGCACACTTTTAATTCCAGAATGTGGGAAGCAAAGGCAGGCGGATCTCTTCTGAGTCTGAAGTCAGCCCGGTCTACATAGAGTTCCATACCATCTATGGTCATGTAGTGAGACCTCATTTCAAAATACAAATAAACCCAAGCATGGTGTTGTACATTTTTTTTTTCTTTTTAACTTTATTGTTACTTTTATGTGTATGAGTGTTTTGCCTGATTTTATGTCTGTGCACCACACGCATACAAGTCCCATGGAGGCTAAAAGAGGGCATCAGATCCCCTGGGACTGGAGTTTAGATAGTTGTTAGCTGCCATGTAGGTGCTGAGAATTTAATCTGGATTCCCTAGAAGGACAAACTACTGCTTTTAACCATTGAGCCATCTCTCCAGCAGGATGACAAGCATTTGCAATTCCCAGCTTTGGGGAAATAGACACAAAGGATCCTTGGAGCTCACTGGTCAACATAGACTAGCCAATAAGTCAGCTCCAGGTTCAGTGGAAGACTCTGTCTCAAAAAAATCAAGTAGAGAGCAACTGAGGACCCTCACGTCAACCCCTAGCCAACACATGAGCACGTGTGGGCACCCCCCCCCCACATACACTTCCTCTAACTCCCACCCCTCAAACTATAAAGAAAAAGACATAGGCAGAAATCACACAGGGCTGGGAAGATAGTTTATTTGTTAAAATGTTTCCTGTGCAAGAAGAGGGCCTGAGTCAATCACTAGAACCTGTGTATAAAAAAAACCAAAAAAAAAAACAAAAAAAAACAAGCGAGTGCCAGTGCTGTGTTATATGCATTTTATCACAGTGCTAGTGAGGCAGAGAGGTGAATTCCTGAGGCTTGCTGGATATGATGGTTTGAATAAAAATGGCCCCCATAGGTTCATAGGGAGTGGCACTATTAGAAGGTATGGCCTTGTTGGAGAAAGTGTGACACTGGGGTGGGCTATGAGGTTTCAGAAGTGAGCCAGGCCCAGTGTCTCTCCCTTCCTGCTACTTGCTGATCCAGATATAGAACTCCCAGCTCCTCCTTTGTGTGGCCATGCCTCCTGCCATGATGATAAAGGACTGCACCTCTGAACTGTAAGGCAGCCCTAATTAAATGTTTCTTTTATAAGAGTTGTTGTGACCATGGTGTCTCTTCACAGCAATAAAACCCTAAGGAAGACATTAGCCATGTAGCCTAGTCTAGCCAGCAAGTCTAGGCCAATAAGAGACCTGTTGTATGATATTTTGTTTGTGTTCTGACAAATAAAGCTTGCCTGGAGATTAGAGGGCGGAGCTAGGCACTAGTTAATCATAGAGGCCAGGGTGGTGGCACACACCTTTACTCCCAGCACTTGGGAGGCTCATGCCTTTCATCCCAGCACTGGGAGGTGGAGACAGGAACATAAGGCAGGTGGAGACAGGATCTCAGCCCCCTTTTGGGCTGAGGATCCAGAGAGGTAAGATGTCTCTAGTGGCTGCTGCTCTGATTCTCTGATCTTTCAGGTTATTACCCTGATATTTGACTCTTGGTTGTTCATTGCTAAGACTAATTAGATTCATGTTTCAGAGTCTTGTTCTCAAAGAACAAAGTGGATGGCGCTTAAGGAACAACATCCCAGCCGGTCGGTGGTGGCGCACGCCTTTAATCCCAGCACTCGGGAGGCAGAGCCAGGCGGATCTCTGTGAGTTCCAGGCCAGCCTGGATTACCAAGTGAGTTCCAGGAAAGGCGCAAAGCTACACAGAGAAACCCTGTCTCAAAAAACTGTAAAAAAAAAAAAAAAAGAGAAAAGGAACAACATCCCAAGTAGACCCCTGGCCTCTACATTTAAGCCCAGACACAGGAAAGTCAAATCACAGGTTAGTAATTGAAGTTACAAATAAATAATAGACCCATACATTTTTAATTAGGGGAAAGGACTTGAGTCAGGGTCTTAAGCAGCCCTAGCTGTACTCAAACTAGCTATGCATCTAAAATTGACCTGAACTCTTGATCCTCTTGTTTCTATCTCCCAAGTGTTAGGTTTACGGGGGGCACTATCACACCTAGGCACTAACTGTTCTTTTTAAGGAGGAAGGATTCTCCTTGCTTACAGTTTTAAGGGATCACCTTTTTACAGTAGAGAAGGCATGGAGGCAGGACAGCTGGGTGGTCACACTGCACCTACACTCATGCAACAGCATTCACTCATATTTTTGAGACAGAGTCTCATGTTGTTCAGGCTCAAATTATCCTAAAGAGAGACCACAGGGTCTCTCACTGAACCTGGAGTGTACTATTTCCCCTAGATTGGGTAGCAGTAATCCCCCTCCCACAACTTACTGGCCTCTACCCGGCCCATGGCACTGCTGTGATTACAGATGTGCACAACTGTGAACAGCTGTTATGTGACTGCTGAGATCTGAACTTTAGGTTCATAGGCACTTTACCCACTAAGCCATCTCCCCAGGCCCAACTAAGGCACCTTTAAAAAGATGTTCAGTTGTCACCAGAGACACAAGAAAGAACAGTAACTAGTGATTAGCTGCCTTCAAGGACAGGACAGCTGGGTGGTGGTGGTGCATGCCTTTAAAACCACGAACTTGGGAGGCAGAGACAGGTGCATCTCTGAGTCCAAGGCTGGCATAGTCTACAGAGCAAGTCCCAGGATAGCCAGGGCTACACAGAGAAACCCTGTCTCAAACAACCAAAACCAGAAACCTTATTAACCACCTTCCATTAAAAAACAACAAAAAACCTTTCTTCTTATACTTTGCATAGCTATCTTAGCCTATTAAATTTTTTTTCACAGTACTTGACTCTAAAAATAACAACAAAATGACATCCACTCACACAAACCCCACCCCCCACCCCCATCTCTTCCATGTTAGAATGTGGGCTTCATTTGTGTTTAATCCAGTACCTGGCACAGCTGATACTAAAAAATGCCAACCACATGGAAAAACTGAAAGAAGAATATGCTAGAATGTCTAATTCTTGACAAACACCAGATTCCTTAAGTAGAAATGCTATATTTTCTCCTACATCTTAGATCATATGTATGGTTGTTTGAATGAAAATGGCCCCCATAGCCTCATAGGGGGTAGCACTCTTATGAGGTGTGCTCTTGTTGGAGGAGGTGTGGCCTGTTGGAAGAAGTGTGTCACTGGGGGTGGGCTTGGAGGGTCCAGATGATCAAGCCAGGATCTGCCAATCCAGATGTAACACTCTCAACTCCCTCTCCAGCACCATGTCTGACTGCACGCTGCCACACTCCCCACCATGACAATAATGGGCTGAACCTCTGAACTGTAAGCCAGCCCCAATTAAATATGTTCCTTAGTAAGAGTTGCCATGGTCATGGTGTCTCTTCACAGCAATAGAAACCCTAACTAAGTCTAATGGAGTTTTCTGATACCAATAAATACCTGGTTCCTCTGCAAAAGCAGCCAGTGCTCTTAAATGCTGACTCATCCTCCCCAGTCCATCCAATAAGAGGTAAGGTAGATCTTTGTGAGTTGGAGGCCTGGTCTACATAGTGAGTTCCAGGCCAGTGAGGGCTACATAGTAAGACTGTCTTTAAGAGAAGACAGGATTTCTAAGACAAGACTTGTGTGTGTACGTACATGAAGGCATACTCATCCACACAGGGCCCATTAAGACAAAGGTTAACACTGACTTCCTGTATGACTCTGACCTTAACTTACTGGGGGCAGGGGAAACAAATGTAAGCCATGGAAAGCCAGCGGAAGTCAGAAGACAACTTCCGGAGCCTGTTGTCTCCTACCACGTGGGTTCCAGAGACTGAGTCCAGGTTGTCAGGCTTGGAGGCAAGCACCCTTACTGAATGAGACTTCTTGCCCAGCCCATTTCATCTTACTTTTTGAGAAAGGGTCTATTGTTGAACCTGGAACTTATTGATTCAGCTAGAATAGCTGGCCAGTGAGCCCCCAGGATCTCCCTGTATCCACTTCAGCTCTCAGGTTGCCGAGGTGTGTTGCCACTCCTGGCTTGCAGACTGGTCCTAAGAATCTGAACTTAGGTCCCTTGTGCTTGTGCAGGAAGATTTTAAGTATTGAGACATTTCCCCTGCCAGTAAGGCAAACTTTTGCATAGTGTAAAAATATACTTTTATACTTAAAAACTGTTTACTCCTATTATTTTCTATACACTCAGAATTTTTAAAAAATAGAACACTCCAGTAGCCTGAGAAAAACCTGACATGAATCTTGTCCTTGGTAGGAGAGTAATTTTTCCTTTAACTGGGCATCATCATAAACAGAGAACCTACTGCAGCATTGAAAGCCCTCTCCATGGCCTCCCAGCTGTCAAAATATACTGTATTAAATCCTAAATTACTGTCTTCTTGATATGTCAAGAGTAATAAACATCTACATTTGCGCCCAACATATCTAGAGGGACATCAAAGCAATATATAAAATCAACACCACTTAAATAAAACAAAAATATAAGAAGATATAGCCAGGCATGGTGTTGCACTTCTTTAATCCCTGCACTCAGGAGGCAGAGGCAGTCAGATCTCTGTGAGTTCGAGGCCAGCCTGGTCTATAGAGCTAGTTCCAGGACAGCCAGAGCTACACAGAAAAACAAAGAAACCCTGTCTCAAAGAACCAGAAAAAAGGAAGTATAAATGGATTTGTTAAATCTGGACAGACAAGAGCAACAGTTAGGTTTGCATAAATCAATCAGTCCATGGGGGCTGCCGGCATGGCTTCGTGGTTAAGAGTAAGAGCCTGGACTGTCTTGTAGAGAACTGGAATTCAGTTCCCAGCATCCAGTTTGGTGACTCACAGTCACCTGTAATACCAGCTCAGCTCCAAGGGATCCAACACCTCTGGCCTCCACAGGCACCTGCACTCACATGCATTTGTCCACACACAGACAAATATATGAACAGAGAACATCACTCTTCCCTGCCTCATTTTAGTCCCCCAGAAATCATGGGTGTAATGCACTAATTTTTTTCTGCTTAAAGTGAAAAACAAAATTAAGAAAAAATTTTATTTATTCATTCATTTATTTAGTGTGTATGTGGGGTGTGTGTACATGGTCCACGTGGAGGCCAGAGCACACCTTTTATAAGGTGGTTCTTTCCTTCCACCATGTGGGCCCTAGGAATTAAACTCAGGTTGTCAGGCTTGATGGCAAGCACCTTTGCCCTTCAGGCATCCTGCTAGATCCAAGAAGTTTACTGAGTAGGAAATACAGTAGGAACCCACTATAAACCCCAAACATTTCTCTTACCCGAAACAGCCACTTTAACACAGGTACAGGACACTGGACGTAGTGATATGCAGAGGTAAGGAAGCCTTGTGTTGTCAAAAAAATCTGATCTGTTTTTCCTGATCTGAAAACAGAAGATCAACGATTGTTACCCATGGCAAAACACTTCTAGCACAAACACATTTGACATAATCAGAGAAACGAGGAAGCAAACCTCAGTCAATGGAGGTAGATTCCATACTAACATGGAACAGATTTACACATAAAAGTTCAACTGATGGCCTAGCTGACTCAGTCGATGGGCTCACATTTCTCTGTGGACAAAGCTACATTTGTACGTAGTGCTTAGAGTCTACCCACTCTCAGGACATGGGCTTGTCAGTTTAGGGATGAACTTCCTAAATCAGCACCAGAATCCACATGGTTTTTCTAGACCTGAAATGCCACACCCTGAGAATAATCATCCTAGTGTAGGCACTGGGTTGACTGCAGGGCTGTCCATCTCAGTACCTGTGTTTTGTGTTTCTCAATGGTACCTGTTCTGAATTTTAGCTGAGCAAAATCACTTGCTGTGTGTGGCACTGCTGACTGCAGTTCACTCAATCAGCAGAAATCAAGCACAGACTGTATGTGCTTTCTGGGAATGTGAACAGAGAGCCAGCACTATTAAGCGCTAAGAGACTATGAGTGGAGAAAAAAACATGGCAAAAACAATACACCAGAGCCAGGACTTCCTAGGCATGAAGTAAAACAAATCCGGTTAAGTCCCTGCTGTTCTGACAGCCACTGTTATTACTGTTGTCACCGCTGATCCTTTCTTTTGTGGTACTGGGAATATGTTTTGGAGACAAAGTCTTGCTCTGTAGCTCAGGGTGACTCCAAACGTGTCATCTTCCTGCAGCAACAACTCTAGGATTACAGTTGCAAACTGTCATGGCTGCATTTTACATACTCACTTCCTCCCTCTGAGATAGTACCTCCTGTAGCCCAGGCAGGCTGCTAACTTGCAAGTAGTTGAAGACCACTTGGACCTTCTGACTTTTCACCTTTACCTACCAAGTGCTGGGACTACAAGCTTCTCATTTATGTGGTGCTGAAGACCAAACCCAGGGCCCTGTATATGTTACATAGTCACTCTACCAAATGAGCTACGTCCCCAGCCATTACACATTAATCTTAATCCTAGCTGATGAAAAAAAAAAGAGATGTACCATGCTTGAAGCTTTCGGTTTTAATTCTAGCACTGTAAACAAAAACAAAACTCCATGTTGATGCAGTTAATACCAGCACCTGCTGTGGGATGTTCTGTGTGCTGTGAATGTGTTGCTCTGATTGGTTGATAAATACAATGCTGATTGGCCAGTAGCCAGGCAGGACATAGGCAGGACAAGTAGAGAGGAGAATTCTGGGAAGAGGAAGGCTGAGTCAGGGGAGACACCAGCCTGCTGTGCAGGGAGCTGCATGTAACAGCATACAACAGCATACAGGTAAAGCCATGGAACATGTGGCAACATATAGATTAACAGAAATGGGCTGAGTTTAAATGTAAGAGCTAGTCAGTGGTAGGCCTGAGCTAATGGCCATGCAGTTATAATTAATATAAGCTTCTGAGTGATTACTTTATAAGCAGCTGTGGGTCTGTGAGGCTGGGCAGGACCAGAAAAAAACTTTCAGCTACAAGCACGCAGGAGGCAGAGGCAGGCTCTTTTGCTAGTCCCCAATTAGAAGCTTTTAAGAGCAACTTTAAAAAAAAGATTTTAGTTTATGTGTATGGGTGTTTTGCCTCTTTGATGGTTATTCTTGGCTGTCAACTTGACTACACCCAGAATTCATTAAAACACAAATGTGTAGGCACACATGTGATGGATTTTTTTTTTAATTAAATCATTTTAAGTGTGAAGACCGGGCCCCCCCCCACCCCCCTTTTTGAGACAGAGTTTCTCTGTGTAGCCCTGGCTGTCCTAGAACTAGCTCTGTAGACCAGGCTGTCCTCAAACTCACAGAGATCCACCTGCCTCTGCCTCCTGAATGCTGAGATCAAAGGTGTGCACCACCACTGACTAGCTTAGGAAGACTCATTTCTCACCTGGATCTCTGAGGTGGGAAGACACACCTTTAATCTGGGCCACACCTTCTGCTGGCAGTCTAGATAAAGGACGTGGAAGGAGGAGGACGGCTTTCTCTGCCTGCTTGCTCTGGCTCTTGATCTCCCTAGCAAGTTCATTCATGCACTGGCATTAGAGGCTACTTCTTCAGGATTCCAGTACACACTGAAGACCAGCAGATATATCCAACCTCGTGGATTGAAGTACTGGAATTTTGGACCTTCCCTTGGTGGACAGCCATTGCTGAACTGGCTGGATCACAGCCTGTAAACCATTCTGAAAAGTCCCCTTTCTATATATACAGAAAATTCTATACATTCTATAAACCTCTAGAGCAGTGCTTCTCAACCTTCCTAATGCTGTGACCCTTTAATACAGATCCCCATGTTGTGGTGGTCCCAACCATAAAATTACTTTTGTTGCTACTTCAAACTCAGGAATCCACCTGCCTCCTGAGTGCTGGGATTAAAGACATGTACTGACTCCACCCCACAGTAAATGTAATTAACCAATGAGCCATCTCTCCAGCCCTTAGAACAATTTTTTATACAGAAAAAACCCACATTTATGATTTACTTACTTGAGAATAAGCTTTTCCACAGCACTTTCTCCGATAAAACCAGAGTCTCTTAAATCTAAGGTATATTGATTGAAAATTTTTCCAGAATTGAGGAAATTAAATATTTCTTCACCTGGATGATGATCAGGAATAGCATCAATTGTAACTGAAAACTTCTTTAGAAATTCTCTGAAACACAAAGACCATTGAATAACAAAGAATTAGGATACAAACGGTTTTGTACTTAAAAGACAAGGGCAGTCATCCAGGAGGCGGTGGCGCAGGCCTATGACCCCAGTATTCAGGAAGCAGAGGCACAGACAGGTGAATCTTTGTGAGTTCAAGGCCAGCCTGTCCTACAAATCAAATTCCAGGACAGTCAAGGCAACACAGAGAAAGAAACACTGTCTCGAAAACAATGTTTTGCCTTCCTTAAAGCTTGTAGTGAAAACCACTGAGTCTCTCAGTGTGAAGACTTATCATGTACCTTGTTTTTTTTCTTTTCAAGACAGGGTTTCTCTGTGTATGTCTGGCTGTCCTGGAACTCCATTTGTAGACCTCTAACTTAGAACTCAGAGATCTGCCTGCCTCTGCCTCCTCAGTGCTGGGATCGAAGGCTTGTGCCACCACTGCCCTGCATACCTTGGTTTTAATGTTTGCCTTTGAACAAAACCCAAGTGTTGAAACCAGTCATTCGGCAGCCAGTCCTCAGTGGACTGAAACATGAAAACATGGTAAACAGTACTAGAAGCTTCTAGCTGGTGTGAAAAGACACTACCTGTGTTCTTCCAAGAGGCCATCCTCATCATCTGTACTGTCCTGGTCACCAGTTCTGATAGGAGATTTAATGCCTCGGCCTTGTCGTATGTCTTCCTGTAACTGCTTCTGTAGCTCATCTAGCCTGGAAATGGAAAGAACTCCTAATAAATGATCGATATTTATTTATTTATTTATTTATTTATTTTTTTTTTTTTTTTTTGTGTGTGTGTATGCTCTTTTTTTTTTTTTTTTTTTTTTTTTTAAAAGATTTATTTATTACGTATACAGCATGTATGACTGCAGGCCAGAAGAGGGCACCAGATGTCATTACAGATGGTTGTAAACCACCATGTGGGTGCTGGGAATTGAACTCAGGACCTTTGGAAGAGCAGTCAGTGCTCTTAACCTCTGAGCCATCTCTCCAGCCCCTATTTATTTATTTTTGAGACTGGTTCTCTCCATGTAGTCTTAGAACTCTCTAGGTAGATCAGCCTGGTCTCAAATTCAACACAGATCCAACTGCCTCTGCCTCCCGAGTGTTGGGAGTAAAAGCATGCACACCAGGCTAGGCTTGTAATTTATTTAAAAACAGACAACTAGAGCCAGGAGCTTTTTCTACAGAGCGAGTTCCAGGACAGCCAAGGGTACACAGAGAAACCCTGTCTTGAAAAACCAACCAACCAACCAACCAAAAAACAAATAATCCCCCCACAAACAAACAAAAGAAACCCAGACAACTTCAGCTGTTATCTAAAAGCAGCCCCAAGCAAAACTCTTACTATATACTCTATTTTAAAGAAATTCTGTTAGAATACAGGGTAAATCATATCTCCACAATACATTACACTACTTAAAAAAAAAATCTATTTTATGGGTATGTGTTTTGCCTACATGCATGTCTGTGAACCATGTGCATGCAGTGTCCAGAGGCCAGAAGAGGGGATGGATCTCCTAGCAATGAAGTCACACGTGGGTGCTGGGAATCAAACCTGGGTCCTCTGGAAGAGCAACCAGTACTAGTACTCTTAGTCACTGAGCCATCTTTCTAGCCCCTTGAATATTTCTTTACAGCTAGAAATTTAAGAATGATCTGTCCAAACCAGAGAACAGAAATAATGATCAAATTTGATTATCTTCTCTAATGTTTAATACTCATTGACATCTTGTAGACCAACATCCTGATAATATTAGGTTTTTGTTTTCATCATGGTCATCCAATTATTATCATCATCATCACCACACCTAACACTGAGCACTTACTATGGAACACCCAACCATGAACTCTTGGTGAGACTAGAGGAAAATAAGCCATCAATAATCTCACTGTTCTATTACTACTGATGGGTCAATCATTACACCAAATGTTACTTCCGTCTTTGGTCTGAGAAAGATATTATTCCTATTACCATTTGCTTGTGTGTGTGTGTGTGTGTGTGTGCGCGCGTGCACTGAAATAGCTCTTGTGATGTATCCTAGGCTGGCCTCACACTTGAGATCTTCCTGCCTCCACTTATGTGTTGACATTACTGATGCGTATCACCACATGTAACAATGCTCAATTTAAAACAATTTCTCTAACTAAATTCATAGGGAAAAACTTTTAACGTAAATGTCTGAAAATTTCCTATAGTTAGTAATGTTTAACAAGTTTGAGATTTGTATATACTAACTTTTTTTTTATAAACATCTTTTTTTTTTAGTTTTATTTATTTATTATGTATACAGCATATATGACTGCAGGCCAGAAGAGGGCACCAGATCTCATTACAGATGGTTGTGAGTCACCATGTGGTTGCTGGGAATTGAACTCAGGACCTCTCTCTGGAAGAGCAGTCAGTGCTCTTAACCTCTGAGCTATCTCTCCAGTCCTGTATATACTAACTTTTCCACAATCCAGTCAGCTAAACTTACTTTTTTTTTTTTTTTTTTTTTTGGTTTTTTTCGAGACAGGGTTTCTCTGTGTAGCTTTGCGCCTTTTCCTGGAACTCACTTGGTAGCCCAGGCTGGCCTCGAACTCACAGAGATCCGCCTGGCTCTGCCTCCTGAGTGCTGGGATTAAAGGCGTGCGCCACCACCGCCCGGCTAAACTTACTTTTAAAGTAACTTAAAATTGATTTTGAAACTGGGAGTGGAGGCACTTGCCCTTAATCCCAGCACTTGGATCTCTGAGTTTGAAGCCACTGAGCATCTTACCTACTCCAGTTAGCTAAACTTTAAATGAAGTTTTCTGGGCTAGTTTCATGGGTAGTCTTTGAATAAATAAGGCATGCTGTTCTCATTAGTAATAAGTCTGTAACCAGTCACATAATTTTTTAATTTAAAGTTTAATTTATATGTGTGTGCCACATACATGTATGTGTGTTTCCACAAAGGCCAGAAGAGGGTGTTGAAGCTCCCGGAGGTGGTTGTGAACTACCAGACATAGGTTTTGGGAAACAAAATCAGACCCTTTGGAAGAGCAGCAAGTGTTCTTAGCCAGTGAGCCATGTCTCCAGGCCCCACTGTTTAATATTTTTATTTATTTTTTTACTTTTTAAAATTATATTTAAGCCAGGTACATGTCTTTAATCCCAGCATTCAGGAGGCTGAGGCAGGCAGATCTTTGTGAGTTTGAGGCCAGCCTAATGTACATAGTGAGTTCCAGGATAGCCAGAGCTACATAGTGAGACCCTATCTCAAAAAACCAAAACCAAACAAACAAAATTACATTGATTTGTATGTGTGTATGTGTGTGTGTGCATGCATACTAGGTGTGTGTGTAGGTCGGAGGATAACTCAAGAGTCAGTTCTACTTTCCCCATCTGAGTCTTAGCGATTGAACTCTGGATGTCAAGCTGGGCAGCAAGTGCTTTTACCCACTGAACCATCTCACCCCCCATTTATTTACTGAGATAGACACTGAACTTAAGGCACTCTTCCTGCCTCAGTATCCCAAGTTCCTGAATTACAACAACTGCCACTATTTTCAGTGAGTCACATACATTTCATTAGGGAAATTATGACCCTAAATTTTTAGACATGTATAAAACGGGCTGCTTATCATCATTTTGAACTATTCTTCCACAGAGTAACATGATACAGGAATACATGTATGTCCATCTTGGTTTCAAAACTTGTACTTGATGTCGGGCATGGTGGTACACACCTGTAATCCCAGAATTTGGGGACACTAGGGGCAGAAGAATCTGAACTTTGTGGCCAGCCGTGGCAACATAGTGAGATCATGCCTAACTAAGCAAATCACCCTTCCCCCAGCCCAAGAAAACAGTAACAAAATGCTTGAAATTGGTAAACATGAAAAATTTTTTTGTTTTTAAAAATATTTCTGCCATGTGGTGGTGGCACACACCATTAATCCCAGCACTCAGGAAGCAGAGGCAGGGGATCTCTGTGAGTTTGAGACCAGCTTGGTCTACAAAGTGAGTTTCAGGACAGCCAGAGCTACAGAGAAACTCTGTCTCATGAAAACAAAACAAAACAAAAAACCCAAAAATATAAATAAAATGCTTATTTTCCTAAGCAGAATAAATTTATTTATAACAAAGAATAAATAACAATGGTTCCTTACTCAGAGTAGTTTATATCCATATTACACGAAAACTGAGTTTTCTCAGGGTTAAATGTTGCTAATTTAAAGAAAATATGGAAAGCTTCATAAATCCGCATGTCATCCTTGCACAGGAACCATGCTAATCTTCTCTGTAGTGTTCCAATTTTAGTCTATGTGCTGCTGAAGCATGTACAAACATAAAAATATTCTAAGAAAAGGCCCTATCTTTGTGCCAATAATAAAAACTCATTGATTAAAAGCAGGCAAAGACAGCCGGGCAGTGGTGGCGCACGCCTTTAATCCAGCACTTGGGAGGTAGTGGCAGACGGATCTCTGTGAGTTCGAGGCTAGCCTGGTCTACAGAGCGAGTTCCAGGACAGCCTGGACTGTTTCACAGAGAAACCCTGTCCCAAAAACAAACAAACAAACAAACAAACAAACAAACAACAGGCAAAGGCTCTGAACAGACACAATTATGAAAAAGCCTAATACCACACAAAAATATATTTAAGATGCCAATCAAAATCATGATGAGAACCATTCCATGCCCTTTAAGATGGCTATTACAAAAAGAAAAAAAAAGTGTGAGAGAAAATATCAAGTGCTGGAGAAGATGTGGAGAAAAGAAATCCTTTTTCCTTGCTGGGAGTTATGGAAAATGCTGTAGCTGCTGCAGGAGACTGTGGTGGTTCTCCCAAAGCAACAATCACTTCATGACTCACTAAGGCTGTGTGTGGGCGTATACCCAGAATACCCGAAAGGGGCCTGAAGATATATGTACACACATCTTCATATCGTTTTTTTCCAGAATAGTCAGTAAGTGGGCCCTGCCCAAGTGGCCATTAATGGATAAATGAACAAAATGCGGCATGTATGTAAGACAGAATAGTCAACCTTCAAAAGGAAATTCTCCACAATCTTCACTACAAACAAGACATTATGCTACGTACAACCCCCCTGATCTAACAAATAAACTACTAAATGATCTCACGTGACATATCCAGAGTAGTCAGCTTCATAGAAACAGGAAGAAAAATAAAAATGGTGGTTTGTCTAAGGCAGGGAGGAAGAGCAGAATGGTACCTGGTGTGGAGTTTCGTTTGAGAAGATGAAGAATGTTCTGGAGCTAGGTGGTGGTGATGACAGCTACACGGATGTTACTGTACTAACCTAAACTGAACTGTTCAAAATAAAATCTAGGGCTGTGGTGATGGCTCTGGGAAAAGCCCTCACTGCACAAGCCTCAGGACCCAAGTTTCAATTCTCAGAACCCACATAAAAGCTGGATGTGTATGCCAGGTGTGGTAGTGCACACTTAACTTAAACCCAGAACCCAGCAGGCAGAAGTCTAAATCTGAGGCCAGCCACGGCTACACAGTGACTCTTATCTCAAAAAAAAGGGCAATGGAAGCATAGCATAAGTGCCTGTGATCCCAGTGCTCCTACAGGGCGACAGGAGGCAGAGCCAGGAGACTCCCTGAAGCTCATGGGTCAGCTAGCCTGGCATACACAACACTGAGGAGACTGCTTCAACACGACGGAAGGTGGGGACTGACACCCAAGGCTGTCCTCAGAGCTTCACATGCATGCTACAGCAAACACGCACTAGCACTCTCATGCATGAACTGTGCACACACACTAAAGTAAGTTCTACCCATGCTTTTCCTCAAGGATATCAGTTAAGATACTGTTATAACAAGCAAAAAGGAATTTATAATAATGCAATAAAAGTACACTGTAAAACCTGTATCTTTTGATATCTCACTAATAAGAGAGTACATCTTATTTCCACAACAGTTGACAAGAGAACTGTAACAATGGCACTCCTACAAAATGCATGTTAATTTCTAGCTCCCTTGGGATTTATGGTGCTGGAGACTGAAGTCAGGGCTTTGCAGTTGCTTGGCAATCCTTTTACCACTGGGCTAAATCCCCAGCCCCACATATACTAATTTATCACTCTAAGTTAAATTAAAAGCCAACCACGTAGGCAAAGCAGTTTGTTAAATTTAACAGATTATAATTTTAACCAACCTTTGTGTGTCTTCCATCTCCTTTACAAGACGCTCTAAAGTATTTGTATAAGTTCCACTCTGAGCATATTCCTAAAACAAAAAGAAAGTTTAAAAAATACTTTATAACTCATCTTAGTAGAAGAACTGGGATATTAAGTTATTCAGAGTACTAATGACTATTTTCTGTCAGTAACCTGGGTCTGGATGATACCCTTCTTAAAGGAAAAATTTCACCATCATGCTTTAAATCTAGTATTCTATACTGCAGGCAACTGGATTCCAGCATCCATTAGGAGGGACACTGCCTGTAACACCCTGCTAACCTCAGGATCTGAATGCAACACCCAAGGGCTCTGTGGCATCCCTATCTTTTCTTCTGCATTCTACTTCAGTGAAATCACACTACCACTAAGTTTTAGGTGTTACCATGGACTACTATACCTTCCCCACCAAACTTTACAGAAACCTTAAAATTAATACAGTTTACTCCCAAGATAGAATGAAGCACTTTATAAATAAAATTGCACACCACAATTAACAACATTTCTACACTCTACCTTCATTTACAGCAGTGGTCTCCAAAGCAGGGGGTGTGCAAGGTGATCCATTGGGGTGCAGGAAGAAAATAATAGAACTTCTATTTATATGGAACTTCTATAGAAACTCCAGTAGAACTTAATCTACAGTAACTTCTATGTAACTGCCACAGGAAAATACTTTTCTTTTTTCTTCTAAATTCTGCTTTTGTATATACTTTATTTCAAAAGTACACAGTATTATAGTGGTACATATATAGAATCTATGAGGTACATATATATTGGGGAACATGCTTAAAGTTTCCTTTCAATAAAAAAGTACATGTGATCAAAAAATTTTGGAGACCACTGATTTACAATAATAAAATTGAAGATACGGGGAACTCATTTACCAAAAGAGAAATTCACACCCATGTCAGTCTAATGATGAGATGTAGTAGTAAACACTGAATTTTAAAGTAAGTTAACAATCTATCTTCTTTAATTAATCCATCTTTTCCCCATCAAGTGAAGACAAATTACCACAGAACTACTTACTATGTAGTCTGATGACTGGGATCTAAGCCCCTTGGAAAAGGCAGGAGGCTTTCCTGAAGCTGTAGAAGTCTGGTTGAAGTTCAAAGCCATTATTTCTTCCAGTGATTTTAATGTTTCCTCTTCCTCATCACTCTCTAAGTTGTAACCTAAACTTTCTTCATCACTATCAAAATCACCCCTGAATTTCCTTTTCAGTGCACTGCTACCTGCATTGGAATTTCCTGAACTCTCTTTATCTGAAGGTGCTGCAGGGCTTGGGACACGCGGCACAACTTCCAAGGCAGCTGGGGGAGACTCTGTAGGAGGGCTGTGCTCTGAATGCAAAGATCCCCCCGAACTTTTCCCTGAAGATTCATTAGAAACAGCCTTAATAGTCTTTGCTTTGTGTTCCTTGTGTTTGGAGGATTCTGCAGAATGCCCAGAACGTTCTTTAGAGGAGGAACGCTCTTTATCTTTTTTAGGAACTGGAAGAGTGCAATTTTTAGCATTTAACGGTACTCGAGAGGAAACAGCACTTGGAACATGGGAAAGCAAAGGTAGTTTCGTCTCCTTTGATGTCACAGAGCCAGCCGTTTTACTTTTCTGAAGGTTGCTGGCTCTTTTAATTGCAGATTTTTCCTGAGGTAAAGGGAAGTGGGGCTTCTGTGTTTTAGTCTCTTTGGTACTTGCTGCGTGGACTTGGTCACTATTCCTGGAAGAATGGTGGCCAGAATTTGAAGGTGCCAAGTCTGCAGAAGAACGATCTGTTTCATCATCAGGTTCCTTGGCTATATCTTCCAAGCGCAGAACGCCACCTGGTGTCTTCAGTGCAATGTGTCTTATAAACTTTTCTCTCTGATGTGATGTGTCTGGACGCTTCTCTAGGAAGGACTCTTTTGCTTTTGGTATGATAGATTCTTTTGTGCTTTTCAGATCAGAGTCCACAGAGTTCCTTTTTCTTTTCTCCGAGAGTTTATTCTGCTTAGAGCCTAAAATTAATTTTTGTCACATCAGTGAAAAGTATACTGTTCTGTCTGGCTGAAGCTTATTCACAGAACACTGATGAAATGTTTAAACTCTCAGTTTAGGCTGACATTATTCACTATATATATATGTAACGAAGAAAGAGAACTGGCAGCGAAGATTTAGAGCTAACAACATATGCTCATGTTTACTGCTAGTCTATTAAGTTACTATCTTACCAAAGGCACCACTCCCTAAAACATAAGACCTTGTATATTGGCACTAATGAGGGATTCTAGACTACTTCTGCTTAAAGTGGATATTCTTTTCAAGTCCCACCCACCTGGTTCTAGAATGAAATACTTCTACATCTAAAGGTGTGGTGGTTTTAGATTATAAGCAACTACAGGACAAAAAGGCAGCTAAGTAACTTATTTAAAAATAAACTTGACTGGGTGTTGTGGTACACATCTTTAATCCTAGCACTTGGGAGGCAGAGGCAAGGGGGAAGCTCTGTGAGTTTGAGGTCAGCTTGGTCTACACAGAGTTCCAGGACAGTCAAAGCTACACAGAGACCCCCTGTCTCAAAAAAAAAAAAAAAAAAGCAAGAAATAAATTCTACCTTGCATTGTGGTGCATCCCTATAATCCCAGCAGTCAGGAGTCTGAGGCAAGAGGATCATGAATATAAAAGGCCAGTCTGGGCTAGAATGGGGTGGGGGAATTGGAAAACCCTGTCTCAATAAAACAAAACAAAAACAAAACACCAAAACAAACACTAAACCAATAAATAGATGCATCCAAGTATTTCCACCTAGTGATTACCACCAATTCGCATGTCCTTCTAGTTTTCAGCTATTACAGGTTGAAACACCGTGCTGTGTCTCCCCAGATATGGTCATGACCGTCATCACTACAGAATGAGAACTTAACTGGGAATAGGGTCTTCACAGACAAACCCAAACTAAAACAAGGTATGCCAGAGGAAGACACAAGATATCATGCAACTGAGTGACGCCGTTAAAATCCAGGACTGCTAAAGATCGCAAGCAAACACCAGAAGCTGTAAGATGTAAAGAAGTAGTCTCCCCTAGAGTAGCAATCAGAGGGCCTTACTAATGTATTCATTTCGGACTTCCAACTTTCTAGAACTATGAGGTAATAATTTCTGTTGTTCTAAGCTACTCTAGCTTGGGTACTTTGTTATAGATGCCTGTGTTCACTAACAACTAGAAACACTTTAATAACTATATATTTGCCCAGTGTTGGTGGTGCACACCTTTAATCCCAGCACTCAGGAGGCAGAGGCAGGCGGATCTCTCTAAGTTTGAGGCCAGCCTGGTCTACATAGCATGTTCCAGGACATCCAGGACTATACAGAGAAACCCTGTCTAGAAAACAAAACAACAACAAAAACAATGCAGGAAGAGAAATCAAATGACTAAAGACAAGGTTGAGTTAAGCAGATTATCTTAAGTATGATGTTACAAAGATAATAACTACAGAGCTGGATTTTGTTCCCGTATACTAGGAAGCCAGATCATTAACATACAGACAGAAATGACAAAGTCTTGATTTGGTCAGAAGCATCTAGAAACAAACAAAAATTGTTTATAAAAATAGTTTAGGACAAGTCAGATTACTAAGAATTTTTACTATTTCTGCCTATGAGCAGAATACTCTGGAAGCAATGCAGAAAGATCTTGAATTTGAGGCCAGCCTAGACTATACAGTATCTAGAATTGAGAGGGACTGAACTGGTTGACAGTCTAGGTAGGACCCACCTTTGTGTGTGTGTGTCCATGTGGAAGCAGAGGTGGACCAGTACCGTTTGTCTACCTTGTTTCTAAGGCAGTCTTCCTGAAGCTGGAGATCATCATTTTGACTAGACTGGCTGACCAGTGGGCTCCTGGACATCTTTCTCTGTGCCCTGAGCAATGGATCACAGGCCTGTCTCACTGACCTCAGCTTTTACACGGTGCTGGGGATCCAGACTCAAGTTTCTATGTTTGCAAGGCTACATAGCAGACCCAGGTAGCTGTCTTCCCCAAATCTGAAGCACTCTTTTCTAAACTTTCTAGGAAGTAGAGAAATTGAAAATTTTTCAGTTCTTTTTGTACTTCTTAGTCTATAGGCTGGATGTTTGTTTCACAGTACTTTGATTATTTATTAAATAAAATATTTAGATAAGAAATGGGTTGAGCTTGTAAAATGTCAAAAAAAAAAGAAAAAAAGTAAAAGATGTCCAATGTTGATTAATTAAGGAGACTAGTCATTAAACTATAAAATGTACCAGGACTAATTAAATTTGACTTCAGGATGCAGCCAAAAGGCGGCTTTGGAAGGCCAAATCCATATGTCTACTCTACCAACATTTAAAAAATTCTTAAACTTGTAGCAACCAATAATAGTATAGTATAATATATATATATATAAAATCTCATTATCACACTTGAGTGTGATAGCAGACTTACCATTTGCATTGTATGTGTGTATGTCTGCATATGCAAACTATGCATGCACTCAAGTACAAGTCTTTCTGTGGATGTGTATGCATGTATATGCCCAAGTATGTGGAGGCTCTCACAGGTCAACACTGGGTGTCCTCAATCAATCTTAACTTTCTTTTTTGGACAAGGTCTCTCACTGGACCTGGAGCTCCTCAATTCAGCAAAACTAGCTGGCTGGCAAGCCCCAGGGATCCTCCCAACACTGGGATTATAGGTGAACACTGCATGTCAGGCTTTTATACACAGACACTAGGGATCTGAACTGTGGTCCTTGGGCAACAAGCACTTTATCAAGTAAGCGTCTCTCTAGCCCCTCGTTTTGGTTTTCTGAGACAGGGCCTTGCTACGCAGCCTAAAACTTGAAATAAACTGCTTCAACATTCTAGGTGCTGTGATTATAGGCATGAATTACCATGTACAGCTCCATTTTTAATATCACATACAATGACACAAGGAACACAGTAAGTTTTCAATAAATGTAAGCTATTTCTGTTAACTATATCTTCCTGAATGTAGGAAGAATCCATACAGTTCATTTTTCAAAGTTTGAAGTTACAGCCGAAAAAGCTGACACACAAGATGAGTAAAATTATTTCTACAGGCCTTTCATTTTCTCAGTAATAAGTTTTTGCAGTGTTAAAGTTTTTAATACTGTAATTCTGGATCCCTACTTTAAATCTTTGTATACATGGTATCATCTCAAGTTGCTTCAACTCTTTCTGCAGGAGATTTAACATGAATGCTTCCCAGACCCCTGACCAATACTAAGACGGTTCTATCGGGCTCACTTTCAGTATTTAAATTTTCATGTACTAATTTTTCTACTGTTAAAAAATGATACTTAAAAGAATTCCTGAGTTAGGTGGTTGTGGTGGCGCATGCCTTTCATCCCAGAACTGGAGAGGCAGAGGCAGGTGCATCTCTGTGAGTTTGAGGCCAGCCTGGTCTACATAGGGTTCCAGGACAGCCAAGGTTATAGAGAGAGACCATGTCTCAAAAAAACCAAAAACTAAAACAAAACAAAAACAAATAAACAAACAAAAGAATTCCTGAGTTAACAGTAGTGATGTATCTTCTCAATGAACAGAAATTAAAGTATTAATTAATATCTTGTAGATGTCCTTGAGATGTTACATTAGAAAGACATCTTTGTATTTGGAATATTTGGATCTTGTTTTAACTTCATACAAAGCATTTTTTAATAGGACACCAGGAATACAAGAGTATGCTGCTGCTCATTTGTTCTGGGACAGCATCCCACTGTAGCCCAAGCCAGTCCCAAACTTGTATCCTCTTCTCTCAGCCTACTGAGTGCTGGAATCACAGGTATGCACCATCATGCCTAACATCAAAATGATGTTTCTTGATGTAGCCAAGGATTCAGAAGTGAAAACACTCAATACCAATATAAAGAACACTGTTAAAACGCACTATCAGGAACTATCAAGACAACAGATTATCAAGCACTTTTTTTTGAGGTCAGGTCTTATTCAATGTAGTTCAGGCTGACTTCAAACTCTAGATCCTCCTGTCTCAGCCTCTTGAGTATTTGAGATTAAAGATGTGTGCCATTGTACCTAGCTCTAAATATTAGTCTTTAGAAATGTAATTTTATCAAACTCATATTATCTGAGACATTTAATTCTAGGAAGGGAACTAAATATTTGAATAAATTTATTTTAAAAAGTGATATGAAGATGCAAACTTACTTAGAAACTGTATGTTTAGGTCTCATGCTACCTACCTGAAAGTTCCCATGAGTCTGAAGACGATCTTTTTCTTGAGAGATGTCCATTTTCCTATGAGGAAGTAAAGAATATGAACTTACATTTGAATAGACTTCTAGACCAATAAAGCAAATACCTATATTCAGAGGTAGTTTTTAAACAAATAAACAAACAAAAAAAACTTTAAATATCTTAAAATGAAGAATATGGGCTGGAGATGTAGCTCAGTGGTACAGTGCTCGTCCAGACACACAAGGCCCGAATGCAATACCTAGCACTAGGGAAACACACACACAGCCATCTGTATCATAAAATATGTAAAATAAAAATAAAAATCACAAAATAAAGTCCATGTTTTATAAGCTAACAGTAATTTATATTCATAACTCAAAAACTAATATAATAGCTGAAGACTATTTTTCTATGGACCAAATATTATGTCTATTGATCATTAGCAATATTAGTAGTAAAGGCACAATCTTATTGCAAAGAGGCCTCTGAATTTACAAATATCTTCTAGGAATACACAATGCCAAGATTTCTTTTCATTCACTCCTAGAACATTATAGTTATTTTTGGTTTATCTGATTTGAATTTTTCACAGTAGCTTATCAACACTGCATTTCTTTGCAGTGTTGGGGTCTCAACCCAGGGCTTCTCACACAATGGTCAGGCATTCCACCACAGAGCTACATTCCCAGTTCTATACTGTTTTTTGTTTCTGAGACAGGATTAGGTTATGTAGACCAGCACAGCTGACTTTCTAGGGAAGAGGAAAAGATTTGATGTTAACCTGAGTCTGTATTCTCAAAAGAAAAATGATAGGACTACGTCATCAGGTATGTTTCTAAGACCCATACCCAATCAATTATCTAAGGTTTATATATGGGCTGAAGAAACAGCTCAGCAGTTAAGAGTTCTTGTGCTCTTGGAGGACTTGAGTTCTTAGCACCCACATCAGGCAGCTCACAGCCATCTGTAACTCCAACTCCAGGAGATCTGATGGCTTCTTTTGGCCTCTAAAGACACCTCTACATACAAGTTCAAATAAAATAAATAAGTCAAAGATTTATATATATCTGAAACAGTGATTCCTGAACTTTTGGAGTGCATCAGTTATCTAGAGGACTTACAACCAAAGACTGCTGAGCTCCAACTCCACTGTTTCTCACTAGGCAGAGACTGCATTTCGGACAAATTCCCAAGTGCTGCAGATGCTCCTGCTGCTCTGAGGACATTTTAAGAACCACTGCTCTAAGTTGTTTCCTGTTCTTTTATATTTGCCATTCTTTAAGTACCTCTTTTTGGAAAACTTAACTAAAACTTTAAAAAAATGACTCTACTTGCCTGAAAGAATGTTTATTTTCCATTAGAAAAGATCTTTGATCCTGGTCTGAAAAAATTAAGGTACAGAAATTTACTGAATTCAATGAAGGGTAGTTGGAGGAAACCTAATGAAACCAGTGTCAGCCCAAATCATGCACCCGTATTTCCTGAAATGTTATGGATTAATAATATCTTTAGACTTAGGCTCTAACCATGGTACAGTAGTGGTAAAATTAACCCAGTAATTCTTGTACATACCAGATTTGAAAGATTACTCTTTCCAGGGATAGCATCATTCTGTTTACTGTGTTCATGCCTTGGTTTACATTTTTTCCCTACACTAGAGGATTTTAAGGAAAGATTGCTTGTTTCTGAGAAAGAATTTTCCGAGTTGATTCTCTGCTCCATTTGTTCCTTTCTCAACTTCTTCTGTTCTCGTTCTCGGCAGTAAGAAGCTAATGACAACTTGAACCTAGCTCCCAGTGGGCTTTCTCCTGGGTGGTGCCGGGATAGGCTGCTTCTGCTACTAACACTTCTGGAGCTGTTCTTGAAGATATCACCTTCTGTCGCTGGGGCCTGCTTTCTGGAGTCTTCACTAGTCTTGCCTCGATCTCTGTCATTCTTCTCTCTGTTACTTTCATGAATGAACAGTGACTTCCTTCTCTCTGGAGACCGGTGTTTTTTCTTCCGTGTCTTCATCTCTTTGGGCAATCGATAAGAAGAAGGAGCATAGATACCTGATCCTTTGAGTAAATATTTAGAGCCTACTGACATACAAGGCCGCCGTGACTCATGTACACCATGATCTTTGTGGTGCTCTTTACCACCTTTCATGAAAGCTTCTAAAATAGGACTTTCTTCTGATGACATTCTTTTGGGTTTAGGTTTTTTTGGTGAAGATAATTTCCTTTCAAATTGCTCTGTCCCACTGATGGATACTCCATTTCCTCCATATTTGATGTTTGATTTTTGTGGAGAATCCAACATATGTTTGTCTAAAACAGTCACAATTAAAACACATACAAATTGTATGTTATTAAAAATAAATTAATGTTTCTATTCCTATGTAACTATCAATTTATAACTATATTGAAGCTATTAAAGAATTCAAGCCAATTAATATTTGGGTAATAAAATACATTTTGGAAGAGAGAGAAATTAAGAAATGGGTTTGTTTACCTTTTATGAAGTTTATATTCATGACTCCCTCCTACTACATCATCTAACCTCCCTATGGCTATATTTGTGAGCTACTGTGCTAGAAAGTAAAATAAACATTCGGAGGCAGAGGCAGGCAGATTTCTGAGTTTGAGGCCAGCCAGGGCTACAGAGTGAGTTCCAGGACAGCCAGGGCTACACAGAGTAACCCTGTCTTAGAAAAAAAGAAAGAAAAAAATCAGCACTATCAACTGTATATTATTTTAATTGTTAGAATGTAGAACAGATGGCTTAATGTTTACCACATCTTCATTCTAACTGTACAATTTTCAATTCTGAACAGTATAATCAAATTCTGGAGGCCCTCTTCACCTCTAAAACAACCGATCAAAAATACATTAACAATACGCATACCTGGTTTTGAAGCTGGCTTGAAGAAATCTATGATTGACTGTTTCCTGAAAATAAAAGCACAACTAATATAGCATCACAAAAGCAAGTATTAAAACCTCCATATTTTAGATCAGGTGGTGAATGTTAGATTTATATAATACAGGCTGGATTCCACTATCTGATTTAACTAAGTTCTGACAATGGCAATCATACTTTGCTAAGCCACAAGAAAGTTGAAAATATAACCAATTTTCTCTAAGTTTATAAATACAACTGAGACAATGAAATCTAGAGTACTAAATGGCAAAACTAAAGTGTGAATCTAGGGAAATGATGAGTGTTGTTTAGTTTGGGAATGCTCACATCTACATGCTAGGGTAAGACTTTGGGGAGAAGTCTCTGATTCCGTTTGTTGTTATCTCCAGTGACTGGCAGTGATTCAATAGAAACCTGATGAGTAATGGTGATCACAACCCTTAACAGACTCTTGCAACAGGAGGAGAGTGACAGACGGGAGGATGAACAATCAGGTTGATCTGGGGAGGTAGTTGAAAGGAAGGTGCACAAAAGCAGAAGGGATCATGTATGAGTCTCACAGTATCTCTTTATGTTTCTAAGATGCTAAACTAAGTAACAGCAAAAACTAGAATGAGCCACAACTTGGGTTTCAAATGTTTTTTTTAATCTAAGATTCCTTAAGATTAGCCAGGAGCAGTGGCACACATCTTTAATCCCAGCACTCAGGAGACAGAGGCAGGTGGATCTGTGTGAGTTTGAGACTAGGCTGGTCTATGTAGTGAATTCTAGGCCAGTCAGGGCTACATAGTGAGACCTTGTCTCAGGGGGGACACCACACACACAAAAAAAAAGAAAGAAAACTACAAAAAAGCGTTCAGGGGGCTGAAGAGAGGCTCCATGTTTAAGAGCACTTGCTGCTCTTGCAGAGAAGTAGATTTGGCTGTTCACAATGTCTAACTCCAGTTCCAGGATATGTGATACCCTCTTCTGGTCTCAGGCACCAGGCACACACACGGTGCAGACATACACGCAGCCACAACACTCATACACATATAATAAAAATAAGTAAAATACTACAAAAACAAACTCTTAAGAAATCTTTAAAAAGCAGCATACTACCCAAGTAAAATGAAAAAATGTTGATATAAAAGTTAAGTTTAAAAAAAAAAAACAAATTGGTTTAATAAATTTTATGGGTTACTGTGCCCTAACATGGGCATGATTATTACCAGAACCTATACTCTGATTTGTTAATGCATGTTGAGTTGTCAGCTGTGAAAGCGGAGCTGTTATATGTAGAGAAAAACTGAGTAAATAAAATAATTTACTGAAATGTATCCATTTTGCTGAAAGCGAGTAAGCAGTAAGCTACCAGTGTCTCTAAACATGTCTCTTCTGAGGATGGAGTACTCAGTGAAAAGCCTGAGCAATCCAAACCCAAGGCTGATCTCCTTTTCTAGTTTGTACATTTTACTGGTCACATCAGAAGAGTAATGTACATCTTTCCTGGTTTATCTAGATTCTACAGGTATGCTGATAGAACCTAAATGGCTCCGAGTGACAGCAAGTGACAGGTTAAAGGAGAATACATGCATTTGTTTACAAGAAGTAACTTACATTAGGTAAATTAACTCTAAAGTCTGCAAAGGGGAGGCAAATGATGTCCTATTATTGGTGCAAAAGAACCCAGAAGCAGCTAATTCAAATCAAGATATACTAATATCTCTTTGTTAAATACAACACCGCATCTCTTCCCTAAAGTATTAACCCTAATATTCCTCTTCAATGCACCAGAAAGACAACAACAACAACAAAAAAAAATGGCTTTGGGTAAACCATGTAACCATAAATGAAACTTTCTAGAGGTAAAAATAATTGCTTCCTAAGTTCAAATGCACAGAAATGCCCATTACTTATCTATAACTCGTTTTTAAAAAATTATGACAGCCTCACAAACCTTTATCTGAAAGTTTAGGGACTCTGGATTTTGGGAAGGAAATAACTTGAATGTATTATGCACAGTCCCCAGCAGGATCTGGTGTAATCTGTAAGTCAAATATACTAATATTTCTCCAGCAAAGCTTATGACACTCAGTAGAATAAAGACCATCCACAACCTCGTATTAGCTCTGGCCAGCCTGGCTCAGCTGCTAAATAAGCTGTGGTAGGAAACTTAATGAGAACGTTTGCTTTTCATAGCTTTCTGAATTAAGATAAAGGACTGCGAGTCTGTGTCACAATATTAAAGCATAAATCTACTTTTAAACATGTTACCACTTTAAAAAATTAAAATAAAAAAGACAGTACCAAGTTCGTAGATAATTTAAACATGTTTTATTGTTAGAGGATGTCATTTGATGAAATTCTCCATCATTACATAGCTCCCAGAAAATCTTTACAAAAAAAAAAAAAAAGAAAAAGAAAAAAAATGAAAAAGGAAAAGGAGAGGCAGAAAGTTACTCACAGGGAAAATAGGCGCATTCCAAAAATGGTGTTAGTATGAATGATCGTGTACACTGTACTATAGAGTAATTAGTGGGTTTTCCTTATCACATCTTACATAATTTCACTCACAGTGTAGAAACCACCAGCATCCGAACGATCTAAATAGATGCATCGAGTAGGGAGGGTCCCAGGTCAAGCTCTCGAAAGAATAAAAATAACCTTCTACCTAAGGCGAGCTCTCCATAGCACTAGACCCAAAGCAACACCCCAACTACAGAAAAGGAGACTCCAACTCCCAGAAGCCCCCGCGCGGAGGCGGGGCAAGGGCTTGCAGGCCCCAGAACATCAAGGCCTGAGCTCGCTGAGGATGGCGGGAACTGAAGAGCAGCCGTCCGCAGTCCTCCCTTCTACCCGTGCCCCCGCGACCCGGCCCCTTCTCAAGCCCTCTGCACGGTACCTGTCCCCAGGACTCTCTGTTCTTTTTCCCGCTGCAGCAGGGGCGGTACTACCGGGTCTCAGATGGCAGCGCGGGGGCGACGACCCCGGGGCTGGGGATGAGGGGAAACCTGGCCTAGCGGGCATGCAGCGCCTTGTCATGTCGGCGCCGCTGACGACGGCGGCATGAGCTGTGGCTGGAGAAGCTGGGTGCGTGGTTGCCGTCTTGCTGCTGGGACTCGGGGAGGCTGTCGGTGCAGAGGTGGGCGGCACCCCCTACTCTCTTCATGGCGGTTCTCTCTTCGGAAGTGACTCCGGTGTGAGCGGGAAGGAACCTGAGGACCACCAGGGGGCGGGCCTTACTTGAGGTGCCGCGTCTCGATTGGCTGACCTGGGGGTCACTCTGGTGGTGGCGCAATCGAAAGCCTCGGCCTGTGAGGAGAAGGCGGGGGTTTCTGGAAGGGGGAGGGGAGAATGAAAACTGCCCTCCCCAGACCCGTCACGTGCGCCTGGGGCGCGCGCCTCCGCGTCGGGGCCGCGTCCGCCTTGGCGGGTGCGTGGGAGTGGGAAAGCGGAGGCTGTGGCGGGTGCTCCGACAGCTGGCGACACCCCCTGATCGAGGGCTGGGGGTGAGCTGTGCAGAAGTAAACCGAGCCTGCAGCTGTCTGCAGCGGGGACGGCCAGCAGTTGTCACGATCGTGCTACAGAAGTGCACAGCTGCGCTAATACTACACAGTCATTTTAGCGTCTTAGGCCAACGTGCCGGAATGCTGTCACCATTTCCTCAGCAGTCTGCTCTGTCCATTGTGAGTTGACCGTTCTGTGAAGGGTCTTGTAGACCGTAATATGGTTCCCTCCCACCCCCCCACCCGCGCAAGGGCCGGGGTAGGGAGGACACCCAGCCACTGAATTAGACATTTTTTATTCTGTAAAAGCGTTTTGTCTGTAATGGGTTTCCCATGGAGGTTTTTTTGGGGACGGACCAGTCCTCATCTGCAAAGGGCTTGTGCTTTGAAGGCTGTTAGGCTGGGTTTTCTTTGCGAACTGAGGGACTGGTCAGACAGTATTTCTGAGCCTCACTTTCCCTGTGTATAGGATGGGCGCATTACTTCTGGGTAAAATCACTCTGGGTAATTTTAAGCAGTAAAACCCAGCAGTGTGAACGGGTTTAGATTGTATCATGTAATTGGTACAAACACACGATTTCCTTTCCTTTGTCCTTGAGACAGACTCCTGCAGTAACAGGCCAGCTGTAGGGAAGGCCTGAATCCTAGCTCTTGGGAGACTGAAGTAGAAGGGTCAAGAGATTGAGGCCATGGCTGTGGTGATAGTTCAGGGCATAAAGGAACTTGCTTTTATGACCCAGGACCACATGGCAGAAGGAGAGGACTGATTCCCTCCAGCGAGTTAACCTGTGACTCTTGTCAGCATGCACACACGTGAAGGAAATGTAATAAAAGACACTTTTTTTTTTTTTTTAAGAGAGAGGGAAATAGCAGGGTGCTAGTGGCCCACGCCTTTAATCCCAGCACCCAGGAGACAGAGGCAGGCAGATCTCTGTGAGTTCAAGGCCAGCCTGGTCTACAGAGCTAGTTCCAGGACAGCCAGGGCTACACAAAGAAGCCTTGTCTGAAAAGAAATAAAAGAGAGAGAGAGATTGAGGCTAGTCTTAACTATGTAGCAAAATCCTGTCTCAAAAGGTCTAAATAAAATCTTCCAGAGACTGAAAAAATTCCTATTATAATGCTTGTTAATAAACAAAATATCAATCTCAAAGATGTCCAGGGTTTAATTAAGAGGAATGTTCCTTCAGTTGGCTAGAACAAATTCCTAAATGACACACGCAAAAAAAATTTGAACAGGTCTTCTAAATTTATTGTACTGAGATTGAATTGCTTCTGTTTCTAAGCACACTGGACTGACCTGAAGTTCACCTCTTTTCTCTTCCCTGGTAGCCCTCAAGAGGGGGAATTAATGAGAATAAGGTGACCAGTAAGTGGGCAAAGTAGGAGGTAAAGTGTAAACGCGGGTCTTCCCAGTGCGCAGCTATAGACTAGGTACTAAAGGTGTAAGAGGAGAAATACCAAAATCAAGGGCATTAAATAACACCTTTTCTGCTTCTTATGACTGAGAATTTACTGTGCTGCTTATATGTATTAATCCATACATTAAAAAATAGCACAATAGGTGCTGAAAATATGTTGAATAATGACGTTCGTTTGTTTATGCCTTTTTCTGTGCATTATTTCCTGTCCCTTCCTTGATTTAGTACTTTCTGTTGGCTATTTCGACACTAGGAAGTCCCCGCTTCTAGAACAGCGCATCCACTAAACTTTTAAGCCGATTTGTTTCATTGCACGCTCAGTCCATAAAAAGAATAAAGCATAAAAACACATTCTGCATGATCAATTAGCCGCTTTTCTTGGATTATAGTATTTGAATCATCCAGCCTCCAAACTATCACTTTAAAGTCTACTCATGCTGCCAAACAATAGTTTTCACATTTTCTTAATCTGATCAGCAGATTATGAAGTTAAGTGAGGCAAGAAATCCCTTGATCAATAAATGGAGATGGAGTCATAATGAAAGCACAATTTAAAAAAATCTCTCCTTAACTGGGAAGTAGTTACCTAAACCCTCAATAAACATCAAGGCTTTTCTTTGTTTAAGCCGCACAGGAAAAAGAAACAGATTTCGGTCGCAGAGTGAGGTGCATTCAACATACTAACAAGTGTCTAGAGCCTGAGAGGCTCCTTTCCTCCAGTGAGAACTGAGCCTCTGTCTCGTGTGTATACTCATTTTTTGCTTTAAATATGTACACATACACCATGCACAAACATATAGATTCCAACCTAAGGACTTCCCACCTCTTTGAGGTACTGAGGATGGAATTCAGGGTCTCATGCTTAGGAGGCAAGCACACTGCCACTGCCACTAAGCTATTCCCAGTTTTGTGAGAGCTTTTTGATTTTTTTCCTCTTTTACTTTCTAGTGGACTGAAAATAGATGGCCAGGGAACTACAGACTGTAAAAGCTGTCAAAAAAGCTCTCATGTGTGTGCTCTCATGGGGTGACAAGACAGGGGAGGAAAACTGAGGTGTGGATGGGGAATGATGATGAACAATGTCAGCGAGACTAGGGAAGAGAGTCAAAACAAATCTCCAGGCAGTGTTGACAAAAGATTTGGAGAAAGGAAGGCTGGACTGTAAATGGCTAGTTTGGTAAGATTTCTGAGCATGAGGATAAGGAAGCAAGGGCCCAGGACCTGGAGTGGCTTTTAAAAAATTGTTTGTTTGTTTACTTAATTATTTATTAGTTTTTCCAGATTATTAATTAAATTTATTGATTTTCCAGATGGGGTTTCTTTGTGTACCCAGCTGTCCTCAAACTTGATCTGTAGACCAGGCTGGTCTTGGACTCACATATTCACCTGCCTCTGCCTCCTGACTGCTGGGATTAAAGGCTAAATTATTTATTTTTAATGTGTGTGAGTATTCTGTCTACATGCATGTCTGTGCACCATTTGCATGCCTGCTGCTCACAGAGGTCAGAAGGCAGCACTGAATAACCCCAGAACTGGAGTTACAGACAGTTGTTAGCCACTATGTGGGTGCTCGGAATTAAACTCTGGGTCCTCTGGAAGAATAGCCAGTGCTCTGAACCACTGAGCCCTGTCTCTAGCCCAGCCCACCCATGGCTTCTGTATATAAAATATATATAAAACTCAGTCCACTTTAGCAGCAACTCAGGAAGTCCACAGGCTCTGATACTGATGAGAAGGGATGGGAGAGATAGCTAGGGAAAAACCATTACGTGAACAATGGAGCAAGTTTGCTAGGAAAGGCAAGCTCCGGGTGGGAGTCCTGGGAGGAGTGACTGTCTAAGGGACGCCAGAGATCCCAAGCAGTCACAAAGACTTGCTAAACATTGTGGGCAAATGATCACACAGAGAGCCTCAGCACTCTGGTATTAAGAGAATCAAGAGACTATCTGCACATAACAAAGACTCACTAAAAAGCCGGAGACCTGGAAAGCAACTTCTGGCTTTACAAGAATGGCATGTTTTGGGGTTGAGATTGCTTTACTTGGAAATTAACTCCAAGCCTCTCCGAGGTTGTCCGAGGGCTGGGGAGAGAGTGGGGGTAGGAGTGTGTAGAGGGTGGTCTGAGAGGTGGGATAAGGAACAGATTCAGAGAAACAGGAAACAATTAACTTGAAAGCCTGACAGAAAGACAGACCACATGAGGGTCTCAAGAAAGGAAGGTGAACTTGTACACGTGCATGTGCGTGCACACACATACACGTGTGCACACACCACCTTTGCAGACACACACACACACACACACACACACACACACCACCTTTGCAGATACACACATACACACCACCTTTGCAGACACACACACACACACACACCCCACATTTCCAGACACACACACACCACCTTTGCAGACACACACACACACACACCCCACATTTCCAGACACACACACACACCACCTTTGCAGACACACACACACACATACACACCACATTTCCAGACACACACACACCACCTTTGCAGACACACACACACACACCACCTTTGCAGACACACACACACATATACACCACCTTTGCAGATACACACACACACACACACCACCTTTGCAGACACACACACACCACCTTTGCAGATACACACACACACACACACCACCTTTGCAGATACACACACACACACATACACACCACATTTGCAGACACACACACACACCACCTTTGCAGACACACACACACACACACACACACACACCACATTTGCAGACACACACACTACCTTTGCAGACACACACACACACCACCTTTGCAGACACACACATACACACCACCTTTGCAGATACACACACACACACCACCTTTGCAGATACACACACCACCTTTGCAGACACACACACACACACACACACACACACCACCTTTGCAGACACACACACACACACACACCACCTTTGCAGACACACACACACACACACACACCACCTTTGCAGACACACACACACCACCTTTGCAGACACACACACACACACACCACCTTTGCAGACACACACACACACACACACACACACACACACACACTACCTTTGCAAACAGATGTTGAACTCAACAGGGCTAAGTGAGCAAATGCTTGGGAAAAGCACCAGTTTAGCTTCAAGGACTGCCTGTGAGATGCCAAGTTTAATATAATGTCACGCAATCCAAGTGGCCTAGGAGTAAGTAGTAAAACTGCAAAAACCACAGCTCAGGATACCTACTTCATGTTATTTCCCCATGGAATGTTTCAAGACAGTTTCCCACACGGACACACTAGAAATATGTATGTGATTTTTTGACATGGGTAACAATTTCCTATCCTACTGCTTAGTTTCTTCATTCTTTGTCATCTTTGCTGGGGATCAAATCCAGAACCTTGTCCGTGCTAGGCAAGTGTTCCGCCATCCAGCTACATCCCTGACCCTTGCTGTTTTGAGACAAGCCCTCACTGTGTAGCTCAGGCTCATCTTCTCCACAGTTCTCCTGCCTCTGCCTCCTAAGAACAGGGATTATAAGCATGTGCCATCACAGCTGACGTTAAACATAGATAGTACACACATTTGTCTGTGGACTTTTCTTCTTTGTGACATACACCTGTGTCGATGTGTAGACAACAGGAGGAAGGAGGAGAGGCTGAGGTACAAGTTTCTACAGGGGTGGTAGACTTACCTGTCTAAAAATGGAAGGAAAGTTTTGGGAATTACTGGTTTTAGAGACTCCAGCCTGCAGCCAGGCATTTCTCACACATGGTTAGTGAGCCATTAGAAGGTTTTGCAGCTGAGTAACGAGTCACAGCCACACTAAAACAATAAAGACTGCCCCAGGTTGGGGGCACAAAGAATACTGGTGCAGTCCACATGGTATGTGAGCTCAGAACTGATTTGAATTACAGGTTGTCTTTCCTGAAGACTTGAATGTTAACTTGCTGACAGGGAGAGATCACTATACATTTCACTGAATATAGTAGGAGACACTGATTGTCTTTTTAATTTTTTAAATTAGTGTGTCTTTTCCTTCCTGTACTGTAACAGCTTCTAGATAGAGACGAGGCTGATGTAACCTCTCTTGGGTCCTCAGTAATCTGGTGACTCCAAGAAGGCTATGTGTGAGAAGGGATAATGACACACAGAAAGAGATCTTATATCCCCTGTTTACACTGCCCTTCATGAAGAACTTGACTTCCCTGGAACTGTAGAGAGTCTTTTGGGGTAATAATTTGATCTCAGACCTTTGCAATACTCCTAGCAGAATTCAACATACCGTGGTGTGTGTCTGTTTAGACTTATTTTTATTTTGGTATTTTGCACACACACACACACACACACACACACACACACACACACACACACGTGCGTGCACATTCATGCTACCACTGAGTACCCCCCCCCCCCCCCCGATCTTTCTTTAACGAATTCCTTTATCTTCAACTTTATCAACTTTAGACTTCAGGAACACCATAGTGCTGCGTCTCTGTCATTCATCAGATGGCCTCCTGGGAAGGTGTGCATTTTAGCCCCAAAGAGGCTTTTTGCTTGTTTTATTCTTTTGTTTAGATTTTGTGAGATACTGTCTTGCTTATGTAGCCTGGCTAACCTGGAACATATTATGTAGACCAGACTGGCCTTAAACTCATGATCACATTAAGCCCCAAATAATTTTTTTAAAGGCACAAAACAATATTTAAAATTCAAGGGTTTCTATACAAACTTCTAGATATTTTTGTTTTGTTTTAAGTAGCACAATCAAGGTTCTCACACTTAACCCTACAGGGACTAGGTAGGTAATAAAGAAATATTTAGTAGCCAGGAAGCTACCTTTAGTCTCAGTATTGGGGAGGCAGAGGCAGGCAGTGCTTTGTGAGTTTGAGGCCAGCCTGGTCTACATAGAGAGTTCTAGGACAGACAGAGCTATACAGAACTATACCCTGTCTCAATAAATAAATAAATAAATGAAATTAAAATAAAATCAGCTCCATTTTCCTACCTCTTATAGAGACATGAAGTCACAGAATATTTCTTAACACTAATGATGTCCACAACAAGCACTCCTTGGACATGTTGCGGGTCAGACCCTGTTCTAAGCGGTTTCTGGATTCTGACCCACTTAATCACCACATTCCTACAAATTAGAAAAGGTGGCCTGGTCCAGTGTCCATATCAGCGTGATGATAAATGGTACCTGGTACTCAGCCTCAGTGTGGAAGGGGGTAGGACTGGGAACATGGGAGGGCACATTCCTGACTAAATGGGGGCAGTGTCTTGAGACCAGAATTTCCATATGGGAATGTGGGTCTGTTGCCTCTGCCCTCAGCACCAAACCCCTGGGAACTGTGAGTGAGACATGACAGGCCTGCTGTCAAAGCAGGCAGTTAGCAATGGTTTCCCATACCCCAACACTTGTTTATTTCTACAGCACTATGAGATCATATCCTCCCCGCCCCCAACATATACACCACTGTTTAGCTCAGTCCATCCAAATGTCTCCTGGAGCCAAAAGAAGTAATGAGTGCACCGGTGCCTGGAGGAATACTCCAGAGAGTAGGCAAGATTCTTACTGAATGATTTTTCTTTAAGACAAGCTCTAGCATATCCCAGTCTGGCCTTGAACTCTGTACGTAGCCAAAGGTGACCTTGAAGTTTGGATTCTCCCGCCTCCACTTAGGGAGTGCCAAGGTGATAAGGGTGTATCCCCACACCAGGTTTGTACTCAGGATCAAATCCAGGGTTTCCTCTGTGCTAGGCAAGCACTCTACCAACTGACTACATCCTCATTCTTTAGTTCGTCAAGAAAGTACCACAAGTACCAACACCTATGGTCATCTACAGGAACCAATGACCAATATCTATGAAAAATGTAAAACGTACATGTCCTTACACATCTTACAGACAGACGTGGACATTCATAAAGGTATGAAGGCCTTTCTTGCCAAAATATCAGTGGCAAAACATTGAAAGGGAACTGACTGGGTAAACAAATGGTGATAGAACCACACAGTCCACTACTAGGCAGGGGCTGATACAGGCAGATGGTGATACAGGCAGAGGGTGGTACAGGCAGAGGGTGATACAACAGAGGGTGGTACAGGCAGGGGGTGATACAGGCAGAGGGTGATACAGGCAGGGGGTGATACAGGCAGAGGGTGATACAGGCAGGGGGTGATACAGGCAGAGACTGATATAGGCAGAGGCTGATACAGGCAGGGGGTGATACAGGCAGGGGGTGCTGTGGTTAACATCCACCCGACTGCCTGGCCTGCCTTGCTCACCCTCAGCCATATTGTGTTACCAGTTGCAGATCTTACTGGTTTTGCGCCTCAAGTACCTTTGTAAACCCCTCTCATTTTTTACAAATGTAAAATATAGCGATGCATACAAAGAATAATATAAGCACACATCCACTAGTTTGCATTCCCAACTCTTTTTTTTTTTTTTTTTTTTGGTTTTTTTGAGACAGGGTTTCTCTGTGTAGCTTTGTGCCTCTCCTGGAACTCACTTGGTAGCCCAGGCTGGCCTCGAACTCACAGAGATCCACCTGGCTCTGCCTCCCGAGTGCTGAGATTAAAGGCGTGCGCCACCACCGCCCAGCACATTCCCAACTCTTAATCTCTTATCTAGTTACTTCTTTTCTGGTCTTTTTGTTTGTTTTTGAAACTACCACCTCCTAATTCCCATTATTGTGGTTTTGAAGTCAAATGAAAGGGTCTCTCTCATGCATATTTAGTCAATATATATTCTATATATTGTAGCATGAATCTTAAAAATTCTTATTAATAAAATCAAACCTGGAGCCAGTTTTTGGGGTGAATGCTAGAAGATCAGAGAAGCAGAACAAGCCACAGCCACCTCACCTCACCAGTTCCTCAGCTGATTCTGTTTCCTCAGACTGGAAGCCTCTGAGTCATCCAAATGGCTCTCAGCTGAACTGCTGCTCAAAAGCCTAAAAGCTTAACCAGCTCTAGTTCCTGGTCCTCACACCTTATATACCTTTCTGCTTTCTGCCATCACTTCCCGGGATTAAAGGAGTGAGTCACCATGCCTGTGTTTCCAGTGTGGCTTTAAACTCACAGAGATCCAGATGGATCTCTGCCTCCCAAGTGAGAGGATTAAAGGCGTGTGTGCCACCATTTTCTGGCCTCTATATCTAGTAGCTGTTCTGTTCTCTGACCCCAGATAAGTTTATTAGGGTGCACAATATTTTGGGGAAAAACAATATCACCACCATATATATATATTTTTCACCACCATATATTCTAAAAGTATGCACATGTGTATTTTATTTATGTGTTAATAGTCTGCATTCTTATTTGCCCATGACAGACCATGCTGCCATGGACATCTTTGTCCACAAGTCTTTGTGTCTGTGTGCAAGAGCCTCTATGGGTTGTATAATCAGAAGAGAAATTACTGGGCTATGGGATAGTTTCATTATCAAGTTTACTGTATGCTTCCAAATTACCTTCCATAAATGGCTGAATTAATTTACTTTCCCCCATCAACATATGAGAATATCACTTTTCCTAGTGTGGCCTCCAATATTTCATTGTTTTATTTTACATTAACCCTAATTATTTGGTTTAATATATATTTCTATATTTAAGGGGCAACTTGAATATCTTTTGTTAATTGCATATTTCTATATTTTACCCATATTCCTTTTTTTGTGAGGGGGTTTAACATGGGGTTTCTCTGTGTAGTCTTGGCTGTCCTGGAACTTGCTCTGTAGACCAGGCTGGTCTCAAATGCATAAAGATCTGCCTGCCTCTGCCTCCCAAGTGCTGGAATTAAAGGCCTGTACTATTACTGCCAGGCTAGAAGAATCCATATTTTGAATACCCCAAAATCCTTTCTGTCTCTCAGCTGCACCCTGACAGAGGCCAGCAGTCCTCAGAGTTTCTTGCTTCCATGGTGGCCTCCTTGTCTTCCACTTTGCTTTGCTTTAATCCATTTCCACATCGAAGCCCCCACTATCTCGAATAAGCCACTCTGACCATGCCATTCCTAAATTCATCACATACAAGAAACCTAAATGAAGTATCATGTAAGACATGACCACCCCCACCCCTTCACCCTCCACCAACTTTTAGGATTTGCCGTGCCAGATGTGACACCTCTGGCCCATCGCTATTTTCTGTGAACACCGTCATCCTTCCTGGTGCTCCCTAGACTGAGCCAGTCATAGGAATGGATGGCCGGTGAACATCTTTGAGCATGTCAGCCTCACTCCTGCTTCTGGGCTTTTGTACAAGCATTTGTGGTGCAACTTGTCCTTGTAAACGTTTCCCCGATGTCCCTAAAGAGACCTGCTTGCTCCTTGCTCAAGCCTCACAAGCACTGGGTTCACTGTGATGTGTGGCCTTACACTGAAATAACTTACTTTGTCTTTATCTTTTCTCTAGATTAAAAGCTTCAGGTGGACAGAGCTCTGACTGCTGGTCTCAAGAGGCAGAACAGCAGGTTATCTAGGAGTGTACATTCTGAAGCCAGCCTACCTGGGTTTGAATTGCCTTTTTCACTCTTAGGGAAGTTACTTAACCCCTCCATGCTCCAGAGTTCTCATTTGGGAAATGGACAGAGCAGTAGTGTTAGTCTCAATTGGTTTGTATTAATTGAGTTAATACATATAAAGAGCTCGTAATAGTGTCTGGCAGCATCTAGTTAGTGCTCAATAAATCTTCATTCTGATGATCACTGTTATTAACTAGTTACTAATAGCTATCATTTATTTATATCATTATGGATGACACTTGGCAGGAAGATGTACCCAAGGCAGAAGCAGTGCTAGCATAGGTAACACCTGGACATCCCCAGCTGAAGGTCCAGGAGTCACCCAGCAGTCACTTACTCCTGGCTGGGGTCCCTGACAGGGATGTTTTTGTTCTTGCCTATGTCCCTTGACCCTCCATCCCAGTCACTCTAACCAGAAACAGCTAGAGGTAGAAAAAAGCACATTGTATCAAAGGAGCCTGGGAACATTGTTTCCATTTGTCAAACCCTGGGCTGCCACCACCCCAGTCTTCCCCGTCCCACTCACCAAGTCTGCCTTCACTCTTGAAGTAGGTAGGCTTCAAGTCTGAGCTCTCAGTAAGTGGCAAGCTCCCAGCCTCTGGGCCAGAATTCCTCCAGAATCCAGTTTCCCGTGTCCGGGGCTCACAGGTCCCTCACCATCATGTTCTCTTTCTGAACTCTTCCAAGCACAAAATATTTACTTTGTGTTCTTCTTAGGACCTAAGCAGAAAGCAGCCCTTCTGAGCAGAAAAATTAGCTGGGTTTTTGTGTGATAGAGCAGAGCCAGGAAGTGCTCCGCCTGATTTTCTAGAGGCCCCAGCTGCTGGCTTCGATCACAGTGAAGCACTTAGATGTGGACAGGTGTGAAAGTCAAGGGATCAGCCTGGGGAATTCGGAGTGGCTCTGGTTCAGCAGAGCAAATGGGGGAACAACAGGTGTCTGCAGATGCTCCGACCCAGGAAGACACTGCACCACAGCTCACTTCAAGATTGAATTCTCATGAAATCGGTCCCTTTGTGACACCCTCCCCAACACACACTGGTTGTCCATGGGGCTCTAGAAATTCTGCATGCTGAGGACTTCTGCCAGCCTTGGTTACAGGTACTTTGAGGTTAGGTGTGATTCCCTCAGGATTACTGCTAGACATTCTGAGATGTTTAGGCTGTTGGTCATAGAACACAGCAGTGGTCTACTTGCATAGTAATTAAGAGGGACTTGTTGGTTTGAGCACATGGTTAGTACCAACAGAAATGACAGGACATCAGCCCATTGAATGGGGATCCCAAACCTAGGGGCTCAGAGTCGCTAAGATTTCTCTGAAAATATGGCACTCTCAAGTTTGACAAGCAGGCGTTCTATGGGAGGAAGGGTTAATCTGACCTCCCAGTACTGGAGTTAGAATTGGGTTGGAGAACTCTGTCAAATGGGTATTTCCCTTCCTCTTGCCTAAGGTGGACAGGAGTGAGAGCCAGTAAATCACACTTGATGAGTTTTTGCTATCCCCTCTTACATTATGGAGTGATGGCAAAACCCACTTAAAACTGAAATGTTCCCGTGTGGATCACCAGGCGGGAGAGCTTAGGAACAGAAGGTTGCTCTTTAGTGAGGCTTAGAGGCAGACAAACTCAAAGGACAAATGGCAGCCACCAAAGGGAAGGAAGCAGGTAGAATACCTGGGTCTGCCGCAGAGGGAAAGAAGAAAGTTTGGATGAGGGTCACTGTAGAAGGCAGCTGAAAAGACTAGGTGGACAGCCACAAAGTTCATGTGGAAGAAAATGCCGATAGCATTATTATTCTTTTTTTTTTTTTTTTTTTTTTTTTTGGTTTTTCGAGACAGGGTTTTTCTGTGTAGCTTTGGTGCCTGTCCTGGATCTCGCTCTGTAGACCAGGCTGGCCTCGAACTCACAGAGATCCATCCACCTGCCTCTGCCTCCCTAGTGCTGAGATTAAAGGCGTGTGCCACCGCCTCCCAGCACATTATTATTCTTAACTTCAAAACTGGAAATAATTCAAGTATCCATCAAATGACAATTAAGTACCCCACAGAACAACTTTTTCGTGGAATACTATACAACCATTAAACACTGGAGAAGATATAAGTGTGCTGTTACAAAAAAGATACCTTGAGATAAAGGGAGGGGGGAAGCACGGTGTGCCGAAGTATGCATATAGTGAAATCCTTTCTGTGTTGTGTGTTTTCTTTTTAAGATCAGGCATGTAGTGTGTACTAACATACTCTTGGATTACAGAGACAATGTCTACAAGGAAGTACAGTTGCTCTTTGACTGACAGTGTCATTACAGCCTTTTAAACTCATGGTAAATTGAAAACACGGAGAGTGGAAAATGCGTTTCATACATCAGTCTAGGCACACAGTTTACTGTAGAGCGCTGCTTCTATCTCCTGGCTGATGAGGAGCTACAGCTCACAGCCCCTGCCCAGCACCCACCAGAGAGTATTATGTAACATATCACTGGCCAGGAAAGGACCAAAGTCCCAATGCACACTGAAGGTATGTTGCTTTGACACTGTCATAAAGTCTAAAGTCATTAAGTGGAACCATCATAAGTCAGGGCTGTTTGCATACAACATGGTTGGCAGCACCTGCACCCTGCCCTCCAGGGTTGGATTATAAGGGAGGACTCAGGGAATTGTTACTTTCAACTTTGGAGTCTTTTATACGACTTCAACTTTTTATGTGTATGGGTATTATGCCTGCATGTATGTCTGTGTACCATGTGGTGCCTAGTACCCAAGGAGGCCAGAAGAGGATGTTAGAGCCTCTGGAACTGGCTGCAAGCCAACCATATGAGTGCAGGGAATTGAACTTGGGTTGGCTAGAAGAGCAGCAAATGCTCTTAGCCATCTCTCTAGCCCTTTGGATTGACAATTTAAGCAACATTTTAAAAAATTCTGCTTTAGACCGGGTGGAGGTGGTGCACGCCTTTAATCCCAGCACTCGGGAGACAGAGCCAGGTGGATCTCTGTGAGTTCAAGACGGCCAGCATAGGCTACAGAGTGAGTTCCAGAAAAGGTGCAAAGCTACACAGAGAAACCGTCTCAAAAAAACCAAAAAGCCGGGCGTTGGTGGCGCACGCCTTTAATCCCAGCACTCGGGAGGCAGAGCCAGGCGGATCTCTGAGAGTTTGAGGCCAGCCTGGGCTACCAAGTGAGTTCCAGGAAAAGGTGCAAAGCTACACAGAGAAACCCTGTCTTGAAAAATCAAAAAAAAAAAAAAAAACCAAAAAAAAATTATGTGTGTGTGTGTGTGTATATATATTATATATATATATAATATATGTATATATTTGAGGAAAAATAACCTTTATTCTGAATGTATACAGACTTTTTTGTTATCTTCTGAACTATATTACAGCTAATTATATAGCATTTACATTGTGTTAGGTATTATAAATAATCTAGAAGTAGCCTAAACTGTTATGTGTAAATAATACAAGGGACTTGAACAACTTTGGATTTGGGTTTCTGAGGGGAAACCACTCAACTTGAAAGGTTTCTTCTTTCTTTTCTTCCTTCTCTTCTTTCTCCATCCCATCTCTCTCTCCCTCTCCCCTTGTTCTATCTACCTTCTCCCCTCTCTCTCTGCCATGAGAATCGAACCCAGGGCCCGCACGTGCTAGATGTTCTGCCCTGAGCTACATCCCCAGTTGGAGATGTTAATCGTACTAGGAATGTGGACTTTAGGCTTCTGATTTCTTCCTTCACTGAGGATGGTAGACAGCATTCGTCGTTAATTTACATTCTTTTCAAGCATGTGTAGAATATTTGCAAAAAAAAAAACATAGTAAGATTCAGGGAGATCCCAATAGGATGATGATAACATGCAAAGAGTGCTCTGTCTATTCTCTAGTGTAATAGATTTAGTAATAAGCAAAAGTATCATATTAAGTAACAGTTAAATAATGAGTGTATAAATACCTTTTTAACAGAGGTAACAAAAGAAGAACTTGTGCTGGTGAATTTTTTCTGTTCTTGATTTTTTTTCAACCTTCACTTCTAATTATGATGACAGAACTCATTGCTGCTGTGTTGAAATACCTCTGAATAAATGATCAAGTTAATTTAGATCTCACCTTTTTCCTCGAAGGATTGAAGGCAGGTCCATTGCTCAAAAATGCAGTTCAAAATCTGAAGAAACCCTACTCGACGGTGGTTGTACTGCTCATTTGCTAAAGCATGAAAATTCCCCCAGGATCCTAATGCGTGGCTACAGGCTCCAACATCTAAAGAATCCTGTTTTTCTCTGGAGAGGAGTCCACACCTGCCAGTTACAATAATGCTTAGATATTGACAGGGACAGATGTCCAACATATTTTATGTGGGGAAAAAAAAAGCCAAACCCCACAAAGCACAGCCAACTGCAGGGTAATGTATCTTGAATGCATTGGTAGATTATCTACCATGCATATGTTTAGGCACCAGGAAAGGAAGGAGGGGCCACAGCATTTGCTGTTCTTTCTTTGTGACACTGGCGATAAACCCAGGCCTTGCGCTAGACAGGCAGGTACTTACCGTTTGGAGGGAGAACAATAACCCCCCCCTTTTTTTTTTTTTTGATTTTTTGAGACAGGGTTTGTCTGTGTCGCCTGGTTGTCCTAGAACTCACTCTGTAGACCAGGCTGGCCTCGAAGAATGACAATCTTTTTGAGAGAATGCATTTTCTAAGAGCACTGAGATCATGACCGGGGAAAGTGAAAACTTGGGCATTTTGCTTGTTTGTTGTTTAGCATTTGTAAAAAGATTTCTTTCTTTTTATTTTATGTGTATGGGTGTTTTCCCTGCATGTATGTCTGTGTACCATGTATGTGCAGTGTCAGTGGAGGCCAGAAGGGGATGTCATATTCTATTGAACTGGAGTTGCAGATGTTTGTGAGCGTCCATGTGGATGCTGGGAACTAAACCAGGTCCTCTGGAGAGCAGTCAGTGCTCTTGACCTCAGAGCCATGTCTGCAACCCTATTTAGCATTTTTGATGTGTACATAGGGGAGATGAGGGAGCACAGGTAACTGCAGGCTTAAGACTGTTTAAGCTCTAGAAAATGGTCATGGTTCTCTGACAGGAATTTTGTTACAGTTTACAAATCTGCATATAAAACATGTCCATTTCTACAGAAAAGCAATCTGGATGCATGCACTCAACTGTCACTGTGATTCTGTCTCTGAGGGCTGGGAGTCCCACTTCTACTTTGCCTACTCCTCTCACTTTTGATATGTTTACAGTGAGTAGTTGTAGCCAGGAAAACTGAAGATTAACCCAGAACAGAGTGCTGACACTGGTAGGTAGGCCTTGTGCAGGAACAGCTGCCTCAGTTCTTCAGGCTTCAAGTGCAGGACTGCCATCTCTCCCTCAAGCCCTCTCCCCAGCCTCATCATTACTCACAGCATTGGTCTCTGTTGCCTAGGTGCTATTCCTTTGCTGCCTTTGACTTCCAGCCTCACTGCCCACCCCCTGAACCTGTCTGGGCTCAGCTTACATTCTGATTATTAAGACCCCAAACTCTTGAGTTAGGAAAATTTGTCCATAGTCCCAGCTCCTCAGGAAGCTGAGGCAGGAGGATTATTTGGCCTGACTGGGCAACATAGGAACCCTGGCTCAGAAGAGAAAGGAAGGAAAATGGAAAGGAAAAAAAGAGTACATTTTCCATTCCCCCCCCCATAGGATTTCTCTGTGTAGTTTTGGTGCCTGTCCTAGATCTTGCTCTGTAGACCAGGCTGGCCTCGAACTCACAGAGATCCACCTGGCTCTGCCTCCCGAGTGCTGGGATTAAAGGCGTGTGCCACCACCGCCCGGTGTAATGAATGAAGTACTTAACAGCGAGTTTTCAAAAAGCTGTATCTAGGAGAGATGGCTCAGCAGGTAAAAGTGTTTGCCTCCAAAACCCGGTAACCCGAGTTCAATCCCTACAACCCATGTAAAGTGCTGAGCCGTGGTAAGTCTCAGTAATCGTAGCACTCCTAGAGTCAGATAGGTGGTCGGGACAGGAAAACTGGCTTAGAGTATGCTGTGCAGCAGCAGAAATGGGAGGCCCTGCCTCAACAAGGTGGGAGGCAAGAACCCACCCGGGAAAGCTGTCCTCTGAGTTCTGTGAACACTCCATGGAACATGGATGCTCCAACCCCAAACACACAGAGTACCATGATTAAATTTGAAGCAACAGCTGGGCAGAATAGTACTTATTTGTATTCCCAGCACTCTTGAAGTGGAGGTTAAGAGAATCAGGAGTTCAAGGTCAGCCTTGACTATGTCTGAAGTGTAAGATTAGCCTGAGCTATATGAGACCCTATCTCATAAACAAAAAAGGTACTGGAGACATGGATCAGCAGTGAGAGCACTGGCTGCTCTTACAGAGGACCCTAATTCGGTTCCCAGAACCCTCATGGCAACTCACAACCATCTGTAACTACAGTTCCTGCTGACCCAATACCCTCTTTTTGCCTCCGTGGGCACTGCATGCATGTGATGTGCAGACATACATACAGGAAAACCACTCATATACATAAAAGAAAAATAAGTCTTAAAACAAGACAGTCCAGCAGAGTGGTGCATGCTTTAATCCCATCACTCAAGAGGCAGAGGCAGGTGGATCTCTGTGAGCTTGAGGCCATTCTGGTCTACAGAGCAAGTTCCAGGCCAGCCAGAGCTACATAATGAAACCCTGTCTCAAAAAAGAAAACAGGCAAAACAAAAACAATAATAATAATAAGTAAAATCTTGGGAGGTAAGCTAGCCTTTCTGTGGCCAAGGATGCTCACCAGTTTTGTGACTGAAGACAGCGCCTGGAGTGAGTGGTCCCCTCGAAGTGAGAAGACTGCAGTTTTGGAGTGGAGGGGCTCTCCAGTGGCGAGAGGGACTTTAACCAGCTGAGAGGCTGTCTGGATGGAGCATTCGTCGGGGGTTGGAACTTCCCGGAGAAAGGCTGTTGGGGCCAGCTGGGATTTACTAGGGTTTATCTAATAATCCTTGGTCTGGAGACACAGATTGCTGTCTGCCTTTTTTTTTTTTTTTTTTTTTTCATTTGCTGTACCAAGATAAAACTCCAGTAAATGAGAGGCCTAGAAGAACTGAAACCCCCAGAAGTAATGGATCTTCCCCAAGGCCACCCAAGCAGAGAGAAAATGGGGAGGAACATGGGGCTCTGGGACACGAGAGGGGTGGTATCCACGGAGGCCTTCCAGAAGTCATGTTGGAAAGGAGCAGGAGCCAGACCTCAGGACCAAACCTTGTATCACCTGGAAAATTCTTTACTCTCTGTGGCTTCCTGGGTTGTGTTCTTCACATTTTCTACCTCTGTTTCCATGGTGATTAGTAGTAAATCAGTTACTGGTAAAACAGTAAAAGCTGAAAGATAAAATGTATCTTTAGGGGCAGGCAGAGTACAGGAGCTAAAGAGGCCTGCAAAGCCGTTCCATCAGGAGAAGAAGGCAGGCTGGCCCCAGAGCAGCCTTCTGGAAGTGGAGGCATCTGTCCTGGAAATGAGCTTGGGGCAGAGAAGGCTGGAGGGTGGGGGGAGTAGCAGGCCTAGTTTTTGTAAAATGCCCACCATTATTTTATTTGTTCCTGTATTGTATTTAATTCACACCAAATTGCAGATAAATTTCCCTGTGTTTGTTTTTATATTTCTAGCTGAACCAAAGAATGGAATCATGATTTACATGATCCTATATTCCAGAGGGCCTGCTATACACAGCCTCATAAGGAGCTGGACAGATAGCAGAGGCTCAATATAGTTTATTTCCTTCTTTTTCAGTTGAAGGTATTTCTATATAAGACAGACACCTTTAATCCCAGCACTCCAGAAGCAGAGGTAGGCAGATGTCTGTGAGTTAGAGGGTAACCTGGTCTATATAGCCAGTTCCAGGCTGTCGAAAGTTGTATAGTGAGACCTTGTCTAAAAAATTTTTTTAGTGCATAAACGTGTAATACATCACTAAGCCCTTCTTGTTTAACTTTTCTCTTGGCTCCTCCTCAGATTTATATAATTATGTGCAGATAGGATGCACACACAAATATAAATTTTATCAATATGTTTTGTTTTGTTTTGTTTTTTTTAAAAATAAGATTCCATGTTTCTTGCTTTTCACCTAACAGCATCCTTTGGAAATTTACCAGGAAGACTTCTGAATGACTACCCCATTCTTCTCAATGCCTGACCTATAGATATGTAGCTGGGATATAATTTATCTGAAGGATGGGTATCTTGGAATCCTGGTACTCTACAGCTGACTGGACATATCTATTCGCATCTATGTTTTCTTCCCAGTGACATCAACAGCTGACTTGAAATTGGACATGATGGGAGGATTTACACCATAGAAATCTCCAGACATTAAAAATGGTGTTTTGGGGGGGCTGGAGAGATGGCTCAGAGGTTAAGAGCACTGGCTGCTCTTCCAGAGGTCCTGAGTTCAATTCCCAGCAACCATATGGTGGCTCACAACCTTCTATGGTGAGATCTGGTGCCCTCTTCTGGTGTGCAGGCAGAACACTATATACATAATAAATAAATAAATCTTGTTTAAAAAAAATAAAAAATAAAAAAATAAAAATAAAAATGGTGTTTTGGGGGGGCTGGAGAGATGGCTCAGAGGTTAAGAGCACTGGCTGCTCTTCCAGAGGACCCGGGTTCAATTCCCTCACATGGCAGCTCACAACTGTCTGTAACTCCAGTTCCTGACACCCTAACACACACAGGCAAAACACCAATATACATAAATTATATGAATAAATACTTTTAAAAATGGTGTACTGGGAGGCAGAGTCAGGTGATTTCTATGTGTTCAAGGCTAACCTGGTCTGCAGAGAGAGAGTTCCAGGATAGCCAGGGCTACAAAGAGAAACCCTGTCTTGAACCCCCCCAACCCTAAATGGTGCTTTAGGGGCTGGAGAGATGGCCCAGCAGTTAGGACTTCATATTTCCTTCCCAGAGGACTCAAGTTTAGTTCCCAGCATCCACATGGCAGCTCACAACCATTTGTAACCCCAGGTCCAGGGGATCTGATGCCCACTTCTGGCCTCTGCGGGTACTGCATGCACGTGGTGCACAAACATAAACGTAATGAAACACCCATACGCAAAAAATAGTAAATCTTTAAAGGAGAGGACTTTCAGTTTTAATTAGCAGATCATATAGTCCCTATTAGTTTGTTTCTATTCTCCCTGCCCTAAGGTTGAAAGAAAATGGCTAGTACAATTAAAACTGCTATGTGTATGTGAGCATGTCCCCTTATGCGTGCAAACACTGATATATACATGTGCTTACACATACTTTTGCTAGTGTTTGCATTTCTAGGGTACCTAAGGGTGGGATTGGTGGGTCAAGAGAATACATCCTTTCAGTTACTACAGCTGTTGCCAGATTACAAAGGAGTACAGAAATGTACATTTCTACCATCAGTGTGAAATCTGTTTGTCCTTCATTCTGGCAATGGAAATCACCCTCAGATTAGTTCTTGCAGTCTGAAATGGATGAAGTAATATCTCATTTTGATTTGTATTTCCATGAGTATTAATAGTTGTGAGCGGGGCTGGAGAGATGGCTCAGCAGTTAAGTAAGAGTACTGGCTGCTCGTCCAAAGGACCCAGGTTCACTTGCCAGCACCCGCATGGTGGTTTGTAAACATCTGTAACTCCAGTTTCTGGGGATCCAGCCCCCTCTTCTGGCCTCCAAAGGCACCAGGCATGCATGTGATGCTCAGACATACAGGTAAACCCACATGCCCAGACATACAGGTAGACAAAATACCCATACACTTAAAAAAAAAAGTCTAACTTAAAGAAAACCAGTTGTGAGCTCCTCTGCTTACCAGTTCAGTGCTCTCTCATGCTGTGTTTGCTGCTGCCAGTTGCTCATTTTTCTGTTGGTTTGTTTGCTTGCCTTTTGTCTGCTTATAAAACCTCTTGTGCCGCCTTTTGTCTGCTTATAAAACCTTCTTGTGCCGGGCAGTGGAGGTGGTGCACGCCTTTAATCCCAGCTCGGGAGGCGGAGGCAGGTGGATCTCAGTGAGTTCAAGGCCAGCCTGGTCAGCAGAGCGAGTTTCAGGACAGCCAGGACTACACAGAGAAACCCTGTCTCGAAAAACAAGCAAACAAACAGACAAAAAACAAACAAAAACAAAAACAAAAAAAACCCACCCCAACAAAAATCTTCTTGTTTGTTATTGCTTCTAGTTATCCGTTTCTCCTGTATGAGTTTGTACATTTGTCTATTTAAAAAATTATTTTATTTTACTTTATGTGCATGGATGTTTTGCTTGTATGTTTGTCTACCATGTGGATGCAATGTCCACAGAAGAAGGCATCAGATCCCCTGGAAGTGGCGTTACAGATGCCGTGTGGGTGCTGGGAGTCAAACCCTGGTCCTCTGGAAGAGCAGCCAGTGCTCTAACCACTGAGCTGTTGCCATTACTCCAGCCCCTTGTCTATTGTTTTTCTTTTGTCTTTTGCCATACAAAACTTAAAAAAAGTTGTTACAAGGTAAAATATGTCTATACTTTCTTTTATAGCTTCTGGTTTCCAGTCTTGGTGTGTAGAGCACCCTCTCTGTCTCTATACCAAGCTTATAGCTTCCTAAATTTTCAAGATTGTTATTGTCTTATTTTTTCATGTTTGTCTTTAATCTATATGGAGTTCATATTTGTAAGTAGTATGAAATAGGAATCCAGTTTTATTTTCTTCCAGATGGAAGTTGACTTGGTACCATTTATTAAATAATCCATTCTTTTTCATGGGATTGAAATACCAACTTTGTCATATAGTAAATTCTCATATGTATACTTGGTCTATTTCTGGGCTCTCTGTCTTATTCCACAGATCCATTTATCTATTCCCATGCCAATACCAAATTGATTTAATTACAGAGGTTTTATAGTTCAGTCTGATATCTGGGAAGACAAGTCTCACTCTTTATTTCTCCTTTTTCACATTTTTATTTGCCTCTTTCGAGTATTTATTCTGCTATGTAACTTTGAAATCATTTAATTCATTTTCCCCTCCAAATAAAAACCTTCTTGTTATCCAATTAAAATCACATCAAATGTGTACATTAATTCTGGTAAAATTGATTTTTCTATCAGTGTTCTTTTATTATTTCCAAAGATATTTGCTGAGTACCTACCTCGTGACAGTCTCACAGGGTAAAACAACAGACAGACATGGCCCCCTTTCTCTTGAAGGCCAAGCTACTTCGTTTATGATAAGTGGCCTTGTGGTTCCACTCTTGGATATATATTCAGTAGAAATGAGTGTTGACATTTACTACAAGAGATTACAAGAACATTCATAGCAGCTTTATGCAGTAAACAAAAAGAAGGCACACTACTGTTCCAATAGAAACAGGGTAAATAGTGGGACGTTTCTTACATAGTGGGACACCACACAGCCATGAGAAGGAATGACCTTCTGATATCTGCAACAACATAAGTGAATCTCACAGGCAGGCTGAGCACAGGTAGCTAGATCTGAGGATTTAGTAATCGCCCTTATAACAAGTTCAAAATCAAGCCTATTTATATAGAGAGAATAGTGCCTCCCTTGTGGAGGTGAACGCATATTGACTGTGAGGGGACAAGGGCCCCTTCTGGATGGCTTATACTTTGTATTTGTCCTGGCCAGGATTTCTATGAATACACATATCTACTTATTAAGTCATGTACTTGAGAGCATTTGCTTTACTGTTATAAGCAGTATTTCAATCAAGATAAATAAGAATAAAAAGGAAATTTACCATCACAAAGGGTGTTGAGGATGAGTGGTCTGTGTGGATCTCTGGCTTATGCTTTCCTTCTCTGGAAAAATGACTTTCTAGGACTTTCCAGGCTGGGCTTTTGCAACCTTGAAGCTGCTGCAGCCGATGATCACATGATAATTTTCTAGCCTCTCCTCCCTTAGTAAATTTATTTAGAAGCATCTCTGGGTGGGCTACAGTACGGCTTGTACAGAAGCAACAGACTTGGGCCAGCCAGCTTCGACTCCCTCTCCCCAACTGGTCAATAAGAAACCACAGGTTTTCCTGCCTTACCCCCAAAAGAGTTATAAAAGTTCAGTAAGTGCCTGGAAAGCAGGCAAGACTCCGAGATGCAATCTGGATCACCCATTACCAATTTGCTTTGCTCACCCACCGTGGTGGCTGGGCCTTATGCTTCCTAGGGGAAAATGAGCAGTTTGGATGCCTGCTCCCTCCTTCTCCCTTCTCCTATCTCATCCACTCCTTGTTTTCCATCAGTGTGTTCCCTAATGGGGTGGTGGTCTATATTTGTGGCTCTTTGGGGAGAAAACTTGGAGCCCTACTTGGGGTCTCACATGTAACCCCAAGACTGCAAGCGTGAGATGTAGCCTGCAGCAGTTCTAAAATGCCGCATGCCATGTGGCGCTGCCGAGTTGCAGTTATTTCCTGCCATTTTGTATTTCTGATCTCTGGGGTAGTGAGTGACTCACGCTTTCCAGTTCAATGTGAGGACATGTCCCACCGAGTTGACTGCCTGATGCTCCTGAGGACATTCCTAACCCACCACTCACCAAGTTATTAGAAGTCTAACTCCTGAAATCACTAATCCCCAAATAGCCTCTATTCTCTCAACTGCTGGCTTCCATTCTTTGATTTTATGCACAGTAGTTCCCAACTCAAGGCCAAAAATTCTACCCCATGCCGAGCCACTTTCAAAGGAGAACCAATATGCTAAGACTGGAGGGGGATTTTGAATAGCGGCTAATTGTCAGTTCGTCTAGTGAAAAGAGCTTCCTCTCCCCGCAGCAGGCTGGCTATTTGTTAAAGTTTTCTGGGGTTTTGGAGCACCTCACCGTTAGGGGCAGTTCAAACTCAGCGGTTTTAATTATTAATCAGGTCAAAGGCGGAAGACAATTTTTCTTCTCTTCAGGGGAGGGTCTTGAGGGTTCACAGAGGGGCGCGCCCAGGCCCTTGTCCTGTGATGGATAGAAAGGAGAGAAATGGGCAAAGGATTGAAGCCAGACCAGTCTCGAGTTCTTAGTGTCAGACTGTTTGGAAAGCCGCGAAGCTGCCCGTGGGCTCATTGTGAGGAATGTGGGTCTCCATCCTTTCCAAGGATCCGTGGTTTTCTGAGTTGAACAATTCCAGGTCAGCAGCACGTGTGAACATGTGTCCTGTTGTATGTGCCCTCGCAAACCAGAGCACAGAGGAGGTGGGGACTCTTCCTCTGTGTCCACTCTGGGGTGTCAGCTTCCTCCTGGTGGCAGTGGGAAGGCCACCTCTTTGCTAAGCACACTGTGGGAAAGGCAGGAGGCTTTTTCTAGTTTGGGTCTGTAAAGTCTCCAATATGCTGACTTTGTGTCTGCCCTGCCTCCCACGTCTTTTTTGATCCCCCGAGATCACCCTTCTCCTCTTGGCTTGAGACCTCAGCTTGACAAAATCCAGAAAAGTCTTCTCGGCTGCCTATTCGTCAGCCATTCCAAACAATCCCGGCAGGCGCTGCCTCTCACCCTTGTTGCTAGGCAGATTCCCTGGTTGCTAGGCCACCACTGTTTCTTCTCAGCCTGGGAAAGACGTACAGATTTCCAGTGACCCACTGAATCATCTAGCCGCCCACCCACCAGCAAAACGAATAGATCCTAAACCTCACTGTGTGTGAACTCGGTGCCCAGTGTAGATCAACTCCAAATGGAAAACCAGGCAGCAAAGCCAGGATGTTCCTTCTGGAGGTGACCCAGTATGCCACAGGGAGGATGGGCAGGCCATCTGGGAAGTTTCTCTGGACATGGCCCCATGGGAATGCTCAAGACCCTCCCCTGAAGAGAAGAAAAATTGTCATCAGCCTTGACATGAACTTGGAGAATTTTCTCTGGTTTAAGTTCTGACATCTTCAGCCTTACGGGCTCAGAAAACATCTTATGTGCAACTAGAGAGAGTCCCTGGTCCTAGCGGTAAAAGAGTATTACGTTTGAAGACTGAATTTACTTATCTATAATGAGACTATTGTATGGATCTAGAATGATTCTATAAGGATATTGCCTTTGCTTTGTGGTTACAGAGTTTTCAGGGAACAGTATATAAGCAAGTTGGTATGGACACCAGTTTGTTAAGAAAAATTTACGTATTTATAGCTACGTGGTTTTTTTTTTAACCTTCCTACTATGTGTCAGGCAAAATACTGGGTGATTTACAAGATGACATTTAATTTCCCACATCAATTATGAGAAAGACAAAATGCTTAAGCCCATTTTATTAAAATGTTAGTTCGAGGCCATCAGAATGGTTCAGTGGGTAAAGGAACTAACTAACTACCAACCCTGACAACCTGAGTTTGGTCACAAGAACCCACATGGAGAAGGAGAGAAGTGACTCTCTCCAGCTGTTCTGACCGCCACACACAAAATAACTGAAAAAAAAAAAATTCTCTTAAGTAGTGTAGGTTTAAATTGTTACCATCTAGGGGTCTTGATAGGGTTCATTCTCTCTTCCAATTAAAAAATTCAAAGGCAGAAAAGCCCTGGAGTAGGACAGGTATCAGCAGGGGAATCTCAGGTACAGTAGACAGGGTCAGCCTTGGAAGAAAAGCTTTTGTTGGGAGTGAGGAAACACACACAGCAAAGCACACCGAAAGATCCAGAAAAGCAGAGGTGGGGGAACCCTGGGACCCTGAAGTCTGGTCTCTCCTCAAGGGCTGGGGGCTTTAGAGGGCTTCTGAGGGGGCTTTCCTCCCCTAAATTAGGGTTGGTCAGTTTAAACAAAGACAGGGAACCTGATAGGCCCACAGCTTTTGGGTAAACATGTCCTGGTCTGGCCTTCAACTTGTTAGACCAGTCTGTCAACAGGGATGGGGTGGGGGCCTGGAAGAAAAAGCCCGCCAGGCCTTTGTCACAGGTCAGGAGGGTGAAGAAGAAGCCAGAAGTTTGCCACCTTTCTTATCTGTCTGTGGTCCCTCCCTTGTCTGTTCTCTGGGGATCTGTCTCTTACTCCCCGTAATCACAAACGGAGGCTATTCGGCCACGATGTAAGAGAACCAGGATTTGAGTCCAAAGTTGGCTTAACAGACGCCGGTCGTCTGGGAATGTGCAGGTGTAGGTTGGAGGAAGGTTGGCTAATGGATGCTGAAGTGTTGGTGGATCAGCCACACAGCAGTTTCCTAGGAATAAGGGTCCATGTGGAAGTAGAACTTGACTGAGCCTCGATCTGCAGATGAAATTCTAAGTATCACACAGCATGCTTTGCTCTCCTGGAGCTTCTTTGAGAGAAGGGCTTCTGGATTCTTGTTGGCAGTGGGTAAATATTTGTGTCCAGTAGAGCGGCAGAATACAGGGAGCACTCTCTGGTTCAGCAGGCATCCGAATGGTACAGGACAGGCATCTTAAAGGGACTGCCAGTGCCTAGGAGCTCCGAAGGAAGGATCCTGATGAAAGTGTAGTTGGATTAGGACCACTGAACTCTGCAGAAGCCTGTAGATCAGTGGTTCTCAACCTTCCCAATGCTGTGACCCTGTAATACAGTTCCTCATGGTGTGGTGACCCCCAACCACAAAATTATTGCTACTTCATAACTGAAATTTTGCTATTGTTATGAATCATAATATAAATATCTGACATACAGATGGTCTTTGGCGACCCTTGTGAAGGGGCTGCTTGACTCCGAGGGGGGTCACGACCCACAGATTGAGAACAATTTCTGTAGCGATCTGGGACAAAGAAGTCCTTCCTTATCCGGAGGTCTGGTGAGTACCTCCATCCAGGGTGGTGCAGAGCAGACGTAGCAAATCCCAGATCTGGGGACCAGATCCTTGGAGGAGCCTGGGTGGCAGCTTCTGAAAGCCAGTGAGAGCACAGTGAAGCTTGGCAGTGGAGTTGACTTCTACCTGAAACTAAAATATGAGCATGTTCTGTAGCCAAGCCCTAAAGAACTGAAAGTGTGGGACAAAGAATTCTGGGTATCCAAAAGATCACTTTCTGGAAATTGTAGGGGTCTCATCTAGGTTGCCAGATGATACCAGAGAAATCAGGATCTCCCTCTTAACGTTCTTAGTCTCATTAATAAAATAGTTTAGAATGGACTCAAACAGAAGCTTGAAGACAATTTTATCTGGGTGTAAGAGAAAAGGCCAGGATAGGCAAGCTGTAATCTCAGCAACTTCCAGGAAGAGGAGAGGGGAGGAGGGAAGAGGGAGGAGAGGCCATGCTTGTTAAGACAGCACAGAGGCCAGCCAGGACAGTCAGCCACAGGGCAGGGAGAAGGCTTTAGGGGAGCAGTAAGGAAGCCCAGAGTCTTGGGGAAAGCATGCTTTGAACAGAGATAAAAGAAAATATACATTTTTCTGAGTAATTTAGAAAAGTAGGCAAGCTAACAAAGCCTCATGATTGTGGCCCTGTAAGCTACCGAGGAAGGGGTCAGGAATTCTGGGAAGGGAAAGGACATTATTTCATTAAAGGGATGATTATTCTACCTATCTCTTTAGCATGGCTATGGTAAACCTCCCTTCCTGAGGGGCGGTCCCTTGGCCAGCCCAGAGGTTTTAAGTTTCTTGATCAGATCTACTTTTCTTTTTGCTTCCTTCCTACCTTGCTTTTCCCCTTCCTTCTACCCTTCCTCCTCCTTTTTTTTGGGGGGGGGGGCAGGGTGGAGGTTGGTAGTAGGGATTGAACCTAGGGGCTTGCACATGCCAGGCAGTTGCGTTACCACTGAACTATAACTCCAGCCCTCCTGTTTTTCACTTTTTGTTTTCAAGACAGGGTTTCTCTGCGTAGTTTTGGTGCCTGTCCTGGAACTCACTCTGTAGACCAGGCTGGTCTCGAACTCACAGAGATCCACTTGCCTCTGCCTCCTGAGTGCTGGGATGTTTTTTACTTTTTGTTGTGGGAAAAAGTCTACATTTCCCAGGCTGGCCTTGAACTCCATCTGGAGCACAGCCGGGCCTTCCATTTGTGATTCTCCTCCCTCAGTCTCTCAAGTAACCGGGTTATCAGGCCTGCATCACCAGTCCTGGGCTCCATCCTTTTTCTCCCAACCGTTCTGGGATTGGGTGAGATATTCAGCAGAATGGGCTGTGCTCTGTACATTGTCTGATTCTCTGCTTTCACAATTTAGTTTTTTTGGCTTTTCCCCAGTTTCCTCCTGAAGTACTTTCTGAACAATCTTGACCTTGTCTGGACGCCAGAAATTTGCCCAGCTTTGGGCCAAGACAGCCAAGGGGGTTCCAGGGCCCCTGGAAATTTAGCAGGATGGGGCTAGCAGCTGTCTCAGCTGGATTTGAATGAAACAGCTGGTGGAACAGGGCAGGGAGAGGTGAACTCTCAAGAGAGGACGAAATTGAGAGAGATGGAGGCAGCTGCAGTTGCTAAGGTCTTTCTGCCTGAGCCCTTCCATTTTAGGGGTGGCTGGGCCCCTCCATCGCAGGGGCGGCTGGGGCTCCAGCTCTTTCCACAAACCAGTTAAAGTGAAGTCCCATGGGCTATAAACAGTGGGTGGGGAGAGCATCTTGAGGCCTGGTGATGTTTACATGCAAAGCTTATCAGTACCTGGGGTGTGACTGGGTTGAGGTGAGGATGATGGTGGATTACATCCCAAGCCACTAGACCGGGACTGTTAGGGGCTTAGATCCAATCAGGGTTCATGGCATTCAAATAGAAGGGAAGTAGAGGAATTTGGGCCTCCTCTGCTATTTTAGTAACCCGAGAGTCCCTCAGAAGTTTGTGAGTGGTTCTGGCTTGTGCCCACTTGGAGGACCCTTCCCCCACTTTTACCTTTCTTACATGGGTGAGCAATAATTTTTACTTTATTTTATTTTTAATGTTAAAAATGACATGATATCTGTGGACCGGCAATAATGACTTAGCTTATTGCTAGCTGACCTTTGGAAGGAAGGTTTAGAAATTTGGTGGGAGGACTTTTCTGTCCCACTGACAATTTGCAGTCTCAAGCTTGGTTCCTGGGCAGCTGTGGTTAAAGTGAAATCTTGATTCTCTTAGTAACTTGATGGCTTAGTTTAGGCCTCAGGTTGCTGTTCCATGAACTGCCTTGAAATTTAATCACCCAAATTTATTTCCTAGAGTGTTTTTCACAGTCTCCTCCTCTAGGCCCATTAGTCACCATCCTGTGACCTGACAGAGCAAGTTATTGAAGATCCCTGTGGTTCTTCACACTAGATTTAGGAGTGTGGGTAACTCTGGAGGCAAGTTCTAATTTGAGTCATAGTTGGGTGGGTTTTCCCTCAATTGGTTGTGAATTCTTTCCAGGGCATCCTGGAGGCCCACAAGGAGAACACTTCCCCTCTATTCTTTCTTCGAAAGAGAGGTGGTGACTGCTAGGATTGGTGTTCTCATGCTGGGGACTATGTTGTCTTTTGCCCCTGGTCACATGCTGACATTACCCACATTCAGTGTCCCATTTAATCAAATGGAGGTAATATACACACTTAAAAAATATCCCAGACTGTCCTCAAATTCCCTATAGAGCCAAGGATGACCTTGAACTTGGGTCTTCCTGTCTTTACCTCCCAAAGGTTGGGATTACAGCCACCGTGTTTTGTGTGGTGCTGGGGATCAAATCCAGGCTCTCTGCATAGTAGGCAATCTCTCTACCAACTGAGCTACATCCCTAGCCCAAGACAACGTACATTTTTTTTTTCTTAAAAAGGGGAGGGGAGTACAGGAATCAGTGAGATGGCGCAGCAGGTGAAGGTACTTTGCAAGCATGGTGACCTGAATTTAATACCTGGGACTCACACAAAAGTGGAGAGAACCAACCCGACAGAGTTGTCTGTGACCTCCATATGCACATGCGCACATACACCCCACAGCAATAATAAATAAAAATTTTAATAAAGGGGTGCAAACGAAAGGGGTGGCAATGTAGAACCTGGCCCAGCACAGCAGCAGGGTACAACAAATGCTAGCTCCCTGCCCTTTCACCTGGACTGGACCTTCCTTTTGGAATCGTGGACATTTTATTCATCTGGTTTGCAAACACCCCTACAAAATTTCATTTCAAGAATAGTTCCATAAATCAAGTATTCAGGTATCTCCTTCCAACTGAAGGTTTCCTCTGTGGAGTAGGGACTGTGAAACTCCAGGGTTACTAGGCACTAAATATTATATGTAGCCAGATGACATGGGCTGTCTAGGAGAGTCTTGATTGTGTGACCTCCCCAGTCTGTCCCCCCAGGTCTGGGCACTCCTACTGTGTGCTTAGCTGGCCTCTGGAGGTAACTCCACAGGACTTGCTCCTCTCCTGCAAGCTATGCTGGACCAGTTAAAGTTTATTCTGTAGAAACCTCCACCAAGAAGTCAAAAGATGAGCTTCCTGCTCTTAATAGATAATTTTTATTGGTTTTGCAATAAACGTATGAAATAGAAACAATAGCAATAAACTATCCCAACAAGAAATCGAAAGGCTCAGGCCCCCAAAGCCCTTCCTGCCTTTTCTTAATGACTCTCTAATTTATAGAGCAGCCAGTGGGCCTACTTTTCTTCTCCAAGCTTTGCAAAGTCTTCCATCTTGGAGGCTGGGGTGCTCTGAGGCCTGGTGGACTCATTCCCACAGAGTTGCTTTACTGAAAGTTGGGACGTAGGAAAGCCAGACAAGAGGAAGTGGTACTGCCCCAGTCCTGTTTCTCCTGATTTTCTTTCTCTTTGGCTTCTTCCTGTTTGTCACTAGATGGGGGTCTAGGAGAACAATCAGGATGGGAACTCATACTGAAATAGCCAAGGGCCACAGTTTAACTTAAAAAAAAAATTACATCTACTTATTTAATGTGTGTGTGTGTGTGTGTGTGTGTGTGTGCATGTATGTTTGTATATGTGTGTGTTGTGGGGGCACACACAGTGCACGTGTAGAAGTCAGGGGACAACTTGTAGGAGTTGGTCCTCTTCTACTGTGTGGGTCCTGGGGAAGAAGCTCAGGTCATCGGGCTTGGCAGCAAGTGCGGTTACCCAGTGAGCCATCATACTGGCTCTGTGGTTTAACTTTTACAGAACAGAGTGACCAGGAGGTAGGCTTAAAATATACCTACCTGGAGGCTTAGCCAGGGCTTTTCACCTTTGAAGCCTCTATCTTTTGGAATCTGTAGAATATTTTTAGTTCATGGTGCGCGTCTCTTCTCAAAAACCTCCAATGAGCATGCTCAAAAGCACCAAGAGGAGGAATGATGTTGATGTCCTTGGAGAGACTAACGAGACCTCCTCCGGGCAGTTCTCAGGGGGGAGCAGCTCAAGCAAGTTGGAAGCCCTGGGTCCCTGCCCTCGGGGGTTTACTTGCTGGTTCACTGGCAGTGTCAAAGGAGTGACAGCTGAAGTTAGGACTGAATGCTCCACCTGACCGTTTGCCCCGAGGCCTGAGGCTCGGAGAACAGGTTGCTTGTGTTCCTGATCATGCCTCAAAGGAGGTGCAGGCCTCCTCAGGGCTCATGCCTCAACAGCCAGAGAGAAAACAAGACTAAGCGGGGTTTCCAACACAGCCCTTCAGGGACTGGATAGCTCAGGGTCTGGGTGGACAGGAAAGACCCTGGCAGTCCATGACAGGAGGACAGAGATAGTCTTAACTGGAGGTAGTGATGCTTTTCATCAGTCATGGCTAGACTGATAGTCCGTACACCTTCCTGCTTGCCATTCTCTTCCGGTCCCTTCCTGCACGCTGGACTCTTTCTGCCATGCTTCTGTGAGGTTGGAGCTGGGGGTGAACCTTTTCCAGGAATCAGTAGCTGCACCCCAACTCTCCGCTCATCCCCTCATCTCAACCCCGCCCCCCTCCAGTGGGCTTGAAGGAAAGACCGCTGACTGTGCAACCCACAGGCCCTGCAAGTCCCCCGTCTATGGCACGCTGTTATGCTTCGAGGACACAGGACTGTGAACTTGAAATTGTCTTGCCTTTGTCACCTCCTGGCAGGTCTTTAGAGCTCGGGGAAACAGTGGAGCGGTACAAATCGCAGTGGCGTGGTAAAGCCCCCCTTACTCCTGATGGGCTGCCTGACTCATATCCGTTTCCCTGGCAAAAAATAAGTTTTTGTTATTGCTGGCTTGGCAGAAGCACAGAAGAGCGCGCGAGGATCTACTGCCCCATGCATCACTGGCCAAATTGCCTGAGAAATCCCAGCTCTAGAACTTTTCATCGTTGGCTGTGATGTACTGAGCAGAACGGCAGCTCCATTTCCCCAGCGTGGCTCAGCGACGCTGGCACTTAGCAGATCCGCTCTGCTTGCAACTCCCAGCAAATATGGCCTTTCCTCTCCCTTCCCCTCCCCGTGGCCCTTTTTGCCCCTCACCCTTTATCTTTCCCATCCCCCCTGTCTGCTCATCAACCCCCTCCCTGCCTCTACCCAGCAGAGCCATAGCTGGAGAATCGGGAGGAGGCCCACAATGTCATTTCCCCGTCACTCTGCAGCCGATTCCACACTAATGTTCTTTTAATGCTGTGATGCTGCACTAATTAATAAGCATCCTGCACAGAGGCCTCGCTCAACTCTCCTCCCCTCTCCTCCTCTTTCCTCCCCGCCCCTCCCCAGCAGCCAAGGAGAAGGCCCCCTGCCTGACATCCTGGCATCTGGCAGCAGAGAAAGGATTTCACTCCTCTACCTGGGCTGCCTGATATTGCTATGAGAGATAACTGTATACGAACCAATAATCTAGCCTGACAATCCAATTTACTGACCAATAGCGCACAATCCACCATGTCATCGGCAGTGGGGAGGCCCATAAATTAGTTCCTAGTAATTTATTCTGATCAATAGAATGGGCAAAGTCACTTGTCTCTTTAATCAAAGGCCCTCTCAGAGATGTCCGGGCAGGCTGCTGTGTGGGAGGGAGCGAGGAGGTCGTGGGTTCCTGGCACCACACCCCTCACCCGGCTTCCAGAACCCAGCAGAAAGCCTCCTCCAAATAGGAACGGCATGGGAAGGCTCTGTGGTCCGTGCTGCCTATCTTAACCAGGAAACACTGGTCTTCAAAGAAACCAAGGGCAGAGGCGCCCCAGACTGTGGTAAACAAGTGCTGACTCCAAGGACATCATATCTCTCTGGAATGTTCAGTGGCTCCCTTCCTCCCGACCGACCGACCGTAGGAAGCCCCCAGTCCACGCACTGGCTGTAAAACGAAGATTCCCAGGCGATGGGAATGTGCCCTCCAAAGCCTGCTATGTAGATATGTTTCCACTGGCTCTTCAGAGACTCAGCAGGGCAGAAGACTAGCTCCGAACTTCAGCCCTTTCTGAGGCGGTTTGCATCTAGAGAGGAAATCCACATTAGCCCTTAGTAGAGTAAACAAGCACTTAGCTGTTTTATGTGGCTCCAGGAAAGGTTGCCTTCACACTCCTGCCCAGAGATTGTTCCAGGATGTCACACAGTCTTCAGAGGGCTATCACCTGAGAGAATTTACATGTGTAAATAGCATAATGGCTTTCAGCTTTCATACCCTTTCCCAGCCGTGTGTAGCTCACCCTGACACCCACCAGAAGCCCCAAGCCCCAATTCTTTTATGTATGGTCTAAAAAATCTCACAAAGGCGTGGTGGCATGCTTCTGTAATCCGAACAGTAGGGAGGCTGAGACAAGGGGACTGAGAGTCTAAGGCCAGCTTAGGCTACATAGAAAGTCCCAGGCCAACCCTGGACTCCATGGCAAAACCATGACTCAAAAATAAATAGTAAAAGCATAATAAAATCATTTGGTTACCTGGAACTCAGTGTGTGTGGATATGCACATGGGTGTGTGTATGTGTGCATGTGTGTTTTTTTTTTTGGGGGGGGGTGAGGACAGAGAAAGATGTCTGGTCTCCTCTATTGAGCTCTACCTTATTCTCTTGAGACAGGGTCTCTCACTGAGACTTTTACAGCTAGGCTGGTGGCCAGAGGCTCCAGTGGGGGGTGGGGGTGCTGAAGATATACTTCAGTGGTTGAGAGTGCTTTCTGCTCTACTAGAGGACCTGGGTTCAATTTCCAGCACCCACATGATAGTTCAGTTCTAGGGGATCCAATGCCTGGATTTGAAGTCCTCATTCAATGCACTCATCTGGCCTCTACAGGCACTAACATGGTACACATACATACATGCAGGCCAAACACTCATACACATAAAAATAAATCCTAAAAAAATAAAGCAAAAACAAAAAGAAAGTCTCAGCGATCTTCCTGTCTCTCTCCCCAACACACACACCTGAAGTGCTGGGGTCACAGATGTGCCACATGTGGCTTTTTATGTGTGCTCTGCAGATTTGAAGTCGTCCATCTCTCCAAGCCAATCCGGCCCCTTTGAGCCTTATGTTTTGTGTGGCTCTTGTGCGTGTGCATGCAATGCATTGGTATCTATCTAATGTTAATCTGTCTACTGTCAGTTTACTTCATAGACTAAATTATTGACCCTTCAGAGGCGGGGTGAGGGAAATTCTCTCTGCCTCTGTACTAGCATGGTGGATAAGAGCCAGAAAGATTGGCTTTGGGTTTCTGCTCCTCCACTTCCTGTTTGTGAGGCCTGGGGCAAGCTGTTTAAACTCTATGACTCAGTGAGACTAATAGCAGTATCTACTTCAGAAGAGTGGGAGGATTTAATAACTTAATCAAATGATACAGAATTATTTAACAAATTAATATTTTGAGAATCTTATGCAACCCAGTTGTTATGAATTTGTTCTGTAGTCAAGGCAAGCCTTGAATTCCTGATGCTCCTGCCTCTACCTCCTACATGGTAGGAGACAGTTACAGGCATGTGCTACCGTGCCCCCAGCTTAAATGTGCATAAAACGAAATTAGCAAGTGAGTAAGTAATACGCTTAGAACAGTACTGACACATAGGAAGGCTATTTTAAGTGTTTGTCAGTGTAAACAGATCCACAGAGATCAAGGGACAAGGTCACTGGGACTCTCTGAAGATCCGCCACGTCCTTGAGATGCTCCGCTTCCTGAGAATGTTTGCCCTCACCTCCCCTCCACTCCTTGTCCTCCTTCTCCAAACAGATAGACATCATCAGCTGCTGCTATCACTTGGAGTAGCAGAGAAACTCCAAATGTGTCCCCCAAGCTTTATTCCCTCCTCCAGGCTCTGGGGTTGAGCTGGTGCACTGTCTGGCCTTGGGGGAAAGACCAGTCTGGCTTTAGAGAGAGCAACCCTGCTCTCAGTGAGTAGGAGGGAAGGACAGTCTGGCCTTGCGATGGCTGTGGGACTTGGCAAAGGACACCATACTCTTTGACATGAACAGGATGTGGAAGACGGAGTTTTGTAAAGAATGAGAGGCAAAGGCTGGTTACCTTGCGTCCTCCTCCTAACTCTGCCACTGGCTGTGGGACCTTGACCAAGTCACTGAAGGTCTGACGTTGACTCCGTGTCTGAGATGAGGAATGAATGGGAAGAAAAAGCTTTCACGTCTCCACTCTGACATTGTGGACTTCTGTGTGAGTCCACGAAGAGGTCTGTTGGATTTCCTGAGTCTCCTCCCTCTGCTGTGCCCCCCCCCCAATCATCTGAAAACCTCTAAACCAATACCAACATCAACAATACAGGGAAATCTGGGGTGTCTCAGACTGCTGAAGTCACTGAATGCAGCTGACTTCGTTCCTGAAACAAGTGTGTGGGGAGGACCCATTTCCTTAGATGGAGGTTTCTATGTCTGCTACCTTAATTGTGCCTTTGATGACCTCTGTTCTGTCAAGGTCAAAGCTGGGACTTCTAATTGTAGGGAACCTCTGAAGGCCTTTCTCCTAATCCTACTAGTTTCCAGGGCTACTCAGGGCAGGGAAGCTCACGCTGATGACACAGATTCATTGAGGCACAGTGAAGTAACAGCAACATTCCACTTGAAATTCTAAGCTCCCGTGACTGTCCTTGGACCCTGTTCTGGCCTCCCATCCCCCTGCAACTGAGCTGGGCTGGAGGGCTGGGCTGCACAGTCATTGGTGTGATGGGGCCAGGTTGGAGGCCCGAGGCCAGCCCAGGGTGGCTGCATGGCAGGTGGACACAGTTTCTGGTGAGTAGGAATCTGGCACCCTCTGCTGACCCCGCGGCAGGAGACAGCTGGTCAACCAGGCTAGGGCTGCAGCCATCGGGAAGGGGGAAGGGTGGGGTCTAGGACTACATGGCAGCTTACTAGTCAAAAGAGCGGTTCTCCTCTCTGAATAGATCATTTTTATTGGTTTTGCAATAAGCTTATGAGACAGGAACAATCGCAATAAACAAACCGAACAAGAAATCGAAAAGATGGCCCCCGAAAGCTGTTACTGAGCCCTTCACACCTTCTCTTAATGAGTCTCTAATTTATAACAAACTCATCACACCAGCACCTCCAGGGTTCTGTGGCTGGGGACTCAGGGTGGTCTCTTACTTTTCCAGTGCCTGAGGCCTGGTTCCAGAAGGGACAGGAGGCTCTGGGGAGTAAGTAGGAGGAAGCAGGGGACCTGGGAGTCCCCCATCAGGCCTTGCTTCAGCCATGGCTACCTCTGTGTGTCCCTACCTTAGATCTCTGCAGAATGGAGGAGACTGGCTCTGGGGACCCCGCTTACTCCAGTCCTCTGCCCCAGCCCCTCTCGGCAGCCCTAGGCTGGTGATAGAAGCCAGCTTCTTTTAGACTTCCAGATTCGTGCTCTCTACGAGAGGCTGTGATAGCTCGGGGCTTCCACTCTCCTCAGAGAGGGACGAGGCTCTGGCGAGGCGCTGAGTCGTTTTCCTCTTCAGGTTAGAGGCTCTGCCAGGGCAAAGCCATGCCTTCCTTCTCTCACCCGCAACAGGTTAAGGCTGTAAGGAGGGTAAACGCTCCCCTGCAGTCTGGACATGCACGAGGCCAGGACGAGTCTCTTTCTGGCAGGGTTGCCTAGGGAAAGCCACATCTATTCCCTCAGCCTCCAGCTCCTGGGTCAGGGGCAGTTTCCTGTCAGGTGGAGGCTATAGAAGGGTACAACTCTATTTCCACCAGAGACCGAAGTTCCCTCAAACATCTACTTTCTCCAGGCTCTTTTGTCATCAAGTGAAGCCTCTCCCTAAGGTGGCCTCCTGTCCTTTCACCTGACCCTCCAGGAGGTCCTTGCCAGTCCCTGGGTGGTTCCTGGCCGCTGAGCGTGGGGAAGGCTTCCAGGGACGGGACCTGCAGTCCTGACCAGGCTACGACCATGTTCCCCCGCTGTAGGGGACCAAGCGCCTCGTTGAGATGCCTGCAATCCTTAGAGGTGGCCACAAGATGTCAGTGCCAGGCCATACAAATGGCTCCTGTCCCGCAAGGGCTGGGAGGAAATCGGACAGCAGGAGTCAGCCAGCACTTTGCACTAGCCTCAGCCCAGAGCTTCTCCCCCGCACCCCTAAACTCTTGACAATTCTCTGTATCTCTTTCTTGTTCCTGATTCTTTGCTCCAAATGGGGGGTTGCTAGGAGGGTTGATTTCTGAAACTTCTTGACATCCTGCTTTGGGAAAGGTGGGGAGCTGGCATCCATGCTGTAGACTCTTGTGGAAAAGACACCCCCTCCCCGCCCCGTGTGTGTGTGTGTGTGTGTGTGTGTGTGTGTGTGTGTGTGTGTGTGCACGTGTGTGTCATCCTAAAAAGATAAGGAGTATACCAATAATAATTATATACTCTCCATTAAAAAACTAGAAAGATTTTTACAATTTTTCATCATATAGAAATGATGTTTAAGGAAATAAATATACATTTAAACCATATTTAAACATTTTTGCAACCCATGCATGTATTGGACATTAACAATGCATATTAATATGGACAAATTTTATGTTTTAGCCTATCAATTAAATTAAAAAATGTAAAACCAAACAAAACAGAGACTGCTAGCTTCAGGACTGCCTGCGTCTGTGTGTGATGTTGCAAGTCTATGTGTCTGGACAAACAACTTCAGAGCTGGAAGGCAGGTGGCCTTACAGATGCCTCTGTTCTAGTTGGCCATGTTGAGTTAAGTCTATGATCCTATAATCCCTGTATGCAGGAGACTGAGGCAGGAGGATCACCAGAAATTGGAGGTCAGCCTAGATTACACGGGGAGCCCTAGGCTAGCCTGTGCTACATGATGAAACTTTTTAAAATGAGAGAGTAAGGGTGAGAGGAGTGGGGGGGGGGGGGCGGGAGAAAGAGCCAGTCAAGCATCTGGTTTTATAGACACAGAAAGAGAGTCCCAAAGGTCTGCAACTGAGCTGTCCTGTGGACCTACGACCCTTGCCTTCAGCCCAGCACATGTGCGGCTGTCTAGATGCCTTGCTCTTAGTGGCTTACTTCTTAGAAAGTTCTCAAACTTCCCATCAGCCAGCAACTTTCTGAACAACACCAGAAGGAAACACAAAGAAGGCAGAGATGGAAGGAAGAAAGGAAAGAATGTTCGGTGTGGCTGTTTGCCAGCTTGGTGTCTCACCGTGGCAGAAGAGGACCCCCAAGAGTGGGTGTATCTCACTGCCGCGGATCTATCTGCCTACCTGTGGCAGGCCTGAGTTCCCCTGTTTGTGTTTGAGTGATTCCGAGACCCCTTGTGAGTGCGCTTGCAGAGCCATGGCCTCCTTGAGAAGGCTTTAGTGCTTTGGGCTAGCGGTGTGGGAGCTCAGGTGTATCAGGGTTAGTGTGCATGCCGTGAGCGAGAGGGGCTGCCCCTCTCTAGCTTCTCTGCCCCCACCAGACTGTCTCCCCACAACCCCAAGGGTTTCAGTGTCCCTGCCCCAGCAGCAATGAAATTCTTTATCGGTTGAGACACCAGCCCCCGTGTCGGGATTTCAAGGTTCCTGTCGGTTCCATCCATCTTCCGGGGCCTCCTGGTATTAGCATTGATCTACAGGGGAAATGGAGAGCGTGGCTGGGTTATTACGCACCCGCCCGCCTTCCCTGGGCTGTGATTGAGTGCACACAGAGAATTTTTGAAACATGGCCACCCTAACTTATTCTGTCTTCCTGCCAATAGCGTGGCATGGGTCCAAATTACGGGTCGATACCAGCTGATCTTTTTATGTTAAACTGTGATGAAGTTGCTTCTGTGTGGAGATGAGATTAGGCCCTGGGCCCTCATTTAATGGAGAACTTTTGGGATGGGAAAGGGGGGAAATCCCAGAGTGGCCAAGGGGAGTGGTCAGCGAGGCATAATGTTGGGCGTGGTGGCTGAGGGCACACAGTACGCATACGCGCAGCCTTGGCTCTGGGCCTGGACTGCACGCATGCTTGAGGGGCATCAGAGGCAGCTGCCTGGGGGCCCCTAGGCTCCCTGATTTATTCCCTTGTGGTCCTCCCCACACCAGGGACCCTCAGCTCCCCCATCAGACCTTCTGGCCGGTCAGCCAGTCTGCCCCTCAGAGGCCCCTCCTTGCTCCCTTCCAAGGATAGAATTCCATTTCCCTCCATCCCTTTCCACTCTTTTCCCCCACCCCCACCGCTACACACCTGCACCATCAAACGGGTTTGTCTTTAACCTCCAAACAGGGAACTTTAATTAAAGAGACAGTGACCCCTTTTATGAGTTTGGTCGAGTTGGGTTTCAGGGCCCTTGTCGCTAGCGGCTCACATAACGCTAACAAAAGCTTGCAGGCCCCAAGAGGAGCAGTCTCCCTCATAGACATGGTGGCGGGGTGCAGGGTAGCTTTTGGGGAGGCATGGGAAGAGGGAGCCATCATAGGGTCAAGAGCCTCGGTGACTGAGTCTGTGAGACTGGAGTTTAAGGAGGTGGGTTAGGATCTCCACGGGGGTGGGGGGCGCTGACTGTGCAGTCCCTTTGGAGTTTAATCCCACAAAAAGGACACCGTGTGAATCCTAGCAGTATGGTGGTGGCTCCTTGTATCATGCGTTAATGTCCAACAGGGACTCATGTGAGTGTTCAGGGCTCTTTTCTCACTCGCTTGTTGGTTTACAGCACTCTCATACTATAAAACTGGAAACAATTTCCCGGAGGAATAGACTGGATAGAACTCACTTAAAGAATAGCCATTTTTTTATACTTACATATTTAAGGAAAAGTGATTTTACGTTAAGGCATGATTGCTAATAACTCCAATAACACAACTCAACATATAGCACTGGATACGATTTCTGTCCTGTGTTTGAGGTCCTGGTGCCGACAATACACACACCACTTGAGAGAAGTCGCTCCTTCCCATGCAGGAGTCAGAGTCAAGCCTTCACGTGCCTTTGGCTAGCCATTTCACCCCCTACTCCTCTAAAGCCCCCAAGCCCCCACTGGTGTTGGGCTGGAGTTATGAGTTGAAGGGCCCTATCTTATGCTTAATCGCCTCCTAACTGTTGATTTTTAACCAAGGACTTCTCCAGGTCCTGTACGGGATGTTTGCTCACTCTTTGATCTGGTTCTTTGATAGCCTTTGTGAATTCTTTAAACTGGAGAGGGTGCCCAACCTGCCACACTTATTCATTCAACAAACTTGGGCTGTTAAAAGGAATCAATGCACAATTGATTATTTCCGTAAGGGAGGCTTTCCCCAAAGTGGGGTACCCTCCCATTAACCAGAGGCTGATAAATTTTCAGGTATCTACTTGAAGAATTAATCACCCAAACGGCTTGATATGACAAGACCTAGGGTCGAGCCCAAAGTGGGTTTGCGGAGGAGAAAGTCCTCACTTCTTAATTTCTTCTGCTGTTGTGGTTCCCTGGCTACCTCCATCTTGTGACTCATGTACTGGCCAGACAAAGACACTTAGGTGGGGACAACAATGTGGAGTCAAATGACGTAGATACAAATGTGTGTGTGTGTGTGTGTGTGTGTGTGTGTGTGTGTGTTACAAACCAACACTAACATCTTGAGGCTATCCCTTCCTATCAGTGGGTCTGCCTCTGTATACACGGAGCATAACCTAGGCATGTGAGCAGTGTGTCTATGTGTGTGTCTGAGAGTGCACACACCCACAGAGAGAGGTCACAGCCTCTTCCCTGCTCTCTGGAGGAGGGATCTGGAGGCCAGAGGGGTTGGGGCATAATTGGTTTTGGCATTTCCTACCTCCGCTGTCCGGGAAGCTCTCTCTGTTTCATCTACAGCCTGATCAATCCCTAGTCATGTGCCTTTCCACATGGACGCCCTCGACCCCCCAACTCACCATGCTCTCAGAAACTTCGTTAGTACCATTAATCTGCTGACCTAGGCAAATCACCATCTCTTCCTGCAACTCAGCCTCTCCCCCGCTACCCTGAGACACCCCCTGACGAGGCAGAAATACTCTCTCATGTGCAGTCCCCCCCCTTTGGCTATCTCTTCCTCCTCTCACTCCCTCCCCCTCAGGCCTGTCCAATAACCCTTTCTCAAACGTGGCAGTTGGTTTGTTTAGTTTATTTGCCACTAGTACCTAGAAGCAGAATGGGTCCCATATGCTTGCCCCTTAACAGCAGAGGGTGTGGGGTCACTCTGGCTGTTAGGGACCGTAAGGGAAAACCTGTAACATGTAGGGAATGTTTACAATATATAGACATTAGGCTAGATGCCAATACACAAGCTATCCAATCCTCAGGACCTAAGAGGAAGGTGTGATTTCCTCCACATCTTTTAAAATTGCTGCTACTGTTGTTGTTTGTTTTTTGTTTTTTGAGACAGGGTTCTCTGTGTAACACCCCTGGCTGTCCTGGACCTTGCTTTGTAGACCAGGTTGGCCTCGAACTCACAGAGATCCGCCTGCTTCTGCCTCCCCAGTGCTGGGATTAAAGGCGTGCGCCACCATGCCCGGCCATGTTGTTTGTTTTTGAGACAGAGTTTCATGTAGTCCAGGCTAGCCTCAAACTCACTATGTAGCTGAGGACCTTGAATTTCTAATCCTCCTGCCTCCACCTGCTGAGGGCCAGGATCATACACAGGAGTGTGCTACCACATCTGGTTTTATGTGGTGCTGGAGATGAACCCCGGGGCTTCATGCGTGCTAGGGAGCCACTCTATGGACTGGGGTACATCCCCAGCCCGTGTCTCCTTTTGTGGGTTTGCCTCTTGGTGTGCCACAGTGCACACGTGGAGGTCAGAGGTCAGCTTACAAGGGCTGATTCTCTTCTGCCAGGTGACAGACTGGTTCTGGGGCTCCAATATTGGTTGTCAGGTTGGTTATATCTCCAATATTGGTTTAGTGGTAAGTGCTTTCTCCTGCTGAGCCATCCACAGGCTCCTGTTCTGTTTTGGTTTTGAGACAGGCTCTTAGTAGACAGCCTAAGTTGTCCTGGAAATCACTGTATATCCCAGGCCAGCCGCAAGCTCCCTTCCCTCCGTATCCGTGTGCTGGGGTTACTGGTGTGTGCCACCATGGCTGGCTCTAGTTCCCCCATTTAATGGGGGAGACAACAGAGGCTAGAGCAGCGACTCATTAATGAACTGGAGAGAGAGAGCCTAACTCAGGTCTCAAGCCATTCTTTCCATTTCATAGACAGGAAGAGGTTCTAGGTAAGCCCCCAAGAAGCTCCATATGTAAAAGGACCCTGGCCTGAGGACTGTCTCATTACTCTGTGCCAAAGCTAGACTTGAGACTGAGGAGCAAGAGTGTGTGTGTGTGTGTGTGTGTGTGTGTGTGTGTGTGTGTGTGTCCTTCCTGTCCTCTTCCTGTCTGCCTAGAAAGGGTCCATGATGTCCAGACCCTGCTGTGTCCTGGTGCCAGGATACACTGCCTCAGCTGGGTCCAACCTCACAGGAGATGGCCCTGCTTCTTCTCTGGCCTCTATGGTTGATGCTCTGGGCCCATTGTCCAGGCAGGAACAAAGACCAAGGATTTAAGCCCAGTGACCAGGCCGCTCTACCAAGCAGAAAAGACTGTCCCCCCTCAAAGCTGGGCCCAGCCGGGCGGGCGGGGTGGGGGGGGGGAGGTAGGAGGGAGGCCTGAGAGAAAGGGGAACAGGGAACCTTTCAAAGTAACTAATTAAAGGGCCTTTGCCTGCCCCCTCCCCCTGGTGCCTAATCTCTTTGGGGCAGTAGCCAGACAATGTGCCCGCCACCCTGCCCCCCTCACTCAAGTTTTAAAACAAGAGACAACTTGAAGTTAATGAGCGCCACCTGACAGGGGTCCCCTAATGAGAGGGGGCTGCTGGGCAGCTCACACATTCTCTGGCTCCATGAATAGCTCCCCTAACCCCCTGAGTTTCATTCAACTAGGGCTAGGGGCAGGGGGCAGAAAGGAAGGGGCCCCGGCTCTGTGTGGAGCACGTGGACAGTGGTTCGCTGCCTGAAGGAGGCTCCCCTCCCCTCCCCCATGGCCCATGCCCAACTTTGAGGCTGAGCCTCACCAGGCTTTGGCCTGAGCTGACTGAGTGCCTCAGGGCCAGCCAGCTCTGCTCCTAGGTCCTTGGTCACTGGCATGGACTGTTTGTTTTTCCAGACAGGGCCCTGAGGCAGAGGAGGGATATTTTGCGACTGCAGGGCTTGGTGGTAGGGTCAGGGGTCAGGGGTCAGGAGTCAAGAGACTTCTGGAAGTAAATTGGAAAACCTTTCTTGGACAGAGGACAGTTTCTTGCCCATATGACTCCCCAAGTCTGGCTTCATCTCTGAGTCCTTCATCTCCAGTTTCTGTTGGACTCCCACCCTTGATGTCTCCCTTGCGGCTTCCCTAGATCTCCAGGTCTGACCTCCAGGAACCAATGTGGCTCCTTGGTCTCAGCACCTTCTGTCCCCAGCCTAGGTGGCAAGTTTGGCAGTCTCCTTGGTAGGTTCATTGGTCCCACTCCTGACAGTGTGTAACATATGTGGGTGTGCGGCAGCCTAGCGGGACAAGTTTGAGAACTCTTTGGGGACATCTGGGGAAAATGGTGAATAGTTCAAACTTTCTGCTCTTAAACCCACAAACACCCCGTCCCAGATAACTATCCCTACATTGACTGTTCATCTTGAACTTGACGCTAGCCTTCACTGGAGCCTGTGGCGGATTCAGGGTAGAGGCTTTGAACTCAGGTGGAGACTCTGTGAAATGGGGTACGAAGTCAGGTGGAGACTCTGTGAAATGGGGTACGAAGTGTCTGATCTTTGCTCTCAGACCAAATAATAACCACCAAGGGCTCCTCGGAATTTCCTTCTCCATTACCTAAGAAAGGCAAAAGCTGAGGGCGTAGCATTCTGAAGATCCAGTGTAGTTGAGGTGGAAGGGAGGGAGGGACAAGATGGTATGGGGGTCTCCAGCCAGCGGAGCTTCCCGGACAGAGGTGACTAATTTCCCAGCTACTCGTGGTGAAAATATCACATTTCATGCTTTGTTGCCGATTCATAGAAAAATCCTATTAAAACTGGGTGGATTATTTGTACAGTTTAAACAAATGATGATCAAATATTTTACATGTTTTGAAAAGAACCTAGAGTTATGTTGCCTGCTTGCACCTCATCCATTGTGTGGCGGACTTGTATACTGAGTGTTTTATGATGGGTTGAGGTAAGGGAGAAAGCTTGAGGTGGGGAGCTGGTGTGGCTGTTCTGTCCAGCAGGGGGCGCCCTCTCCTAGGGTCAATACCCCCTTCTACCTCAAAGCCCCATAGATGAGTAATGACTTCATATACCCTTTTTGTTTGGCCATCTCTTCCTCACAACTCCTGGACCTCACTCAAGTTCCCCACAAGGAGCATCTGTAGGACTTTGGTTATCTGGGACTGAGGTTTTGTGGCTGGATGTATACAGCACCAGTACTCATGAGGTTATGTGTCCAAGTGTGTCTGTGCGTGGGATTTGTGAATGTGGCCATGCATGTGGCATGCTCTCAGTCAAGGCCAAAGGTCTCTCTGTCTCCCCTAAACTGGGCCTCTTGCGCACACATTTGCATGTGCACATACTTGCACACAGGCTGTATCTGTGGGTAGGGTGCTGTCTGTAAAGCAGGTGCAGAGGCTTATGGGGGTGATAGGCAGAGGTCGGTGGACACAGAGCTACAGTAGGTCTCCCTTTCTGACAGACATTTAGGCACTCCAGCCTAGGAAGCATGAATCTCCACTTCAACTTCAAAGAACTCTCAGGAACATCCTGAATCTGCTCAACCCTACACAGTGACAACCCCCCCCCCCCAAACTCCAGAGAAAGGCATTCTGAGTGGTTGAGCCCCCAGCTGGTCAGCCTAGAGGCTCATCGTGGGAACTTGGGTCTAGTTCAGCCCCAGGAGTTGGTTGAGCAGACTGGAGGGAAAGCTGGATGGCCCCTAGGGCAGGGACAGAACAGTCCTACACCAGGACCCTGGGCTGCTTGTCCCTGCCCACCAGGTGGTCCTGCCTCAGCAGTTTTATTACCCACAGGGAGATAATGCCTGCAGGGAAGCAGCTTGTTCTGAAGGAGAATGTGCAACCCCAACCCCACCCCCATGGTTCAGCCGCAGGGGCCAGGCCTGGGCCTAGCTTGATTTCTGGTCAGATGGATCTCCAAGGGGCTCAGCTGGGATTACCTTGAAGAGGCCACTGACACCACTAGTCCTGCACAGTCCTGTGTGGGGCGGGTGGTGGTGGTGGTGGTGGTGGTGGTGGTGGTGGTGGTGGTGGTAGTGGTGTGGTGATGGGGTGGTGGTGGTGGTGTGGTGATGGGGTGGTGGTGGTGGTGTGGTGATGGGGTGGTGGTGATGGTGATGCTGGTGCTGGTGGTGGTGGTGGTGTGGTGATGGGGTGGTGGTGATGGTGATGCTGGTGCTGGTGGTGGTGGTGTGGGGTGGTGTGGGGTGGTGTGGGGTGGTGGTGTGGTGGTGGTGATGGTGGTATGGTGATGGTGGTATGGGGTGGTGTGGGGTGGTGGTGGTGGTGGCTGGGAAGAGAATTGCAGAGGGAGGAGAGGTGGGATCAAGGGGGTGGGGGAAGGTAGGCTTCCTTGAAGGAAGTTGAGAGAAAGTTGAATTGGAGAGAGGGGGTGCAAGTGGGGATCTGGAAACAGTGGAGGATTGACTCTCTGCCTCTCTGGGTATCCCCAGCACGGGCAGAAGAGTGGGAATCACCGAGGGCACCTGGTCTAGTGTGAGCGCTCAGTGCTGTTGAAGTGACGTGAGACTACTGCTTGATTCCTGTTGGTATTTACTGCTGTTTGTGTGAGGTCGTTCCCACGGTGACCAACCGAACTTCCCAGGGCTGAGCCCCTAGGTAAGGAACAGGTCCAGCCTGGGGATATTCAGTGGTTCCTCCTGGGAACCCAGTCTTTGCGTCTTCTTCCCTGACTCCCTCCCTTCCCCCTCCCCCTCCCTCCTTCCTTTTTTCTCTTTCTTTCACCTCTTCTCATTCTTTTTGAGACAAGGTCTTGTTATGTAGCTTAGACAGTCTAAAACTCACTATTCTCCTGCCTCAGCCACCCAAGTGCTGGGATCACAGGAGTTCTTTACCTGGTCTTGTTTTTTTTTTTTTTTTTTTTTTCCCGTCCCTAGGTTCAGAGCCTGGGACAGCAGTGTGTCCTGACATCCGTCCAGGGAGAAGAAGTCCAGCAGCCTGGTCTAGAGGAGCGGACACCATCCTCGCTGCCTTCCCCACAGCCTGCACTTTATTAGAATTTATACGTTGCCCCGATTGAGGGGGAAAATAATTAACATCCCTACAAATATATCGTAAACAAAATATTTATTAGAAATAAATAACTCATTTATTTTACATATTTCATTTCAACAATAACATTACCCAATTTATCATTTAACATTTTTGCAAGACAACTTAACGACTACTTATTAGCATTTCCATTTTTCACCCGCGCACCATAAAGCACGGGCTCTCCCCAAATGGCCTGGCACAAGCCGAGCCAGGAGCTTAGAAGACCCTGGGGAGGGCTGTGGGTCCCCGGGCCCTCCCCATCTCTGACACACTCCAATGTTTGTGCAACTGACAGCTGACAACAAACACGTGTATTCACCTTCAAACACAGACACCTTCCTCTTCAGCTCACAGCGCTGCTGCTCCTCATGGGGTAGCACCCCCAGAAGAGATACACACTAGCATGCAAATTGATTTCTTGACTCATTTTTGTGTGTTCACACAACCCCCCCCCCACAGCAACACACACACACACATGCACATTCATACAAGATTACCCATGGTCCACACCCTACAACACACACAGCCAGAGGCTTTTCGCCGTGTCCACCTCAGATCTCACAGAGTGGGTACAGAGAGGAATGGCCATCTCTCCATCAGCCCCTTCAGAGTGAGACCAGGCATGGCATAGCACTCAGCCTGAGACCACCCCCACCCCAGGCCTCACCTGTGAGTGCTCAGGCCTCCCTCTGTGTTCCTTTTCTGTTTCCCCAGCGCAGTAAGGACTCTCTGGGACCAAGTGCTCATGTTTGGTTCAAACTTCTGCTTCAGGGGGTCATCCTGCAGAGCCTGGCCTCGGTTTCTCCACTCCCAAACCCCAGCTGTGCCAACTAGAAGTGTGTGAGGACCAGGTCTCCCTTAGTTGCCTGGGTTCAGGCCTGGGAATTCAAGGCTGCACTACAATTCCGGGTCTGGGCGAAGTCAGGTCAGACTACCTGCAGATATTCAGTGTATTTGAGACCCCTACCTACTCAAGGTCAAGACTGAGTCTACCCACCACTGCTTCCTTCCTACCCCTTGACAGAAGGAGAGAAGGGAGCAGGGAGGAGGTATCCAGATGGCAGATGAGGCTGGCCTTCCTTATGTTCCTACCTCCAGAACTGGTCTGGGGTCTGGTGGATTCCCTGGATGGGGATGTCTAGCAGGTGCCCCTAAATGCCCCTAAATTCTATTAAGAATCAAGCAGTACGCATTGGAGCCTATCTATGCAGACTCAGGCTGAGGAAACAGATGGGTGCACACCCCTCGAGGACACACATACATGTGCATAGATGGTGTACATCACTGAATTCTTCCCGGCCTATTCACCACCCCATGTTCAGTGTCAGCTCAACCTGTGGTCGATTCCATACTGGATGGGTGTTGAGGGTGAAGGCTGAGAAGTTCCCTCTGAGTGTGCAGCCTCTAGGGGCTCTCACACTGGGAGGTAGAGGTGGGAGGCAGGGCAGGGCAGGGCAGGAGGCCCCTAGGAGTCAGCTTAACCAGGGGTTGGGGGCTGGGGGCAGGGCCCATGGGGAGCTCACACAATGCCTGGAGGTTGGAGGGTCTGAAACTGGAGACTTTAATAAAAGCCACTGACAGCAAATAAAGCTGCCCGGGGAGTCCCGTTACCCACAACAAGGACCCTTTGTGAGCCAAGCAGGGCTGCACTGACCCTTCTCCACCAGGCTGGCTCCATCCCACCCACCCTGGGCCACAACTCCCGCTTCCAGCCTCCATTGCCTACTCTTCATCCTGGCCCATCCAGCTCAGTGTCCCTCCAACTATGTCGGAGCACAGAGGTGTATGCCCACAGACTGGAAGCTCCCCTCTATGTCTACCGGGAATCAATCACCTTGGATTCTGATGCCTCCAGCGCCAATCTGTTTAGTTCAATAAGCCCTTTTGTCAAATGAGCCCACGCTGTGAGCTCCACTTGGGTAGTCCAGTGGGAGGCTGGGGATGGTGGTGGAGTGGGGCATCCATGACTTAATCTTGATGTAGACCATGGTATAGTCCTTATAGTCCTTAACCTAAAACTTACCCGTTCCTCATGGTGTGCCACAAGGCTGCAGCACTAGAGTCAGGAGACTTGGTTGAGCCCCATAGCTGTCCATTCCTGGCTGTTCAACCTTTAGAGGGTCATTTCTCTGCTCTGAGCCTCAGTTGCCTTCAAAGTGGAGTTGATTTAAAAGATTTGAAGATTCACCGCCAAGGACCCCCCCTCCACAAATGAGGGCTATCATAACAACTTGCTTTAGCCCCAATTTGGAACCAAACCGTGACTTGGTCATTGACTTCGAAGCTGGTCAGAGTCCTGCGCTGCACTTCATCTTAACTATATCGCTAAGGGGATAGACGCCGCCACAAACAGCTGCTGCTCTTTGAGAAATTGAAGAACAGGATGGAACTTATTCTAGCTTTTGACAGCAGCCAAGAAGCCCATTCGTTGGTGGAAGAGTTACAAGTCATGTGGTCAAGAGAAAGTAGAAGGTACTGGCTTGGAGTTTGGGCACACTTGGAGGTGAGATGAGAGCGGTCCCCTAGCTCACGTATGCTGGGATTGAGAAAAGGGAAACTTCTTTGAGGTTAGGTGCGGAAGCAAGAGGTAGAAAAGGGCAGCCCACAGGATTTGGGATTGTCACTTTAAGGGCGAGGTGGGGCCTGAGATGGGGCACCACCCAGGGTGACAAGATGGGGTCCGGCCATCACAAGTCCCTCCCAGTCCGGCAGGAGGGGATTCTGGTGCTGGGCGGGGAGGGAGATTAGGAGGCGCTCTCAATTGCCTTAATGGGCTCTAAGAGGCGGGATCCTATTACAGCTCGGGGTGCCCCGGGGTGCCTTGCTGGGAAGACAAGCTAATCTGCCATGCAAATTAAATCCTGCCTCAAGACGCAAGGCCTGCTTAATGTGATCCATTACACAGTTTACTTGTTTATATCTAATATTGGAACAGGCAGCCCGGGCGGGCGGCAGCGGCAGGCGGAGCGGCCCAAAAGCAGGAGAGTAAATTACCAGCAAAATGAGCTTTTCCAGCCTCCGCCGCTGCCGCCACCCGCGCAGGCCCGGCTCCCGCGTCCCGGGCGCCCCCGCCCGCCCGCCCGCCCGCCCGCAGCGTCCCCTCGCACGGCTTGCTGTTCCGTTTTCTCCCGGTTGGCCGTTGAGTCTCTTTCTTCTCTTTGTCTTTCTTATTCTTCTTCTGCCCCTTGACCAGTGTCTGTCTCTGTCTCTCTCGGTCTTGAGTTCAGCCTCAAGCCCCTCCTGGCTGAGTCTGCTTCATTCTTGGCTTTCTGTCTCTCTCTCACTTTTGGCTCTCTCTGGGTGGTTCCAATCTCTTCCTGCAGCAGTGATGGACACTTGGGTCTCTGATGATACCAGGTAGTCCTGTGGGTAACCCTGAGGTCCGGTGAATGGAAGTGGAGGCTGAGCTCAGCATTCCTGGGCTCACACACCTGCACGTAGCCTGCAAAGTGGGCCTGGAGATGCCTGGCTTGGGCTCAAAGAGCAGAGCTCAGAGAACAGAGCTATTTTACTAGTGACTCTGTAATTGGTTGAGATGGTGTGTATCTGGAAGGTGTTACTGTGGCTCTGTATGTGGGGTTCCTTATATGTGTCTGCCAGAGCGGGTATGGGTGTGCATCAGAGACCCGCTGAGTCTGTGTGTGTGTGTGTGTGTGTGTGTGTGTGTGTGTGTGTGTGTGTGTTAGGGGTAGTGTCTTGATAAACTAGAGAATGTGTCTTCCATCTCTTCTCCTGGACTTTCCTCCACCATTGGGCTGATTCACCGTGGGCATGAGGTCCCAGCGCCTTCCTCACACTTCCTGGCTGACAGCCACCCTCCTTCTGGCTCCCGGCATAGCTCTGCAGCTCTCAGTGTCCCCAGGACCACCTGATTGTTCGGCACCTGTGTCTCTGGTGTGTAACATTCCCCTTTACCGCTGCTCCTCACCCTGGCCCGTATCCTCTGTGGAGATCACCTTCAAGTGGTGAAGCCCAAGGCCCGAGTCTGCACCAAGCCGGAAGCAGACTTTTGGAAAAGGGTAAAAATCAGCAAGAAGGCGGGTTGAGGACACTCAGCCGAGAGGATGTGGTAGACGCCGGATTGACACACAGAGGACTCACACTGGAGAACAGACGCAGGTTGGAAGGACAGAGTGGCTGAGTACCTGTCACTGGGAATTCACGCTCAAGCTCACAGGGAGTACAGACCTGTCATCAAGGGGATACAGGAAGTGCTACCCCGTGTCTGGGCATGACAGGGCACCAGTCCTGTGGCCTCCTGCTGAGACAGGAATGAGTCCAGCTGAAGCCTCTGGACCCCTACTTGTGCCCTTGGTTCTGAGGGGATCTCATGCCCGGAGCAGGCAGGGCAGAGGTGTCCACAGCCATGGCTGTGCACAGCTGCTACTCTCGTGCCAGCCCGGCACAGCACACACGCCCACTCATGTGTCACGTGCCATGCTGGAGGCTTGCCAGTGAGGTTCCCTGGCTTTGGTCCACAGTCCTGAGCTGGGGCCCCAGTCACAGCCTTTATGGTCATGACTTCTGAGGAGTCAGCCTCCACCTCTGATAGGGCCTTGCCCTCTCAGGTCAGTGAGTGGTAATGGCCCCTACTCTTCTATCCCAGCCATCCAGGGATCCCGGCCGGCCCCCCAATTCTTTTGGATTCCCATGGATCTCAAATGCCTCCGTTCTTTGACTTCTGTGGACATATCTTTTTGTCCCTGACCTCTGGCCCTGGTTGGATGGGGAAGCTGCTGAATGGAGGGTAGGAGGGAAGGTGTGAGTCTGTATGTCTGTGTGGAATGGGGGCTGTTTAGATAAACAGATGGCAACAAATGGTATAAAATTATATACCCATAATGTCAGTTCATAACATTTTGTTCGACATACTTGATTTAATCGCTTAGCTGACGATTTGGCTTTTGGGCCCATATGGTGGGGAATGAAGCTGCGTGGCACCCGCTCCAATCTGGCTCTTTTATCGCCAAGGCTGGAGGGGTGGGGATGGGGGGGTGGGGGGGGAAGAAGGGATGCAGATGGGAAGAGAATGAGCTGACAGGAGAGGGGCGGGGGGGGGGGTGACTGTAGGGACTGAGGGGGACTGGACCCTGGCAGGGCAGAGGACTTGCAAAGACAGTGTGGACAGAGAAGTCAAATGGGATGGAAGGACGGTCCCCAGACTCCCGGTCTCTGTGCCTACCACCACTTAATGTTGCCCGGGCTGTGACTTCAGTAACCCCGGGCTGTCTTTTGCACTTTCTAAAACCAACATTCTCTGGGGCTATCCTATCACTTTTGTTAAACTTAAAGTGTGTGTATGTGTGTGTGTGTGCACGTGAGCATGTATGTATCTACTAGTGGGTTCATGGGAGGATGTCTAGGAAACTGTCAAATGTCTTGTGGGATGGGTTAAGTCTGTGTAAATCACCTTTCACTTAGAGTAACTGTGAGGATGTGAGTGAGAGCTGGTGACCACGTCTTAGATCTGGCAAGACTGATTTCTGCGTGTGAGTGGGTGTGAGCTTGAGTTTGGGTAGTGTTGGCGCAGATGTGGCTGTGTATATGCAATGGGTCTGGGGGGCCACGGAGTTGAGGGTTGTGCAGGGTGTGACCAAGTGTGCAAATGTTTCAGATGGTTGTGGCACGGGGTGCATGCTCAAACAGTATTGCTGAGCATGGGCAAGCAGCCAGCTACTTAAGTTTGTTCTAGGTGTGAATGCCGGTCTCCAATGCTTTGTGTGTGTAGGAATGCATACTTAAGCTCTTCCATGCAGGCTTCGCATGAGGTCCCCACTCAAATCTCCTGGCTTTCGGCACAAATCACTGGTTAATTTAGCTCTAGGCCAGTGCTTCAAAGAAAAGTGCCAGACCCTTTCCCACAGAGATGCTCTACCGATTCCCCATCACCAGCCCAGCCTGGTTTGCTTACCCAGGGCCTTCCTAGTCCCAAAGCTGGGCCAGCCCCCACAAGCAAGGAATCTGGGCCCAAATCCTCACCCATCACTCACTTTGCAGCCTCATCTACCCCCTGCCGGGTGTTGCCCGCTGGCTCTGGAAATAGGGGCTGGCACCTGCAGAGGGCTGGGAGTCCTCTTTCCTCCTCCCCCCTCCTCATGATCCATATCCCCCAACTCCAGCACTGGCTTTGTGTGCTGAGACTTCTGTGCTCCCCTTGGGGTCTTCCGGCCTGTCTGCCCCCGTAAGTGCCACAGTTTCTGTTTCTCCTCCATGTCCTCATGGCACCTTGCCCTAGACATTCTTTCAGTCTTTGCTTTTCTGACGCTGCTTCCTCCCTCCCTGCCCTCCTCCCTTCCTTGCTCCGTCCCTTCTCACACTTTCTCCTCCTACTTTTTTCTCCTTGCACTTCTGGCCATACTTCTGAGGGTCTCTGAAGGTTCAAATCAGGGCTGGGGTAGGGTGGGGTTATAGGCTCTTAGGATGGCCCTCTACTTTGGGAAATCCTCTTATCATGTTTCCTTTGAGCCAGTGGGAAGATCTAGTGGTGTTGGGTGGGAGTGTGAAAGGGGAGGGACAGGAACCCTGGTCTCTTCTCTAAGCAAGTGTCCCCCACACCTTAATCCTCACCAGACGCTGTGATTCCATGACACCCTGAGCTTCTTCTCAGGTCACTTGGTCATTAATTTCAGTAGTCATGGGTGTGTGTGTGAGAGACGGTAGTATAGCCTCGTGTGTGTGGGTGTGTGTGTGTGTGTGTGTGTGTGTGTGTGTGTGTGAGAGAGAGAGAGAGAGAGAGAGAGAGAGAGAGTTGGTAGAATAACTTCTGTGTGTGAGAGGTGGTAGTATAGCTCCTCAGTAGAAGCTTGCCTAGCAATCCCAAAGGCCCCAGGTTTGAATCCTAGCACCACAAGGAAGAAACCAACCAACCAAACAAACCAACCATAGGGCACATCTGATGAGCCACGCGCTGTGCTAGGTGACATGAACAGGCTGCGCATAGACCCTTGTCCACAAGGGTGTGTAAAGGAGGCGGGTGTGCAAGCAAATACTGATGCTAGTCATCCAGGAGGCGGGAGAGAGGCCCAGCCAGGGGGTGTGAGAGCCTCGGGGAAAGAGGTCCTCAGCTGTATTAAAACATTTTCTTGTTCACAAAAAAAAAAAAAGAAAAAAAGAAAGAAAGAAAGAAAAAGAAAGCAAGAGCAAGCATGTTCTCCCCTCTTCTTGTCCTCCTTCACTGGAGATTAAACCGAGGACTCTGCGTATCCCAAGGGAGTGCTCTGTAACTGAGGTGTATCCCAGCCTAGCGTTTTCTGTTTTCCACTTATAAATACTTGCTCAGTGTAGAATGCTTAGAAGGCCCAAAAAAGCTCAAAGGAAAACGAAACTAAACCAAAATCCAAATTGATTGTTTCTGGAGACAGGTTCCTACTATGTATCCTAGACTGGCCTAGAAAAGGCTGTGGATCCTCTTGCCTCAGCATTTGGAGTGTTGGAATTATGGCATATTTGACCCAAATAGAACTTTTGAAGAAAACTTCCGGGTGGTAGAGATGGCTTAGTGTTTAAGAGCACTGGTTGATCTGCCAGAGGACTGGGGGTTCGATTCCCAGCAGCCACAGGGTGGCTTAAAACTGTCTGTGATTCCAGTCCCAGGGGATTAGACGCCCTCTTCTGGCCTCCTTGGGCACTGCCTGTACATGGTCACAAATACATGTGCAAGCAAAACACATTTACACATAAAATAAAAATGAAGTTTATAAAGTAAAAAAAATAAAGATTTCAGAGAACCCTGACAGATTGTGGAGTTTTAATTTTTTTTATTAATTTATTAATTTGTTATTTAGGCAGATTCTCACTATGTTGCCTGGCTGGTTTGGGACTTTTTTACTTTTTTTTTTTTTTTTTTTTTTTTTTTTGAGACAGGGTTTCCCTGTGTAACTTTGCGCCTTTTCTGAAACTCGCTTTGTAGACCAGGCTGGCCTCGAGCTCACAGAGATCTGCCTGCCTTTGCCTCCCCAGTGCTGGGATTAAAGACGTGCGCCACCACTGCCCAGCTGGTTTGGGACTTTTTGTGTAGACCAGTTTGGCTTTGAACTCACAGAGATCCACTTGCCTCTATCTCCTAAATGCTGGGATTAAAGGTGTGTGTCACCACACCGGGCAAGAGATGGTAGAACGTTCTGAAGTAACTGTGGTGACGGTGGAAGGCGCAGCAGAGTTTGGAGAGACTGTTCCAGGCAGAGATAGGGGCCATCGGTCCAGAGAGCAGTGTGCAATTTCATCTGTACAAATCTTCTGCTGCAGAGGAAGGCTGGGGCCCCGAGCGCTGGCCGAAGGGGAGCTTTCCTCTTCAGGGGAACTGTGTGTGAGGAGCCAGTGAAGGGCAGAGAGCAGGTGAATGCTGTGGTCATATTTCCCACTTTAGATGATTCTGAAGGATGGGTTAGATGTGGTTGGGACCTAAGCAGAAAGATCAGTCAAGAAACCACCGAGAAAAGGCCTTGGAAGGTGACCACTGGGTGTGCGATGGAAGACGGAGGGAGGAGATGAAGGGAAGATAGAATGAATGGGAACGGAAGCTGGCTGGAAGTGGGGATGGGAGAGAAAAGGGAGCCAGGAGTGAAGCCCGGGCCTTTGGCTTAGTCAGTCACGAAACCCACGGTGCTGTTTGTTAACTTGGGAAACTGAGCAGAGAAGGGCTAGGCAGAGGCTGAGGGAGTCCTGAGTCTGGTTTTGAATGTGTTGAGTGAGAGAGGGAAACATCGTGTAGGAATGTTCAGTCAGTGCTGGATCACAGGCTCTGGAGCTGCAGTGTAGATTTGGGACTTAGAGTTCATCTCTGTACTAGTCAACAGATGTCCACTGAGCATCTGTGACAGGTCGGGCTGGGGTGGCCGTGGTGAATGAGACAACCTGCCCTGTTCCCTTGTGAGGCTCCAACCATCAATGAATAAGTGCTGTTTGAAAGCATGGGGACACTTCACAGAAGGAGAGAAGGGGGGCACTAATGAGCCAGTGTCAACAGGCAGTGTGGGAACCACAGCGTCTCTCTCACATCACGGAAGGCCAGAGGCCAAAGCTGGCTGGCTGTGTCCTGCCGTTCCTGTTCTCCGGTTCTGCTCCTTCAATGTGCTATGGATTCTCAGGTCTGACTGTGAGGTAGCCAGGCTCCCTGATGCCTTGCTCCCACTCATGGAGTTGAGGAGGACACATTGAACAAAAAAGCTTCTGTCTGATGCACAGATCCTTCTCTAACTCCTGACACGGAAGGAAACCAAGGCTCCTGGTTATGGCCTTCAAAGCTTTCTATGATCTGGCTCTGCTTGGCCTCTGTCTTGGGCAAGCCAAGCCATCCAGGCCTCATAACTCTTTTCCAAACCAACTCTCAAGCCCTCATCAACCTCACTCCCTCCAGCTTCCAGATTTTTATGTTCTTTCCCTTGAATCCATCTCTCTCTGAATCAGCCCATGACCTGCCGCAAGGGCCTCCCATCTAGGAGTTTTCCCTGGGCCTCCGAAAGCCTGCATGGCCCTTCTAATGGTCCTGTGCACTGCTCTGAATGCCCGTGCGTCTTCTGCGATCCGTGTGGAAATCTTGACCCTCACAGAGATTATGTTAGCAGGTAAAGTCGTTGGAAAGTGATTAGGTCATAAGGGCAAAACCTTCATGAGAGGGACTCCTGCTTAGCTGGTCCCTTCCACCATTTAAGGACACAGCAAGACGTTGCCATCTGTGAAGAAACAGGTCCTTACTAGCCACAAGCTGCTGGTACCTTGACCTTGTAGTTTCCAGTTTCACAACTGTGAGAAATACATTTTTTGCTTTTTTATTTTTTAAAGGCTATATTTGTTTATTTATTTATTGAGACAGGGTCTCATGTTGCTCAGGTTGGCTTCAAACATCTGGTATCGACTAGGTTGACCTTGAATTCCTGATTCTCCTCCTTCTATCAATTACACGCACGCACCACCACACCTAGTTTTTTTGTGGTGCTGGGAACTGAACCTGGGTCTTTGTGTACACTAGGCAAATGCTCTGTCAGTTGAGCTATTAGTCCCAGCCCTCAATTTTTGTTCATAAGATCCTGAGTTTGTGGCATTTTGTTATAATACCCTGAATAAACGAACAGTTTCTCTTTAGGGAGGTCTGAGTAGCTCATACAGTGACTGTCTTTTTCCAAGTCTGTCTTTACCTCTAGGCAAAGAAATCCTCTGGTAAGCCTTATGGTTCCTGGCACATATTGGGCATTCAGAGTCATAGGTGGTGGGGTAGGGTAGGCTGGTAGGAGAACGGGCTGCAGTTGGATGAGGCTGGGTGTTGGGCTGGGCTGGTGTGGGGTTGGCTGATGTAGGACTCAGTGTTTGGACAAGGATAGGGCTGTTGTTGAGAAGGCACCGTTGGGGAGGTGGGCTGAGTACAGCGTGGAGTTGGTATTGGTGTAGTGATGGGTGTCTGGGGTGCGATGCTAGAAAGAAATGCAATGGTAAGAGGCAAACAAGGTATAGGAAACAGGGTGCTAGGTGTTGGGGGCAGGTGAGTGAGGACAGGATGAGGGGGAGAGCACTGGAATCAGGAACATAAGAGGGCCTTTGAGACCTCTCCAGGGTTCTGACTTTTAATGCTGCTGATCCAGCGCTTCCGCAGTAGCCAGCTTCTCCCCAGAAGGAAAGGAGAGGAGAGGTCCCGGGGAGAAGAACCTGAGAGGGTGAAGAAGGATTTTCATTATGAAGTTAATTAGCTTCAGAGCCACTGCACCTTTCAGGACGAGGAATTAGAGGGATTTAATTGCTTTATCAGCCTTCCCTTTGATTTTCAGCAATCAGGCCGATTCCATTTAATTTAACTGCCACAGACGAGGAGAAAATTGATGCGCTCACCTGCCTCGGAGCAGAAAGAGAGAGAGAGAGAGAGAGTGAGGGAGAGGGGGAGCCAGAGAGACTGGCAAACACAGAGTCTGCAGATTAATGAAAACCAACAGCATTTGCTCACAATTGGAGATGAAGTGTGCCCTCGAGGTGTTTGGAGCTGAGGATGTGGGCCTCTGTGTGCTTGTGTGCTCAGCTATGTGGGAGTTTGTGATGAGGCATGTTTGTGTGGGTGTGACTGTGGGTGATTTGGTTGATGTGGAGGTGGGTATGTGGGTGAATGGGTATTTGGTTGTAGATATGTGACGTTAGAGGCATATGATTGGCTGTCAGAGACTCCTTGTAGGCTGCAACGAGAGTGTGAGAGAGGATGGCTGTCACAGCTCATGGAACTATGAATAACATAGTGACTATATATGTGTCATCGCCTGGGTAAGAGCTACCCCGTGTGTGAGCTGCACAGGCATTAGTCCATTTGTTCAGGAAGCACGGGATGAGCCTCTGCCAGAGCAAGGCGGAGGGCTGCGGGGGCAGATGATGGAGACAAGGTCCCCGCGTGCAAGGCTACAGCGCAGCAGAGGAGGCTGGGAAATAATACCACGGCTGTAGCACAGACTGTGTGGATTGCTCTGGTGGCACCATTCTGGAAGCTCTCGGAAGAGATTATTAAAAGACGACAGTGTCTGAGTAGAGAAAGGATTGCTAGGCATGTGGAACAGGGCAGGCATTGTGGCCAGATCCAACAGTATATGTAGCATGACAGGAAGCTGGGGATCTGAGGAGGGCAGAAAGGACTCTAGATCAGTGGTTCTCAACCTTCCTAGTGGTGTGACCTTCTAATACAGTTCCTCGTGTTGTGGTGACCCCCAACCATAAAATTATTTCTGTTGCTACTTCAAAACTGTAATTTTGCTACTGTTATGAATCATAATATAAACATCTGATATGCAGGATATCTGATATGTGACTCTTGAAGGGGTCAAGACCCACAGGTTGAGAACCACTGCTATGGCGCGTGCTGAAAAATGTGGATTTTGAATGGGAAGTAACTCTCAGATATGTGTGTTAGAAAGATGGGTTTGAGCTGGGTGATGGTGACTCACACCTTTAATCTCAGCACTCAGAGGGCAGATGCAGGTGGATCTCTGAGTTCGAGGCCAGCCTGGTCTACAGAGAGAGAGTTCCAGAACAGCCAGGGTGACACAGAGAAACCCTTTCTCAAAAAACCAAAAGGAACAAAAATAACTGAAAAAGAGATGGATTTGGCTTCTGGATGGAGGGGATTGGGGAAGCAAGCCGGAGGCAGGTTCTCTCAAGGATGCAGGGCAGAAGTGATGGCAGCCTGAGCAAAGAGGGAAGAGAGACCAGGTTGGGTAAGATGAGCAGGATTTGGGGAGGGGCTAAGGAGAAACACGGGTTAGAGGTTTCTAATCAGAGAGCTAGTAAGTGGTTCCTCAAAGGAGCACACTGGAGTAAAAGCATGCCAGCTCAGCCTTGAACACACGCAGTCTAAGTTACTAGGACCTTGGAGTTGCCATATCCATTGAGCAACTAAATAAGGGCTGGAGTTCAGCAGAGAGAACAAGCCTACATGCCTAGGGGCAGAGGAATGTGTGTAGATCAAGAAAAAAAAAATGAGATGGGCGTGTAGCTCTGTGGTGGAGCACGTGCTAACATGTATGAGGCCCTGGGTTCCATCTCTAACTCTGCAAACAAAACAAACAAATTCAAAACCAAAGCCAAAACCAACCAAACAAACCAAAGTCCCAAACTCAACACAAATCAAGTCCTAAACCCAAGAGTATCCGCGGCAGGACACAGTGGACACATGTCTGTGTTTCTGAGGAGGCTGAGGAAGGAAGATTGTTGACTTTCTAGAAAAGAAAGGGCCAGAAAGATGGCCCAGTGGGTAAAAGCATTTGCTACCAAGCCTGATGATCTGAGTTCAACCCCCAGATCCACAATGAGGAAAGAGAGAACCAATTCTGGAGAGTTGTCCTCTACCTTCCACAGGTACACTATGACATACACACCCTCACACAAGCAATCAATCAAAGTTAAAAACATCTAAAGAAGAAAGGAGGAGTTGGACAGATGGCTCAGTGGTTAAAAACGTTTGTCGCTCTTGCAGAGGACTGGGTTCTGTTCCCAGAACTCTCACCAGGTGGTTCATAACTATTTGTAACTCCAGTTCCAGGGAATCTGATGCCCTCTCCTGGCCTCTGCAGGTACCTTGCCCATGGTGCACATAAACTCATGCAGGCACACACACACACACCCACACACACACACACACCCCCACTACACACACATTAAATAAGTAAACAAATCTTTAAAAAAAGAAAAGAAAAGGAGAGGCTGGGTTGTAGCATGGTTGGTAGAGTGCTTGCTTAGTACACACAAAGTCCCACTTTTAATCTCTGGGTCCTCATTAAAAGCGGGGTGGGAGGGGTTGTAGCAGCACATGCCTAGCATTTGGGACGTAGAAACAGGTGGGTGAGAAGTTCATGGTCATCCTTAGCTACACAACAAGTTCGAGGCCAGCTTGAACCGCCTGAGACCTTGTTTCAAAAAAACTAACAAACAAAAAGATGAAAGTCAAGGACAAAAGCGCGGGTCACTCATGGATATGTGAGTGGAAGAAGAAAAAGGAACTGGAGAAGATGCTGCCGAGCCAGAGCAGCACAGAGACAAACTGAAAAGCTAACACAGTGGAGGTTTGGGTTCAGTTTTTAGCGTTCTAGAGTTAATTTTCTGTGAGAAATCCACGAATCAGCGTCCACCGGCAAGAGATGGAACGCTAAGCTCCCAGCATGCATGAAGGCCCAAGGATGGTCAAGTTCGGGGCAGAATCTGGCACCGCTGGTGTTCAGGATGCGTGGGAGGTATGGATGATGAGATTAGAAAGGTGAGCTGGGTGGGTCAGGGCTTTGAACACCAAGCCACGGGTCATCAAAAGCACTTTAACCGAGACCAGGCACCAGTGACTGTCTTCAAGAAGGATGGTGACTGGTCAAATTTTAGCAATAACTCTATATTTGATTGTCTCTGAAACCAGAGCTGGAGAGTTGGACTTGGGTAAAGGCAGTTTATTTGGGAGGTGACTCCAGGGAGCAGGGATAAAGAGCAAAACAGAAGAAAGCTGGTACCACCGCAGACAACTGAAGTGCAACTGTTAGGGACCCTCCGAGGAAGCATACAGGCTGAACTTGAGAACTGTCCCTTTGCAGGACAGGAATCTGGGCCTTCACCTACTGAGTTAGGTCTCCGTTTGAAGGTTGCTGTCAGAGCCTCGGCATGTCTTCTCCTGGGCTAGCTGTACTGACCCTGAAGGAGGCTGGGAGGCGGAGTTGCTAGGACCAATGAAAGACCCTGCTACACTGAGACAGACACTTAGGAAGTAGATTGGAGAAGCTGGAACAATGACTCAGTCATTTAGAGCATGCCTTGCTCTTGCAGAGGACCTGAGTTTGGCTCCCAGCTCCTGTGTCAGGTGACTCACAACTGCCATAACTCTATTTCTAGGAGGTCCCATGCTCTCTTCTGTCCCCTATGGGCACTGCACTCACATGTACACTCTCCAACACACATATACACTTAATTTATTGTTTATTATTATTATTATTATTATTATTATTATTATTATTATTATTTAGACTGAGTCTGTCTATTCAGTCCTGGATGTCCTGAGACTCACTATATAGACCAGGCTGGCCTTGAACTTACAAAGATTTGCCTGTCTCTGGCTCCCAAGTGCTGGGGTCAAAGGCATGTACCACCATACCTGGTCTTTAATTTTTTTTTTTTTAATTTAAAAACATTTTAAAAAGAAGTGAACCAGAGAGGGACAGGCTATGGAAAGATGTAGTCACAGGACTGCACTATTTAGGCAACCCTAGGTAAAGAATAGAAGGACTGGACAGAGGGAGGGCTGTCTTGAAGGTATAGAATTAATCGCACTTGGAGATAAATTCCACATTTAGTATTTGTGAGAGGCAGAATGATAGCCAACCAATGGCCTAGTCCTGAGAACCTGCAACTACCTTGCACAGCTGGAGGAATTAAGGCTGCTAAGGGTCACTCTGTGTGCAAAACCCTTACAAAGAAGGGGCAGAGAGTCGGTCTCAGAGGCTTGCAATGCTTCTTCATTGCCTCTGAAGATGGAGAAGGAGCCGTGAGCTGAGGAATGCAGGTGCCTCCAGAAACTGGGAAAAGCCAGAGAATGAGTTCTCCCTTAAAACTTTCCAGAAAGACTGGCCCTGTTGACACTGATCTGAACTCCATGAGGCCTAGCTATCTTCTTGACAGCACACTGAAAGATAATGAATTGGGGTTATTGTAAGTCACTGATCATGTGGTGTCTGTTACAGCAGCCAAGATAAAGCGGATCCAAGGATGAGGCTGGCATGGTCCCCGAGGAAAGTTCTGGCGCTGGTTGGGCAGGCATCTATTCATTTATTTATTAAATTTATTTATTTTATGTGTATGAATGTTTTGCCTACATGTATGTATGTGTACCATATCGCATGCCTGGTTCCCAAGCAGGTCAGAAGAGGGCATAGGATTCCCTGGAGCTGGAGTCATAGACAGCTGTGAGCTGCCATGTGGGTGCTGGGACTAGAACCTGGGTCCTCTAGAAGAACAGTCTCTTAACAGCTTTTAACTGCTGAGCCATCTCTCCAGCCCCATGGATAGGAAATTATTGAACAAGGGAAGAGAAGTAAATTTAGGAGAGAAACGTCTGAGCTGTTCCCACACCACTTTGTGGCTGAAGTGACTCCCTTTCAGAGTTATCCGTGCCAGAGGTGAGGTTGGGGGATGCAGGAAAGATTTGGGGGCTGGGGATGGCTTGTATGTCATTTCACTCCCAGGGGTTCACTCCTGCAAGCAGTATAGAGGTGGTGGGAACTTCAAAAGGGGACTAGAGACGTGAGAGGTGTCACAAACCACACCATCAAAAGAGAGGTGACCCAGTGGGTCGTCCTTAGGTTACTGACGCCGCTGCCCTCAGAACAGACTGTGAGGAGATTAAGGTAGTTCTTCCAGAACCTTCTGTTGGTTCTTGCTGCGGGGGTGGGGGGTTGTTATAGGAAGAGCAGGCCCTCCCTTCACTCTGGCCTCCTGTCTTACCAGGTGACTTCTCCAGTGTACCACCGCCACTGGGACAGGACCTGCCCTGATGCGCTTTAACCAGGGGAACCCTGGTCAGGGCTCCGCCGTTACTTTTAGCCTCCAACTGAACTAATTAAACTAAATATCTTTTTTTTAAAAAAAGCTGGAAAAAAAAAAGCTGGGCATGGTGGCGCATGCCTTTAATCCCAACACTCAGGAGGCAGAGTCAGGCAGATCTCTAAGTTGGAGGTCAGCCTGGTCTACAGAGTGAGTTTCAGGACAGTCAGGGCTACACGGAGAAACATGTCTCAGAAGTAAGTAAGTAAGTAAGTAAGTAAGTAAGTAAGTAAATAATTGGATAATGCCTAACGACAGGAATTTCATTATGGTGACAAAATCCGAGCTATACAGAGCTCCACACTAACACAGTGATTTTGAAGTTGCTCAGCAATGGCTGGGGACAGAACTGGGGGCCAGCAAAGGCTATTCGGGCTGATGGAGAAGTTGTGGGTGGAGGAAGCCCTGTTGATCTTTGTTGACACCTGAAGAAGCTCTGTGGCCTCTCTCTGTCCTTCACTGTTTTCTCGCTGTCCCCAGGCGGTTGGCCTTGCTGGAGGTGGCCTACAGAGCATCTCTGCACTGTTATACCAGTTGAGGGTTGCACGGCTGTGAAGCATTACTCACATCCACTGCAATATGAATTTCTTAGAGTTCCCAGTGCACAACCTTGCCAGCAGTACATGAGAAAGAAGAGGGAAAACAGGATGGTGGGTTCGCTTTGTTCAGAGAGATAGGATGGGATTTTCCCTTGGCTCCTTCTGAATACAGTCTCAGCCTTGCCTGGAATCAAGAAAGCAAAAGCAATCTTAGGTACACAGGCCCTGGCCTAGTGGGAACAGGCCCTGAACGGGATCTGGCCCTGGAGGCCAGGCCGTCAGGTGTCCAGGCCTGTGCCCTGCTGTCAACCCTATTCCTTGAGAGGACAGCTTTTCCCTCTCCCCCGACTGCCTTTTGATTAGAATGTGGACTCTAAGTTGGAATTAACCTGATTAACGTAATGAAGGCAGGGCCGGCTCAGCACCGCCCGGTGATGAGGGGAGATGGATTGGGAGCGAAGGCGCTGGGATGGAGGTGCGGCCGTAATTGGCGCGTTTACTGCTGCCTGCCTCGCCGACCTTGCTGTTTAGCCCATTAATGATGATGCACAAGCCTCACTGTCCAAAGATAATGACAGAGAATCTCAGGGGAGGGGCTAGGCCTGGGACCCGGGGTCCTAGGAGCCACGGATCCGAGGGTGGTGAGGGTGAAGGATTTGAGCCATGGCATGGGTAAGAGGATGCCAGGCCAAGGGTCTCTGCAAAAAGGCTTGGGGATACAGAGCTCCTGTCTAGTAGCATGATTTGGAACAACTAACCAGCTTCCCAAGGGCTATTGTAGCTGGCCTGGATCTCTAACTGGGCAGAAGGGAGGCAGTCATAACTTTCTTGCTCAGAAGGGCTTCTGGGAGGGCGGCTCTAGGAAGGAACTTGGAAGTCCTCTCGGAGGGGCGGGTAGGCAAGAGCTGATGAGTACTTGCCTGGCTGCCTCCTGCCTCAACCTGAGGCGGAGAGAAGAGCTGATGGAATGAAGGCAGGGTTTGGGGGTGTGGTGAGGGCACACTCCTTTGTGTATTGACTGCAGAGGACCTGTGCTCTAGTTAATAGGAGGTCTTGTACTTTAATGAATTTCCCCTTAATGCCTCTATGGTGGTTTGAATAGGTATGGCCCCCATAGACTCAAGTGTTTGAATGCTTGGCTTATAGGGAGTGGCACTATTAGGAGGTGTGGCCTTGTTGGAGTAGGTGTGGCCTCGTTGGAGGAGTGTGTTGCTGTGGGGTGGGCTTTGAAGTTCTCTTATGTTCAAGCTATACCCAGTGTGGGACACAGTTCACTTCTTGTTACCTGCAGATCAAGATGTAGGACTCTCAGCTACCTCTCCAGCACCATGTCTGCCTGCATGCTCCCTTGCTTCCCACCATGATGTCAGTGGACTAAACCTCTGAACTGCAAGCCAGCCCCAACTAAATGTTTTCCTTTATAAGAGTTGCTGTGGTCATGGTATCTCTTCATTGCAATAGAAACTATAAGACAGCCTCCAAGAAGATGGAATGGCTATCTCTAGTCCCATGCTGCCTTTCCATGAACTTTCACCTATTCATGTTCATTCGTTCATTTGTCCATTCATTCATTCATTCATTCATTCATTCATTCATATAGCAGAGAACTGTCTTGTGTGTGAAACTTGCTGTTGCCACTAGGCAGACTCCTTTCCCTCTCTGAACTTCAGTTGGCTACTCTGTAAATGAGAACAGGGTAGTCTGTTAAACAATGCTGATGCCACCCATCTTCATGGACATCTGTGCTGTGCCCTGATGCCTGTGCAAATGCAGGACCTTCTAAGAGCAGCCAGGGGAAGCTGTCTTTCCTGCCCACTCTGGGCTCCATCAAAGCTACTCATGCCTACCTCCTAGGGTTTTAACAGCCAGCTCTCTTCGTGGACCAAGACTGTGTGCATGGGTGACAGAGATTACTTTCATTTTCTCCTGTGAACCACTGGCAAACCATGGCTTCCTCACAGTGCACTGGGGCAGTTGATTTAAAACAAATTTCTCTTAAATTATGGCCTACTATTCCAAGATGTCTGCAAGAGTTTCACACTATCTTTTGCAGTTTAACAAGTTTTGTGACTTCTGAAGATCTTAAGAAACAAGAAATAGGAAAAAACAAGAATGGAGTCACAATGCAAAGCTCTAGAAATTTCCCTTTGAACCCACTTCCATCTGTCTTTGCTACACCTTCCTCCCTCTGGGCTACCGCTTCTTTGTAAATCTACTTTGGTCACTGATATGCACAAATGTTCTGTTTGGTGCCCACTCATTAAAGATTCGTTTTCTAGGCATCTTTCTTCTTCTTTTTAAATTGAAAATAGGTTCTTCTCTCATATGCATCCAAACCAGTTTCCCCTCTCTCTGCTCCCAGATCCCTCCCAGCTCCCCTCTCCCCCAGATCTACTCCCTTTCCATTTCCCTTCAGAAAATAGCAGGCCTCCAAGAGACAACAACCAAACACAACAGAACAGGATACAGTAAGACAAGGCACAGCCCTCATATCGAGGCTGGACAAGGGAACCCAATAAGAGGAAAAGAGTCCTAAGAGCAGACAAAAGAGTCAGAGACACTCCTGCTCCTGCTGTTAGGAGTCCCACCAAAGGCAAGGGCATGTTTACCCTATTCATTGCTGAGTCTCCTGTCCCAGGTGCTCTCTGTTTGAGACATAGATTGTTTTTGAGACTTAGAAGATTCCGTGAAGGAGGGGAGAGAGAGAGAGAGACAGAGAGACAGAGAGACAGAGAGACAGAGACAGAGAGAGGGAGGGAGGGAGGGAGGGAAGGAGAGAGAGAGAGAGCGCACAATATGTCTACTAGGGTTGGAGAGTGTTGTAACCATCCACTAGCCTGGTGCTGGACTTTTAGCTTCTGAACCCATACCTAGGGTCTTGTGCATGTTAGGTAAGCACTGTACCATTGAGCCATATCCTAGCCTTTTTTGTTTGTTAGTTTTCAGGACAGAGTCTCACTCTTAGCCCAGGCTGCTCTGGAACTTACTCTGTAGTCCAGCTGGCTTTGAACATGTGGTGATCCCTGCTGTGGGATGGTCTGTATGTCAAATGTGTTGTTGATTGGTCAATAAATAAATCACTGATTGGTCAGTGGCCAGGCAGGAAGTATAGGTGGGACTAACAGAGAGGAGAATTGAGAGAACAGGAAGCTGGGTGAAGGAGACACTGCCAGCCGCCATCAGGACAAGGAAGATGTAAAGTACCGGTAAGCCACAAGCCACGTGGCAAGGTATAGATAAATAGAAATGGATTAATTTAAGCTGTAAGAACAGTTAGCAAGAAGCCTGCCACGGCCATACAGTTTGTAAGCAATGTAAGTCTCTATGTTTACTTGGTCGGGTCTGAATGACTGTGGGACTGGCGGGTGAGAGAGATTTGCCCTGACCGTGGGCCAGGCAGGAAAACTCTAGCTACAGATCCCCCTGCCTCAGTCTCCCGAGTGCTGAGATTACAGACATGAGCCATCACACCTGGCTTTGAGGCCAGGCTTTGGATGGAGGAGTAGTAAAAGGAGACTTGGTGGGCTTTCTTTCTTTGTTTCTTTGTTTCTTCCTTCCTTCCTTCTTTTCTCCCCACCTCCCAGGAATCTGCCTCCTGAGTGCTTGGATTAAATACATGTGCCACCACAGCCAGCTAGATTTGGTAGGAAACTTTTCAAGTAAGAACTAGAGCATTTCTAGAAAGAGTGTGAATCTGAGCTTTGGCATCAGGCATAATGGCATTTGAATTTTGTTTTAGTTATTCATGAGCTACGTGATTGGAAGTTATTATTATTATTATTATTATTGGTTTTTTGAGATAGCGTTTCTGTGTGTAACAGTGTTGGCTGTCCTGGAACTTGATCTGTAGACCAGGCTGGCCTCAAACTCACAGATATTTGCCTGCCCCTGCCTCCCAGAGTACTGAGATTAAAGGCCTGCACCACCACTGCCGGCCAGGAAGTAATTTGTGTGTGTCTGTTTCTCCATCTGTAAAATAGGATGGTAATATGTAACTGACCCTCTTAGTTGTTGTAAATATGGGATATGATGATGGAGAAGCCCTTAGCACTGGCTCAACACTGGACCTGTAAATGGCAGCACCCCACCCCCACCCCTCTCTTCCTTATGGTGGCCATGGAAACTCTCAGTGAGAAAGGAAGGGGCTGTAAGAAGTGGAGTGTTGCCGGGCGGTGGTGGCGCACGCCTTTAATCCCAGCACTCGGGAGGCAGAGCCAGGCGGATCTCTGTGAGTTTGAGGCCAGCCTGGGCTACCAAGTGAGTGCCAGGAAAGGCGCAAAGCTACACAGAGAAACCCTGTCTCGAAAAAAAAAAAAAAAAAAAAAAAGAAGTGGAGTGTTACCTGTGCTTTGAGAGAGCTCTGTCCGGTTAGGTCAACCTTAACTTTTTACACCAGGGATTCTCAACCTTCCTGATGCTGTGGCCCTTTAACACAGTTCCTTATGTTGTGGTGACCTCCAACCCTAATATTATTTTTGGTGCTACTTCATAACTGTAATTTTGCTACTGTTATGAATCTTAATATAACTATCTGATATGCAGGCTATCTGATATACAATCCTCGTGAAAGGGTCATTTGATCCTTGAAGGATTTGTGTCCCACAGGTTAAGAACCACTTTTTTGTTGTTTTTTTTTTACTGTTCTAGAACCCAGTCTGTAGACCAGGCTGGCCTTGAACTTAGTGATCGGCCTACCTCTGGCTCTTGTGTGTTGAGATTAAAGGTGTGTGCTACCATCACCAGGCTAGGACTACTGTTTTAAAGGAAGTGTTTTTTCCCTCTCTATACATGAATATGAATGCTAATGGAGGAAAATCTGGCAGATTCACATATTCAAATTAAAACAACATCTATAATTTCTGTATTGTCACTTTTAATTATTTTGGTATGAAGTCTTCTAGGCTTTAGTTTTCATGCACACATAATCAACATTTTATTTTTATAAAAATAGAATTATTTAATACACATAGTTTTGGAAGCTTTATTTCTCACTTAATAACATATTGTGGAAAGTTTTTCATGTAGTTCTGTAGTAAAAATGACTAGTGATACATAATAGTTTCCTGTGAGGATTGAATAATATTTTGTTGGTGGACACTTGTCTGTGCTTTCTCCTCTTATAAACAATAACGTAAGGAATATTCCTGAATCTACATGTCTGCATCCAAGGAAGGAATGGGAGTGTGTCTCTGTGACCATTGTGGCTGCTTGAGATGTTTTCTGAGGCCAGAGTGCCTGAGACTTTAAATCTACCATGAGAGGAGTGACCAAGGGGGGACACCTGACTGCCAATGACTCTGCTTGAAAGGAGCAGAGGCCGTTAATACAGCCTGGAGAGGATGGCTTTTCAGACTTGAGTGTGCCTACCCTGGTGAGAACTCCACAGCATTCCTAAGGGGAAAGCAGGAGGACCAAACAGAGAGAGCTAACCAGAGTATGCTGCTGAGTGAGAGAAACAAATGGTGGGACAGACATTTGTCGTGTGTGTGTGTGTGTGTGTGTGTGTGTGTGTGTGTGTGTGTGTATGTGTGTGTGTGTGTGTGTGTGTGTATGTAAATGTGTATATGTATATATGCATACTCTTTTCAAGAAAATTAATTTAAAAAATTTTTTTTGGAGACAGGGTTTCTCTGTGTAGCCCTGGCTGTCCTAGAACTTACTCTGTAGACTGTAGCAAGTTTTTGTCCCACCATCCAGCTCCCAAATAATGACATGAAGACTTATTAATTATTAAAGCTCAGCCTTAGCTTAGGCGTGTTCCTAATTAACTCTTATAACTTAAATTAACCCATTTATATTAATCTACATTTTGCCTTGTGGCTTTACCTTTCTTTCATTCTGTATGTTCAACTCCCTCCATGTCTTGTTGGTATCTCACATCTAGATTCATATCCTACTTCCTCTTTCTCTCTGCCCAGAAGTCCTGCCTATACCTCCTACCTAGCTATTGGCTGTTCAGCTTTTTATTACACCAACCACAGCAATACATCTTCACAGTGTACAAATATCCCACAACATTTCCCCATGTTATAGAATATTATTTAAGATGTGTTACATTTGTTTATGCTGTGGAATATTTGTTTAATGATGCAAAGATGTGTTGCATTCTTTCATGTTGCATTTGCTTAACTCTGTGAAGCTGTGTTAGTTTGCCTGTCTAAAACGTCTAATAAAGTGCTGAATGGCCAATAGCAAGGCAGGAGAGAGAGAAATAGGTGGGGCTAGCAGGAAGAGAGAATAAATAGAAGGAGAAGAATATTAGGAAGGAAGGAAGAAGAAGGGATCAAAGAGCAAGAAAAGAAAGGGCCAGCCACCCAGCCACCCAGCTAGCCATGCTATAAGAAATAATGAAAGATATACAGAAATAGAGAAAGATAAAAGCCCAGAGGCAAAAGGCAGATGGGCTAATTTAAGTTAAGAAAAGCAGGCTAGAAACAAGCCAAGTTGAGGCTGGGCATTTATAAGTAAGAATAATACTCTGTGTGTGACTTATTTAGAAGCTGGGTGGTGGGGCCCCCAAAAGAGCAAAGAGTAAAAAATCCAACAACACCCCCCTTTTGTCTGAATAAAAAAGAAAGGTTTTAATTCTAATGTAAAATTATATACAATAAAAAGGAAAGGTTTTAATTCTAATGTAAAATTATATACAATAAGAACAATTATCAAGCAAGAAATACATTCACAAAGTCCAGTCTATCTGTATTTGGCAAATTTAAAGAAAATATTCGATTGTCTACCCTATCTTGATGAGTCCAAATTTTGTACCTGATTTACTTTTTATCCTAACTTGTACTACCAACCCCAAACTATCTTTTTAGACATCAAAACATTCTCTTAGATAAACAACTTAAGCTTTTGTATTTCTCAAACTTATAAACTTTTTCTCTCTCTCTCACTTTTTTTTTTTTTTATTTTGAGACAAAGTTTCTCTGTGTAACAGCCCTGGCTGTCCTGGTACTCACTTTGTAGACTGGCCTTGAACTCACAGGGATCCACCTGCCTTTGCCCCTGAGTGCTGGGATTAAAGGTGTGCACCACCACCACCTGGCCAACTTTACATCTCTTATGTAAGTTTCTTTTCTTAATTTGGTAACAGAAAAAATGGTAATTATAACTATCTCATTTTCAACTCCATCAGAGACCTGAGAAGGATGCAATATTACCTGAGTTAACAGGAAGTGCAGAGCAAGCAACTTTCAAAACTATAGAAATGACAGAGACATTTGGCTGCTTGGACAATTACCAAAGTTTCTTCTGTAATATTGGGGCATCTATCTTCAGCCTACAGGCCTAGACTATTCTGACAGACTTTTCTCTGAAGCAGGAATTTTGAAGAACAATTTGGCAGTTGCTTTCTTTCTGTCCTGATTGTCCAGTTTGGACAGCATACTGTCAGCAGCAGAGGCAAGGGCAGTGTCTTGCCCAAATAACTAGCTTTGCCACATTGGAAACAAACTCCATATGGAGATTCTTTGATGCTCATCATCCTTTTTTAAAGTAAATTGGTACTTCCAGAAACAGACATGTCTCACTGTCATGAAAGCCTTATGTTATTAAAATAATTTAAATGCCATATTTTGTAGGTCTTTGAGGGGTTTAAAGACCATCTATTTATTTAAAATATATCTCTGTTTGACTTCGAAAACATACCTAACATGACTATAAGTTTTTTTTTATTTACAAAGTTATTTTAATTCAATAATTTGATTGTTACCACTTGGGAAGTACATTTGCTTCCCAGTATTGGGTGGCAATGAGGTTTAAGCAGCCTTCCTGGCCCTCACTTCCTCTAACAGAAAGCAATAGAGAAACTCAGCAGTAAACAATTGCTGCTGCTTATGTAAACTCAGCTCCAAGAGGAGGAAAATGTGAGAACATTCCTAAGTTCTGTTTGGGCATTCCCACCTTCAGTACTCTACTCTAATAGCAGGGTACACCAGCTGTTCCGTCACGGACCAATCAGCTCGAAGATGAAGGTAACAGTGTCCTCACTGATGCCATTCATAACGAGTTTTTACATAGTTTTATATCCAAATGTGTGCATATAAAACATTTGCACAGATATTAGTGTTAAGAATTGAGAATGCGGGCTGGAGAGATGGCTCAGAGGTTAAGAGCACTGACTGCTCTTCCAGAGGTCCTGAGTTCAATTCCCAGCAACCGCATGGTAGCTCACAACCATCTGTAATGAGATCTGGTGCCCTCTTCTGACCTGCAGACATACATGCAGGCAGAACACTGTATACATAATAAATAAATCTTTAAAAAAAAAAAAAAAAAGAATTGAGAATGCACAGCAACATCCACAAATGGCCTGTTTGTATCCTGAAGTCCTACAAATACTTTTGAGGCTGGAAGATAAAGCCTGGCTACCTATTTAAAAACATGTCATAATCATTGTGTTAAGGAGAGCTCTAGAACTGACCATCTCATAAGAGTCAAACCAACTCCTGTGGCTTCACTACTTCTTACTCCTAATTAGGCTAAGGAGACCAATGAATACTCCAGTCAGGAATTTACTAAATACTGGTGATTTCTACTAGTCAAACTCAGCTCTGCAAGCCAACAGGTGAGACAGGAGTCTTTCTGAACTCATTGTCCATTAGGAGTCAATTAAAGCCTTCATTTTCCCTGTAGACTTCAATATATGCGGGCCAAACAGGGCTGACTCTGAGGTGGCCTCTGACTCTGGCTTTGGAATTTCTCTTTCAACTTCACCTTGACTACTGTGTTGATAGCGATAAGCAAACTTCTTTTTCAGAGCCTCTCCTATGAGGGCAGCAGGGTCAGTAGTATCTACTGGCCTAGGCTTGACATCTTTCTCTGACCTCTTGACTGACTGTAGCTTCACACTGTTCATATCTTTAAGAATCTCAAGCATATTTGGCATGTCAGGCGGCTTTGGGTGGCTCTTCACCAAAGTCTTTCCAGCATTGAGTCTTTGCTCTCTTCGCTCTTTAATCAGATCAACAGCAGACATACTTTGGTGGAGCGGTGGGGGAGGGGGTGGGAGAGGTGGAGGAGGGGGAGGAGGAGGAGGAGGAGGAGTAGGAGTAGGAGGAGGAGGGGGTGGTGGTGCTACTGTGGAGGAATCTAAGTGACCTGCACCGAGACTCTGTTGCTCCTGTAGAGTCACAATCTTGGCAATCTGAGCTCGAAGGGCAGCGAGCTCATTCTCAATTTTTTTTTTTTTTTGGTTTTTTTTGGTTTTTTTTGGTTTTTCGAGACAGAGTTTCTCTGTGTAGCTTTGCGCCTTTCCTGGAACTCGCTTTGGAGACCAGGCTGGCCTCGAACTCACAGAGATCCGCCTGGCTCTGCCTCCTGAGTGCTGGGATTAAGGGCGTGTGCCACCACCGCCCGGCCAACGAGCTCATTCTCAAGTGCGGAGATCTTCTGCAAGGCCTCCTCACTGGCCAGTGTTGTCTTTGGAGGGTGCTCATCTTGAGACAAGTTTGGTAAGGAAACGTGCCTGCTTGGGGGCTTCTCAAAGCAAGGAAGGTCATCCTTGGGAGGAGACTTGGACCTGACCTCTGCCCTGAGTCTTGTTGAGCACTCTCCTTCTTCTGTGGCTACCCATCCAACATCAGCAAAAGATGCCACCACATCCTCTCCTGGGTGGGCAGGACTCCCTTCTGTGGCATGGCTGGTGAGCTGAAATTGAACTCTTGGACACTGAATCAGAGGTAAGTTGGTACCAATTTTCCTTACGATACTTCGAGATGAACCATATGGTTTTCCAGACCAAAGTACCCACTGCATGCTGATCCCAACTCGCTGAATCACCATCCTCATCAGGCACTTAATCCAGCCCAGCATTTAGGTGTCCATGTCTTCCCAACCTGCAGTTCAAGTGCTTCAGGCATCCATAGCAGCACATGGTCCATAGAGCACGCTCTGCCGCGCCGCAGCCAGCACCTTCCCGGATGACTCAGCCTTCCCGACTATAAGTTTTATTCTTATAGATGACTAACTACTAACCTGTCCTTCTTTATTATCCCAAATAACTTTCAAGGACTAGAGCTTTACATTAAATTTTTTAAATGAGCTGCATAGTATTGTGGAATATTAGTTGAAGATGTGTTACATTTGTTTTATGATGTAGAACATTTGTTGTTTAATGATGCAAAGATGTGTTGCATTCATTTATGTTACATTTGTTTAGCTCTATGAAGCTGTGTTACTTTGCCTGTCTAAAACACCTGATTGGTCTAATAAAGAGCTGAATGGCCAATAGCAAGGCAGGAGAAAGAATAGGCAGGGCTGCCAGGCGGAGGGAATAAATAGAAGAATGAGAAGAAGGGGGAGCAAGAAAAGGAAAAGGAGAGAAGAATGCCAGGGCCCAGCCACCCAGCTACATGGCCAGCCACAGAGTAAGAAGCAAAGAAAAGTATACAGAATAGAGAAAGATAAAAGCCCAGAGGCAAAAGGTAAATGGTCTAATTTAAGAAAAACTGGCGAGGACTGGAGAGATGGCTCAATGGTTAAGAGCACTGGCTTCATTTCCAGAGGACCCAGGTTCAATTCCCAGCACCCACATGGCAATTCACAACTGTCTGTAACTCTAGTTCCAGGGAATCTGACACCCTCACACCAATGCACATAAAATAAAATTAAATAAGTTATAAAAAGAAGAAAAGCTAGCTAGAAACAAGCCAAGCCAGGGCTGGACATTCATAAGTAAGAATAAGTCTCTGTGCTTATTTGAGGGCTGGGTAATAGGCCCCCAAAAGAGCAAAGAGTAAAAAAAACCCAAACAACCACAGCATAGGTACAATACCTTAAATAAGAGTAGAAACAGATATACAGTATAACAAAAATAACCTTAAATTTGTACAAATATACAAAAATACATACCAATGTAAAATATTCCAGACTAGTGGTTGTTCAAAAGTAGACTAAGCAATCCACCCTTTTATCCCATTATTTCTATACTATAATCCCCCTTTTTCCTTTCAGAAAGAAATCCCTGAATCTAATTTCTTTTTTAGCTTTTTTCTGACCATTACCAGTAACAACTTGAACCAAGCCCCCTAAACAATGACAAACATCCATAACCCATGGAATGATAAAAAACCACCCACCCTACCTTTTGGAATGTGGGTGTTGTGTTCTCTAGACTGCTTCCTGTTGTCTGGGGGTGATGGTATCTTTAGGAGACCCTGAGAAAATTAAGATAATGGTCAAGTCCTGGGAGAGCTAGCTGTATATTATTTTTTGTTTAGTTTCTGTGTGATAGGAAAGTGTAGAGCTTTTATGAAGTCTTAATTGGACAATCTGTGAGGCTGGACCATCTCAGCTAGCAGCTCTGAAGTTGTTCTGGATGCAGAATTTTGAGCAAACTGAAACAGAGGCATTCTGAGAGGCTGGATCATCTGGGCTACTTGTTTTCACTGGTATCTAGTCCTTTTTGTTTCCTGAAAATACACAAACTTTTAAAGGTAACATACATATCTGCATTAACACAAGTATGGAATGTATGGTGTGTACAAGTCAGTTAAAGATGATTTTTTTCTCTATGTTTGTACAGGTAAAAATGCATCTGTCAACTTTATAAGTCTGCTTGGACTGTGTAACCAAACCTCTGTCCATGTCATATGGAAGGATGGCATGTAATAATAAGTCATGAGGACTCCGTAGCCAACAAGCTTTATCATGTCTCATCCAGTCTCAGAGCTGTTCCCATGTCAGTTTATACATCACCTGTCTTGTAGTCTTTCTTGGCTTTTTCCCTCATGTCTGCAGCCAAGATCATCAGGAGATTTCCCTTGATCAAATCTCATCTTTATTAATTTGAATAGCACCATAACTGTTTCCTGTGGAAACAAAGGCATAATCTCTTCCCCAGTGCAACATATTTTCTGACTTCCATTTTGAAGTTAAGACATTCTTAAAATATATAGGTTGGTTTAATCCAATATCTCTCAGCAGCTATTTCTTTTTTTCATCGGCATTTAAAAAACTGAAAGTCAGCAAAGCACCATACAGGATCCAGACACCCTGTGTATTTCCCATCTTTATGCAGCTTTTTAAAATATATTGGCCGGGCGGTGGTGGCGCACGCCTTTAATCCCAGCACTCGGGAGGCAGAGGCAGGCGGATCTCTGTGAGTTCGAGGCCAGCCTGGGCTACCAAGTGAGTCCCAGGAAAGGCGCAAAGCTACACAGAGAAACCCTGTCTCAAAAAAACCAAAAAAAAAAAAAAAAAAAAAATATTACTTTACTCTTCCTTTAAAGAAGGAAGTTTATTATTTTTAAACTTTTTTCTATGACTGTCTATACCCATTTTCTTTTCTTTCCTCAGCATCTAAGTACATTTTTAAACATACTGTACCTTTTTAGAGGTTTTCTGTAAACCTGGCTTTACTAAGTGCCTGCAGTGTTTTCTGACTGAGGCAAGCCTTAATCCTGCCAAGGCTCCACACAAGGTGCTGGCTGGCTCGAGCCTGCAGATAATGGCTGGGAGCCATGCCTCTGTAAGCTACAGCCTGCATGAGAGATTGCATGACTAGGAAGCTGTGTCTGTTTGCATTTTTAGAACTTTTTTTTTAAAGTTTTCTCAGGTCCTATGTTGAAATATGTGCCTCCACATTGGATGCCATATGTAATGAGTCTTTGTCTGTCCCACCAACAAGCTCCCAAATAACGACATGAAGACTTATTATTAATTACAAAAGCTCAGCCTTAGCTTAGTCTTGTCCCATTAGCTCTTATAACTTAAATTAACCCATTTATATTAATCTATGTTTTGCCTCATGACTTTTTACCCAGTTTTCATTTTGTATATCTGACTTCTTCTATGTCTTGTGGGTGACTCACACACACCTAGATTCATCCCCTACTTCCTCTCTCTCTGCCTGGAAGTCTCACCCATACCTCCCGCCTAGCTATTGGCCATTCAGCTTTTTATTACACCAATCACAATAATACATTTTCACACAGTGTACAAACATCCCACCACAGTAGACCAGGCTAGCCTTGAACTCAGAGATTTGCCTGTCTCTGCCTCCAGAGTGCTGGGATTAAAGATGTGTGCCATCACCACCTCACTGAAATTAATTTTTTTAATAAGATAATTCTGAATTCTTCCTTATTTACAGAATCTTGGTGCTAAAAATAATTTTTAAATAGCTTCCCTTTCATTGTCTCATTGTGGTAGAAAAAGAGAAGAAACGCACCATTTTAGTCTTTAAAACTACACACAGCCGGGCGATGGTGGTGCACGCCTTTAATCCCAGCACTCGGGAGGCAGAGCCAGGCGGATCTCTGTGAGTTCGAGGCCAGCCTGGGCTACCAAGTGAGTTCCAGGAAAGGCGCAAAGCTACACAAAGAAACCCTGTCTCGAAAAACCAAAAAAAAAAGACAAAACTACACACATGCACACACGCACACACACAGATGCACACACACACACACACACACACACACACACACACACACACACACGCACACACACACACACACACACACACACGCATGCATGCCTGGTGTCCTTGGAGACCAGAAGAAGGTGTCAGATCCTGTGAAACTAGTTACAGATGGTTGTGTGCCACCATGTGGGTGCTGGAAATCTGGGAATCTAACCTGGGTCCTCTGGAAGAGCATCCAATGCTCTTAACCACTGAGCTATCTCTCCAGCCCTTGTTTTAGTAATTTTTAAGTGTGCATTGATTGTTCACTGTGTTGTACAACTACCACCACTATCTATTTAAAATATTTTAATTACCCCTAATAAAAATGTCATGCCCAGTAAACAGTTATCACTCCACCCCTCCCTCCTGCCAGCACCTGACAACCCCTACTCTACTTTCTGTCTCTGTGAATCTGTGTGCTCTGGGAACTTTGTAGACATGGACTCACATATTTGTCTTTTGCACCCAGAGCCATCAAGGTTCATCCCTGTGGAGGTGTGTATCAGAGAATCCTTCTCTTCTGTGACTGAGCAATGTATGTTTATGCCACATTTTGTTTCATCAATCGACTATTGATGTGTAGACATTCCCTTCTTTAAATCCATTTCTCCAAATTGATGTTGTGTGTGCAGATACTAACTGGGAGCCTGTTTTCTATCACTTCAAATGGGAAGAATGTTAACAGGCTGTGTGTCAACTCAAATCAGCTGACTTCTTGAAACATAACTAAATCCCAGAAAAAGACCTGTAAATAAGTATCAGCTTCTGTGTGTGTGTGTGTGTGTGTGTGTGTGTGTGTGTGTGTGTGTGTGTGTGTGTGATGCCCATGTGGAGGTCAGAAGACAACATGTGAGAGTCAGTTCTCTCCTTCCACCATGTGGATTCTGGGAATCAAACTCAGGTTGTCAGGTGCCTTTACCCATAAGCCACCTCACTGGCCCCAATACAAAATGTCTTATGTTAGGATGTAAAGTGTTTAACACAAGTTTCCTGGGTACCAAACAATGAATATGGTTGGTAAGAGTAGGACCTCGGTATTGGCCACACTCCAGGATCATATATCTACTTGTCCACATGTGATTTTTTTTTCTATTTTGGTTTTTCCAGACAGGGTTTCTGTAGCCCTGGCTGTCCTGGAACTCATTCTGTAGACCAGGTTGGCCTGGAACTCAGATATCCACCTGCCTCTGCCTCCTGAGTTCTGGAACTAAAGGTGTATCACTGCCCAGTTGTGATTCTTTTCTGTTATAATTTTGAGGTAGAGTCTCACATAACTCAGGCTGGCCTCAGCCTTGCTATATAACTGAGGATGATTTTGAACTACTGATCCTTTTTGCCTCTACCTCTGGCATGCTGAGATTACAGGTGTGTGCCACCACACCTAGTTTAAGCAGTGAACATAGGGCTTCCTGCATGCTGGGCAAGCACTCTACCAACTGAGCTGCGGCTTAAGCCCCACAGGTGTTCCTGACACCCTACCAAATCTATTGGACAGGTAGCTTGGGATTCTTTCTGTACACCACTGTGTTTGGAACATCAAACTGAGATTGGTAGACACACATACTGTGTCTACTTTTCCTATAAAATGGTTGGAAAGTGTTGTGCTATACACATGTCATATAAAGTTGGGGTTTTAAAGCCCTAAGGTTGTTGGAGGGAAGTATTTATGGATTTTTCTATGTAGTCTAAGCATAAAAAGCAAGTTATATGGGTATACGTGCATAAATACAGACCTCTGGAAGAATATATGGCAAACTATCAAAAACAGAGAATGGACTAGAATGGGTGGTCAATGAGAACTTTAGCGTCGTGTCTAATATTTGCATTTTGTTGAGAATGTATTTATATGTTACTAATCTGACTAAACATAATAAATATTCATTTAATGCCCAGGACCTTTAGGGGAGAAGGTTATGAAGTAGGATTAACCAAGACAGAGTCCTCTAAGTTTTCTTTATGTTTCCATAGTGTTAAGGTGAGTGATTTCAAATCAGAAGTAATAGGGGAAAACCATAATTAATAAGTCCAGACATATGACACTGAGACTCTGCTGACAGTGACCTTTGGGGACTCATGGGGGACGGGAGGATTCCTATGGAGTACTCATCACACAATGGGAGGATCCTGTGGAGTAATGATCACACAGTGGGAGGATTCCTATGGAGTACTCATCACACAGTGGGAGGATCCTATGGAGTACTCATCACACAGTGGGAGGATCCTGTGGAGTCATCACACAATGGGAGGATCCTGTGGAGTACTCATCACACAATGGGAGGATCCTATGGAGTACTCATCACACAATGGGAGGATCCTATGGAGTACTCATCACACAATGGGAGGGTCCTGTGGAGTACTCATCACACAGTGGGAGGATCCTGTGGAGTCATCACACAGTGGGAGGATCCTATGGAGTACTCATCACACAGTGGGAGGATCCTGTGGAACAGTCATCATCCAGCAAAGACAGTGCTAACTTTTCATTGCTGTGATGAAGTACCTGGGAAAAATCAAGTGAACAGGAGCAAAGTTTTAGCTCACAGTTCATGGTCACTTGTTTCTGGGCTATTTTGAGGTGAAATATCATGGTGGGGAGCGAAGGGAGAACATGCTTCATCTCATAGCAGCCAGGAAGCAGAGGAGAGTAGAGGAAGGAGCCAATATCCCAAAAAATATCCCATCCTCCAAAGGTTTGCCTCCCATGACATGCTTCTATCAACTAGACTCCACTATTCAAATTCCCACCACCTCCCAAGAGCACCACTGCCTGGGGTCCAAATCTTCAACCAGCCTTTGGAGATGCAAATTCTAATATACGAGCCCATAGTCAGAAGTTTCTCCAGTCCCTCTTGGCCCAGTGGTTCCTCAGTTGCTTATAAAATAATCAATCATTCAGAGACTTAATATTAATTACAAACTGTATGGCCTATGGCTTAAGTTTCTTGCTAGCTAGCTCTATCATCTTAAATTAATCCATTTCTATTAATCTATGTTTTGCCACATGTTCTGTGGCTTTACTGGTCTGCTGGCATCTTGTTGTTCCTTTGGTGGCAGCTCTGTTCTCTTCAGACTCTGCCTTTCTCTTTCCTGTCTCTCCCTTGGATTTCCCACCTGCCTCTAAGATGCCTTGCCATAGGCCAAAGCAGCTTATATATTAACCAGTCAGAGCAACACATATTAACAGCATGCAGAAAGACATCCCACAACATGAGCTTAGGATCTGGAAATTAAAGATTGTCAAGATGTTGATTCCTGGAAGAATTCTGGAAATGATTATTGTTTGTGGGAAAGTAGGCACAATATGTGCATCCTCTAATCTCAACTTGATATTCTAAACACAGTGGTGTGCAGGAACAATCCCAAGCTACCCTTCCAATAGATTTGGTAGGGTGTCAGGAACAGGTGTGGGGCTTGAGCTGTAGCCTCAATTGGTAGGTAGAGTGCTTGCCTAGCATGCAGGGAGTCCTATGTTTACTCCTTAAACTAGGTATAGGGGCACACACCTGTAATCCCAGCATGTCAGAGGTGGAGGCAAAAGGATCAGAAGTTCAAATCACCCTCAGATATGCTTGACAAGGAGAGTGAAGATTTGCAGAAGCCATAATGCATCCTCCATTAATAAACACCAAAGGAAGAAATACCAGATTTTGTTAATGAGGAGAATGGACGAATAAGTCAATAGTGGGTGAAGGTTTTGGTCTTCCTCTTTTTGTCTGTTTTGCTTTCAACAAGGCAGTTTGTCATGTTGTCCTGTATGTGAGAAGTGTGGACTGCGTGATAGTCCTGTCTAGAGGATTTTACCTAACCCAAAGAGGGGTGACCATGTGTTTTATGTTTTGCTGTAGGAACTCTTTGAGCCAGGGACTCAGCTCTGGCTGTGATGTTTCTCTCTCAAAGACTCAGATGAAGATGTAGGTGTCCAGTTCATCGCGCTTTCAGATGACACCAAGAGCAGCAGGATCTGATAGACTGGATGACAGGACTTAGGTTTGAAATGATCTTGACAAGCTGGAGCAATGATTCTACCTGAACAAACGACATGCCGGGAGGGTGGATGTGGAGCCATGCAGGCAGATGGAGAGCAGAGGTGCCTGTGTAGAGCTGAAGCCGGGGTTTAGGGATGGGTCATAGGGGAAAGACTGAGTTTATTCCGAATGTGTTCATCGAGAGTCAGTTGTGCGGCACTGCCTGGGGCATGTTGACTCCCAGACTGCCTCGGTAGAGCGGGGGTCCTGAAATAGCAAATGCGTGTGGTCCCAATGGACCCCATATTTTTCTATGTTCAGAGCTTAAAAAAACCCTCTTTAAAAAAATTTATTACTTTTTAGTCAGGCAGGGCATCACATGCCTTAATCTCAGTACTAGGGAGGCAGAAGCAGGAGGATCTTTGAGTTCAAGGCCAGCCTGGTCTACAGAGTGAGTTCCAGGATAGCCAGGGCTACAAAGAGAAACATTGTCTTGAAAAACCAAAAAAAAATTATTTTTGTTTTATGTGTATAAGTGTTTTGTCTGTATATATGTCTGTGCACTACGGGTATAGCTGGGGCCCCGGGAGGCCAGAATAGGGTATCTGATAGCCTGAGACTGGAGTTACAGTTGTGGGTAGCAATAGTGGAATCGAACCCAGGTCCTCTGGAAGAGCAGCATGCATTCTCCTGTCTGTTGAACTGTCTTCCCAGCCCCTGAAACCCCTTTTAAGAGCAAGGGAGGGAAACTCCCAATAGTGAGGAATCTAAACATTCTCTTATGATTAGAGTAATCTTAAAATTTATAACTTCAGATTGGGTCACATTTGAGAGAGAAAACACGTTATTAATAATAAGAATGTACAGTGATTCCACTTTGAAGTCTCACTGGAGAAACTGGAACATTTACACTGGAGGAAAAAAATTCTTCAATCAAACAAACAAACAAACAGCAACAACCCAGAAGGGTGGAGAGATGGCTCAGTAGTTCAGAGTGTTTATCACTCTTGTGGAAAACCTGAGTTTGGTTCCCAGCATCCACATGGAGACTCACAACTGTCTGTAACTCCAGTTTCAGAGACTCAGACACTCTTCTGGCCTCAAAGGGTACCACACACCATTCATGTGCTTACACACATGCAGACAAAACACTCATAAAGTTAAAATAAGTAAATCTTAAAAAAAAAACCCTAAGAATTATCACGAGATGAACATATGCTTATGACCTACTATTATTATTGTTTTAATTTTTAAAGATTTATTTATGTATATAGTGTTCTATCTCCATGTACACCTCTATGCCAGAAGAGGACCTCAGATCTTATTATAGACGGCTGTGGGCCACCATTTGGTTGCTGGGAATTGAACTCAGGATCTCTGAAAGAGCAGCCAGTGCTCTTAACTGCTGAGCCACCTCTTCAGCCCCCATCTGATTATTTTTGAAGTTATTATTTAAAAGGCTGACTCCCCAAGGCCATCAGGAAGATGGTCGAAGAGAGGACAGGAAGGATGTAAGAGTTGGAGGGTTGTGGGAGCTGAGTGCTGTGTCTTCTGGACATGACATTGGGGTCTTGAACTTGCAGTAGCTGTGATTATCTGGAGAAGACCTGCAAAAGACTGCACCTGTCAAGATTTCATCGTGGAGGGAGCGGGGAGGACCTCATGAAACCCTGCCCCTCCTTGAGGATCTATGGTCAATTAATAGTTGCTGAGGGAGAGAGAGACTTTTTCTTCAGTGGTTGTAGACACTGCTAAGTTGTCCATGTTCTTGTAGACAACCTATCTATCACCCATGCTCCTGTAAAAAGTCCTCATTAAACTCACTGGGTCACACACACACACACACAAGACCATGAGAGCGGAAGTGGGCTAGCTAGGAACAGGAGGGGGCAGCTGGAGTGGGAGAGGAGCAAGAGAGGATAATGGGGGGTGAATTTGATTAAAAATACATTATATAAGTATATCAAATTTTCAAGGATAAATAAAAATACTTTTAAAAAGCACAAGGTTCTGGGTTTAATTCCTAACATTAATCATAAATAATAAAAAATAAATAACATCATACATAAATAATTATAAAAACATATAAAGGATTGGGGAGATGGCTCAGCCTTGTGAACCAAAGAACCAGAGTTCAATTCCTAGAATCCATGTTTTAAAAAAAAAGCTGGGCATGGGGCTGGAGAGATGGCTCAGTGGTTAAGAGCACTTACTGCTCTTCCAGAGGACTGGGGTTCAATTCCCAGCAACCCACACATGGCAGCTCACAACTGTCTGTAACTTCAGTTCCAGGGGATCTGACAGCCTCACACAGACATACATGCAGACAAAACAACGATGCACATAAAATAAAAACAAATAAATCATGACAAAACAGAACATGAAAGAAAAAAAATACAGCAGGGCATGGGGCCAGTGAGATGGCTCAGTGTACTTGCTGCCAAGCTGCCAAGCTGACTTCGAATCCCAGAACCCGCATGGTGCAGGGAGAGACATGATTCCTGGAAGTTGTCCTTGGACCTCCATACTCATTCTGTGGCATATGCACTTATGTGTGTCACATGATAAACAGACGTAAAAAGTTAAAAAGTTGGCAAAATGGCTCAGCACAAGGATGTGCATGTCTGTGTGCCACACGACTGAGGTGCCCATGGAGGCCGGAAGTGGCCATTGGAGTCCCTGGAACTGCAGTTTCAGACTGTTGTGAGCCACCTTGTCAGTGCTGAGAATCAAACCCAGGTCCTCCGCAAGAGCAGCCAGTGCTCTTAACGGCTAAGTCATCTCTACAGCCCACATTTCGAACACTTTAAAATTTAAAGTAAGAGAAGAACATGGTAAAATCTTGGTAGTTGCTAAAATTCGAGCTATTGGAGTATGAAAGTTTTTTGTGTTATTCCTCCCCATTTTTGTGTGTCTGAAATTTTCATCAAAATGGTATATTTATATAGCTCAAAAATGAACTGAAGAGGATATGCAGCTGTCTTCTGTTATCTCCTTATCTTAGATTGTCTAGATAGATCTTTTGATATGTCATTCCTTATTTTCATTCACTATGCTGACTTGGACATTTTAATGCTTTATTTTTAGATATAATCTGTTCACCGATTACAGAGGATTAGGGTGAGAGTGCCTTATATCACCATCAATATTCATTTTATGTTTGTGTAGTCTCCTAGTACCTCAGTACTTTATCTTCCTATAAATTAAACCTATTTTCAATAGTTGATCAACGTTATTTTATCGCATTTAATTCTTCCTTCCCTTTTTCCTTAGCTTTCCCATTCCTTCCTATTTTTACTTTTTATTTTTGGACTCACTGTGGCCCAGGCACTCCTCAAACCTGGGGTCCTCCTACCTCAGCCTCCCAATGCTGGGCTTACAGGCTTGGGCCACCACGCCTGCCTTGTCACATTTAATTTCTCATATAGTGTTTGTTTTTCCCTAGAGTTGATAATTGCCTTATGTTTTTGCTGTTGTTAAATTTTCTAGCCACTTAGTCCTAATTCATCTCTAACAGAAATGAAATTTCCTTTGCTTTTGCAAAATATATATTGTGATCTCTGGTACTATATGTTTATTTTAGTACTGAGATGCTTCCTGGCTTTGTTTGGTTTTGCTTGTTTGCTTTGAGGCAAGGTCTTGCTATATTGCCCAGGCTGGCATAGAACTTGCTGCACGGTTCGGGCTTGCCTTGAACTGTCAGCCCTCCCCATGGTATATTTCTGGGACCTGAATGCTTTCATTAACGGCTGTCACTTGCACAAATGGCCACTGTGAGTGAGTTAGAGAAAAGTACTTGTCACGGAGAGATGAATTTATTTTATTTTTATCTTTATTTTGGTAGGCTTTTTTGAGACAGGGTTTCTCCGTGTAATAGTCCTGCCTGTCCTGGAACTTGCTCTGTAGACCAGGCTGGCCTCGAACTCAGAGAGATCCACCTGCCTCTGCCTCCCGAGTGCTGGGATTAAAGGTGTGTGCCATCACACCTGGCTTGACAGATACAAGTTAAACGGGAGCTTCCTAAAATGACAAATTCAAGAATTTAAGTCTGAGGAAAAATTAGTAAGAAACCCCTTTTCCTGCAGTTGATGCAATCTCTCTTTGGGACCTTGGCATGGCAAGCAGAGTGAAGGGGGATTTTGGCTTTCTCTTATGGTCTCCAAGCAGACGCTTTAGGATGTAGAACACCCTAACAACTGTATGTGGTGAGCTTGTTCTGGTTCCTATTTGGTACAAATAACACCATGATCATGCTGCTCAGTTGTCATTGTGAAATTTCCTTTTCCACCATTTTGAGGATTTTGCTCATCTCTCTCTAATGTTAAATCCTTTGCTTGATGGGTCTCAAATAGTCTCCTTTATCGGTTAGTTCCTTCTTGCTCTTTTTTTCTTTTGCAACTAAGTTTATCTGTGTAGCCTAGGCTGCCTTGAACTTTGTATCTGCCTGCCTCAGCCTCTTGAGTACTGAGATTACAGATGTGCACCACTGGACCTGAAAATCCATTCACTGTTAAGGGTGGACATTCTCTAGCAATTTTTCAAGATAACGTTCATGAGAGCTAAATTTGAGGAGACTTTGGATGTATGTTAGTGACATTATTTCAGTTTCACTGTTGATTGATATTTTGGCTGGGTATAGAATTTTAAATTTAAAATCACTTTTCCCAAGAAAATTTCTCTTGATATTTGCCAAAAGGCCAAGGAAACTTCCTAGGAACATTGAAGGCATTATTACATTATTATAGTTTCCATTGTTGGTACTGAGAAGTCTTAGGCTATTCTTATTCTGAATGGTCATATTGGATCCTCTCCACACCCCCTTCTGAGACAGGATTTCTTTGTGTAGTCCTGGCTGTCCTGGAACTCACTCTGTAGACCAAGCTGGCCTTGAACTCATAGAGATCCACCTGGCTCTGCCTTCCAAGTGCTGAAATTAAAGGTGTGCACCACCACCACCACCACTGCAGCGATTTCTTAAATTCTATCTTGAAAATTTTCTATTGAACATTTTTTTTTCTTTCAGTATAGATCACATATACAATGTGCATATATTGATTTCATGGAATTTTATTTATTTATTTATTTATTTATTTATTTATTTATTTATTTATTTATTTAAATTCAGAGCTGAGGACCGAACCCAGGGCCTTGTGCTTGCTAGGCAAGCACTCTACCACTGAGCTAAATCCCCAACCCCTGATTTCATGGACTTTTAAAAATTACCATTATCTCCTGAATATATCTTCTTAAAGTATTTATTTATTCATTTTATGCACATTGGTATTTTGTCTACATATGTGTATTGTAACACAAATTGCTAAATGGTCTTATTAATAAAAATCCTGGAGCCAGATATTGGGGTGAAAGCTAAAAGATCAGAGGAATAGAACAAGCCAGCCACAAGTTCTTACCTCTAGGAAATCCTCAGCTCAAGAGAGCTACTTCCTGTATACTCACGCCTTATATGCCTTTCTGCTCCCTGCCATCTTACCTCCTCTCTCTGCCCAGCTATATCACTTCCTGTCTGTCTATGTAGCCCTCTAGACCTCTATGGTTAACTAGTGCAGGGATTAAAGGCATGTGCCACCATGCCTGCCTGGCTCTGTTCCCAGTGTGGCTTTGAACTCACAGAGGTCTGATGAATCTCTGCCTCCCAGATGCTAGGATTAAAGGTGTGTGCTGCCACTGCCTGACCTCTGTGTTTAATATAGTGGCTGGCTTTTTCCTCTGATCCCCAGGCAAGCCTTATTTGTTAGAGCACAAATAAAATATCACCACAGTGTATGTAAACCATATGTATGCCTGGTGCCCTTGGAGGTCAGAAGAGAGCCTAGAATTCCCTCATGACTGGAATTACAGATGGTTGTGAGCCACTGTATAGTTTCTGGGACTCGAACTCAGGTCCTTTGAAAGAGCAGCTAGTGCCCCGGCCATTGAGCCATCTCTCCAAAGCCTCTCTGAATAAATATTAAATCTATCAAAAATTAAAAATATGCTGTGTGTTTGTCTCATGGATGTGAGTTTCTTTTACTTCTCTGATGGTACATAACATACTTTAAAAAAATCTTTCTTGAATTGTTTTATTCTTTCAAACTTTCTTTTCTATTTTTCTTCTTTCTCTCTTTTCTTTCTTTCTTTTTTTTTCAAGACAGGGTTTCTCTGTGTAACAGCCCCTGCTGTCCCGGAACTCACTTTGTAGAACAGGCTGGCCTCGAACTCACAGAGATGCTCCTGCCTCTGCCTCCCAATTGCTGGGATTAAAGGCGAGTGCCATCATCACCACCCAGCCAAACACTTTTTCTTGGAGCATTTAATTTTGGAGTTTATCACTTATGCTAGAAATTTGTTTCAAATCATTAGTATCATTTTCTGACTATCAGCATACAAATGTAAGGCATGCAAAGATTACTTTGACATTTTTGTTTATCTATGGGACCTAGTGATTAGTGTATTTAATTGAAGAGTGATCAGACAAAGACCCAAATGTGCAGGAGACATCATAGTCAGTATCTAGAGATCTTTTTTCTTGGGCTGGCCACTTTCTTGAGTACCTCCAGCTCTGAGGGTTGATCAGCTGATTCAGCTGCCAACTTTCTGAAAGTCAATGTTGGAGAGTTATTTACCCCGAGTTTTCTAATTATTCTTCATCAACAAAAGATCGGGAGTCATATATCGGAGTAAGAACCTGAATGATCAGAGAAACAATGGAGAAGTCACCAGTGACCTCCTCTCTCTTCCATTCCTCAATCCAAAAAGCTTGAGATCCTCTCTCAGCCCTGTCTTACTACTTCTTGTCTCCTATCTATCCTCAGTCTAAGACCTCTATGGTTAATTTTGGTCAGCTAGTGGCTAGTTCCGCCCCAGACTCAAAGAAAACTATTGTCAGAATGCAATCAAAATATCACAATATTTCCTCCTTTTTGTCTAAATAAAAAGGTAAGGTTTTAACTAACATAGTAAAACTATATACAATAAGTACAATAACTATATACAAATATATACAGGTAAGAATTACATTAACAATATCCAGTCTATTTGCATTTGGCAAATTCAGAGAAAATTATCTATCCTATCTTGGTGAGTCCAAAGTGTTGTACCTAATTCACTTTCTGTTCTAACTTCTGTTACCAACCCAAAACTCTCTTTTTATGGCTCTCAACTTTATACACTTTATACCTCTTTTGTGAGTTTCTTTTCTGAATTGGGTAAGAAGGAATACTATAATTCTAACTATCTAGTCTTCAACTCCATCAGAGACCTGAGAAGGGTATAATATTACCCGAGTAAACAGGAAGTGCAGAGCTAACAACTTCCAAAACTATTTATTTAATTCTCTCCCTCTCTCTCTTCATTTTTTTCTTTTTGAGCCTAAGACCTTAGGCATCCTAGGTAAGGGCTCTGTCACTGAGCTACATACCCAGCCTTGCTACCCCAAATTTAAACAGTTAATTTCAGTATAGCCTTAGTTTAAACCATTGTTATTGAAAACTTCAAGTATGTATAAAAGTGAGATAATGGTACAATGACCCTCAGCTCCAACAATTATCAAATTGTAACCAGTTAGATTATTTTTTTTCCTTTTGGCTTTTGAGATAGGTCTTGTGCAGTCCAGGCTAGCCCTGAACTAACTATGTAGCCATGTATGACTTTGAACTCCTGAATTTTTTTTTTGAGACAGGGTTTCTGTGTGTAACAGCTCTGGCTGTCCTAGAACTAGCTCTGTAGACCAGGCTGGCCTCGAACTCATAGAGATCCACCTGCCTCTGCCTTCTAAGTGCTGAGATTAAAGGTGTGTGCCACAACCACCTCCTGATCTTTCTACCTCCACCTCTCAAGTGCTTGGATTATGGGCATGCTCTATCACACCTGGCTACTGTGACCAATTTTATTCCATATATTCATGCAATCAGTTCTATTCCATCATTATTTTATAACAAAATGCAGATACTGTATCATTTAATCTATAAGTATTTCAGTTTTATCTCTAAGACAAAAAGATTTTTAGTAACGTCGCTGCACTAGCACACCTAATTCAGTGTCCAAGTAAAGCAGTGCTTACATATTCATTTCCTCATAACAAACCCCCCACTGCTTACAGAATACAAACGTAGTGTGATTAATCACTATACCTCTTAGTTGTATTTTAATCTATCCACTTGCCTCATTTCTATTAGTTGGAGAAGCTAGGTTATGTGTCCTGCCAGCATCTGGAGTTTTTAAGTTGTGTCCTTGCGGTTCCTCTGTCCACAGCATTTTCTGCAAAATGGTGCCTGCATCTAGGTTTGATTAGAGTAAAGAAGGCCTGATTTTCAGAAGAATTATTTTTCTTATGTTTCCAGCATAAGGAATCTGATGTTCTATTGTTTTTCTTTTCCCAAAATTAATAGCCATGAGTGATGGCTGTTAGCTCCATTATTTCATTGGGAAGTACAAAGTGATGATGTTCTCATTCTGTACACTTAGTTTTCATCTGTTAGTTGAAAAAAACCTTCGTAAAAAGCAACTTCTCTGCTGTTTACCCCAGACACCGTCCTTCTTATAAGGACAGTCAAGATGCTTGGTGCCTCCTTTCCCCATCAGCTTTCCAAGTGAGGAGTTGCTTCTCTACCATCCTCCAAAGAAGGTGAGCAGAATTTTTTTTCTTTTCTTTTCTTCACAGAGATCCTCCTGGCTCTGCCTCCCGAGTGCTGGGATTAAAGGTGTGTGCCTTTGCCGCCCAGCCTCAGAATTTTTTTAAAAGTATAGTTATGTACTTAGATTTAACGTTCTCAGTGATGGTCACCTGTCCCATCTTTGGCCAATGAGAGCCTCTAATGGGTGCGTGAGTCTTTTTTGACATGACCCTAGTATTCCCTTTTTGCTTTCTGACAAGACAAGACTTCCAGAACCATCTTGCCCATATTTTGTTTTAGACCTGGAATCTTCTATTTCTCCTAAAGAGTTCTGGTTCCTTCAAGTCAAAGTGGCATTTCAAGACCACCATCGGGGACTGGAGACACTTGTTTCTGTTGAGTTGTTTGACTCCTTGTTCTTTATGGTGGAGACGGACACTGTTATAATTAAAATGCGTTGAGAGTTACCACTGATCCTTCCGAATCAAATTCCAGACCGTGGAGGACTCTATTAATCCTCACTCACCATCTGTTTTTGTTTGTTTCTTTGTCCCACACCCAAAGCCTCCAAGAACATCAATATCATTACGTATTTGCTTTATTAGTATATACCCCACCAGGGATGTATGTGGAGTCAATTATTGGATTTTAAATTACTTGAAATAGTTTCTCTCTATGTGATGATGACACCAACTCAATAGACAGTTAGGTTCATTTATTTCATTTTGCTTCAGAGTTTATTTATTTATTTGCTTGATTTTTTATTGTGCCATTATGTAAAGTATTTCCATTCTTTTAAATTCAAATCTATAAAATAAGCTATACTTGGTGATCTCTTTCTTCTACTCCATCCTCTCTCTACTTTGTTTCTTCCCTTCTCTAATAATGATTTAAAAAATTTTTATCTTTTCAATTTGTAAAGTGTAAGCAAATAAGTATATTCATATTTCTCCTTTTTTAGATAAATGGTTTCTATTATGTACAATTTATCTACCTTAATATTTACTTTTTAATAACGTTTTTAGATAAGAATATGTTACATATTTATCTTGTGACTCAACCTGCCTCCTTATTTTTCTCATGTTGGCCTATCGCACATTTCTTAAAGCAAACAATGTCACAGGCATAGATGTGCTACCCCTTTCCTGGTACATGATTTGAACAAGTAGGTTCATCTCTCTGGGTGTCTTTATCCTCACCTGTGAAATGGAGATAATGAAACTTTTCTCAGAGGGTCATTTGTAGCACAAATCTTTAAATGTTTTATTAATTAAATCAAACCCAGAGCCAGGTATTGGGGTGAATGCTGGAAGATCAGAGACGCAGAACAAGCCACAGCTTCCTCACCTCACCAATTCCTCAGCTGATCCTGTTTCCTCAGACTGGAAGCCTCCGAGTCCTCATCCAAATGAATCTCAGCTGAACTCGGCTCGAAAGCCTGAAAGCTTAACCAGGCTCTAGTTCCTGGTCCTCACACCTTATATACCTTTCTGCTTTCTGCCATCACTTCCTGGGATTAAAGGCATGAGTCACCATGCCTGTGTTTCCAGTGTGGCTTTAAACTCACAGAGATCCATGCCTCCAGAATGCTAGGATTAAAGGCATGTGTGCCACCATTTTCTGGCCTCTGTATCTAGTGGCTGTTCTGTTCTCTGACCCCAGATATGTTTATTAGAGTGCACAATATCTTGGGGAACACAATACCACCACAGTCATTCATCATGGCCGAGTCAAGAAGAGCACCGTTGTCAGTACGTGGTAGTTCAGGTAAATGCGAGCTTCCGGTTGCATCATGATTGGAGCTGGGGTTTCTTTCTTATTCTTGTCAATTTGATGATTCCAAGGATCTTATGAGTACTGAATCTGATTTTCCCTTCCTTTTATCTCCCAAAGGCTGAGTGAGTTAAGGATATTCAGATGCTGGTCAGCAGAGATGGTCCTTCTGACCTAAGGCTAGCCTCCTGCATCCCAGCTAGCTCACAGTGCTGGGTCCTGTCTTTCAAAGCTACCACCATGTCCTGCCTCCTCAACTTTTCTTCTTGGCTCAGCTCTTTGGTCCTAGGATGCAGAATCCTTCCAGCAACTACTTTTAGGCCTCTGTTGCATCCTGAGGAAACATCTTTCTAAAATAACCGATGCTTTTTTATTCAAGTCTCAGGGTTCTGGCACCTTAGTCTAACATATCCAACTTCTTCCTTCCACTGCCTTTGAGACTTTATCATCACGTAACATTACTACTGTATCTTCCATCATGTCATCATTACATCAGTACATCATCACTGTCAGATTGTCACTGTGTTGCTGGATTCTCCGAACAGTTATGTCAGCACTACAGTGTCACGATTACATGGTTACTTTATTACAGCCCAGTGTTGATAACTTGTAGTGCATTGGCCCATCATTTTCTGGTTAATATTGGTAAATTGCCATGTGATTATCTTGTTTCTGTAATACATCATTACAGTTCTGCACTATCACTTTCACCTTATGGTGACACATTTTTGCTGTATTGTAAAATTTTGAGATTATTGTGGTTTGGTATTTTACTATTATCCAGTTGAAGAATTATAGGCACCATTCACACTGAAATACAAATTTAGAGGGTAGAAGATTGAGGCAGGAGCATCTATCTCCCAATTTCCTGAGCTACTTTACTGTAACTCTGTTTATGGGACATCACACCCAGGCACATCCAACTCAGGCATGGGTAATCAATATGCAAAATCACGCTCATTGTTAGAGTTCCAAGTCGGCCCCTCTTCTTACCTCTGCAGATGGCCCTACCAGCATCCAGTCTCACAGAACGCAGCCTTGGAGGCAGTCATTTTTACTGTCTCATTTCCTCACCTTCATATCTAATTGGTAGCCAAGTCTAGATCTGCTTGGTACTCCAGTGACTCTCTCTCTCTCTCTCTCTCTCTCTCTCTCTCTCTCTCTCTCTCTCTCTCTTCCCTCTCTCTCCCCTTTGCTCACTGTATTGATCTTTTTTTTTTTTTTAATCACTGTGACCACAATACCTCATAAGAACAACTTAGGAGACAAGAGCTTTGCTGTACCTCATGGCTTCAGAGAGGTTTAGTTGATCATGGGTAGAAGTTCTGGCAGATCACCATGGTTCATGGTGGTAGAAATGTGCTGAGCACTGTTCACATCGTAGTAGACCAGGAAGCCAAGAGCCAGTCTAGAGCAAGGGACTAAAAAGCCCCACTCCCAAAGTTTCCACAGCCTCCAGAAATGGTGCCATCAACTCAGGAACAAGCACTAAAAAGACAGCCTATGGGGGTCATCGCAGATTTTAATCACAGCACTCCATGCAGTAGCCTCCTGATGGCTTCCCACCTCTACTTTCCCTTCAACCACCCTGTCTAGTAGCAGAATTAATTTTTCAAGTAACACTTTGCATTTGGTCACCCTAAGAAATAGGCAGGGAAAAGGCCAACCTCAACCTGGCATTCATCACCCTTTTTAAATTACATCTCCTTTTCGTCACCCAGTTAGTATTCAGGTCCTGTCAGCTCAAATTCTAATGACCATGTCATCAGTTTGGGGACGTTTCAGCTGTGTCCCCTACCAGCACGTGATTTCAGCCAGCACAGGCTCCGAGCCAAGCCTGCTTTACCCAGACCCTATCTGTGCTCTCCTGGGAAGTCTACCCCAAGTCTACCTGGCCATTTGCTCTAAAACTGTAACCTCTAGCTTTCAGGACCCCTATCCCCCCCCCACCCCCTGCTCCACCTTGGCTCCACAGCTGTTGGGATCAGTATTATGGGATCACAAGTTGCTTAAACAGTCTTTGAAATTGAAGAGTCTCACCTCTCTAGCCCCCTAGCCTGTACTGAGCTACAGTAGACTCCCGATTCTGAGGAACCAGGCTCTTAAGTCAGGCTAGGGCCTGAGCCAAGGCAGGGCCAGACATTTATTCATCTGACAAGTGTTTTTTAGTATCTATTAAGTGCTAGACTCTAAGAATAAATCATGGACTCCATTCTCATGGAACTTAACAGTGATGGGAAGACTAAACAAGGGGCTGGAGAGATGGCTCCATGGGAGAGCTTGCTACTCTCCCAGAAGACCCCAAATCTATCCCAGCTTTCACAATCACCTATAACTCCAGAGCCAGGGGACCTGATGCTCTCTTCTGGCCTCTCTGGGCACCTGCACATACAAGGCATACACCCACATAGACATACATGCCTACACATGAAAAGAAAGAACAAATGTACAATTACTAGTGTGATCTGTGAGCGAATGATTCATGGAAGTTTGAAGAACCATAAAAGTACCTCAAGGGTCAGAAGAGGGTTCTTGCCTACAGGACATAAATCAGAGTTTGGAAAAACAGCTAGGAGTTAGTTACCTGAGTGCTGGGAGTCCAAGGGTGGAAGGAGTAAGTCGTGCTAAGAGAACAAGGTTTCCAAATGCCAGCAAGGAAGGTCAGTGGGCCTGGAGACAGAGAACCCAGGGCAGCATGCTAGAGGTGTGTCTGGCTAGCAGAAGAGACTAGAGCATATGGTTTGTAAGTTGTCTAAGAATTCGACTAAGACCTCTTGCAGGCTCATGGAAGTCTACCAATGTGTGTGTGTGTGTTTGTGTGTGTGTGTGTGTGTGTGTGTGTGTGTGTGTGTGTGTTAGAGAGACATAGCAGAATGTTACTTGTGTTTTGATGATTGCAATAGCTCTAAACAAAAGCGTAAGGCTGGAGTGGAGGCAGAGGCCGCGATGGCTCCGTCTTGAGTGGTAGAAGAGAGCTGGAAGCAAGTGAAATACATTTGTTAGATTCCCGGGGCTTTGAACCTCTAAGACTTGGCTTCTGATTGGATGAGTTAGAGGAAGGAGTCAAGATGACCGGCAGGATGCCGACTTGTGCAGTTGAATGGAAGGAGGTACCATTCTCTCAGATTAGGATCAATGAATGGACAGTTGTGCTTTGGGTTACAAATGTCCCCTAAGATGGGTGAGGATAATGACACAGGAAGGTAAGGAGTTATGGTACCTAACTCAGTTAAGTGGTTGAGAAAGTCTTTCTGGTTGGGCCAGCTGGTGGTAAGGCCATGACTAAATGTGGTTGGGCCTTGAACTAGATGGGAGGGGCCTGGAAGTGGGAGAGTCGGGAGACCTGGAGGCTTAGAAGTGGACCCAGGGTGGCCCAAGGCCTGGGTGACTCCAGCCTTCATTGGTGACAGACGGCTGGGCTAGGCCAGGCTGCCCTCTCCCCCCCCCCCCCCCCCCCGATAATTAATCCCGCGCGGGGGCCTCGGGCGATGACAGGGCTGTCTAGCGTGCACTTAAGCATTAAATGACCAATTTCTGTCAGACTAACTTCCCCGGCCTCCCCATCCCCTCCCCTGCCGCCCACCCCCTGCCTGGACCCCTCCCTCCTCTCCTTGCACTCCGAGTTTTTCAGCAACTGATGGCTCCTGGTTCATTTCTGTGGAATTAATTGGTCCCTGAATGAATTCTGTTGACAGGGCAATTTATCATGTGTTTGGGCTGACAGTGCGGGTGTGTGGGGGGGGGTAGGGGGTGGGGAGATAGGCTGGGAAGGGGCCTGAGATGGGGGAGGAGGTTCCAGGTTGGGGTGAATATTGGCTATACATAAGGGCCTGAGATGCACCAGTCTAAAGGCTTGGGGTACTGTAGAGCACCCCGATCATGGCTCCATCCTTTGCTACACATCCTGGTCCCACAAGCATGAAAGAAAACTCAGAATTGGAAAGGAGCCCTCAAACTTTGTCTGGATTCTCTTCAACTCTTCCATCACTCAAAATTCAGGTGCTTTCGTTGGGAGAACTCAGTACCATCCTGCACTAGCCCTAATGTCTGGAATGGGACGCTGGATTCTGAGAGAGAGAGAGAGAGAGAGAGAGAGAGAGAGAGAGAGAGAGAGAGAGAGATTCTCATGCTCTTAAGGAGCGAGGGGCTGATTAGGTAAGCGGGCTGGTCCCCAGAGAGTTGGGCGCTCAGCCGGCCTGGCTAACAGGGGCCTGAGGGACTGGCTAATTAGGGTATTGGGATGGTTTGGGCAGGCGATGTGGAGAGGGTGGAAATGTAGTTGGCCCCAAATAGCTGCTTCCTTTGTCTCCCTCCCTCTAGGCCCCACCTTGCACCCTCAAAGGTCCCCTCAGGCCACTTTCATTTGCCTTAATGCTTATGTTCTTCAACCCAGAGACCTCTAGGCAGACACTGGGAAGGGAGATGGGGAAAAGCAGCTGGAGGATGGAAATGAGCAATCCAGTCTCCTTCTGTGGCTTAAAACACACCACTTTGCCTTCCCCATCTGCCTGTAGCCACCAGAACTTTGTAGAACTTCTCCCGGGCACAGAAATTGCTAGAACATGTACAGTATACCATTACTGAAGACTAGAATAGTAAAGTGGGAAAAAGCCCCAGAAGCCATCAGCTTCTGTGAGGAAACAGAGGCATACAGAGAGGGAGGAACTTGTTGACAGTCACATAGTGACCTTGTAGGATGACTTCTGGCTCTCTTCTGCTCTTGACTGGCTGAACCTCTGCACTTAGACCTATTTTTTGCTCTGCCTCTAAGTCAACACGTATAGATGGTAATTTCTGGCTGAAATTCTTCTTCTACACATGGGAGCAGAGGCCATGTCCACGCCCTTGGCGATGGACAGTCACAGTGATCAGACAGTGAGAATAGGTCCAAGGTGATGCTGGGACCCAGTTAATTAGAGAGGTCACATACAGGATGGGGATGTGGTGGGGAACACGGGAAGGGAAGGAAATCTTGGGAGCCTAGATGCTGTGTCGTGAAGGATGATGCCACAGTGAGCCATAGATTTGCCACCAGAGACATGGTTCTTCCTCCCTTGCAGACTTCCTTCTGAGTCTCTGGAAGAGAATCTCCATAATTCTCTGGCCTTCTCAAGGCTAGATCCAGTCTCTTCCTCATCTCAGCGACAGCACTGTATCTCCTGACAGATCCTGTCTCAAGTCTCTCTTCTCCTTTCTCCTCTGAGGAAAGGTGCCCCCTTTCCTCTGCCTCCTCCAGGCCCCACCCACTGCCGGTGCGTGCCTCCCCTCCTTCCTCCAGGCTTTTTTCCACACGCCCCTCACACCGACTACTGCAGATCTGTCCACCTAGTCCTTAGCCTGAAAAGACAGCCTCTCCTGAGCTCACTGACCACACCACCTGGCCCTTCCTGCCTTTCAACTTTTCTAAAGAACCCCCACATTCTGTTCCCTGCTTCCTCGGGCTCCTCGCCCTACACCTGCTGAGAGCACAGCTCAGAGGTCCCCAGGTGTCTCCTTGCAACAAACCCTAGCCTTCCAGTCACTGCAGAATCAAAAGAGCTACATTTGATTTCTTCACGAGACAATTCTGCTTCTATGTGTCAGGGATCTGGTTGTCTCTTGACTTATATTTATTTGTTTTTAATAAAGTCAAAACTAGACTTTAAAAAACGCACTCCAATCTCACTCTTGCTTTGTTCTCACCCACACCTGCTCTTTTACAGAGACGACAGCTCGCATTAGAACGTTATTGGACTTTCATTTATATGCAAACACGAAAATTTCTTGACTTCTCTCTCCTCATACAATGTGTCCTCTAATTTTTTTTTAGTCAAAAATGTGGCCTTGTCAGGGTCTGGAGAGACGGCTAAGAGCTCAGTGGTCAGGAGCACTTGCTTTTCTTGCAGAGGATCTGGGTTAGGTTCCCAGCACACACACATCGGGCAGCTCACAGCTGCCGGTAACTCCAGCTCCAGGAGATCCAATGCCTCTGCTGGCATGTAGTGTACATATGTACATGCAAGCACTCACACATAATGATAAAAACAAGTAAGTAAAAGTCTGTATAGCCTTGTCATATCTCCACATTGCTTCCTTTCAGAGCCTATCTAATTGTCCCGCTAGTCCCCATTTCTTCTGGTTTCACCTCATTTTCCTCCACCCACGGTCTCTCCTTATGTCCCAGTCCACGCCATTGGCAGAGAGTTCTTCCAAATAGCAGACACACGAAGCTATTCTCTTTTGCCTATAGAAAAAAAAAATCTAAAATCCTTAACAGGGTTTCATGTTCTCAGAACTTCATGGTCAGAGCTTCCTGGTTGTAAGCGACCACTCAAAACATATTTGTTTAAGCCCTCAAATGGAAGCTGCATTGACTTCTGACCCTGGAAACTCCGAAATAGGCCTTATTTCAGATCTGTCTGGATCCAGAGGCTTAATTAACACTGCCAGGGCTCTCTGGTGCTCTCCGCTCAACTCTGCTAGTCTCTGCTTGATTGAGTAGGCCTCGTTTCCAGGCAGGCACTCCGTGCACAGTAACACATCAGAGGGATTCTTATGGCTCCTGGGCTTCATCATTGCCCCCCACAGTCCAGGTGGAGACCCTTGCTTCTCCAGGAGCCAGAAACAGTCCTGGTGAGGCACTGAGAGAAAAACTACTGTCCTTCCTTCCTTCCTTCCTTCCTTCCTTCCTTCCTTCCCTCCCTCCCTCCTTCCCTCCCTCCCTTCTTCCTTCCTTCCTTCCTTCCTTCCTTCCTTCCTTCCTTCCTTCCTTTCCTTCTCTTTTGGCTATTCTGGAACTCTCTCTGTAGACCAGGCTGGCCTCAAACTCAGAGATCTGCCTGCCTCTGCCTCTCGAGTGCTGGGATTAAGGGAGAGAACTACTGTTTCTAATTGAGGTCTATGCCCTGTAGCCAGAGACACAGGGTCTTCATTATGGAACAGGGTCACAGGCCCCATGTGTGGTCAGGAGCTGATGTGGTACTCTGTCAGTGCCGTAAGAGCTACACGGGATGGTACACGGTTAGTCTTCTGTGGGAGGAGGGGTGCACCCCCAGTGACCCTCACAGGAACTGTGATTGGTGCTTTGAGTTGTGTGGAACAGTTATTTGAGAAGTGTGGTGCTTGTAAGTCTCAAACCACTGGCTGTGGAAGGGGCAGCAACTGTCTCCTGGGACCTTTTAGCAACTCAGCTCCCCTCTGTGGTCACTCTCTCCCATCTCTCACCTTTGTTCCTAGCTCCTGCCCCTGCCCCAGCCTCCTGTTTACTCAATTTTCTTTGGCATCACCTCAGTCATGTTTATCTGTCATGTTTGTTGAACAGCTATCGTGTGCCAAACACTGTCCTTGACAACCTAATATACAGCTGCCGTACAACAGACGCAAAGCTGCCCTTACGCCTGTTCATGCTCTATGGGCACATGATTGGAGACAGACAAATACAATGGAACCTGCTGGGTGTGGTAGTGCACACCTTTAATCCCAGCACTCAGGAGGTAGAGGCAGGTGAATCTCTGTGAGTTTCAGATCAACCTAGTCTACATAGAGAATTTAAGGCCAACTGGGGCTACATCGTGAGATCCTGTCTCAAAAACAAACAAACAAAAATCTAACCTTCCAGGTACTGCTAAAACAATATATAAATGCAGGGAAGTGAATGGAGAGTGGTGTGGTGTTGTATATAGTTTGTTTGTTTATTTATTTCAGTACTGCAGATCAAACCCTCGGTCTTCTGTGTTAGGCAAGTGCTCTACATCACCAGCACCTGCGTGCTGCTTTATTTAAGGTGGTTGGAAAGCCTCTTTGACAGATAACACTGGGGTGGAGAGCACAAGGCAATGAGAGAGCCAGTCATGAAGTTATCTAGGGAAAAGATTTTACTGATGGATCAGATGGACATGGGAGTCCATGAAAAAGGTAGGAGTCTGGGAAGAGCTGCGCTCCAGCCTTGAGCACCTGGTAGAATGGAGCTAACTTTACTGACCCAATAAAAATTAGGGAATCCCCTCAGGGTATTCATGGGGCTTTGCCTCTCCTGAGGAACAGCCTCATTTTCTCCATACTGCTTACCTCTGCTTCGTGAGAAAGGAAGAAACACTGGCTCGGAGTGGACTCAGTCTGGCAGGCTGCATACACGGGCAGGATGTGACTGTGGGTGACTCGGCTTTCCTTGAACGGCAGGTGCCATTTTGACGTTCTCACCAGTGTCCTGGGGACTCACTGAACTCTTTTAAGCTTCATTTGATATCCTCTCTCCTTGTTCCACCCAAGCACCCGATTCTAGCCACTCTAGTATACTTTCATGTCTTTGCCCCCCACTGTTTGCCCAACCTGGGGCACTTTTTTTTCCTGTCTATTAAACTGTTATATTTGGTTATACCACTTGGGAATCTGTGCCAACGAGGTGGGGCAGGGCTAGCAGACAGAGTGTGGGGAAAGCAAACTGAAGCTGGGAGAGCAGATCCTCTTGGTGTCTGGGTGGGTGAAAGGGCTGCCGTTAGACTAGGGAGCTGGCAGGGATTGCAGAGCATGTTTGGGGGCTTCAGGCTGATTCTGAGATGAAACCAGCACTCCAGGAAGGACACAGTGAGAGATTTCCACCCCGAAACAGCCACTGTAAACAGTGCGGCCCTGGCTGTCTATTTAGGTGGGAGGAAGACCAGAAGTAAACAAGAAGATAAGCGATTCTGAGAGTATCCACCAAAATGTCCCTGGCTTTCCAGTTGATGGGTAGGTAGGTAAGAACCCTGGAGGCGAAAGCAGGCGTGCACAGCCAGGTGCCTGCTACATCTGGCTAGGGCAACATCCTGATAAAGCCACTGAACTTTGGTCCAATCCAGTGTCTTGTCGGCTTCCAGGAACCCCCTTGTTGAGCATCAGATGACAACCAGGAGTTCTTCCTGGGTGTTTGGAAGCTCTGAATAGGCACATCTTCTAAGACACAAAATAATCTACTTAAGATAAAAAAAAAAAAAAAACTATTAGAACTTCTGTTTCTATGTTTTCCTATTTCATTCATAATGCACTAATACCTTTATGGGAAGTGTAAATAAGTAGATATGCTTAGATTAGAGTGAACTTCCAGAATTCTTTTACAGATGCATTAGTATCGCCAAAGAGATTGAAGAGTTCTTTCTGGAGACTGGAAGCCAAGAGGGGATGCACCAGACCGGGTGAGGTAGGATTGCTAGTTCCTGGGAAGGAGAATGGGTAGTGAGAGGGGGGAGGGAAGAGATTCGCTGATATGTTGGGGGTCCGTGTATCCCCCTGGTGGTGTGATATGAATAAGCCTGGGTAAACCGCTCTAGGGAAAGGTCTCTGGCATGTTGGTGGGGAGGAGCTCTCTGGAAGGCACTGCCCCAGCCAAGCAGGGAAGGTCACTCTTTAGTCTGCTCCCAGGTCCTGCTTGCAGCTCTCCAACCAATCCTGGAAGGGTCGAGCCTTTCAAGCGGGCAGGCTGAGAAGGACGCTTAGCTATGGACACTTCCTAGAGTTGAGAAAGAAAATCTCTCCGGGTGGAGGACAGATGCAAGCTGGTGCCACAAGTCTGTTGGCAGGAAGGAAAGTTGACAGGCTGCTGAAGAGATGGACAGGGAATATTTCTAAGTTTTTTTCTGACACAGCAGGACAGCTATGAACAATCAAGACATCCCTTCTCTAAGCAGGAACAGACAGACACAAGGACAGACACATAGATCCTTTCTTCTCACCTGAGCTCAAATGTGTTTAAAAAGACCAACATTACCCTCCTTCTTTGCTGCTAGACCTTCTCTAGGACACATAGGCCCACACAGAAGAACAAAAATTCATTTATATGCAGGAAGGGACCGACCCACCCACCTACTCACATTCCCTTTTGCCCAGGGCATCCAAACCTTTCCTCTCTGAGTACACCCACACCCTAAACCTGCACCCAGACCCCAACCCTGAGCTACTAGTTTCAGGCACTTGACAGGTCTCAGGTGGGACTCTGCAACACCCAAGTAGCCCACAAAGGTCCCACGAGCCAGCTCTTGGGGTCTAGAAATAAATGCTGAAAGGAGAAGCTTGGGGCCAGGGTTTGAGGTCTCTGGTCTCTTAGGGGACACAGTATCAAATTGCAGCTGTGCTAATGAGCAGCTGAACCCACTGGGGGAGCAGAGAGAAGATAGGACCGCAGGCTACCCCCACCCATGGAGAGAGAGCCCCAGACATTGCTCATTTTGGGAACCTGCGCCCCGCCCCCAGGTGTGGTTGCAGGACACTAGCAGTAAGACAAGGCTGACTCGGGAGAAAAGGAAGTGTCAAAGTTACTCCAAGGTTCCAGGAAGCCAAAACTCCTTGGTAGATGGCCTGGGTGAGGGTGGGGGTGGGGGTGGGGTACTGAGGGATAGACTTCTCCAGGCCATCATCTGAGTTCAGCTGCAGTCCAGGGGTGTCTTGGACAAGAATTTAGAAGAAGTCGCATTGGGAGTGGAGTTGGATCCTTGACAGAATTATTGAGGGTCCACCAGAGTGAAGACAGGCCTATCCCAGGGGCAGGGAGAGACAAACCTGGAGCCATGGGGAGTGACATACAAAATTTTATTATTATTATTATTATTTATTATTATTATTATTTATCATGTGCACAAAAAAAGAAAGGAAGAAAGAAAGGAAAGAAGGAAGGAAAGAAGAAAAAAAAAGAATCAAAACGAACCGACACGTTGAAAGTGGCGGAGGAGACCAGAACCATGGAAGACCTTTCGAAGGCTAGGATCCCTGATCCTGGATCCCGCGCTCCTTGAGCGTGGCCAGCCCCACACAAGACTGGGATCGCTCCTGGCCTCGGAGCTGGGACCTAGGCACCCTCGCCAGCCGGCTCCAGCCACTGGACCCGGTCAGGCGCTGGAATTCCTCTTCAACTCTTCTCTTTTCTCGCTTTCCTTTTCAAATAAAAAGGCTCGAAGGGAACAGAGATCTGGCTAGGACTCCAAGCCTTTTTGGATTTGCTCAAGGATTTTTATTTATTTACTTATTTATTTTTCACTTTTATTGACTTTGTTTCTGTTATTTCGAGTCGTCACGATCCACGGTTGAGAAGACATGCAGGAAGCATCGCCGCTACCGAGAGAGCAACTACGGGGCGGGGCGGGGCAGGGCGGCCTGGCCCGGGCACGTGGGCAAGGCCACAAGGGGCTAGCCCGGAGGCTGGCTCTGCCACTTTTGATGTAGCCTTGGAGGCCTGGGGCAGGAGGGCCGGACCGAGACAGAGACAAGTGAGGCAGAGAAAGAGACAGAGAAGGGGAGAGTAGCAGAGAAAGGGGAGATGACCAGGGAGAGATGCAGGGAGGTGAGAGCGGAAAACACGGAATTACAGAGAAACAGCCAACAAAACAGAGGCGAGAGGTGTCCACGGGACCATGTTCGTCATTTTGCATAGAGATTTCTTTCATAATTTTTTTTTTGTAACGTAAAAAATGCCCCCCTCCCCCAGGACGTGCTGTGCTTTAGTGGGCATGTAGCTGTGTCCCCCCCTCCCCCCCAGC